>NC_091396.1:41459384-42084384 GCF_032191515.1 Phaenicophaeus curvirostris | reverse complement strand
CAAACTGTACACTTTTATAAAGATACATGCTGTAGTCATAGTTACACAACAACTACAAGACAATGCAACTCTGCAGATCAGTAGACTGTGACACTATCACTAACTCTCAACATTTCCAAATGCAAAATAAGCATTATACCAAGCTTCTCTGTAAGAATTCTGGAATCTCTGAATGCCAGTCTTTGGATAACAGACCTATATTTAAATAAACATCCATACAGAAACACAGTACTCCACTTGTGAGAAATATACAACTTTAAAGCTAGCAAAACAATGAACTTCCTTACTAGGCCAGAAATGCAGAAACCAAGCAAACCAACAGCATCCATCCAGTTATCTCCAACAAAAGGAAAACCACAACTGCTTTAGAATTGAGACCCCAGAGGAAAGATTCAGTGCTTTTATCAGATGCTTGCATTAGATTTCTACTTCTTGCTTCTGTTCGTTTTTAGTAGGCACAGCAATCCTAATCCATCCTCGTGGGCAGACCTAGTTTGATAAAAAAGCCTTTCTAGTAACAGGTAAAAAATATTAATTGGGTAGCAGAGGTTTCACAGGCTATAATGGAATGTTCATAAAAACTCAAAACAGTTGCAAACTTCATGACTTCAGCTCAAAATCCAAGAAGTACATTTTTGTTCTTTTCTTCTCCCGTGTAGCCATATAGCCATATAGAAGTCTAAAGGAAAAACATACCCTCAGCAAACAGATGAAAACCTATACACCATATAGAATTCTTCTTTGGAAAAAGGATAGACAGAAAGAATTTATTTGTCCAGAAAACACATTGCTGTCAGGCTGTAACAAATTATCACCAACTTCAAATTTAGTCAATTCTACTTGGAAAAGGGTTGCTTGTATTAAGAGTACAAACTAACTAACTGAGATAAGGATGCCTCACTTAGATGTTAAAATTTCAAGTATGATTTCCAAGCAAACAGAGGTGTACTGATCAAAAGCACACTGACAGTAACACAGACAACACAGCGCTCAGTCTAGCACCACCAGAATCAATTGCCTTTTATGCGATCTCTCACTTCTCCATGGGTTCAATAAATGTTATTATTGAGAAGGTATAAAAAGCTGAGCAAGAAAACGTTCATCTCAAACCAAAAGAAATTATCGGCATTCGTGATTTTTTTTCCCCCCTTCTCCCTATTTCCAGACTTGAAGTATTTTATGTAGACAACTAAACATTCTCATTGCCATCTGATAGGGACACCAAGATGCAGAAAGGAAGTCACTAGCAAAGGCAGTGGCAGGGAGCGGGAAGAGAAACAAATGCAAAACCAAACAAGAATTCCTGACTTCTGGGCTTATGCCATCCAGTGGACTTCCCCACAGTTCAAAACCAGATGAGTCATCACCATCATACTGGACAGGTGTCTGAAATGTGAGAAAATCTTGTGAGAAGGATAACACATACACTAACCAAATTAAGGTAAAATAGGAGAGTTTTGAGACAAAGATGAGTGAAAATGGAAAAGACAAAAGTAAGTGGAAGTAGATGAAAACGCATCACAAACAATCCAATAGAGCATCACTTTGCTAATACAAACAAATGCCAACATAAGTTGAAGTAACATGGTTACAGAGAAGTAGACATTTTTATAAAGAATAATACATGTGTAATCTTGTTTTTAAGGCCTCAGTTCAACACAGAAAAAACACTTCGTGAAGAATTTTTGAAGTGGTATTTTATTTCAAGCGATGAAAATTCTAGAGCAGTTCCTGAAGGGATGAGTTTTTCCTGAAGGCAGAGTAGAGCGCTTTGTCAACGGAACACCACAGCACAAGCTGAGGAGCAGCAAAGGAGTTCAGTGGGTCAGCACTCACCTCTCCCCTCATTCCTCCTCACCCAGCCAGACAAATGGAGCAGGAGCTGCCAGGAGGGTTCTGCTGAAAGGTACCTGGAGAGGCTCACTACCTCTCAGAAGTCACCCCTGGCTATGTCTCCTTCTCCATTCTCAACAGATACCTGACAGCATGCTCCTGCCAGACTCTCAGATCTGCTCAACTGTTCTGCCTCACTACCACTAAACTGTGCAATACAGGAGGGAGAGCAGGTTTGCTGCCACAGGGGATACTTACCCACACAGGGAGATGAGGAGTTAATAGCAGAATAACTGCAGAAGACAAATGGCTAAGTTTAATTTATGTCACCAAATACAGAAGACTCCAGTGAAAGCCTTAGACAGACTGAAAATCCCCAAGGATCTGTTAATTTTCTCTTCACCATCCATAATTCCACAGCAACACACAAGAGTGCTCTTTTCCTTTTCCAGAAAAAAATACATTAAGAACCACAGAGAAGATCCAGGTCTGCTCTCCTGAGGGACAGTTTTTGAGTCACTGTACTTCCAATCCTCTCTAGACACAGGAAAGGAAAAGGGCGAAGCATCATCCAGATGCAGGCAAATGGTTATTCAAACATACAAAGACTTACATTGTAAGGGAGAACATATACCATTTGAAGGATACTGATCTTTTAAAAGACCAAGATTTGTTTGGATTCTTATGCAGATCCTACTTACAGCCACAGTAACAGAGAGATGATTCACCCACAATTCTCTAAAGATATGTCACTCACTAGCCAACCATAAGAAGAAACTGAATATCTTCATTATAAGCAGTAAATTACATAGAGCACAGCTGCAGCTAGGGGACAGCTGATCAAAAGAAGCCAGATGCAATAATCATCAATGCGGTGCAACAATGATGTGAAGGTTGGTTTAGGCAAAACCAACACAGACTTCCCCTTCCAAATGGATAATGCAACACGTGATCTACATACAGCCCTTCGTACACCACAGGAAAGTTTGCATGGAAACTTGCTGCTGAGCAGGACAAGGGGCACTTCTGATGAACCTCCTCAACATGACAAGTAGCAAAAGATCTACAAAGAGCCCTGAAACAAACACAGCAAACCTTACGTTGATTTCCAACTTGTTCTGACCAGGCTAATCTCACAGATTTTCTGAGGAAAAGTCCATTCTCCCAACCTTGGAAATGCTACTCAAACCTGCTTCAACAGAGTTAGCAACTGAAGGGAAAAAACTTCTAAAAAACCCACATTCAGCATTGCTTATTGACATGACCTTTTCAATGCTCAGGAGCCACAGAAAAGTGTTGCAATACAGCACGGCTGTTACCTCACCAAAAGAATTCCCACAGAAGCCGGTGCACTGTGTGAACATACTTCCCTGCAGCAGGAATATGCGTAGTGCAGCAGCACACCCACAGGAGACAGACATCCTGTTCTATACCACATGCAAAAGAAAACACAATTTTTAAAAAAACACCTGATTGCATTCATTACCTAGCTGGGAAAATAGGGGAATGCCAACCATCTAACTGTTAGAAATGATTCACTGCACCTTCTACTAAGAAAACTTATCTTTGCAAACAGACACCACACTGACTAAATCAATTTGGAAGGAAGAGGCAGCCATAACAAACCCATGATGGAATTTATCTTCACATGAAGAATTAAAGACATTTAAAATAATTTTTTGTTGAACCACTTGCGTGTGGGTGGCTCATGTCCATTAATATCTGGGCAAAAGTACAAAGCAGCTTCACCGTTTTTTGGTGCTCCACACCAGCTGGATGACTCATGTGGTATTTCACCATCATTTTGCACTGGTGTGTACTGGTGCTGGCACAGAGCAAGGTGTTTTTATGTTCTCCCTTCCCTCAGCCATTCATTCCTAGCCTTGCCCGCTCCTCTACCTACGGAAACGTGTTTGTTGGCACAAGGAGAAAGGTTGAACTAGATGAAGAACTGAGCCACCATGACCTGAGCCAAGTACTAGTATTTAGCCTGCCCCAGTCCACCTGTTCAGGTCAGAGCACAGAGGTTTCTCCCAGCCTGAAAATGCAGCCAGGAGATGGAATAGGAATGGAAGACTGCTGGGATCACCTTTCCCCATATGGAGCACTGACTATGTTAACTTATACTGAGTGGTGAAACTACAACATTTTATGAGATTTCTCTCTCAAACTGGGGTATTGCAACAAAACAACAGATGGAGATTGGTTTTAAAAAACAGAAGGAATTATTGCTTGACAAAGGAAGATAGAAAAAATATTGAGTTGCTATTTCAAGCCATTCATTTGAAAAAAAAAATTTTTTTTAAAAAAATGTGACCTCACTTCAAATGTCTGGCTTACACAGCCACTAATATTTGAAATAGGACTTTTCTGTAATGTACTAATGCCATTTCAACTTCCGTAAATACATTTATAAACAGAAATGCATGTTTTTCTTTCAACAGCAATGCACACACAGATTACAAACCTCAAAAACAACAAAAAAGAGGAGAGAAATTAATTATTAGTATTTATAGATATACTATCTTAAATACGATAACATAAACATTACAATTGAAGATGAAATAAAGAAAACAGCTGAACAAGCATGTTGTTGATCAGAGCAATGAAAGTAATTCAAATGAGTATTCTGAAATTATTTTGATGTCTATAACAGATCTAAGAGTATGACAAGTTTCAGATCACTGAAGGTTAGATCACTTGAGTATTTTTCTCCTTAAATCTAAATAGGAAATACGTTGGCAACTAAAAATAAAAATCATGGTATTGCTCAAATTCTTCAACAATTCAAATTATCTAGTGATCTAAATGCCAAAAAGCAAAGTAATATAATATATGAAGGGAAACATGAGCAAATCTATAGAGGACTTTTAAATATAAGGGCTATTATATTATGTTCATGCCAACACATGGAATTTGAAAAAAACAAAAGGGGAAGAAAACTCACAACCCTACAAAAATCCATTGAAATCACTGCAGACAAGGCTGCTTGTCACTTCTTCTAAACAATAGTTCATGCTCACTTATCAGGAATAGTAGAGAGACACTGAAGTCAAATTAAACAGTGCAAACTACAGTATTCAACCTATAATGTTTCCAGCAGCATTCACAATAGTTTAAGCTTCGTACAACAGAAAAAGCAGTGCCTTCTCCTCTCCATACTGAAGGTCAATATATTCTTGTGGAAGGAAAGAGCAATTTCTAATTAACAGAATAGGATACTGCACACATCAAACAGGGCATTTTTCAATACCGTAAGAACAGCTTTTAGAGAAGTGAAAACATTCACTTTTTAAGACCTTCATAAAATACAAAGCGATGGGGGTTGATTTGTTTTGAGCAACGTTTCTTGGTACCAGAACAAAACCACAGGACTGAGCATGAGTGTGAGGAATAAAATTCAGCTGTCGAACTGAAATTCAGCCAATTTTTTTTAATGCATCTTGTTGGAGCACTCTTAAATCTGTTTGTCACTATGCCTGAAGGGTTTGAATATTTCCCCCCACACACCCAGTTTCAAAGCCTGGAAATCCCCTTCTAACCCGTTTGAGCAGGAAGGCTTTTCTTAGTATTGTGCACAGTAACACTATGTACTGTGGCCTGCATACAACTTAAAATCATAGACTCACCAGGTTGGAAAAGATCCATCGGATCATCAAGTCGAACCATTCCTATCAAATATTAAACCATGCCCTCAGCACCTCGTCCACCTGTCCCTTAAACACCTCCAGGGAAGGTGACTCAACCACCTCCCTGAGCAACCTGTTCCAGTGCCCAATGACCCTTTCCGTGAAAAATTTTTTCCTAATGTCCAGCCTGTTTGCCCCGTTATACGCTTCTAAAGTTAATAAATACCTAGGAGTCAAACTCCTACGTCTGTAGCCTTCAGAGATACTCGTGGGCACACAGACAACCTGGCCGAAATGTGCTCTGTGTTGCCTGTTTGCAGTCCTACTTCAACAGCAGACAGTATTGTCGTGGGAGGTGTTCTTTCCTGCCCACGTTGGGCAGAAGAGGGTCAGTCACAAGGCCGCTGAAAAACTTGGACATCAACAATCCAGGCAGTGCTATTCTAAAACATTCTTCCTGAGCACGTTTAACAGGACGGAAGGAGCAAGCAGTTTGTGCTCCTGCCCTCAGTGGAAAAACATCCTCATATTTGCAAGGCTACCATTGTAAGTGTAAGAGTATAGAAATGGGCCATACCAAGCTTTCTTTTAAAATGAATAAACAAAAAAACTTGCAAAGGTAGAAATATCTTGCATTCACGTCACTTTCAAAATTAAAACCGCTATTTTGGAAACTCTTCATCTTAAGGCAAAAAACTTAACAGAATCCTAAACTGGGAAAAGATTGACTTCAAAGCTTAAGTGTAATGTAATGGGCATTATAGACAGCCAGTCGAATAATAGGAAAGCAATGCATCATGAACCGCGCTAAAAAGACAGCGGCCCAAGTGAGGCAGACTAGCACTTAACTACAGATAGTCTGAAATATCCATGTGGAGGGATGCTATATGAATAACAGACAGCAAGATACACCTCCATGCTGCTTTCTCTGCTATGCTGATACAAACGTTTGAGGCAAATCTCCATAAGGAACTGACCTAGCTGAAAAAACACCCACCACAAAACATTATTTTGTCATCTAGGTGTGTGCCCTGCTTCCCATGCTCACTTGTTTCCTGGTACACTTGCAGGAGCCAAAGCAGGTAGCAATGAACAGCTGACAGGGTGGTAAAGCTAGTTATGCTAGTTTAAAAATCGTACCTGCACAAAACACTTATGCTAACTAGTATTTGCAATCACAAGACAAGCAGTGACCTTTCTGGGAGACTGCATGGCACATTTTCTACCCCTATTTTAATATCTCTAGGAACAATCCAAAGAATTATAAGCCTATGCACCTAGCATCTGTACACAGTAATACAGTTGAAACAACCACTAAATTAATGAAAGCTCCCTGGAATAATATGATCTGGTAGAGTTTAATGTGCACATCTTTTGCAAAAGGTGTCAATGAAAATGAAGATAAAATAGAACCAGATGGCATTAATTAGATTTAAAAAAAACCTGACCCAAGACTTCATAAAACACTGGACTAGTTATAGCATTAAAAAAAAGCAGAACCCCCCTCCCCAAAGGGTCACACTAAGAGTACTTTCAAAGTTCTGTGCTAATTCTTACCTATATGAAATATTTTACAGACATTTAAGAAAGGGGATGGCACAGAAGAAGCCAAACCAATGCCAAATAAAAAAAACGAAATGAAACTTAGCAGCAGAAAGAAGAAACAATGTGTAATATAGGAAGAAAATGTACTTCTATTTTACGGGTGTATGGAGGAACTGTAGCAACTTAAATATTCATCATACTGTAATGAAAACATCTGCTTAAGTTGCTGATATTATAAAACAAATCTAATTGAATCCTAAGAGATAAGGCAACAGATAGATAACATGAAATTATTATAAATCGTTAGGCTATTCTAATTAATTACGATGAATTCTAATAAACTACAATTATGCCCTATATTAGACAATTCCGCATAGGCCTCTGCAGCATCAGAAGAATCTGGTTTTGACCACTCCTCAACTTGGAAGGACCTTTGGTAACAAACCAAAGGACTAAATGGTAAAGGACCATTTGATAATGCTTAAGTTCCAAGAGGCAACATTTTAAAGTATCTTAAATGAACATGTGCTCCCATTAATTTTACTTTAAAGGCATTATCAAAGAACGCAGCAATAGTCAGAGACAGCAAACACTTCAAAAAAGCATGGCAGTGTATGCAGTCTGCATTATGTAAACATATATCAATATCCTACTTAGTGGAATGTGTGAACTGCAAGTAAAGGATTGTGTCCAAGAGGTTCCTGATAAAATAATCTCCTTAAACATTAGCTACTTGGATAATTCACATTCATTTAATTCTTTAGTTCATCCTGTTTTGACTTCATGTGTATGGTTCTGTCTGCCTTTGTGACCAGCTAATGCACAGGAAAAAAAAATACTCTATCAAGGGATGCCATTCTTAAGCCTTGGCGAAATTTTAAATTTCTTCTATTTCTCTCTATTTTTTCTTATAAGTTCTGGCTAATGTAAGGAAGATACAAATCTGAGAAAAATCACTGCATTAGCAAACCACATTTGTCTTTTTCTTAGCAAGATATTCAGATGGTATACAGTGGAAACAAGTTAAGTTTAGCAACTCTATTTTAACCAAGCAACTGGTGGATCAGAACCAGATTTTTCTTACTTGATTGCACTAACCAGAATGTGAACAATGTATCATGTTAGGAGAATTTCCAAATACAGAGATGACAAAGTAGAAGTTTAAAGACAGTGGAGGAAAAAAATTGTTTAGACAGTGGATTGGAAGAAAGCACTGTTTCTTTGTTGCAAGGTAGCCTTATTTTGCTGTATTAGTATTTGATGGCAAAGGAGACCAAGTGACCTGAACCAAAGCCCAACTTACTGCTTGCTCTGTGAATCAAGAAATGCAAGACTGTGGACCACCCTAGATGATCTGACCCACCCCCAAGAAAGATTCTCTAACACTGAGGTAATTAGGGGAAATAAATATTAATAATGTTTTCATCTAGATCTATTTCTTGTTGCTAAGGAGCAGCAAAGTCTTTTATCCTCCTGCCAGAAGAATCTGTGTGCTCCTGTTTGTTTCCATTATCAGGAGCCTCTAGGGTAAGGAAAGATGCAAGAGAAACCTTAGAAAAATTCTAACTGCCTTTGTCTCTCACCACCCATTTCCCATTTGGTCTCCCCTCTTCCCCTCCTTTTCCTTTCTTCAAGAAGTTCCCTACCCTCTAGCAGCTTTTATCACAAGAGTGTAACATCCACCCTGAATTAAATGGAGGCAGGACAGAAAGTAAGCAGGATAAACTTCAGTTTGGGCTGCAGTGCTCTCAGACCATGGGCACTCTACTACTGTAATTGTCTAGTATTCTCTCTAACCTCTAAACTAACTCTTGTTCTAGCCAAAACACTGCAATTGAAACAAACTACAGCTAGTTCTGAGCCACACTCATCATCGTCACCAATGCCACCTCTAATTTAATGCTCTGTCCTAACTGTGGCCATATTAAGTGAGTGCTTCAAGTATTTTCACTCCCAAATATTAACTCCTACCCTCATCTTATCCATAGCCCAACAGCAACACGTACTCAAAAGGCTGCCAATAAGCCCTTCATCTCCACTGGCATTAGCTCTCATTGAATCCTAATGAACTTGCAAGACCCCAACAATAACTCAAGTTCTCTAGCACCCGCTGTCTAGAACACTAAATCCCAACCAACACACTTTCAGTACTTTCTAGATTCAGCAATAACAGGTTCTTCCATCCTTGCGATCCTGGAACCCTACTTGCAAGCCAGCAACTCATATTCATCTAAAAATTAGCCAGAATTTGCTCTTCTAAGTCAGCCTCAGCATTCGTCCTACTCTTGGGCCTCCTAGAGGAGAGGAGGAAAAGGGGAAAAAAAAAGAAAAAAAGAAAGGGGGAGGGGGAGGGAAAGAGAAAGGGGGAGACGGGAAGAGGGGGAGGAAAAAAAAGTGCAAACTCAGACACTTCTACCACCTTGAAGCCTAGCCCTAACCCTACTACAGATCACCACCCCTGTTTTCCTCTCCAGAACTAGCAGAAAGCTTTCGACCTATGCTGGTACCAGCAGGATTTTCATCCTGTCATTTTAAACTGTACCCTAGCAAAATAACCCACCCTGCCACAGAGCTGACAAGAGGACTTTCAGTCATTCCACCTGAGAAGAAACCACAGGAACTGTTCCCGTCCAAAACAGCCCCTATCCCGGTGCAAAGGGCTTTGTGGCATTCAACAACATGCCAAATTTTTGCACTCCTACTGTAGAGGACAAACACTTAACTGGGAATCTGAGAGCTTTGCTGCACATATCTGGGAGGGAAGGGGGAACATGAACCCACAGGAGAAATTCCACCCAGACTTCTCCATCCTTTTGTGCTTCCTCCCATCGAAAAGTTCTTTGCTCCTGGGCAGTGACAGGGAGGAAGTAACATATGTGGGAATAGAGGTAGAGGAGGCAAACAGCACACATAGCCTGGGCAGTGGCACACAGAGTGTACAGAGTATCGCCTGCTTTCTGGCAAGGGGTTTTCTCCTCTTCAGCCCCTGGTCTTTCGAGGAGACACAGCAGGCCTAACTGAATTAACTAGCCTTCTCTTTCTCCCTGCACTTAAGAAATGAAGCCATGACATCCAGGTGCAAGATGGACAGCCATAATCACCACCGCATCTCAGGGCAGGTAAAGGTAACTCGCCTTGGAAACAGCTCAAGTGCAGGCAATTTAGCTGACTTTGACCACAAGCTGAGAGTCAACAAAGCAGGTAGAATGAGAAAATCACACTGGACATTTGGAGTGAAAGCTCTGCCAGATAGGGTTAGGACAGACTGTGTCAAACGTGGTTTTCTTACAGTTTGGAGTACATAGGATTTTTGCAAGTAATGACCTACTCCATGCAGAACCGGACTCAGACACCACACAGGGCACTGTAGCAAATCGTGGAGCTGGGAAACATGCACACGTAGAAGGAGAACCAAAGCATTATGGAAAAGCAAAGGCATCAATCTAAAAGTTAAGAGATAGAGTTTTATTTTCAAGGCTCCTTGGAATCATCACAACCTCATTCAGTTGCAAAAATAACATTGACATGAATGGGTCACTTCCTCTTCCCCCTGCAGGCTCTTATATTCTAGAACAGTAAGTAAAACCTCTTTACACACTTAGCCCAGATCTAGTGTAGGGACTTTACATGTCCACAAACCCATCTCTTCCGGCCGTCTTGACAACACATATATTTCTCCCATGTGCTTCCTTCCCCTACACAACAGTCCCATCAGGCTTATCAGGGGTATGAAGTAGCCACAAAGGAAATGAAATTACTGCATTTGCGTATTTGAGAGAAACAGCTGGGAGCCGCTGTGACATGAAAGGCATCACAGCAAAAGATGATTCTGTCTCTCAGTATACCAATCATATCATCTCAATGGCAGAGCTCCCAATTAACTGCAGCCAAAGTAAACAGGCATCCAACTGAGAACATCATATAGACATCAGTGCAAAAGGTGACAGTCTTGTTGCAATTGTTTTCTTCATTCAGCAGCCTGCAAGGTTGCAGCTGGCTATGTTAGGTCATCATATGACATACTAATAGAACTTTCAAGAGCTGTGCATAAAGATCTGAATCAATGTCTGGTTTTACTGTGAATTAGGTACTTCTTATTACAGATAATCAGTTTTATAGTTCATGCAAGCCATCCTTTCAAAATCCTTGTCTGTAGTGTTCACTACCATTCTGATGTAACAAATCTAAGTTGTTTGATTTTCCTTCCTATAACTAATTACAAAAAAATATTTTATTTTTTTAAATCAGAGCACAGCCTCCTTTGGGGGGATCTTCAACAAACCAAATCTTTGCTTCTAATTTTGTACTCTGATTGCATTTATTCTTAAGCGAGAGAAATAAAATAAAATAATGATGCTGTTGCAGAAGCAGGACAAAAGACTATTCCTCAGTGAAGAAAAGAAGTAAGATTCCAAATGCATTACATATTGAATTTGAAACACTGTTGGAAAAGAGTGTTTAGAGCTCAAAACAACTTAAACTGTTTCCCTGACTAATCATTTCACTGCAGAATCATAGATGCACTAAAGAAAACTAGTTAGGAGAAAAGAAGGAATAGAAAGCTAAAATGTTTTCTATTTGAATTGCAGCTACTACAAAAAATTGATTGGAAAATGGAACAGCCCCCCCCCCCCCCACCTCAGATATACTTGCTTACATCCTATTTTCAGCCTCTTCATCTAGCTTCCCCTCTGGAAAACCCTGGCTGCAGGAGCAGTCATGCAGTCTGGCATACCTAAAATGGGCAGCATATTTTCACCACCATGTCTGCTTTCACAGCACAAACGCAACTAAAAAGCCCCAAATTTATTTCTGGAAACCTCTGACACATCACAACACTGTTTTGCCTCTATCCCATATCCATGTTCAAAATTCTCTGAGAGAGCAGACTTGAAGCCATACAGCAAACAGTAAACATACAGAGTACATATCCATTCAGCCTCCTGGTGACTGCCAGCTGATATGGAACTGGAACAAGGTCAGTTTGGAACTAGCAAGTGGGTGGCTCCACAGAGCTAAATGATGGAATTTCTGCAATCACAAAGAATAAGAAAATCTACGGGCATCAAAACTTAAAATAGGGTACTGAATCTTTATTTCATCAGATTGCATTCATTTGATCAATCCAGTTCTCATACCGGGAAATATCATTTCCACTGCTGCTCAGCTTGGGTGTGAATGTCCTGTTACCCAGAACTCCCTTCCTAAATCCTCCTGCCTTCAACTGGTACTGTTCGTCTAGCCCTGGGTACTTGACAAATTTGAAGTTTTCAAGCCAGCAGTCACCACAAGGAACAGAAATGAAGCTTCACAGACTAGAGAGTTAACTGGTTAAGGAATTAAAAGTTTTGTTGTTGTTACTTTCTTTAATAAACCAAGATCAACCAGTATGTTCACAAAGGCTTTAGATAATAGTTACTTGTAGACTGTGCAGGAAAACACATCCTTTTGTTTGTCTTATAACATTACAGAATGCCAGTATCCATTAAATGCTTAAAATCATCACTACGATTTTAAGGATAATTTTAGTCCCCTTTACGATTCACAGCTAAATCACCTAAAAGTCCTGAACTGAGTTGAAAATTTGTGTGGATATTAGACGGCTGAAAAAAACAGGTTGCATGTACTACAAGCTCCCCAAGAATGTTCCAGATTTCTACAACTGTTACACATGTGCTAGGTCTGTGTCTGCAGAAAGTCTGAAGAACTAAACCTGGTGTCCTCTTCTGTATTTTAAGAACCGACGCGGAACCAAGGTTCCAGCTGACATCCATACTTATAAAGGCCTGGGATGTGGCACGGGCTCCATCTAGAGGAGCTCAGCTTCATGTCGTATCGCTACCACTGATTCACTGATCTATGCACAAAATGAATCATAGAATCATAGAATAACCAGGTTGGAAGAGACCCACCGGATCATCCAGTCCAACCATTCCTATCAAAATGAGTAACAAATAGAACTGCAATATATTATGGTGTCTGGGAATTATGCCCTCTCCTATGTTTACAGTGATCATGGCAAGATTAATACTCCTGATGAAAACTGTAATTATAAATATTAAAGTGTATCTTTAAAACTGAGAAGTGGTTGTCGGATTGTGAAAGTTGACTGAACAAAATAACTGGTTCTTTTGTGTTTCTGGCAAACAGCTGCCCAATCGGAAAATCAAATATTCAAGACATAAATATAAGCTTCAGATATGATACCAAACTTAAGAAACACTAGGACTTCTAGTTTTTTGCAAGCTTGAAATACTAGGTGCCTTATTTTGTCCTAGTTAGTGGGGTTTATTATATATTTAAAATTTAGCTTTTGAAGGATCAAAATATTTCCACGCCTTTTAAATTTTTTAATCTTAAAAAGAATTACATTTCAATCCACTAACAGCTGACTGAAAAATATAAAAACAAAGACTATAAGGTCAACATTAAGACCCATTTTATAAACACAACCAAAAAAGATACATAGGATACTTCAGAATCTAATGGCCTATTAATGTCTAAAGTAAAGAAAAAACAGACTTGTGGTGTTTTCAAAGTACTTGAACATTAATTGTATATTACACTCCTAGCCAATGAACCTGATAACATCCAAGACTTACCTGTGGGGTTGTCTTTCTAAAAGTGTCAGTTCCGTGTATCACATCTCTTAGTATTCTTTCTCTGAGTTTATTATACTCCTCTTCGGTGAGGTCACTGTCCTCCAGCTGATGCTTGCAGACTGGGCACTGTCCACTGTAATAATAGTGAAACAAGACAATAAAAGGATAAAGGCTTTCAATAAGAAATACCTTACATTTCACTAATTTATTGAGTGTCTGTGTATGAGCACAATTCTTTACAAGAACTTCAGCACAGCCCAGTCTTCAGAAGATTAGTTGCATTCTTTCTAGGATGCATCTAACATATTCTAAAGTCATTAGAAATATTTTAATGTGATTTAGTGTGGTCAGGATCAAATATTTAACTCTAGAGATGTTTGAGAATTTAGGACTAAAACTGTGCATGAGGGCACAGGTGAAAAAAATGAGTATTTAAATATTCACTACCATTTATTTAGGCCTTTAGAGACCAAAGTTCAGTTCCCAGCATTACCACAAATTTCCACATCTCTAATATTTGGCAGTTTCCCTACTACACAGGAAAGTCACCACGGATACATACAGCCCAGAGCTCCATGTGGGAAGGTGATGCAATTGCACTGGCTTGGCCAGAACAAATGAAGTAGCTGTAAGCATACTGATTGAAGTTACAGGGCAGGCCACAAAGCTTTGGTCTAATTATAAATCCATTCCAAAGTGTTAAGACAATGAAATGCACCAGTGAAATGCTCCATTATTGTGCCACTGACTGCTCCTACAAGATAAGCTAAGCTATCTGTGCTTGGTTTATCACAAAACTGTCACAGGTGTAGGAACACCCCTACCCAGAGGAAGAGAGGGAGAGTAACATAAATCTGCTGCATGGTTGGAAAAGGCAAATAACGAGCAAGACTCTGTCACTTTTGATAATGGATTTCCTTTTGTTTCTAGGATATGTTCAGATCTCTCTAAGGTGGTCAAAGTGAACAGACTGAGAGCAGGATGTGACTAAATCAGAAATACTGTTTGCTTTGAAAGGCCTCAGCAATACTAAGCCACATTGTCACTGCGTATCTGTACATTGCTCAATTCCACCTTAGATTTTCTAATATCAGGCTGACTGCGCTCAAACAGAAAACTCCCTTACATAGTTGTCTCCTAGTGACTAATAAATAACTGTTCCTATATTGCTAAGAAACTTCTGCTCCTGCTGTGCAGCACGGGCTAAATCTCATCACATGGATCAAGGAATGTGGACTGCTGCCCATGAAAGACCTACAGTCAACCAATGCCTTCATCTGGTGTTCATTTCCCAGAGCCAGAAACACCACTCCATCACGCACAGCTGTGTTAGGGATTGTTTGACTGCATGTAGCACTGGGACAGTTTCCTTTATCATTCACATTATCCACTTCTTGGTATCCCTAGTTTTCCTGTTGCAGGGCCAGCAGCTGTGATAACAACTGTGGTTCTACAAATCCCAAATAATCCATTGTTTTGTCTCTGACACAGACAAGAACTCCCCACTGATCTGTTCACAATTGGTTTTAATACTGGAACACCAAAGAGATTTTAAATCCATCATAAAAGATTACAATAGAGAATGTAAAAAAAAACAAACCTCAAACTCTTTAGTCTCCTCAAGAGTGCTAGTACATCATAGCAGATCCTGAAAAATTTTCCAGAACAGCATGAGTCAGGCAACTCTACAGAGAACACTCAAATCCATGCCAGTCAAGAGGCCCAATGTTTTTTCTAACCAACCCAGTGTTGCAAAAACTCCGCAGCACTTGGAAGGCCAATCAAAACAAACCACAACAAAGAGAAACATGTCGACTGATAGGAGTTGGGGTTTTGTTCCTACAGCCAGCTAGGCCAGCACACAAATAATTCCAAGATTCAAAACCAGACAGGTCGAACTTCTGTGTCCACTTCTGGATTTGTGCATGATCCCCAGAACTACATCTCAAGAGAAAGAACAAGTATCTTTTTAAGTATCTAGCACATTCTGTTGTTTCATGTCCCAGTCATCACCCCTACCATAACATACAGTCTGAAGGAATAAAAACTGAACTGTCATCATTTCCATGTTCCATCTGTTCATTCTTTTAACTATTTGTGTCTTTGTTAGCCCCTACAAACTAAAAGCATATGTCAACAGAATGCACATCACCATACCCAGACCAAAAATGTATGCTATGCATCATTACCATGAACTTTTGAGCTTGTCACAAAACCAGCATGTAAGGTTGAGGTAACAGAGGAGGACTGAGACAAAACAACCTGCATCTCAGTGCTTGAAGTGTGAACTACATTAACCGTTTGTTTTTTTTCCCCTAAAAAAAATTATCTGGAAGTTTTGCAGATACACTTTCTGAAGACAAACCAACCAACTACAAATACACATAGACTTCATGGTTACACTTCTTGTCTTGAATCTCTGATTGTGGGTTAAAACCTGAAAATTTTCCAAGCTTAATTATTTAATAACTACATGAAAAAGAAATGGTCAGATAGGGCATCAAAGTACATTAAGGAAATTCACAGTCAGTTATATCAGTTCTCAAACACATCTGCCAAGAATATTAGACATGAGATACAGCTTGCATCTTCATCATCAGATTGGACACTACAGCCACGGTACCAAGAAAATAAGCAGAATCTAGTAACTTCTCCAGCAGGCAATAAAATGATGCTTAGTGTGAATGAGTCTTTCGTTCTTCATGGCTGAAGAACAATGACTTCTTTGCCACTTGCTCCCACTTAAACTTCTCTTATATGTAGGAGATGTTGATATTTCACATTTTTTCTTTGTACCATGTTCTATTCAAAAGCCTATATTCACACAGCTGGGCATAGTTTGAACTGAAGGAGTATCCATTCTTCTCAAAATCCATCCAAATACCTTACTTTCACAAGCACAATCTCAGAATTTAATCACAGGATTTGAGCTTTAAGTGTTAAAGCGGAAGGACTTATTCTCCCCTGGATGTCTCCACAGAGATATCCTAGAGATGCCAAAGCTAAGTCACTATTATTTTCTAAAACTATGGCAACCAGAACTTTTAAATTCTCCCAATAATTGATGTCTGGTAAACATAAATGCACAGACCATAAGCCAAGACTGTATTATTTGCACTGCTGACAGTGTATTTACAGGATCAAAAAAAGTTACGCCTGGAATCCCAACAATGGACATCCATTGCTGCACACGAACAATACGCTCCAGTTGCTGAACCCACTGTGGTCCCTGTAGGCTTGGCTTACATGTAAATGAGATTGCCTGTAAAGTTACCACTGAACCCAGCAGTTACCACTGCTGGGTCCAGCCCTGGTCAATGTCTTTATCAATGTCCTGGATGAAGGCACTGAGTGCACCCTTAGCAAGTTTGCAGACGACACTAAGCTGGGTGGAAGTGTTGATCTGCTGGAGGGTAGGGAGGCTCTGCAAACGGATCTAAACAGGCTGGACTGCTGGGCTGAGACCAATGGGATGAGGTTTAACAAGGTCAAATGCCGGGTCCTGCACTTGGGACACAACAACCCTGTGCAGCGCTACAGACTAGGAGAAGTCTGTCTAGAAAGCTGCCTGGAGGAGAGGGACCTGGGGGTGTTGGTTGACAGCCGACTGAATATGAGCCAGCAGTGTGCCCAGGTGGCCAAGAAGGCCAATGGCATCTTGGCTTGGATCAGAAACGGCGTGACCAGCAGGTCCAGGGAGGTTATTCTCCCTCTGTACTCGGCACTGGTGAGACCACTCCTCGAATACTGTGTTCATTTCTGGGCCCCTCACCACACGAAGGATGTTGAGGCTCTGGAGTGAGTCCAGAGAAGAGCAACAAAGCTGGTGAAGGGGCTGAAGAACAGGTCTTACGAGGAGTGACTGAGAGAGCTGGGGTTGTTTAGCCTGGAGAAGAGGAGGCTGAGAGGAGACCTCATTGCTCTCTACAACTACCTGAATGGAGGTTGTGGAGAGGAGGGTGCTGGCCTCTTCTCCCAAGTGACAGGGGACAGGATAAGAGGGAATGGCCTCAAGCTCCGCCAGGGGAGGTTCAGGCTCGACATAAGGAAAAAATTCTTCACTGAAAGGGTCATTAGGCAATGGAAGGGTCTGCCCAGGGAGGTGGTTGACTCGCCTTCCCTGGAGGTGTTTAAGGTGCGGGTGGATGAGGTACTGAGGGGCATGGTTTAGAGATCAGTGGGAATGGTTGGACTCGATGATTCGGTGGGTCTCTTCCAACCTGGTGATTCTATGAATACATCTAATTGCCTTAAGGAACTTCACAGTTTGGCAACAGAGAAGAAAGGCCTAATGAACAGTTATCAGACTATTTCAAAATCATCAAGCCTGAGGACCTGTCCCATAGCTAACTTGGGTCTTTCTGTAACTACTCCTTTCTGATTACTTGAATTAAAAAAACACCTCCTTATACCCTAAAAAATCAACTTGGCCCAACCACCTATCAACAGCCAAAGCTCCTGAAGTCAGTTCCTTCTTGAGAATTCTCATTGTGGCTTCCCAAAGGGAGCAGAGGCAAAACAGACAAAAGAAACACTCAGCATCTTGCAAGATCATCCTCCCCTTAATCTAACTGCTGCTTTTTCACAACCATACCTTTAAAATTATCTTGCCATTTTTGTAACTCCTCATTGATCATTCTAGGATTTGATACCAAGAAATTCCCAGACAGGTTTTCACCTCTGTAGAATATATATCTGTCATTACAGCTAATTGACTATTAAATTATTTTTTTGAGGGACTGCTTTTCTGATCTAGATTTGGAGTGTTGTGGCATCTACATATCAAACATGAAGTCAGACATACTACAATAATTTGAAAGTAGGCTCAAAAAACTTGAGCTGCAACTTTCTATAGCTGAGCTTCGAAATCCAAACCTTTTGTAACTTTCAAAGAAAAATTGTCAGCAGGCTTCAAAGTTTGTTTGCAGAGGGTTCAAGCTTCTATCACAGTTCAAAGAAACTAGAAGCTCAGTGCGCTAGAGGAAGAAAAAAATACCCTGCATTTAAGCATCTTAGATACAACTGCTGGTACTTATAAATACAAAATCAGACTGACCTATGAAGAAGCCTATTAAATTGTCAAGCTCAGTTTAGGAAAAAAGAGTTCTTCTGGATTTTTTAACTCAAGACTCATGTTTTAATTAAGACATCAGTCAATACTGACTGCAGAGATAAATTTAGTAACAATCACCACATCAGTTTCAGAGATACCTTACAGACTTTGTTCTTTATGATTAGGACAAAAAAAAAACCCAGAAAAAACCCAACAAACTTTCTTTTTGCTTTCTTAAGTCCTAAGGATCTGTTTTGTCAGCAGCCATTTAATTTAAACACAATAAAATTCTTCTTTATTTTTTCTTGAAATCATCTTAATTCTATTCCAATACTTATCCAAGTAGGTTACCTCAGATGTATTTAATTCGAAAGAAAAAATGTTCAATACAGTTATCACAAAATAACTACCATATAGCACCTTGTCACTAATTTGTTCACAGATTCTTAATTCATGATAAACTGTGAGGTTATCTAAGCTAGTTTATCTTGCAAAGTCTGCAACAGAATTTACAGACAGCAAGATAAACAAGCTACCGCTTAACCAAGACAATCAGCCTTAGAACTTTAAAACTTTAAAGGCTGAAAAAGGTTGTCTAGAATTTGGTGAATTACCATAATACAGTGTAGTAACACACACACATTCAAATGTAATAATAATCCATCTTAACAGTGAATGACTTTTGCTCTTAGGACAGGCAATTACACTGTTCTTTCATGGGCTTCCAAAGCAGCAGACTCTACATGTGCATTTGATTCAGCGCATTTTTACTAAAGCAAGTCTTTAATTCCCATACAGTAAACATAAGCCATCCAGTAAAATGGCAGCTCTTACTTTTCTCTGTGGTTTGTTTTTTTTTTTATTCTTGGCTCTTCTTTGCACAACTCCTTTCCAAATGTGCGTGTTGGGTGTTGTTTAATGCCTGAGTTGGAAGCAGGAGTTTGGAAAATCATATGTACACAACGGTTCATATTCTCAAGGATTAAAATATTTTCTTATTTAAGGAAAGCTATTTTTTATACTTACGAATAAAGAGCTCAAGAGAGAAGAATTATAACATCACACTTTTAAATAAAATGCAGCACTTACCTGTCTTTAATGTTGGTCAGATGTCCTCTCCAGTGCCCGCCTGGTATACTAATTTGCACAGAGAGAAAGATAAATAAAAGCATTAGATTATTATTTAACAATTCCTGAATTACAATAATTCTGTTTTGGTCACCATTTAGTGATAATAGACCAATTGATCATTTACCTTGCAAAGAAATCATACAAAGACACATACGTAATATAGCAATGCCTGAAAATATCATATGAAGAAACAGCATTTAACAACATGCAAAGAACTAACATCATCAAGCTCCCTGGTTTCTGTCGTCTATAAATATTAAGAACCATACAAATAATCATACAATTCTTAAGTTGCTGCCCAACACACCATAAAGCACCTCAGAAACCAAGTGGGAAAGCAGGAATCAAGATTTCCATACAGATGTCACCCTGAAAGAGTAAGAAAGGTGTGCTCATACCAAAATGCAGCATTGGGCCTTCTGACTCCACATTTTTATTTTGACTCCACATTATCATTATTATCACACACAGAATCACTAGGTTGGGAAAGACCGCCAGGATCATCAAGTCCAATCATTCCTATCAACCATTAAACCATTCCCCTCAGCACCTCATCCACCCATCTTTTAAACACCTCCAGGGATGGCAACTCAAACACCTCTCTGGGCAGCCTGTTCCAGTGGGCCAAAGTGAACTACACCGTGCATGCACCACATAACTAGTTGCAGTTTGCAGAGTCTGATTTTCCTTACTCATGAGAATAAACTGTGAGGCCTGCTAAATGCTATGCTAAAACAAAGAGCTTCCTATTATCCTATAAAAAGGCAACACTTAACCTTCATTTAACTGATGCTAAATTTGCTGCCTCTTTCCTTTAAAGAGAGAAACTATCTAGTTTTCTATTTCAAGTAACTTGTTACTTCTACACTCTGATAGATTATAGGAAAATTCCTTACACCTGTCAATACTCCTTATGTACCAACCCCAGAAAGAGATGAAGTCAGATATTTTGGACAGGCATGACCCATTGCAATTTCCTAATTTCTCTAACAAGGAATAATAATTTAGCAGGTTAAATCTTTCAGTAACAGGTGAAATTGGTAAGAACCTTACACTTTTACGCTAATCCTGGAGCAAAAATGAAATGTATCTTTTCAAGACAATGTGTGTCTCATGGAGCAGCAACGACCAAAATGAGATATTAAGGAATCTTATGGAATAATCTGAATCCCATCCTCATGAACTAAAGCTGACTATTGAAACATTATTTACCTTTCAAACCATAGCTTTATACTCCACATAAATGTTTTGTGAGGGTATGTTTGGTTCTCTCTCAAATATAAGAGGATACCAAATAGTTCTTTTTGTAACTCAGCACCCTTCATACCCCTGCTGAAGTCAAAAAGAGCTTGCATGACGTCAAAGGTTGGGACCAAATCCTTAGCCAACATTTCATGGTAAAGTTCAAATGCAAGGTTCATTTCCTGGTGACGGCTGGCTGCTTTGATACAGGATTCATAGTTTGTCCGTGAGGGAACCATAACCTTTTTGACTTCTTCCAAAAGAGTCAAGGACATTCTCCATTCATCTGACTTACAAAGCCCCCTAATAAGAAGGTTGTAAGCCCCACTATCCAGAATCCTAAATCTGATTTTCATTATATCATACACATCAAGAATTTCTGAAGTCTGTCCCTGCTGGACACACAACGCCAGATATTTGACCATCAAATGATACGCGATGTCACCATTACTCTTTGCCACATGGGTCAGCAACGACTTAGCCACTTCAATGGGGCTGTTGCACCTGATCATATTGTTAAGCATCACTTCTTCAAATGCTACAGGCAATTGAAAGCTTTCCTTCAGTCTGTTCCATTCCTCAGCCTGCAAGGGTTTTTCTGGAGGCTGTATGTTGGTAAACTTATGTCTTGACAGGACACGATTCATTAACTGTTTCTTCAGAGCTCCAATAGAGGAGGAAAAGCCAAGTTTCCCTTCAGGTATTTCTTTAGGCTCCTCATCCCACCCTTTTTCTTCTTCAGAATCAATTTCAGACCTTTTCTTGGTAGGAAAGACAGCAGTTCCTTTGGAATCCACTGGTAATGCAGTGCTGGAAGATGTTGTAAAACCTAAATGGCTGATCTTTTCTCTATTTGAGATGTTGAGAGAGGCAACAAACAATTGTTGGCATCTTGAAACAGGCCAGAACACACGACACTTACGCAGCAAAGGCTGAAAAACCTGATGACTAGTTTGAGAAAAGAGTGCCATCACAAGAAATTATCTATAACCTCACTGTACCTAACAAAGTTATAAAATTGAAACTGCAGTTTGCATGGGGACATTTATTTTAAAAGCCTAAAGGCTGTCAAGCTATACAGCTTCAGTGTTTCAAAATGCTTGTTCTATAAATCCTTCCTGCCTCTTATGAAAACAACAATCGTAAAATCTTTTCTCAGAAAAATCAATCTCTTAGCCTGTGAGAGCATTCATCCAAAGTGAGGGCCTTTTTCTTCCTAAAGATGCTTTGCAGGTGTGCAGTTTATCATTTCTGTTCAATGGTTACTGTAAAGACAAGTTGTCTGTTGTGCACAGACAGGCAGCTCTGATACCACTTGGCAAAAAGCACAGGCTTTTTCTTCCGGTCTTCATCCAAGTCAAGTCAGAAGTTTCCTAAAATTAAAAATAACACCAAAACATCACAACCTGCTTCAAGCTCTCCTGTCATATTTACATTTGCAAGTTAGCACACACAAAGTTCAAGGTACCCTGACAATTCCAGGTCAAGGATCCCAATCCTGATCCTTCGGGCAATCCCAGCACGGGATTCCTCATGGGTTCCCTCACCCCTTTCAGCCTGGGACAAACTTCCATTTACCTGCCTTCCCTAACCGTAAATCCTCGGTAACGGCGCTGGCAGCAATGACAGTTCAATCGCACGTAAGCGTTAGGGGACGGACGCGAATGCCGGGGGTTCCCGGGCACCGGGGCACAGGCCGCTGCGGCCCACGAGGCCCCAGGGTCCCACGGCCCCAGCTCGGTGCCCTGCGGGCCCGGCCCAGCCCCGTAAACTACAACTCCCGGCGCGCACCGCGGCCCATGCCGGGCTAAGAGTGCTACAGCACACATGTCTCTCTCTCTCTCTCCCCCTTCCCCCGGCCACAGCGTCACGAAGGGCTGTCTCAGCGCACGCTGCGCCCTTACCCCTGCGGGACGGGCCTGCCTCGACGCTGCGGGGCGCGGGCAGGGAGCCGCTTCCAGCGCAAGGCGGAGGCGACGACAGCTCCCGCCTCCCGCTCGCCCGGAAGCGCCGCCGCGCGCGCGCGGGGGCACGTGACGCGCGGCCGGCCGCGCGTCACGTGGCCCCGCGCGCGCGCGGCCGGTCGCGCGGCAGGCGCTCCCGCCATGGCGGATGGGGCCTCCCCGCCAGAGCCCAGGGACTGGAAGCGGAGCCTGCGGGCCCGCCTGGCCGCACGCAGCGCCCGTGAGTGCCCCGAGGGTGGGCGGGGCCGGGGCCGCCTTGGCGCCCGCGGGGCCTTGCGGGGCTCGGCGCCTCCGCCTCCCGCGAGGGGCTGGGGCGTCCGTGTGCGCGATCGGCCCGCGGGGAGCGCCGTTACCGTTACACGAAGTGGAATGTTCGTTCTTTAAGCTGAAGTAAAGTTTCGTCTGAGTAGTTGTGTTTCTTGAAAGTTAGACAGGCGTGTTTTCCCTCAAGCAGTGAAAGCAACTGGAGAAAAGAAGGCTCCGAGGAGACCCTGATAGCTGCCTCCCAGTCCCTGAAGGGGCTACAGGAAGGCTGGGGAGGGACTGTTCACAAAGGCTTCTGGTGATAGGACATGGGGCAATGGGCGTAAACTGGAGAGGGGCAGAGTTAGACTAGACATAAGGAAGAATTTCTTCACTACGAGGGCGGTGAGGCTCTGGCCCAGGTTGCCCAGGGAAGCTGTGGCTGCTCCATCCCTGGAGGTGTTCAAGGCCAGGTTGGATGGGGCCTCGGGCCACCTGGTCTGGTGGGAGATGACCCTGCCCATGACAGGAGGTTGTGAACTGGATAATCTTTAAAGTCCCTTCCAACCCAAACTATTCTATGACTCTCTGATTCTAAGCAGTGTGTTTCCAGACACTGTTTAATCTTTGGAGATGATAACGCCTTGTGTGTAGTGTGACCTGTGCTGAGCAGCTGTCTCTTCCTCTGTAATCACCTCTGTTTGGAGACTTCCGTGTCTCAAATGCAAGATTGGGCAGAGATGGAGCCAGCTCCAAGTTAGCAAAAGTTTTGATTGTTGTGAAGTTCATAGTAATGCTAAAATTAATCCTTGAAGTGTAATAGAATATGCGTAAAATTTCTGGGAAAATTTATGTGTATGCATGTAAGTGGGAAATCTGTTCTGTCCTCAGCTCTTGTCTCGTTGCATGCAATTGATGGAGATCACTCCCTCATGTTGACCAGGCCTTGCTTTCTAAAATGAATCTTGGAGGCTTTTTGCTGGCATTTTTTGGTATTGCGGCAGTCCTGTTGCTGCTGTCACCAACATTACATAGGAGAAGGTGGGGTTGTGCTGCTGCTTGCAGTCAGCAATGCCTTAAAAAAATGTTACCCTGATGCTGCTTTGTCAGCTGCCCCCACCTGTCTGTTACAGGTACCCTACAGAGAGTTCGGAGGGTGCAGTTACTGAGAGAGGCACTTTGTAGGTAGTCAAACACAATATACGTGCAACATATTTGCAGTATCTGTTACACTATTTACCCAGTAGGCCTGTCCTCCATTCACTTCTACCTCATATTTGTGTTGCCGAACAGCATAGCTGTAGAAGCCTCAGCATTAATGCTCATGCTAAAGGTGTTAACTCCTTTTTTTTTAAAAGCTCCTTGAAATGTTAAAACTCTGTTTGGAGCACAGCATGAAAATTCTTTTCTGTGTTAATCAGCCAAGAAGAGCGAACAAGAGCTAAAAGATGAAGAAATGGAATTGTTCACAAAATATTACATGGAATGGAAGGGAGGAAGAAAAAGTGGCAATACGTCATATACGAACATACCACGGTTTTACTACAGGGTAAGTGAGGAATCCAGATGAACTTCAACAATAGCTTCTTCCTGTGTTATAAAAGGAAGTTGTGCTTATTCAAAGGAACACTTCAGCTTCATAGGCTTAAGTAGATTGAAATCTGAATGATGTGGATTGCTAAGTGTAATTTTTTCTGAACAGTTGTGGATTTCAGCAGTTTCAGACGATTGCTAAGCAGCATATCAAAGGCCACAAAATAGTTTGCTAATCAAGCAGTAAACCTGGCTGTTTACTAAAGATAGGAAATCTTTCTCTTTCATACCAACTTCCTATTTTAACTAAATTTTGACACACTAGTGTTATAAATACACATGTTACTGTTTCTGTGTAAACATGATGGGTTGCTGCTTCATGAAAAGTCATTGGTCTTGCAAGATGAAAGACAGCGCTGTTGCTTGCATCATTGAGCAGAAACAATGCTTGGTCTGGTAACTTATGTGCAAGATGAATCAAATTAGGGTAGAGGAATTATGGGAGCACAAGTTCTACATCTTGATATTGCTGGCACTTGTCAGCTTGACTGCTCAGCTGCTGTCTAACCTTGCATGGTCCTGTGTTAATTGGAATAGTGAGTTTCTGCCAATTAAGTTCTCGAGTACCTGTGTTTTAGTTGGTGACTACCTATACAACTGTCCGTGTTCTGGTAGAGCTGTACAGTTTGCATGTGAACACCAGCAGAACTTTCATACTAAGTTTTCTCACATCTGTTTTGTTGGCCAAAACAAGCCCAGTAGACATTCACACTTTTGAGAGTCACACTTGCAACAAAATAGAAAGTGCTTCCCTCTCCTGAGTAAAAACAGTAGCAAATGCGATTTATGTGTTAGCCCTCCTATCTTGCAACTGTGGGAAAGTGCTTACTGGATGGGTTATCAGGTATGAGGTGGAACAGTGTTTCATGGTAAAAATGTCCTGCTTCAAATAAATGTTTCAATACTGAAATAGTTTGAGGCAGTATGCAAGTATTATCCCTGTAGAGGAGGCAGATAACACACAGCATTGTGGAGGATAGTTTATTTTCTGTCTAGTGTATAGCTTCATCAGAGTGGGTGAGTCAAGACTACCTTAGAGTACTTGCTAGATATGTAGTTTTTGAGTGGTGTCTCTATACAGAAAATTAAACATCACAATGTTTCTAGCTGCCAGCTGAAGATGAAGTCTTGCTTCAGAAATTAAGAGAAGAATCTAGAGCGGTCTTTCTGCAAAGAAAGAGTAGAGAGCTGTTGGATAATGAAGAGCTGCAGGTAAGAAGATATTTTTTGTGTCTTATGATGGCTTCTGACAGATTACTTCCTTCTGCAGAGTCTGATTGTCATCCATCTGCCAACAGACTCCTGTGGTAAGGTGCTTTATGTTTAGGCTCATTGGCTGGTTATGAAGTACTAGCTGAAGCTGAAGTGCTGCATAGTCTCAGGCTGGTGATGTCTTTCTTGTTGACCTTTCTTGTAGAAGAACCTTTTTCTTGTAGAACTTTCTTGTTATGAGGACTATATCAATGGCTTCTAGTGTTCAGCATATCCAATAAATTTCCCTAGTGGTCCTACAAGAATAAAGAAGTTCTATTTGTCTCACTTAGATGCTGCGAAGATGGTTGAGTTTACTGCAGTGCGAAGACAAAAGAAATGTGTTCCTAGAAATCCTAGTGAGTGATAGTCCACGTGTATGTTTGGTTAACACCGGCGTAGAGCAGTGGAAATACTGCTTGCTTGCCCTTCTGGCTGAACCAATGATGTGTACTGATTACCTCGGAGAGCCTTGCAGAAAGCTCATTTTTTTTACTACATTTCTTAGATACTCTTTGTTAAATACCTCCCTAACCAAATGTAAATGCCTTTAAAGAATCTATGGTTTCTACTGGACAAACATCAGACATCACCAGTGACTGGGGAAGAAGCAATGATCAGCTATGACAACTTCTTGAAAGTTGGTGAAAAAGCTGGACCTAAGTGCAAGTAAGGCTTTCTTCTCTTGTATGTGCTTACTTTGGCTAAACCTAAGTGGTGCTGTAAATTTCAGCTGCTAAAATAGATGGAAACACTTTAATGGTGAGATAAGCCCATGTCTGTGTAGTTATTGATGCTCTAGTTGTTCTGTGTCCTTGCAAAGGTGTATTGCCCTGCATCTGTGAGGGAACTGTTGATAGAGATGCCTGCAAGAGGGGTACTGGATCCTTTTGAAGAAGAAATTATCATCGGCCTGGGGATTTTTATGTTAGTGGCCAGTAAATAGCACATTTGGTATTTAAAGAGGAAATAATATTTGCACTGATGTTGACCAACCTTCCCTAGTAATTTCTGATGGAAGATTTCTTACCGGATATTCTGTGTACATCATACAGTGAAGATTCTTTCTTTATGCTCCTGTTGAAGACTGCTGTGAACATAGCTTTGTGATTGAGTTTTAAGCAGAAGCAGATTAGTTGTTAGTACTGGCAGTTCCTTTTATGTGCATATCATTGTAGTGGATTAGAGACTACCAAGTCTATTATACTACAGAGAAATTAAATTGAATAAAAGCTCTCAAAGCTTCCTCATCACTGAAGAGTCTCATGAGCAGCAAAGGCAGCTGCTTTTTATCAAGTTTCTTTGTTTTCTTGAGTTTCTTTTTTTGCTCGTTACTTGGTAGGATCCCACTCAGTGGTCATTGAGTAGCAAATTGACATCTTTGAATACACAGAACACATTCTGTATTGTTAAAGCAGTGTTTTAAAGTGTCTAAATTATGGATCTGTGAATACAGTGTAATTGGATGCATAGAAGAAGCTTTGTGTTTATATTTTACAGGCAGTTCTTCACAGCCAAGACCTTTGCTAAGTTACTCCATAATGATCCTTATGGGAGGATATCTATCATGCAGTTTTTCAATTATGTCATGCGAAAAGGTTAGTTGATGCTTCTTCTATGTTAATGAGAAGTTATTTTATTTTCAAGGCTGTTTTAAGCTGTGTTAGTGACTTGCTGGGGGATCTAGCCTGTGACTGCTAATGCTGTTTTCCTGGAGGCTTGGGATTTTTTCTGGTTACTAGGAGGTGGCAGTTCCACCCTACCTCTGAAATCCACCTCTCCCCTCATCCAGAGATATCCTTGATCACTTTGTTATATATATTGTCATTCTGATTTCCTTTATTCAGGCTGTGCTGTGAAGAGCAAAACAGTAAAGTTGTGGCAAGTGTGATACTAACCACTTGGACTGTCCAGTAGATTGCTTTGTTTGCTGTTTTTTTCTAGAGTGTGGTATTTTCTAACACTGCTTTTCACTATAGCCTTACCATGTTTTCAGCGATTGTTTATTATAAATAACCACTTGGGCTGAAAAATGCAGTAATGCTCCCCCTTCAGGAGGAAAGGTGTTCGACTCTTTAGGCTTTGTCCAAACAGGTCAAACCTAGTAAAAATGGCTTGAATCACTTCAGAGGGTGTATGTTATATACCTTTAAACTTCAGCCAACAGGAAAACAGCCTCACTGTACAACCACTGTCATCTCTTTGTGACACTTAGTCTGTCTTGACAATTGCCTTGAAGAGATTTATATCAGTATGAAGCAGAGCTTGTATTTCATAAGAAGAGCTTTTAAACTGTCTTCATAAAATGAAAGTTAAATTTAATGTGGAGTGTGTAAATAATAGTTTTTATGCCTAATCTTTACTCCATCTCTATTACTGTGCTTTAGCAGTGTCCTCATGCACATTGTCCTGAAAATTGCTTAATTAACATGCCTTCTCTGCAAAAACAGGTGCTTGTGTTATTCTAATTCTTGTGTTCAGGAGTGAGGTCGGGACCCTTGGCTGCAGCTGCAGTGTGTCGTGCTGCACAAGGGGCTGTAGCAATCTGATAAGTAATCTGTATGCTGCATGGTACAGATGTTTTTAATGCAATGAAAATGTGCTCCTACTGATATCTCTAGTTCAGGGAAAGAGAACAAATCTGTATGATTCCATGTACCAAATAATATGTGGTGTCTGCTTAGTTGCTTCTCGCATCCAGTTATTATAAGGCAATCTTGGCCCATCATGTATTGCCAGTGACTCTTGCTAACTTAGAGACTGAAATGGCATTTCTAAGCAGAGCTAGTGCTTGTTGTGGTTTTGCTTAAATCTCAGAAAAATGGGAAAGAGAGAGAGGCACTTAACATCTAACAGTGTCTTGTGGGCTTTGGAATAACTTCATATTTTGGTGAGGCCTCAAAACCCTGCTAGGTTTCTTGCACTGTGATTCTGTTTCCTGTTTTACAGTATGGCTTCATCAGACAAGAATAGGTCTCAGCTTATATGACGTGGCAGGACAGGGCTACCTCAGAGAATCAGTAAGTAAGTTCTTGATGAACTTAAAATATGTCTGTACTCAAATGACAGAGCATCAGAAAGGCTCCATTTTTCTTCTAGTCTTACATCCTAAAGGCTTGTATCATAATCTAGATTTGGGGTGGGTGCATTTGTTTGGATTATAACCATCTATATTCTAGGTGTTTGGTGGGAAGAGTGCTGCTAGTCTTTTCAACATATGGATAATCCTCTGAAAAAGGGATGGTAGATAGCAAGGTTTCATGTCATCAACACTACTAGATTTAGTAGGATATGGTAGAAATCATAAAAATGTATGGCTAGAGTGGGTCTGGATTAATTATTCTCCTGTTCTAACAGGAGTTAATATTATAAAATAAGAAAATTCTAGTTGCCACTACTTATAAAGATCTATTAAAGAATATTCAGCAATAGGATAATCCAATTAGGAGTTACACATTGGTATTTGAAAAAGGTACATTTGAATGCATTTATATTTACATGTAAATATCATGTACTTTGTTACCATTCTGCTTTATTTTTAGAACATATCAGTCATGGCATCATAGTTGCATGTATGTGGCCTAAGATTTCTTGCACGGAGACAAGTTTTTTTTTTTTGGTTGGTTTCATGCTCTATCCTGCATTGTTGCAGGATTTCATTTTTAACAAAGTGTACTTGAAAGCCAGGGTGGAATATAGCAAACACATAACAATAGAAAAAGATAGTTGAAAGCTTGTGTTCTTTTCTTTCTTAATTCTACAGGATTTAGAAAACTATATTTTGGAACTCATCCCTACTTTGCCACAACTGGATGGTTTAGAAAAATCCTTTTACTCCTTCTATGTCTGCACAGCAGTCAGAAAGTTCTTCTTCTTTCTGGATCCTCTCAGAACAGGTAGACCCATGTTTTGAAATTCTAAATATATGGGAGTATTTTCACTTCTTTAAAATCCTTCCACCAAAGCTACTTGTGATTCAACGTAGTATATAGTTGTGTTTGTAGGCTTTCATTCATCAATCTTGTATTTGAAGATCTCCACCAAAGACCATGAGTCTTTATGTGGGTCTAACCTACTTCTACAGCTAATCAATCTTAATAAGATACCTATCAGCTGTGGTACTAGAGATTTTCATCCTAGTGCATCATTATCAGTAGCTAATTTTGTAAATGTTTAGAGTCAATAGAAAGCGTAGCAACTAACAGCAGAACTGCTTGGCAGAACATCCACAGAGCTGTGGAAATGCTCAAGAACCCTTATTGTGATGTGCTTCACTTCTCCTGTGATTGTTTGTGTGCATCACAAACTCATTGGAAAGGTTTGCAGTTATGGCTGCTAATCCTTGTTATAGATGTGCTCCCTCGGACAGCAGTTTGCTTCTTCCTGTGCTCTTGATTTAAGCCACAAACTGCATGTGTTTTCAAGATCTAGCTGTGCCACTCAAAGACATCAGAGTTGCGTGGGCAGTAGCCTCTGGCAGAGGTAATTCCAAGCATGTAGAGAGGGTGTGTGTGAAGTTATAGTGCCGTTATTTTGCACAGCTGTTTGTGTCTGTGCACCTGTTAAAGCTACGCCAGAAATGGTGCATTCTCCCAGCGTAGCTTTGTGTCACATCTGTAATTTCTGAACATGCAAAAATGTCACATCACCTAAGAGACCATATTATTTCAACAAATATTTTAAGGGTTATTTCTTTGCATTTGTTATTTTATGGTTTGAGTTGATGTTGAATTCTCACATTTTTTTTATTCCACTTTTCTGATCGTCAAGGCTTCAGGATAACACTCCTGCAAATATCTGTTCAGTTGTTTTAAAAGTTATTTTTATTTTATCTCTTAAATTACAGCCTTGTCCTTGATGCTAGAAGATAGGGGGGGTGGGGTGTTTTTTTTTTAAAAAAGGCTTTTTTTTTTGTGCTCAGAATACTTCTTTCTGAAGTAGAACCACCTATGTGAGAACAGCCAAATGGTTATGTTGGCTGAGTGACTGTTGAAATGTGTTTTCCTTTTCTTGCTGCAGGGAAGATAAAAATACAGGATATTTTAGCTTGCGGCTTCCTGGATGACTTACTGGAGGTAAAGATCTCTTAGCATATACTATAGTATTTTAATTTACTCTTTCTGAATTCTAACTTTGTTTCATTTAGTTAAGGGATGAAGAACTTTCTAAAGAAAGTCAGGAAACAAATTGGTTTTCTGCACCTTCTGCATTAAGAGTTTATGGTAGGTTCCTTTATATGTGAACCCCTTTTCTTTCCCCTGTTTTCTCTATGCCTCGTATGACTTAGTTACATTCCTAACATTATTTTTCTCTGGTTTTGTGTCTTTCAATCTTCACAATAACTTGTCTTTTCAACTCCTGTATCTATCATTTCAGTGTATCCTCTCGACCTTACAGTTTCCGTTCTCCACTGTTGCCCTTTACTGCTGTTTTATCCACTGTCATTTTGTGCTTGTTGCACAAGGTACAAGATTCTTCTGTAACCTTATCTTTCTGACTGTTCTGTTCAGGGTTTTGCATCACATTTAGCTCTTTTTCATACTTCGAGCAGAGCTATGTAAAACAATGTTTTTAGTCTTCTGCTCTTTTCTCTGTGTACACAGCCTTTACTCTCGAGCCACTACCTTAGAGTAGGGCTACTAGAACCTCGTTATGGGAATCCCACTCCCACTCCCTCATTTATGATGCTGTATGAATATTATTGTTATCTAGCATATTCCCACTTAACCACATTAACTCTATGATGATAATTAAAAAATGGTTTAAAAGATGTTATATTTTCTTTCTCTGTTGAAATAGTTCTTTGCTGATACAGGGAAATGATGTTTTGCCCTCTGTCCCCTCCATAGGGCAGTACTTAAACCTTGATAAAGATCACAATGGCATGCTCAGCAAAGAAGAACTGTCCCGGTATGGAACAGGGACTCTGACCAACATATTTTTGGACCGTGTGTTTCAGGAATGCTTAACTTATGATGGTGAAATGGTAATTGCATATTTTCACTCTGTTCACAATATAAAAGCTTTGGCTTATTGAGACAGGCAATGTCTCATAATCAGTATCTTTAAAATAAAGAGTAGCTTGAGGTAAATTAACTTTTGTTTATCATTGTGCACACAAATGACTGTGCATCAAATTAGAAAATTAATTTTCTAACATCAAGGTAATTGCAGCACGGCTTAAAGACAAGTTGCTTGTTTTGAAAAGCGGAGATGGTACAAAATCCAGACAGCTGAAGATAAAGATTCTTGTAGATCTAATAACAAAGTGCATGTTGAAAATATGTATAGATGCAGCAGTGATTTAGTTATATGTAATTCTTTACAGAGAACCGAAGACAAGCAGCACACTTGAGACTACTGCAAGTTAATTAAGCTGTCTACTTCTTCATGAAGGCAGCAGTGTTTTTTGTCTTCAGCTTTCCATAGCTGTAAAAAGTGGGCAGTCTAACTGAATTGGAGTTAAAATAAAACCTTGTGTCTGTATTTTATTTTGAAAGTGTTACTTGATGTATTGCTACTCTTATTGTCTGCATTCAGATGACTCAACTTTAAAATTGATGAATTACACATTCACTATACAGTCCTTCAGCTGCCTAGCAGTTTTTCTTTTTGTAGAACCAGAGAATCATTGAGATTGAGAGGGATCATCTTAGTAGTGCTTTGCTGGACTTGCTGCAGTAGGTTTGTGTATCTTTTTTATGGGGGAGACCAGAACAGGACCCAGTGCTCAGATGTGGCCTAAGCAGTCCCAGGTAAAGAGGAAGGATCAGCTTCCTCATCTTTCCAGCAAGGCACTTCCTGGTGCAGCTCAGGATGCTGTCAGCAGCCTTGGCTGCAAGGGCACGTTGCTGGCCTGTCATCAACTTTCTTGTCCATCAGGACTTGCTGCTCTGCCTGCAAAGCTGCTTTGTGACTAGTCAGCCCCCAGCATGCACTGGTGCATGGGGTTATTCCTCTCCCAGTGTAGGCTTTCGCATTCCATCTGTTGAACGTGATGAGGCTCTTGTCAGCCCATTTGTCCAGCCTGCCACATTCCATCTGAATGGCAGCACAGCTCTGGGGTTTGAGGTGGACAGGGTTATTCTGTACATAAGACCGAAGGATTTCTGTCCTTGTCACAACTGTATCTTGATTGGGAAACCAAGAATTGGTACTAGTGAGAAAGAAAAGTATGGTATTTATTTGTGATGTCTACGAATGCTTCTACCACATGATTTGCCAAACTACCTACTCTGGTCTAAGGATTATAAACTTCAATTGACCATATAGTTAATTGGTAACTGTAGCCTTACTGCTACTGTACCTTTAATTTGGAGTAATGAAAAGTTTTTATATGGCTTTTCTTCACTAGCTAGGGATGTCCAACAGTCTAAAGATGTATTAAACATTGTTTTAAAGTATATGTAGTATGTTTAATTTGGATCTCTGCTTGGAATCCTGTTGTACATATAAAATGGCAGTAGTCATCAAATGCTAACTTTTCTGTTCGTGTTGGTGGTAGCAGCCATTTTCTGTTTCACATTGCCATTTCAGAAAATAGACTGATCTCCTACAATGAAATAACTGCCAATTATAAAGTTCCTGCTTGCAAAATCAATTTAGAAAGAAGACTGTAATAAGCATGATTGTGTCTACTTTTAGGACTATAAAACCTACCTGGACTTTGTGCTTGCATTAGAAAACAGAAAGGAGCCTGCAGCTCTGCAATATATTTTCAAACTGCTTGATATAGAGAACAAAGGATACCTGAATGTCTTTTCCCTTAATTATTTCTTTAGGGTAAGTCTCTTTTAGCAGGTAGGCCATTTTCTGTGTTTATAGTGTTATAGCCTGTGTGCTTCTGCATGCAGGTCTGCAGGGAATCACTTTAAATTACCAGTACCCACTGAGAGGCTAGTAACTACTTCTAAGAAGATTTAAAATATTAAAAAAAAAAAATTGCAAAACTTGGAGAGAATTCAAAAGGCACTTTCAACATTTTATCTGTAGTTGAAATTAACTGTTTTGATTTTGATTAGGAAAAATATTTATTGATTTTTTTTAAAAAATAAAATTGTCCTAAAATTACCTAATGATCACATATTAAAATGTCTTATGATAGTTCTAATTGATTATTGCCCATGGCTTTAATTTTCACTGTAATCCTAAAATTCGGTGGAAAAAATGAAAACAACAAAATACAGTGATGGGTCTGTACAGCTGTGGGATTTTTCATTCACTGTATTGATTGCAAAAAGCTTCTTGCATTTTTCATATTCTGTGTTTTTGTCTCTTGCTGTCAGAATATATTTAAAATAAGTTTGGGTTTTTTTTTAGTTATTGTTAAAATTAACCTAAGGCTTGTAAGGTCTTCCTCCAAATTGTGGTTTGTGTGTGCGTGGTTTTGGGCTTTTTTTGTGGCGTGTGGTGGTTTTGGTTGTGGGGTTAGATGTTTTGTTGGTTTGTCTTATTTTCTTTAAAGATACCTTGGGTATCTTGGAAGAGGAATGTCATGCAGTAAAATAATATTTTTGCTGTGGATGATTTAGGGAGAGTTATGAGTGTGATGCTTTTTTTCGCATACAAGATCCCTTCAGTGGTATCTATTCAGACATAGGACAAACACTTGAATTTTCTTTATGTGGATCTTTGTATTATTACTGTAAAAATAAAGAGTGTCATTGTACTTAGCCGTATGCTCCAAACATGATGAACAGGTTACATAATTCATTCAGCTCAGTAAGTAAAGCATTTAGGCTGTCTCAAGGCATAATCTATATTGTAATAGGTCTCCAGTTGAACATTATCTCTGATACTGACTACAACCATGATTTTGGGAAAATAAGACTTCTTATATGGAAACCTTTTCCAAAAAGGAAAGCATTTTTAAAACAAACAAACAATTGCCACAACTTTTTTTTGCCTTTTAGAGCCTTGGAACCATAAATAATTAGGGGTGGAATGGACTTTTGGATGTCACCTACTCCCACCGCTTGCTCAGAGTAGAGCCAGTTTCATGGTTAGGTCAAGTTGCTCAGGTCCTTGTCCAGGCGAGTTTTGGGTATCTCCAAGGAGGGAGACTCTGCTGCTTTTTTGGGCAAGGTGTCCCTGTGCCTGACTACCCTGCCTGAGAAGACTTTTCTTTCCTCACCCCTTTTTCCCTCTTTGTCTAATTGGAATGCCTCTTGCTGCAGTTGGTGTCCACTGCCTCTTCTCCTTAGGTGTTGTGTCTCCAAGAAGAGTTTGGGTGTGTTGTCTCTAACCTCCTGCTAGGTAGTTGAACATAGTAATTGGATTTCCCTCACCACCTCAGCTTTGTGGTCTCCATGGGAATCAACTACCATCTCAAGCCTCTCCCTTAAGCTGTGCTGTGCTTTAACCTGACAAGCATCCTGATAGTCTTCTAGTGGGTTCCCACTGGTTTATCAGTATTGCATAAAGGGAAGTCCAAAGCTGTGAGACTGCATCTGGAGGACTGTTCAAGTGTTGAGTCAGGAGGTACAATCACCTCCCCAAACCTGCTAGTTGTGCTTGCACTAATTCATCTGCCCTCGTCACTACAGAGGCACTGTGCAGGTTCTTGTTCAACTTATTGTGCACAAAGGCTTGTGCACCCCTGCCTCACTTGGGGAAGAGAATTGATGGCAAGCAGTGCCATTAATGCTTTGTCACAGGGCAAATACAGCTTCATATCCAGAAGTGGTGAAGTTTCATACAATGTCAGTATAATACTGAACTACCTGTTCCTAACTTTCCTTATGTTTCTAGGCTATTCAGGAACAAATGAAAATCCATGGACAAGAACCAGTTTCTTTTCAGGATGTCAAGGTTAGTTTTACTGAATAGAGCACTACATGAAATATTTGAATAAGCATTTCCCAATTTACTTACCTTCTATTGTAGTTTCTAGGTTGTATATTTATCTGCAAAGTAGTAGAGATAATCTGACTTGTCCTACTCATAGGTTTGAAGATGTGTTTCTATTCAGCAGTTGCTCTTTAAGAAATCTGGTATGGAACTAGTAGTTTCCTTACTAATAGACAAAGTATCTGTTAGGTATGTGTTGCTGTGCCTTACACTTGAAGATAAGTGGTATGTCTGTTTTATGATTCAGAATCATCCCTTGGGGGGAGGTGATGGGACTAGTGACTAAAGAAACTTGTCTATAAAACTCTTATCACTGCCTACTTTACATTTAACAGTTTCAGTACTTGAGGGAAAAAATAAGTGTAGGAGCTTCTACAAAACTTAGCTCATACAAGTGACCCAAGTTTCATGTTGCCACTTGGAGGCTAAAGCCTCCCCAGAAAAGCAAATCCTTATTTGAGATGTGATGTGGGAGCTGAGCACATTGCTCCTCTCTGTAGCCAGTTACTGTGCTTTGTATCTTAAATAGTTGGGGTCTTAACGGCTTTTTTTTTTTTTTTTTTTTTTTGGTAAATTGATGTGGGTGGCACTAGCTACCCAAAGATCATTCTGTATAAGATATAAACTAGTCATTATTCTGCTTGTTAGTGTGGTGTTTTTTCCTCAATTGTGACTTCTCTTTCATAGGATGAAATCTTTGATATGGTAAAGCCAAAGGATCCTTACAAAATCTCCCTTCAAGACTTAATCAATAGCGGTCAAGGAGACACTGTTACCAGCATTCTGATTGATCTGAATGGGTTCTGGACATATGAGAACAGAGAGGTCCTTGTGGCAAGTGATAATGACAGCGCTGCTGATGTTGACGATATGTGACATTGAACAGGAGCAGCCTGTATCCACAGAGATATCTCAATCTGATGCACCACTCCCTGGACGCTGGAAATATTCATTATCTGAATCAAAGCCTCTTCCGTTTTACTTCCCTCCCCTCCTGCTGCCCCCATATAATATTAACCTTGGTGCATACAGAAATTGTGGAACTTATTTCTGAAACAAAAAAGCATGTGTTGTTTAAGGGGTAAAAACTATCTTTCTTATTATTTTAATAAATATTTTTGGACTTCTTCCCTTCCTACCAAGCTCTGTTCTTATTTGAACACTCTATTCTAGAATGTGAATTTGTCCTGAAAGTAAGGATATAGTTCTTGGTGTCTGATTCAACAATGGCCTGTATCTGCTTAGCCATCCCACATCTCCCCCTGCGTTCCATATGGCTTCCTCTAACGGAAACACGGTTGAGCATTCTGTTGTAAAGGCAAAAGTCTTCAGTAAAAATAAAGAGCTTGGGACTTTCTTCTCTATGGGTCCAGCTGCAAGTGTCTTAACAGAAAAGTACATAAGTTGTAGGTAACTGCTCAGTCACTTCAATAGTTAAGAGGTTCATTAACAGAAATAAAACTGCACTAGCTTTAGGACTAGTTAAAACTGATCCAAACACTAGGCTTTCACCAACTTAACCTCCTGTGCAAGTGTTTTATGTAATTTATTTCATTACACAGCTTTGCTATAGCAGTAGTTAAAACAGTAGAATTTTCTTTCTTTTCAACAAAGCTGTGGAAATGCTTGAACTTTTAGATAAAATTACTGTTGCACCAGGCCAGAGCTGGCTGCAATCCTGCACTATTTGTTATCTGGAGGTAGTGGTAAACACACTGAGTATGTTAACAAGTTCTCCATGGGCTTGTAAGGAGGGGTTGGGCTAGGATGATGTCTTGGATTTCAGTGCTTGAATATTCCACCAGGATGTGTGACTCAATAGGAAATATGAACCAGCACTCCTGTGTGCAGGCAGTTGCAGACCACACCCTTTTAAAGGAAAAGCCAGAGCCAACTTCCAGTTCAAAAATTATATTAATATAAAATAACTAATTAATGCATTTACAGAAAAATTAAACCATTATGAAAGTAAACCACTTTCATACAGCTTGCAAAAAACTGAAGGATTAAGTTAAGGCACAGTGAGTAAGACAGTATTTTGTACAAAGAAGTTTAAACCCAAGGCAGTGAGAGAGTTTCTTAATGCAACAGAGAGTAGGGAGGGGAAGAAAAGCCAACCATCCTTCAGCTGCAAATGCTTTGCTCTTGAGCTGTGTGAGGATTTCTGTCTTAGACAGTAGAAGAGCTCCCGGTAAGCTGTTCTCCTGTGTATATCCCAGCTATTGAACCAAACTCTCCCTTGCAGAAGTCCAGGGCTAAGGATTGATTTAACACAGCTGCCTTAGAATTCAAAAACAGGCAAAGAACAGAGCATCCAAACAGACCTGATGACTGAATCCTCCTCAGAAGTTTTTTTGTTTTTTTTTTGTAGTGCTGGAGTGCCAAGAGCCCATAGAAGAAGGAATTTGTGCTCTACAGACCAGTAGTTCAGTTGGTTGTCTGAAATAAATACATAACTGGAAATTTAGTAGCCAAGTTACCTGGCCTCTGATGTTACCTCAGGCTCCTTAGCTGGAGCCAAGGCCTGCAACAGACACAAGATGACACCCAGCTAAGAATCTTGCTGAAGGCTGGCTTTGAAACTTTTTTTAGAAGTCTCAAGGGCAGCAGTAATGTCTCCCATGGTAACTCGGGAAGGTTCTCTGCTCCTTTTATCTACAACGATTCTCTACAGAAAATGACTGGGACGCTGACATCTGATGATTGTCAAAAAGTAAACCATTCACCTTTTAAAAGCTAGAATGAGAGCTACTGCAGTAAAATACCCTTAATCGGTATTGTGGGCTACTTAAAAGCTCTGGAGTCACCTGCATTTCACTTAGACAAAAATAAAAATTACTATTGTTGCAGTATCACAACAAAGTGTTTTGTTTATTTAAGAAAAAGAAACAGTCATTAAGTTTGGTTTTGTCTTGTCTAGTTATTTATGTATTCTCTGCTAGAGGGGAGGAAAAAACCTCTGTAATGGCACATCCCTTACTGATGATTAAACAAATACTCCATTTAGGTTAATCAAGTATACTCAACTCAGGTTACCTATGTCCCAAAAAGTTGTTGTAGGTCTAGGTGGGTACCACAGGGAGTGTCCAATGCATTCAATATGATTTAGCAAGGCTCTAGGTTATTTCCCGGAACTATTCAGAGCATATAAAGGAATATTCAAGCAGGTGAGTGTCTTAATTCTTAGACTTGGTGTGAGAACATCTTGCACTGATGCTAGCTCTGGATTTGGCTACAGCACTGCATGGAGCAGCTGCGCCCTATTAGCCTCCAGGAGCGCTGGTACTTGTTAGTAAGGTCTGAGGGGTGTTTACAGACTCCTTTAAAGTCATTTTTTCTTTTTTTAATAAAAAAAGTAGTCAGCAGACCCTTAAATCTAATTAACATTAAATCTAACATTTTCTCTTGTGTTAGACAATAACAGAAATAAAATACATGCATACAATAGTAACAATAAATAGGAGAAATCAGATGCTATTAAAATGACTCGTGAGTTACAGGACATTGATTCCTATTCATCTATTCATAGAGAGCTGAGTTGCAAACAATGTGCAAATCAGAACTAGGAAACGGCACTGCATCTGCAACCCCCAGGGGTGAGACACAGGGCAATTCAAAGAAAAGACATTTTTTGCTTAACACATAAATTAGCTCACACATTCAATTTTAGACCAAATGTTTGTAGTGCAACTTTGTTTTTAACTGAAGTGCCAATCTGGCAGAATGCCTCCGCCTTTATTAGGCAGACAGACTGAACAGACATAGCTCAGCTCTCTCCTGATCAATAAGAATGCTAGAAGTTGTATTTTACTGAATAAGCATAATCCTATTTTTCCTGCTTCTTATAGCCAGATTGTGACACCTGACACTTCCTATTTCCTACATTATACAGACCTTTACACTTAAGGAGGGACAGGAACTGCATCTTTTTTATCTTCCCCAACAGACTGTCCATCTCCCTCATTTTCGAAGTTTACATTCACAAATGAAGTGCATGCTGTTGCTTCAGGCTGGTCTGTTTGGACAGGAGCCTCAGCCTGTGCCTTGTTCTGCTGTTCCTGATAACGTCTCTCTGCTTCTTCTGACATCTTGTTTTCCTGTTGCTCCTCTTCCTCCTGAAAACAGATCACCAGATTCATAAGCTACTGTTTACCACCTAATTACATTCACTTTAAATCTTTCTATAAGAATATCCCAGTTCTTATTACAAAGCAAGGATATGTGTTTTGGTAGAAAGCATTCACTAGCTGATCATAGAATGAGGTGTATTCCAGAACAACCATTATGGGAAAAAAAAAATCACTGCAAGTGAAGGATTAAACTGTGTTAAATAAATACAGAAAAAATGTCACGTGTCTAGGAAAACACTTCTTAGTTCATAGGAATAGTGACGGGTCTATCTTCTTGAAAACTTTCAGCTCTTAATAACAAAAAAATAATAATAAAAATAATAAAAAGCTACCAAAATTAAAAAAAAAAAGCTTTAAATGTTTTTCATCTCTTCCAAACAAAGATTATTAAGGGTTTTTGTGCACAAAGCGCTGGCTTCTTATCAGTCATTTCTAATTATGGTTTAGAACAAATGGTAACATCATGTTCAGTTTACACTTGACACCTCATTCAACGAGTTTTAGAGTTGGAAAATATATTGCTAGCACCCGCCTCTGTACAGAGCTCCATCCAACTTTCTCACACCCAGACTTGAAAATGCATTGTACAAGTGAAACAAATAGAGCAGCAGCCAGGATCCAGCCAGTTCTGAGACTGAGGAGCTGGTGAGAAAAGGCTGACGGATAAGCAAGCACTAATTGCGCCTCAGATGAAAACCGAATGTGAGCTCAAATAGGGAAATAGGGAAAGGGAAGCTGGGAGAAAAAGAGTTCAAGAGCCCTATCTCACACACGTACCTCTCTCTTCATTCTGTAGTACTCATCAATGGCATACTGGTATTTCGGTGTGCTTATCCCCAGAACAGATGCAATCTTTTCCCCAAGGAAATCACACACTAAAAAATAAACACAGGTTTATATACAACGAGTACCTATAAGAAAGTTCTTCAGCACAGTAATATTTTAAAAGGTATTATCTTTCCTGAATGGTTTTCCACAGTCCTACTTCACTCAAAAGACAAAAATCTTCTAGGCTACCTGTATATAATTATTAGCTCAATATACTAATAATTGTTTTTTAAGATAAAGAATGAGCAAAATAAGAACATAAGATATCAACAAAAATATAGATGGTGATAGTGTTTGCTTGAATTCTACTAGTTTTAGCTTTGGATCTAGGTTTGTTTTTATCCTTTAACTGTACTTCAACTAAAGATTAAACTTAGACAAGAATACATGGCTACCAACTGTACTGGCACTTCAGTCTAATGGTACCATTAACCTAGAGAGTTATGTTTTGATATAATAGACTTGCAGAATGGTTTAAGTTGGAAGAGACCTTGAAGACCATCTAATTCCAACCCCCATGCCATGGGCAGGGACACCTCCCACCAGACCAGGCTGCCCAAGGCCCCATGCAACCTGGCCTTGAACACCTCCAGGGATGGCGCAGCCACAGCCTCCCTGGGCAACCTGTGCCAGTGTCTCACCACCCTCAGCGTTAAGAAATTCCTTCTTAGTTCTGGTCTCTGTCCCTCTCCAGTTTATAGCCATTTCCCCTAGTTCTATCACCACAAGCCTTTGTAAACAGTTCGTCCCCAGCTTTCTTGTAGCCCCTTCAGGTACTGGAAGGTCGCTACAAGATCTCCTCAGAGTCTTCTCTTCTCCAGGCTGAACAACCCCAACTCTCTAAGCCTGTCCTCGTATGGAAGGTGCTCCAGCCCTGGACCCATTCCAACAGCTCCATATCCTTCTTATGTTGAGGATTCTAGAACTGGAGACAATACTCCAGGTGAGGCCTCACAAGAGAGGAGAAGAGGGGCAGAATCCCCGCCCTTGCCCTACTGGCCACACTACTTTTGATGCAGCCCAGGATATGTTTGGCCTTCTGGGCTGCAAGCACACATTGCCAGCTCATGCTTCTTGTCAATCAGTACCCCCAAGTCCTTCTCCGCAGGGCTACTCTCAAGCATACTTCAAGCATGTATCGATATATCCATACTTCAATTCAGTAGCAGTTTTAACAATGTTCTGTGTTGTGTACTAATGTATTAATAAAATACTTAGGTTTCAGCTGGCTCAGTTTTCAGGCTAGAGGCTACATGCAGTGCTACTCTGCTAAGTCAGTGACGATGGCTACAGCACTGGTTCTTGAGTAAAGGCAAGCAAGAAGTCAAATATATTGCACTTCAAATTGAAAATCTGCCCCAAGCATACAAACCAGTTAGTCATCTTAAGGGTAGACAGGTTAGAAGATAGCAATTGAATGTCTCAAAGAATATTCACCGTAACTAATTCTACAGATATCGTGGCATCCAGAACTCTGCACAAAAGAGCAGTTCAAATTACAAATATAAGAGGCAAGACTGAAGTGACAAGAAGGAAGTACTGATCTTCAAATTTGTAAGAGACTTCTCAAAAAAGGAAAGCAGTATCCACCTTTCTGTATAAAAAACAGATATGACAAGGAATAGAATAACACTGTACATTAGAGAAAAAGTGTTTCTAAAAATAATGATAGGTTCACTAATAGAATAGACTGCCAACAGTTTTAAAAATACCCAAAATCATAATAGAATGACAGGTAGAATGAAAGGAACTCCACAGTATTTGTCAAAAAAACCCAATAAAGACACTTTATACCTCAGGAAGAACACAGACTAGGATATGCGTTTTTAAAACTTTGCAAAATTTGATGAGGCTGACAGGTCAAATAAACTTCTGTGCAGTGAGTTTAAGACTTGTGGCAATAGTCTTTCTCATTTTTGTTTATTTTGTAACCTCAAAAATCTGTTGCAAAGCACAAGACTAGATGTGTTCTTGGAATAATTTCTAGTTGCCTTCTTCATAAGAACTGTAAGTTTAGTTACTCCAATTTTTTCCAATAACATCACACAAAGTGGTTCCAATACAAAACCTAACAGAAAGATGATAGAATCCCTTGCCAACACCGCCCTATCACCATATAGAGAAAAAGGGAGAAAAAGCGTTCAGCAAAAGGATATTTCTGGTTTGTTCTACCATTCAAGAGTTGTTGATTGAAAGCAAAACAAAAAAAAATAGTGCTTAAGGCAAGTTGATCTCCACAGATTAACACAGAGGTTCATTCATGCTGTTGAAAAAATGGCTGGAAGCTCACAAAGGTTATGTACAGTCTGTCAAAGTGACTCCCAGTGTTCCATCACCGGTTTACCCAAGAATTAAATAAAGCAATACCTGATAAGGTTGATGTGGCAACTCGCAGCATGTGAAACCACAAGTAGGGTCCCCACGTGAGCGTCGTCTGTAAGAACAAGAGTAGTATGAATACGTACAGCTGTGTGTTCATGGCACGTAGTAATACAGGTAGAGTAGATTGAGTAGAAAGATCTGCCACGTTTCCTGTTTGCCAGTTACCACAATATTTTCACTTTAATATGTGTCTAGACAAAACATACGGAGCAAAGTACCACTGTAAGATATTAACATAACCATGGTTAATGTCTGGGAACATTTGTTTCACTGTTTTTTTTTTTCCTAGACTTAGGAAATGACAAGCATCCAACTTAATCCCAAAGTAGCTCCTATAATGAGAAAGACCTTTCCATAATGTTCTCTTCTTGGCCTAATGTAATTCGGAAGTGGGTTAACCAAGCAGTTCCTTGTTATAACAATGAGAGAACTGCAAAACACTGCTTAAAACCAAACCCTCAAAGTTCTGCTTCCAAGTACTGACAACCAGATATGAATTATCATTTGGAATTACACATGAAAAACAAAACCAGGAATCATGAGGGAGCGAGGGTTACTGCGGGTCTGAGGGAGTAATGGCAGACAAGATGGGCCTGGAATTAGGAAAATAACGAGAAACACAAAATGAATAAAAGAGGGCATACAGTGGGGTCACCTCAAGGATTTGCACATAAAGCAAGGAAGTCTCCCCAAAGTGCCTGCACTCTAAGGTATGCAGAGTGGGAAGTAAACATGAGGAATTAAGTGATCTGTGTGCAGCTGCTGGGGTAGGATCTTGTTGGGATCCCGGAGATGCAGTGGATAGCTCATGACTGGAATGCTAGAGTGGAGGGATTCAGACTCTTTAGGAAGTATAGGCCAAGGAAGACAAGAAGCTGCCACTTGCGTGACTACGGTGTATTCACCACCACAGAAGTTCTGCAGCTGCAGATAAACTGAAATACTTACATATAGGAATTTATTGCTAAAAAATGTTTCATAGTTACCATTTTCCACTATCTAATAGATATCTTTACAGGATAGGCAATATTATTGTAGACAACACAGCTACAGAGACTAGTCGGTACAGCCTCAGTACGCACGTACGCAAGCTGCTATCCACAGTTTCCAAGCAGAGCCTCTACAAATCAGTGCAGCAAGGAATCATCTGTCAAGCCAGAAACTCAAGTTGGGCAGGCTGAAAACAGCCAGATGCTATATATTTTTTGGCAGTGGAAATGGAAAATGTCCTGCCAAGGTAAAAGTGTAAGCAAAACCAGCTGCTGTCCTGCTTGCACAAAAGCTCCTCCAGCTCGTTGATTACACGCTCAGTTGGCAGACAGGCTAACAACAATCCTTTTAGAGTTTGTTCAGTTGAAGAAGTCAAGAAAAGTGCTGGAAAAGCTTGTTGTCACAGGTGCAAATAATGGCACTGATGAGGCTCTGTACAATCCTCCATAACAAGGTGACAAGGTTAAAAAGCATTCCCACAGAGCACAGGACAAACAAGGGCCCGCTGTGTGGCTATAAGCAAGAAGCGGTAAGAGCCCACTGAGCATCCAAGAGTGAAAAAGTCAAGCTGAACTTCAATGTGACACAAGTAACTCAGAATATACTAATGTGTTTATGGTAACAAATGCAGGGAACATCTGAGGCTGGGCAGACACAGAGGTTCTAACTATTTCTGCTGTTCCCCCACCGCAATTCAAAATTGGTTTGGGATGGTAGGAGCACTTTTAAGTCCAGCTTCATGGGAAACTGCTTTCTGACAAAGCCTACGTGGTGCTTTGTCAATAATCAATGCAAGGACACATTAATACTGTATTTCTTGACTGGAAACGAGGCGCAGCAGTATGAAACACAGGACACTAGGTTATTATTAGGGGACACTATTTTTCCTGCCATCAGTCTCTTTAAGCATCGTAGAAACATATACTAACTATACTATTCAGTTATCGTGACTAATTTTGTTGTTTAAATTGGAAAACACCATGATTATGACAACTGCTCTTTAAATAAATCTTAACATACAATTTTAATTGCATTTTAAGTAGGAATGAACATAATGGATACAGCCACTAACAAAACCAAAAGGGCTCTGGTTCAATAATAGAACATGATTTTGCCTCCTAGTGCTGCCAAAAGGGAACACACGTGTCCTCCTGAACTTCTGAGTACACCGTGTCCCTGAACAATCCACACCTATACATATTTTTGCCAGATTTCAGTCCCTAATAGCACTTGAACCTTCCAAAGAGCACAGGGTTTCTTTTTGCCAGAGAAAATGGCAAAATGAGCAAAAGAATAATTTGCTGATTAAACAAAAACCAAAACCTGTATTTAAGAATTAATACACACCACCAGCTTGATACTCTTCCATTGTTTACTGCACCAAGATGCATTTTAAATTAGTTTAATTATTGACTGGTCATTGCTATAATAGATACTTCAACACCATGTAAAACTGTAGTATATCAGACGAGCCAGTGAAAACAAGATAAATATACACACCATCCTTCACCAAAAAGCTTCTACCATACTATAAGTAGCTATGACTTGGTCGGTGACTTTTTTTCTCTCTCATCCCCAAATTCTTAAAAGAAAATTGGAGTTCAGCTATCCTCAAGAGAAGACTTTTTGCTATTTGAAGTTAAGCTCCTTTTAACTGCAGACTATCAAGATAATCTTCCTGTAGGAATGTGTTTCAATCTTTCTAAGCATTGAAGGTTAATAAAATTAAATCTCTTCTTTGTCGCAAAGATGGTCTCAGGATGAATTCTAAGGTTATCACCAACAGCTACGTTGCTTGCAATTGTTCTGCAGACTTACACTACACTGTCTGCCTACTCGCGAAGGTGAATGTAACAAAGTTTATAACAAGTGTCTCTACAGGGATAAACAGAAATATTATCTTCTAGAACACGTTAGAGAAATTTAATCACTACAAAAGAAAGTTTTAGTAGACAGAAGCAAAAAGAGATTTACCCATAAAGTGTAAGCATCTAAATTTCAGGGCAGAAGACTTAAAATTAAAGCATTTATGCTATTAAAGCACTTAAATTTGAATTTGAGAAGACTCTGATAATAGTGATACTCACGTAATACTGTTATCTAAAAAGTCCAGAGGAAAACTTATTAAGTATACCCTGTGTCCTGGATTCAACTCATTCTTAAAAAAAAAACCCAATCCAAATCACAACATAATCAATACACCAGTCCAAGAATGTTAACGAACCAAGTGCTGATCTATAGAATTATCAGAATTGTTGTTTCACAGCAAAATTTCAGACTCAGTTCTTTTTGAGAATTCACTTTGCTATGAGTGGCTGCAGTCTATCACTGTGGCTATCATACTACCACATTATATTCACATTACTTTGCTTAGTAAGAAAGACATTGTCATTGTCTGCTTAGCTCTAAAACACAACTAAACCAAGGTACTCACTGAAGACATTTCTCCATAACACAGAAAAAATACGTTTCCCTTAAACTCATTCATAAGCTCTGCGGACACCAGTATTGGCTGAGCTTTGAAATTTCTTGATGCAAAACTTCTATTCAAAATATCAAATGTGCTTTTTCTAAAAATACATTGGACCAGAAACAGCTATTACTTTTTATATTCCAATCGAGATAACAAGTTTTAGACATGCTGGTCTCAGCAAACTGACTATTTAATTGCTTTTATAGAAATCCTACAATAAAAACATTTTTAAGGCAGCTTTTGGCTAAAACATCAAAGCTCAGCTTGGACTAACATTTTTTCAATTGACCGGCTCAGCTGGGATACACGAAGCACGTGGCAGATAAGGTAAACTTTACTTAATGGCAGCCCTTGGCCTAATCAAGTTTATTCTGTCAAGGTAAAGAGCAATACATAATAAGGCACACTGAGCTCCACTATTCTGGTTTGGTGGGGGGTCCTTTTATTAAAAAGTGTAATAAAAATTAAGGATTTCATAAACTATAAGAGAAGAATAAATTAATCTTAACCGTGCCATACAATATACTTTTTGGTATTCAGAAAAAAAACCCTATTAGAGAAGCAGAACATTCACACAGCATTCCTGGCTGTTGTAACTGTTTGAGGGCTCTTTAGTTAAGTGTCCATTTGTACAGCAGCGTGCACATCTCTGGCTTCACAACACATACAGCAAGGCTTCTGAGCCTTCCATCACCACAGCGGAACTCTTCTACTGAGAGGAAATGGCACAAAAACTTATAGAGATCAGGCCCCCTGCTAGTTATAGTTGGGAAAAAAACCCTTATGCATCCATGGATACTTGACATGATCTGAATAGTGGGCAACAGATGTGACTGTGAAGATACCCGAACATTACCGTAATATTCAGTAAGTTTCACAGTTCTTGTATTTCTTCAAGTACATTCTTAGAGAGGGAAAAAAATAACCAATCCTACATCCAGCAAGGCAGCTTAACATCTCATTGTTTGTGAGTATAATACATTTATTCTCAATCTATAAAATTCAGATGCATGCTCTACTGATGATATCATGACAACATTAGCTGTAAGGCTAACGTTACTTTTCATTGTATACAAGAACTGCCTAGCAAGAAAGAGATAGTGGCACTATCAATTCATCCGAGAAATTCAACAGCTTCACCTGTGAATCACTAGGATCCCCAATCCCAGCTTGGTCCTCAAACCACTTTTTTTTTTTTCCTCCAGTTAGATTCATTTTGGAGAGGGGAAAAAGAGCACTGATTGACAGTCCTTCCCAAAGCAAACCCCTTACAGTTCACCACTTCTTCAGAAGTGAATGAGTAGAAAGTCAAACTCTTCACTGCAGTCCCTTGAAGAAAGCCACGCTCTCTCTCAGGAGCCTACTACTGTACAGCAAACAGAGAGCTTTAACCACAACATTTCTTACTAACAGATTCCAAAACAATGGTGCAGAAGTAATGTCAACAGCAATGTCAAGTAGAGAAGAGAGCACAAATTTCCATGTATGCCAAGACTCTCAACTGAAGTGTGGAAACAAGCAGCCCTACACCAGCATCTGCCTCCAGTGTGCACCCAGGCAGGACAGGCTGCTGCACAAAGCAAAGATTCCCAGCTGCTTGACCACACTCCAGCACACAGGGAAGGACTCAGCCAATTTTGAAGTCCCCACCTCTAGCTCAGTACAGGCAACAAAGCCCAGAGAGGGCCAGGAAGCGAGTCCCACCAGCAGGCAGGGAACAGGACTGCAGACTCAATTTATTGGGTTAAGAATTGTTGTACAAGGGTAGAGAAGAGGTGGGACATCACTTCATGGAGGTGTCATAAAAGAAACATTAGAACACGGATGTGGAGAGATGAAGATACAGATGCAGGTCTTTTCTGTAACTGACTGACAGAGGGTGGGGAGCTGCTACCTCCAGTGCTGGCATGCAGGGCTGCTAGCTCTCCAAATACACTATCACTGCAAAACAGGTTGTCAGGCATGCCAACAAAGTAAAGCAGAAATATATTTAATTTTACCTCTAAGTATAAATCCAGAATCACTGATAGAAAGAAAAACATATTTTAACAACTACAGCACACACTATGGGAGACAGCTTTAATGGTCAAAGCTCCACTCAAATTTGGACCAATAAATGGAGACTCCATTCACACGTATAGCAACATCTAAGGGCTTTCCACACAGATGAACTTTATTTACATGGACTAGGCATGTCCTTTAAAATCTGTTTTTTCTATATCATGAATTACACCAGTTTTCCTTTATTTCTGCAAGACATCTGTTTCTTTCCCTTCTATACTCCTTAGATTATATCAAATTGCTTGTACGGTAACACTAAATTACAGGTTCAACTTTCCACTATCACCAAACATAAGGAAACAAATGCCTTCCCTGCACATTTTTTTAAACAACAGTGAGAATCAAGGAGACACCAGACAAACACCATTAGATGGGAAATAATGGAGAAGACAGACTAGAACCATGAGGAAATTAAACCCATTTCTAACTAACAGGGCCATTTTGGTGGAGGAGGACTCCAAGACAAAACTCCTCAGAAATGCTTCTCAGATTTCCCGGTTCCTAGAGCCAATCACATTAAGGGAATCTGTAATACTGAATCAGACCAATGACACAAAAATTAAAGTATAACATGTAGGTAGGTACCAAATACACCAGAAGTAGCAATTTACCAAGTAAAATACCTACAGGATCTACAGGCGGCAATAGGTCTTTTTTCTCTTGTTCATCTTCCTCTTCATCTGTGCTGTATTCTTCCATTGTTTCTCCACTTGCGAAATGAATAACCCTCCTTGGAATTTTCTTCTTCTTTCCTATGACACCTAGCTCCACATTCTCAAAGCCTCTATCTCCATTTGCAAGTTGCTATAAAGAAGAAAAAAAATCATTATCTCAAGTACACGCTTCTGGAATTGGAAAAGTTCCCCCTTAAAAATCTTCATGAGGTACTTAAAATATTTTAGATTGATTAGCATATACAGTGGATGTTTGTAAGAGCTTGGCTGTAGGTAACAGAAAAAAATCTGAAAATTGTTTGCAGATAGATAAAAACTGATCTCTTCCACTAAAAATAACAAAAGGTAGAGTGCCTTCACTTTGGCATGGATGGGTGGTATTAAAACCATCTATTCCAAAAGAGCACTCTGTTACATAGCAGCACAATTTTCTTTAAATAACTTGATAAGCACATAAGTGTTAGTACTTGAAAGTATTGCCAGTTTCAAAATATCTAGTGAAATTAATCAGGTAATTCACAGGCTGTAGCCACCTCTTTGCAACCTTTGACAGACACCTCTAGCACAGAGAGAAGTGAATGAAGGCTAACTAGGCAGCCAGGTTCATGCTGTAAAAAGATGCATCAAGGAATCTGCCTCTGTGGGCTTTCATCTGCAATCAAGATTAGTTCAAGGGACGGTGCTAAAACAATAACACTTAGGTTTGTGGCTGAGGACATTTTATAAAAAAGATAAGCACAATGTCTGGTTTTGTTCTTCCAGCTGCTGAATGCTACAATGAAGCCTTTGGGTCACAAGCATTTAAAAAAAAAAAAAAAAAATGCATCTAGTTCAAAGGCCAATCAATAATTCTTTCAGCTAGTAAATACTGCGGCCAGAGAATTTTAGTGAGGTTTTGCATGGCATCTAGCAAAACAGAACTGTCACCTCGGCAGAGTTTTTAGATATTATTGCATTGAATGCATAAAACTGTTTTGAAAACACTTCTGTCACACACAGGACACAGAAGTTAAGAAATGCCAGCCTCATGTTTTTAATGTACCACAAAGGTTTTTAAAAATGTATGAGTTCATGTAATTTAAACCAGTATCATAAGGAACGAGATGTGTGCATGCGTACACAGATTTTAGGTTGCATAAAATGGGCACGTTCCAATTTTCGACTTGTCTATATGCAACCTTAACTGCCCCCACAGACACAATTCAAAATTACTTCTAAAAACATAGATTTTATCATATAGTTGTAAGATATGCCATAATCACTGCAACCACAGCATCACCATTCTCATCTCTTATGCCAGATTACATGAATTAGCTTTACAATGCAAACAGGCCAGGTTTGCTAGGAAAGTCAGTGGGCACAGTAGAGAGGGGCAGGAGGGCATCATGGAGAGCAGTTCTGTTTCCTCCATTCCAGGCACAGATTTTTCTTGTGCCCATAGAGAAGAGGGATAGAAGGTAAAGATCATGTGCCAAGCTCTACAGTATGGAGAGGCAGCACACGCATTCATCATCTCTCCCAGCCCTCACACCACTGTTTCTCAAAACTGCAAGTCATTTCAGCTTCCCCAAGCATTTCTTTAGCTACCATGGCACATTTCAGGTATTATCCTGGAGGAGTAGAGCAGAATGAAGCAGCAAGTTTTCAACAGGGTAATTCAGCTGAAATAGTATTATGTTTTCATGCAGAACTACACTTTCACACAGAAAGACAAAACTGATTATCCAGGGCCCAGCACACTCTCTCTGCTGTGTTTCAGCCTTGGGAACAGAGCAGGAGCAGAACAGTAAAGCTACAAAAATACAAATGCTGAAGACAGTGAAGCAACCTAAGAATAGGGAGAGCTCTTTGCTGCCGTTTACTGCAGGCGCCACTCGCTGCAACTCAGTGCTGTATTTTTTTGGAGCAAAGAGCACCACAGAATCAGCCTTTCATGAACATTTCACGCTCCTTTATTGGCATCATACAATGATGCCATTTTTCATGTTTAGTCACAGTGCTGAAGAGCAGTATTTCTTGCAATACAGCATCACAAGTATTACTGTGATTAATAACAGCAAGCAGCATAAGCCTCTCCTTAGAGCTCCTCTAAAGGCACAGCCTCTTCATCCAATTCTGACTTATTTAACTCAAATGCTTCTAATATTTTAACTTAGAAAAAAGGTAGTTAATATTTGAAGTTTAGAAAGCAGGCTTTAATTCCCTTGCACACCCGTCTCACATTCCACTTACACTACCTACAGCAAGCAGCTCTGATAAGCTGGTACCAGGACAAATTTTCAGGCAAATGCAGTAGTTCAAGACAGTAAGGATTCATCAAGGAACAATGAACTTGGTTGCCTTAGTAATGTGGTTCAGAGTCCTAAATTATTAGATAAAATAATACATATCAGCCCTTGCTTTGGATATTACCTAGTCAACAAATCTGGTTGCAGGTTTTGGTCATCACTGTAGCACCTGTCCTCTTAATTTTTACATGCACATCACCAATAAAAGCCAACTCTCTCCTAGCTGCAAGCAAAAAGTTCAGCATCACTAAATTTTACTTATTTTTCTGAAACTGTGGCAATGTACTTCTAGAATTTTCAGCTAGACCCACTTTATAGCTCAAATGTTACTGTATCTCTTATTTGAAGCTTTACACTTTTGATCTTCCTTTATAGTTGCTCCAATGATCACTCCTCTAGTCCATGGCTTTGGTCAGGCTGGCGCTTCATTTTTTTCCACAGGCTCAAGCCTCTTCAATGCGTTATACGGGTCTTGGAAGACTCAACATTTGTCTCAACCTCACATGATTAAAGTATTTACTTTGGCTTCTACTCTGGGAACTGTTAGACGTGACAGCCAGTCAGCCTTGTACTTTCTGCCACACTAGTGGGACTCCGAAGGCACTTTGTCAACATCGCGACTTCCTTTTGCTTTCAGATGCCCTGCTGGAATTTGTGCTGGCTTTATGGCACCCATAGAAACGTGACCTGCCAGGAAGTCAGCATCTGAAACCGCTGTTCCCTGTTTGCCTTCTTTACACCCACTTTCTTAGCTCACCCTTTGGCCAGAAACAAGAGAGAGAGCACACATTTTGACAGTCTTGGTGCAACACGCAGCACAATGGCCTTCCAGTCCACATCCAAAATAAACAAACTACGATTAAGGATGAGGTGTGTCGGGACACCCGCAGGTAAGCTAGAGCTCACACAAGTACTATTAGGTGATGCAACAACATAAAGTGTCATCAAGAAGAGGAAGAAGAAAAGCAAACAGTTACAGGGAGAGCAGACTTCTCACCTGGGCATCTTTTACTCTGTCAAGCTCAGGTATCATTACTAGAGCTCAGGACCCTAAATGCCAAAGTGTGCGATATCCACTCTCCCTCAGAACAGACCAGTAATTCAGTTTGCACAGATCTTAGGCTCAGTAGCGCTCGTTACCAGAAAAGTGATCATAGTGAGAATATTTCTACCCTTGTTGTCTTGCCTGCCTTACCGATTTCATTCATGTTACTTTTTTGGCTTCATTTTTTGGGGGAGGAGGCTCCTGGGGCTTCGGCTTTTTTTTTTTTTTTTCATATCACTTGACTTCCACCCTTGTGTTTCTACTGCAATTACACAGCCCGACCCTTCTTGGAAGCGCAGGCAGCTAAATTGCAGCCAGAGTGCCTGTCAGGAGCAACACCCTGGGACAGCGCTGCGACCAAGGAGGGCACGGGGACAGCCCTGCTGGCAGCTCCCAGGAGCCTCTCTCCATGCAATATCATAGAATCATGGAATAGTTTGGTCAGAAGGGACCTTAAAAATCATCCAGTTCCAGCCCCCCTTCCCTGGGCAGGGACATCCCACCAGATCAGGCTGCCCAAGGCCCCATCCAGCCTGGCCTTGAACACCTCCAGGGTTGGGGCAGCCACAGCTTCTCTGGGCAACCTGGGCCAGGGCCTCACCACTCTCATAGTGAAGAAGTTCCTCCTTATGTCTGGTCTAAACCTGCCCCTCTCCAGTTTACACCCACTGCCCCTAGTTCTATTACCACAAGCCTTTGTGAACAGTCCTTCCCCAGCTTTCTTGCAGCCCCTTCAGGCACTGGAAGGTCACTATAAGGTCTCCTCGGAGCCTTCTCCTCTCCAGGCTGAACAAGCCCAACTCTCTCAGCCTGTCCTCGTATGGCAGGTTCTCCAGCCCTCGGCTCATCTTTGCAGCCCTCCTCTGGACCCGTTCCAACAGCTCCATACCCCTCCAGTGCTGGGGATTCCAGGGACTGGACACAATACTCCCGGTAAGGTCTCACAAGAGAGGAGCCGAGGGGCAGGATCCCCTCCCTCGCCCAGCGCACGTTTGGCCTCCTGAGCTGGGAGCGCTCCCTGCCGGCCAGTGCCGAGCCCCGAGCCCGCCGCCCCCCGCTCCCCCTCGCGCCCCCGCGCCGGGTGGGGCCGCGCTCACCTGCTCGGGCTCCATGGCGCGGGCGGCGGGCGCGCAGTACAGGGAGATGGCGGGCAGCCCCTGCTCCATCGCGCCGGGGAGGCCGGCAGCGCCGCGGCCCGGGGAGCCGCCCGCCCGGCAGCCCCGCCCGCCGGGGCGGCGCCTGTGGGGACCGGGGGCGGCGGCGGGGCCGGGCGGCTGGCGGAGCGGGCGCGGGGGGGGCTTTTTACCAGGTCAGAACCGACGGCTGAAGTATCCCATTATTTACAGGACAAGAAGAGCCGCTCTTCTATCCTGTATCCTAGAATTGTTTGGGCTGGAAGGGACCTTAAAGATCCAACACGTCTCACCAGCCCAGGCTGCCCAAGGCCCCATCGAACCTGGCCTTGAACAGCTCCAGGGGTGGGGCAGCCACAGCCTCCCTGGGCAACCTGGGCCAGGGCCTCACCCCTCTCATGGTGAAGAAATCTTTCCTTAGATATCATTACAAACAGCTTCCAAAAAATTAGTCTGTAGCATAGAAGGGTTTTACGCCCTTTATAAATCCTATTATCAAGAGCCAATGATTAAAGTCCCAGGTAAAGCAGACATACATCTTTACAATTTTGCTAGCAGACAGCAGAAAATACACCCCTTATGAAAGGGTTGTACTATTGAATGTGTAATTACAGAAACACATGAATGAAACAATTGCAGGAGGGTTAGAACTGTATGATCTTTAAGGTCCCTTCCAACCCAAATTATTCTATGATACTATTCCATAATTCTCCTATTTTAGATAGTAGAGAACCCAGCATCCTGCTGTAAAACAAGGAGGAATGACTTAAAACTGCAAAGCAAAACTAGTAAGGGTGCATAACTACCTCTTACTTTGAGCAGTCTACGTTCTGCTTAGTATGGACTGGTTGAAACATGGCAGCAGCTCTTGAAGAACAGCATCAAATCATCAACCAGCCAGCTTGCTCTCCTTTGCCCCTACTGTGACTACAGCAGCCGTGCAGCAACACTGAGGTTAATCTTTCACCTCCTAGAGCAATTAGTTTTTGCAACTTAGACAAGTTTAATAGATTTAACAAGTATCAGTACTGAAAGTCCAGAGGAAAGGTAAAGTCTATTAACCAATAAACCCATGCCTATGCCTTTCCATGGCTTGTTGTTGTGCTAACAGTTAATTGTCCAGCTCCTATCACACAGCTATCTATTGACTACCATAAGCTTCCTCTTAGGCTGGTCACAGAGGCTCAAATATAGCAGCTGCAAACAACATACATCCTTTGCCTTAGCTGCAATAAAAGGATATTTGTTTGAACTGTCAGGTCCTCCTCTTTCTTGAAGGAGTAAAATAATTCCATTAAGCCTGTTGTTCTCACTCTTCCAGTATGATTTTCCCTTATAAAGGCAGCAACTGATAAAGCATGCACCAGCAATACATGACTTTTCTACAACTAGTGAAGGTCTTCCAAGTTTACCGAACTACCACCACCACCACCTTCCAAAAAAACCAAACATGCGCCAGATACCTATTAGTGTGTTGGATATCAAAGCTATTGGCATCCTACAACCACAAAAGAGGGTAACTGCAGGATGTCACCAATTTTGAAATGAGGGCGCACTTCTACAGCAGAAATAAAGGGTTGACCTTATTTTGTCCATGACTGTTGTCCATTGGCTCCTTCTAGTGGCCTTCCCCGGGTGCTACAATCACCTAAACCTTTTCTTACCTACTTCGGGTTCTCAACAGAAACTTCATTTAGCTGTGTCCAAACACCAACCCAGAAGAAAAACTAGTCTGAGCAGCAGCAACAGCTTTCAGTAAGAAGTATGCAGAAAGGTAAACCTCATTCTGAGTATTTCCAATGATGTTTGCCTCTGTCTTTCCAGGCTTCTCATATGCCAGAGAAAAAAAACTTTTCTGCAGATCACCAAGGTGCTGTGGGGAAGGAGGACAAGCAGCCTGATACAACACAGTGGTGCTAGGAGAGTTGTAACTCATGGTGCTTGCTGGCAGTTCTAGAACATACAACTTTTTATTTAACACATTATGATCTGCAGGATCCACAAACACAAAATAATTGCCCACACACCCCAGCTTTATAGAACAATTCTATCAGAGAACTTTATAGGCACTCCCATACAGTCAAACTCTCTTTTTAAGTGCCTCCAACATGAAACTTTTTTGTAAATTTGAGTTCTTTAGCCAATTATTCCAAGGAGGCTCCAAAGTCTTCTACCTGGCACTTTAAGGTACTGCTATCTATTTATTCCAGCATATACCTTAGAAACAACACATTTTAAAGGAAATGCTTTCCGAACTTGCCCTTGCCTCTGCCGAAGTGACAGCTCTCTCCCTGTCTGGTAGCAGTGAAAGCAGTTTGGAAATTGTGAATTAAAGACTGAACTGCAAGGTATATGATGAATTTCTAAAGAAGAGTTAATTGTTGGTAACTTGACAGTCTGACTGAGCCTGTCCAGAAGCATTATGTTTCACTCTTCATCCTCAATGCGCTCATTCATGTTTGATTTCCACCAAAACCATTCAACTTAACTATCCACGCTCCCCTAGAGACTGCATTCCAAACCAAGATTTGCTGCTCTTTGCTGCATGATTTTGTATACTGCATTGGCTTGTACTGCTCAAGAACTGAAAATACTATGAAAAAAGAGTAAGGTTTTTTTTATCAAACACACCCCCCACTAACTAGCTGAGGACAGCTCCCTCACAAGCTGGTGCTATGCAAGAATTCATTGTTTCATTACATTTGAAGAACTAAGATCCAACTTAACAGCCTTTTACAGACCAATGCTATGCATAAACTGCAGTGCTGTGGATATATGGCATACCTGAGGATTTTCCAGCATACTCCATACATTGCATACTTACCACTAATGGTGCAGAAGATACTTTACATTATATGATGAGTTAAAGCACACCTTGTTCTACTAGCACAAGAGCATAATCGCTTGTATAAGAAATTCACTGTCCATTGTTAGCTGACACCTTTTCAAAGAACTGTCTGGCAGGACACACTTGTTTTAATTACTGTATTTGATTTTTATCTTACCTAAGCAAGAGATGGGTGTCTATTTACAACCGAAGCACTCTGCAGTATATTAAAATGAACTCATAGCATACCACCTTGCCTTATGGTAAGATCTTTCACTTTTATCTTATTTGTCAAGATGCATGTTGGATTTCAGGGTTCATCTAGGCTACCTAGTTTCTAAAAGTGTGCCTGCGATTCCACCCCTTTGAGACCAACACTGTAAATTGAAATATTAAACAGAAAAATGCTATAGGAAGTTAAGATCAGATTGTAGCTTGGGTTGGGGCAGTGTGTTCTGTCAGATACAGCTGTTTTAAGTTCAGCACCAGCACAGAATTCTACCTAGTATACATCAGAAATTTTCTCCATAACAAAAGAACTGCTTAATTGGCACCCTGGTATGAAGATGACCTTCAGTATATGGGACAGCTTAATAACTGCATACTTCTGTTTTAGTCACTTCATTCTTCATGTATAGGGAAAGAGCAACAAAACTCAGGAGAACAAAGTTTTACACAAACCTAAGCACAGCACATCTACCTTCTGAAAACGCTCCAAGGAGAATACCTGAGCAGCAACAGCACATTTCAGATACTGATGTATATAGCATCTATACCAAACATGATTTACAACAGTCACTAGAAACAAATCAAACTAAGGAAATAATCTCATTACATACTCATTAACAACAGTTACGAAAGTACTGAAGAAACAGGCCATCCCCTTGTTTATAACCACTTACATTTTATTTTACAGTATATTTGTGACATTTTATGTTACTATAACCAAAGATCAGGGTTGTTTACAAATATAATGGCTGCCATTTGATGTAAACAATTAAAAAGTGTCTCTAAATATTAAATTTTTACATTATGATTTTGTTTTATTAAATTGAATTACTCTTTGTGCCATCCATTAGTGGAGGGGAACTAATTTAAGCAAAAATAGTTTTCAGAAATTAGATGTAGAAACCGAGAAGCCTGAATAAGATTTCAAAAGACCACTCTATTCCCATCACTGTAAAAAGGAAGAAAGCAAATTCTTTCACCAAAGTCGCAACAAAGAGTTAACCAAGTCCATTTATTATTAAGGCTTCTTTACATATTATTGAATCCCATCATGCCTTTCATATTCCCAGCAGCACCTTGTTGAAATTGTCTCATCATTGATTGCAATCCTGCCATGCCACCTGCAGAAAATAAGTGAGAGCATGGATGTGTTAATTAGCTCTGAAGCACAGCTATCTATCTTGAGGCCTCATTACAGCACACTATTTCAATAATACAGACATAAAAAAGCTGATGACTGTCAAGACAAGTTTAAACAGCTGACAAAAACAGACAACTGAACAAGTAATTACAGAAAGGCCTTCAAAATACCAGGCTTAAAGTAGGCTTTAACCTGTGCATTCAGATCTAGACAAAAACAACCACCTTGAAGGGATGAACAATTAGTAAGGTTCCATTATGGGAGTGTCTTTATTGAATTTCACAAGAGCATCTTCATTTGAGGCAAAATTTAGAAGAGAAGGGAAATGAAGCTTAGGAACGGATTTGCCTTACCAAATCATGCTTCAAGTCATAACTCTGCTATTTCATCAGGTACCACTGGTAAATGCAAAGCATTCATAACTGAGACCCAAACTTCTGAGCCTCATTAGAAAACCTAGAAATACTTAATACTGATATTTAAGACAGATTCTCACATCACCTTTCTCAATTCTACATTTCAAATGTTCCACCATAACTGCTACTCCTCTCAAAGCTGTAAAAAGCCAACACATACCCATATGATGAAGAACTCTTGGATCCATCATCTTTGCCATCTGTTGGTTCAGTTTAGCCAACTGAGACGGGTTTACATTCTTTGACATGTCACCACCTAAAACCAAAAAAATCAAAGCAAATCATAAGAAAGTTGATTAATATGTGGGGTTAGAATAAATCAGAATTTTACCTCCTAATTCTAGATTCATATCCATTCAAGTCCATGAACAAAAGTTACATCAGCCACTTGAAAGTATTCTGAGGATCAACAGTCCTTGTGCCCCACAACATACTGAAGCGTCAGTATTTTAGTAATGAAGTTTACACTGATAAAGCCAAAAACACAGTAGTTTTCACTTGCACATTAGGTGTCGTGAAGAGCAGTGCAACTCTTGCCAGTTACATAAAAGAACTTTCAAACATCATGAAAATGAGCGAGGTACAACTTACTTTCTCCTCTCCCAACACTTAATCAACATTTTCACCTTCCCTCTGGGTTCCCATATCAAGTGATCTCCCACTGAGTTAATAAGTGTTTTTCTTTTCTTATTTTTTTACCTTTGAAAAGCCCTTTGATGCCTCCCATCTTTTTCACCATCTGTGCAAACTTAGTGTATTGGGTCAAAAGCTCCTGAACATCTCTGGTAGAAACACCTGAGCCTCTTGCTACTCTTTGGATTCTTCCTGGCTGCTTACTGAAAACTTTGGCACCATCTGTACTGTCAAGTTCTGCAATGACAGTGTGGGAAAGAAAAATCCGTTCAATTAGTGACATTAAAATCCATCATAGCTGGTAGCAAACTTGTTCTCATTATTGTTGAGAACTTAGTTTTGAGCCAGAGAACAAAAACCTAGTTTTAGAAGTGATAATACAGAATTTTACATAGACGAAGATATAGTATTCTAGGGAAAAGAACTGAAAAGCAGCTATGATCATTTGTTAATCACCATGCTAGAAAAACTCACCTGAATAAATAATGCTCTCTCACCACGCTTGGTCTTAAGCCCTATCAATAGGTTCAGCACAAGGGGAAGAGCATAATTCTGCAGCAAGGCTTAGGGGTGGATTAGAAACAACACATCTTGAATTTCAGAGACCAGGCTACGTTACCAAGTAAATTTGAGGGTGGGTAGGAAGAAAGACACCAATGACAGATTAAAGATCAATGTAGCCTTTTAAATTTCAAGAATAGCATTAATTTAAAGAGCACAGCTACAGTATGAAAAATACATTAATTTCCAATACAATGTTTGAAATTCACACCTACTCAATACCTGATGGAGCAGCAACAGGCAATTGTCAAGTTACCTCTTCAAATATTTAGACTAATTCAGACAGTTTGTAACATTTTGCCACTTTTAAAAGTGACAAATGCTTCTCATCATTTTCTGTCACGGTAGATACCACATGTCCAATTTATTTCAAAAAAAGATCTCTAAATAAGCTTGTTCAACAATGGAGGGGAAAAAAAAAGTGAAGTTTGTTTTACCTTGGTCATTCATACTGTCCATGATAGTCATCAGTTTCTTTAGCCTTGCCATAGATTCCTGTTCATTGCCTTTACTCATGAAGTCAGTTCCAAAACCAGGGATCATACCCTTGTTTTAAAAAAAGGAAAACAAAACACTGTGTCAGAACAGGCATAGCTAACTTCAATGAAGGAGTGAAAAATACAGAAAGCAAATTTTAGTACAGTAGTAATGTATTGCAGTAGGCAAAGTTTCACCTTTTTAAGAAACGAAGCACAGATTAACCTCAATCTCAATAAAGAATGTGAAGTTTACAGCAGAAGTTTGTCAAATATAAATGAAAATCTGATAAAATTATTTTTGGGATAACTAACCAAGATCTGACTGAATGGTCCCATTTTCATGATGTTTTGGAATTGTTCATACATATCTCTTAACGTAAATTGACCTGAAGTAAAACAAAAAAAGAAAATTAGCAAAAGTCACACCAGCAATTTGGTCCTGCTGTCCTTTCTCAGTTTTTCTTCTTATTTGCAAGATAAATACTATCCTGCATACGTAAGAAGATAAATAAACCTCTTCTCCATTGTTAACATGGCTAAACTGTTTTAGGTGGCACACACTTAAGCTAGTTATTCCACCGTTATAGACAGTTAATAGTCCAAGAGACTCATCACTCAAAAAATATATTTCCATTTACTTGCCTGCCACACTTAGAGAATAACCACAAAACAAGTTACTTGTCTGCATATGTAACACAAATTAACTCAGTGGTTTACATACCAGAGCACCTATCGTTATTAGGTAATAATGATAATACCTCTGCTATTCAGGCCTCGGGAATAACTTACCATGTTTGAGCTTTTCTATGAGTGCTTCATTATCATCCAACTTTAACTCATTTACTTTATCTATCAATCCTTCAATATCACCCATACCTGGAAAAAACAAACAGCTCTGAAGTTAGCTTTAAAAAAAATTACACTTTGACTTTCTACTGTCCGTTTCAAAGTGTCCTTCAAGTGCAGTTTATATATAGTACTTACCAAGAAGCTTGCTGATGAAAGGCTGTGTTTTAAAAGGTTCAAAGTCATCTATGTGTTCACCAGTCCCAATAAAAATAATAGGACTCTTTGTGGCAGCAACTCTGCAGAAAAAATATTTTATGAAATGGCCTCTCACAACCCACCCATCTTTCGTACCACCTATAAACGTAACCAGCTTGGCATCACCAACACAATGCATCCTCTCAGAAGTACCTTCCTTACTCCTCAAACTATTAATGCAAAATCATCCAGCATATAGGATGGGTAGCTGGAAGTAGCTGACAAGATGTTTCCCTAATTAGTGCTTTGTAAAGTAAAAACTCTGCTTTGAAAAGTCATGAACAGAAATAGAAGCTGTTTATTTTTATCACCAAGTTTAAGACTCTCGAGAGGAAAGAAAAGTGAATAATATCCACTTTATCCTAATATTGGGAGGCCAGGTGATACAGGCATTGATAACTTTTTCTTCAAGGTACCTCCAGCAACAGACAATCTAATTTCCAACACAAGAAAAAAGCAGACATAGAAAAAGTTGGAGCCTTTTCATCAATCAATCACTGGCACTAGCTCTTGGATGAACTCAGCTTCCAGTCTACAGAAAGTACAGTACAAACACAGCAGACTTAATGCATACAAGCACACGATGACCAGAACAAGCTTCTGGTATTTTCATTTTGCTCAAGTTCTGTTTTTCCATCACTATGCTATAAATAAACTGTCACATGCATTTTGCTGCTAAGAACTCCAACATTTAAGACCAAAGCCAGACAGCGATTTGGTAAGTTGCCATCAGCTAACTTTGACTGTTTTGACAAATCTCGGCTCCAAGCAAACTATAACATTGAAATGCAGCCGAAGATGACATGCCATCATATAAGGCATAAGATAAAATGTAGTATTTTCTAGTCAATAGAGCCTGTCACGATACAGCGCCAAGTCCAACAACAATGGAATTCAGGAAAGTATAACAGCAGACTAATTTTTTACCAAATTGCTGGCCACTGGCAACCCAGAACTTTGATTTGCATCACTGTTTTAAGGCTATTAGTTATGACTAGCTAGAGGTTTTTCCCTTTTGGAAAAAAAATCTTGGCAATTAAATGAAAAGCAAAGCTTTGCAAGTAAGCCATATCTATTACAGCCAAATTAATACATTTGGTAAAACCTGATATGCAAGATGCAAGAAACAGAATTGCCTGATGCTGTTCTCTGAAGACTGACGTATGACAATACACATTGCTCTATTGGAAGTACACCATAATAGACTCTGACAGATGTTAAGTATCAACAACTGATTACCAGAAGTAGGGCAAGTTAGTGACTTAAATCTCAAATTCTGTGCAGTGACAGTGACACTTTCACAGGACAGGTTACTAAGACATGAACACATTTCCTGGTTATCTATGCATGGCCAGACATCACAATACTTACGCGCTAAGAGCTCCACCACCTTTTGCATGTCCATCAAGCTTAGTAACAATAACAGAAGCTACGTCTACTTTATCTTTGAAAGCCTTAGCTTGAGCTTCACAAGCTTGGCCAATGGACGCATCCATCACATAAACAATGTTGTCTGGTTGCTGGGAGAAGAGAGATACACAAAATCACCACTTACTGCTTTCTTAAACAGTGTTCATGCATCATGTTCAGTACCAGAACTTACTGGTTTTGCAGTATGTAAAAGCTGCGCTGTTTAAAACAAAATGGCAATTCATTTATGAACGGTATTGTCTAAGGACCACTTGAAGCCTCTGAAGCTGCATTACTATGTAAAAGATTGAACTACAACACCAACATTAAAATGTAATGGATTTGCAGTTATCACTTATATTTTGAGTGAATTTAGCCAGTATCTGACCCAATAAATTAACTGGTATCAACAAGCAATTAATGGCTTACATCTTCCATTTGGTTTACATTAAGAGCTATAAAGACATCCATTCCTCTGAAAATAAGTTAGCCATTAGCAGGAGCTTTGTGGGAAGTGTCATATACTGTCACTGCAAGACCACAGAAGCAAGTAAATAGCTGGACATTTTAAAACCATACAAGAAACACCAGCTTCATTTACATATCACAACTGCTTAAAGTTAATCCAATCATCTTCTGTTTCAGCACAATTATTCTTGACAATCAAAGAAAACACAGCACACAGCTACAGGAAACCAGATCAGACTGGTTCTTTCATCTAATTTCTCAATGCAAAGATCCTGAAAAGGAAAAGTTGAAGCAGGAACAGAAGTCTAGTTATGTAAAAGCATCCTTGAATTACAGATACAAGAATTGAAACTGACACAAAACTATCAAGCACTGATCATCCAGCCCTTGTTTATTCATATCCATTTGTTATTTCTAATATACTCCAGGAATTAAAGAGCTGATGCATTCTGGAGGAGTGAAATCCACACAGAGCATTAGGAGATAAACATAAATTATTTATGGTCAAATTACTACAACAGAAGTTATTGTATTATTGCTTGAAACTACTCACTATGGCATTAGCAACTTGTAACATCTCTTCAAACAAAGAGTCTTCCTGTTTGTGACGTCCACTTGTATCAACAATGATTATTTCAAAGTTTTCATTCTTAAATTTCTCAACACCTTCCGAGGCAATAATTACAGGATCCATTTCTGTATAACTGATCACAAGGAGAAACATATATATACACACACAATTCTTTGTTCCCAAATAAACCAATTCAAGCTTCCATCACTTGACTGTACACTTGTTAACGGTAAATCTACCTGGATCTCAAGGGGGATTTCAAGCAAAATTTGATTAAAAATGTCTTCCTGCCCTTACTCTTCAGTGAGTTGAAGCACGAAGAGCTGTCTCACCTGCTGAAGGCTGCATTAAGTTCTACTAGTCCTTCTCTGAAATAAGATTTAACTGAGCGCTTAGTACACTTCCAGTGCAGCTGAGAGGAAAGTTATTTACCACTTCACAAAACCTAATTTAGGTCCACTGCTGCCCCTACTTGACAATAAAATAAAGAGTCCAAAAATCATCTCTCTTGATCTGAAAAGCAGAATATGTCTGGTAAAGGCCTATAAACAGCTACCTGCTGAAAGAATATTCCAGGGAATTATCTCCAGATGCCTGATGTCTTCTTACACTATCCCTACCTGCTACTACTGGCAGACAGCATACTGAACCAGGTAGAATTTTCATCTGATCAGAGCAAATATTGTAATAAAACCTAAGTAATTGGACAACACCGAATGGGGCTTAGTGCGAGATGTTCAGTAAGGAATACATCATTGGAGCCGAATCATTCTCCAAACCGATTCTAAGAAATACTTACCTCCCATAAAAGGGAATTCTTGCTTTTGTGGCATTCTGCTTTAACTGGTCAAAAGCACCTGTAAGACAGGTACAGTCAAGGAGCTACTTAAAAAATCCACAAGTATTGATAAAGAACCACAGCATTAAAGACCATATTACCTGCTCTGTATGTGTCTGCACATATTAAACACGTCTTCCAACCTTTCCTTTGATAGAAGTATGCCAGCTATGAAAAGAAATCCAAACCAAGTAGTTATAGCAGAATCCTACTAGAAAGCATGACACCATATAATAGCTGATAAGTCACTGAAATGCATATAGGGGACAAAAAAAATCCAACCAGCCTTCCTGTAAGTGAGACCACTTAGTAACACTGTATAAGTATCAAATGTTATCATCCATTATTCACAAAAGTTATACAAATGAGTATTAGTGGTGGGATGAAAACAGCTGATGGACTCTGCTGCTGATTTTATTTTCCTGAGCTAGGAATGACTACATACAATTCTAATTCCCATTTAACAAACTCCTGGATTCTGCTTAATGTAAATGCTGCACATGGGACAAGCTTCTAGAAATTACACAAAGTAGTAAGTACTTCAATACTAAGCACTAACCATAGACAAACTTCCAAAATATAGTTCACCTACAGAAGCACTAGGGAAGTTACGAAATCAGAGCAGTGATATATTCAGTATAGCCTACATGTGAATCTCAGAAGCAGATGACTAAAAAAGATGCGTTAGTCTTTCCACAGGATGATTTTTCCACCCAACCACCATCATAAATAGGTTAAGCCATGATTCAGAGCATTCTTTTTTAGGCTCAGAAATACAAATCCAAACGTCCTCAATGGATTTAGGGCTGGAAAAGGTTTCCCACCACCCTCTCACACTTAACTGAGATACCTAACAGAGGCCAGCTTCCACTGGTTCCCTTAAGTAGGTAATGGAATGACATAAGATCCATTCATAGTACTAGTCTTAAACCCAGTAAACAAGGAACAGAAGAATTTGTTATCGATTTACAGTATGATTTCATCAAGAGTTTAATTTAAAAATATCTTGAAGGAAGCCCTACAAACTGTAAATGGCCCTAAGAGAATACTACTTTGGACATTCATCTCTACCTTGTACTTAGTGCTTTCCTGCTAATAGAAACAGCACAGATCACAAGCAAATCTCAAAGGAATCCAATGACCACTGCTCCTTCCAATAAAAAAAAAAAACCAAAGTTGTAAACAGATTCAGTTCAAGTTACCTTTGAACAGGTTGTTGTTTTACCACTTCCTTGCAAACCAACAAACATTATAATATTCTGTTTTCCTTTGGTAGGTGTCCACGCTTTGACTCCAGGATCTACAAGCTATAGAACAAAGAATATATGTGGCAGCACTGAATTTCAGAAGCACAGAACAGTCAGTGTCACAGTCATTCTAGGTGCCTGGTTTTATATTCAATAGACCAAACCAATTTTTGCATATTCTAGTCTTATTTGGCTTAGAAGCTTGCCAATTTACTGTGAACAACAGCCCATGCAAAATACCTATAGTATACAGTGTTACGCATAATAATTCTGTAACAGTAACAGTGTTCATTTCTTTCTAACACCAAGCACCAAAATCAGGGTAGCCTGTATGTATGGCACAAGTATAACACAGAAATGGACTTCTGGTGAGAATCCTAAAGCATCAAAAACTTTTTAGCCCTGCTGCCTCACTTGTCAAATGAGTAGAAGGCATAAATTCCAGACAGCCATCTTATGGGTGGGCACAGACTACAGAAGAATGAAAGACTACATCATTAACTGGAAAGAGAACAGAATACTGATACCCAGGTGTGTATTTGACCAAGCAGGCAGATTAAAGAGAAGCGTTGCCATGAACTGCTGGGCTGTTACTTTAGACTTTTTTGAAAGGCTAATAATAATTGTCTTGATACCCAAATGAAAATTTGTTCAAAGGCCCATTTCTGGGACAACTAAAGACAGCCCAGAAGCTAACATCATTTTACCCATATTTTGCCTTTAAATTTCAATCTAAGAGTAAGAGTCAGATGCCCAGGAAGTAGTTTCAATCAGGAGAATACTAGTGTTTGCAACAGTAAGCAGTCTCACAGCAGAAAATGTCACCGTAGGTACCATACAATAACTTTAAAGCTTGGTTTGCCACTGTACTACTTGCACAGCCCAGGCCGTACAAGAAAAGTGACATAATAGAGAATTTTGAAGTTGCACCTTCACAAGTTCCTTAAAGACAGCATGCTGAATCATTTTTCTTTTGTTAAGGCCAGATGCCATTTCTTCAAGATCAATTGCAGACCTGAGTTTAAGAAAACCACATAGCATTAGCATAACTTAAAGCATCACTTTAATCTGGTAATGAATTAAGTCTTTGCAACTGAACAACAATGATCTGCCTTGAGTTTTCAGATATGATGTATTTAAGACGACACCTCCCCCCACCCTTGGAGACACTACTTCTGTATGCAGGGCAAAACCAGATTTCTGAAACAGTTGCATCTTTCAGGCTTGCATCTACTCAGATTACACATCTGAAAATAGCCAAGGTAAACAGTACTGGTCATATACACAGATCTATTTATACCCAGCACAGGATGAGATGTCTCGGAAGTAACAAAGAACTTATTTATCATACCACCACAACAGTTTTTGAAAGAAGAGTATAACAGCCATTGCTGGCTAAACTTGATGAAGATTCTTTTGATGGAACTGGCGAGATATTTGGTTCAAACTGTATTTTCCTGTTAAAGGTAAACTGGGTGCACATAAAAACCATATAAAGGTAGGAGTTATTCTTCTGTAACTTCAAATTACAACTTTTACAATCATTGTAAGTTAAATGCATTTTGATTATTTCACTTACTTGACATTTTCTCTGAGTTGCTTCACAAGTTTAATATTAACATCAGCTTCCAGTAATGCTGTACATACTTCTTTTAACATAGCATTTAAAACCTTTGGAGTATAAAAAAAATGGTTTTATAATGCACAGTATTGTCCAGGCCAGTATTAGTTCAAAATATGAATAAGAAAGTGTATTTATGATAAAACCGAGGCTTTTACAAATCAAATGCATAAATTATGTCTATGCATTTTTTCCTATGTATATACAATTTAAATTTGAAAGGGTAATCCTGGAAAAGAAGGGCCCTCAATTTGTAATAGGCACACTAAACCAAAGTAATATAGATAATTTCCTTAATAGGAAAACAGCAGCTCCTATAGTAGCAGGACTTCTTAAACTTCCCAATGGATACTCCATAGAGAGAGCTTAATGGAAAGCCACAAAAAAATCTCAACACAACACCATAAATAAAAAGTATTTGACACAGTGTCATCTGCATTCTCAGCAGAAACTAGACTGCTGGTCTGGGGTATGCCTTTTAGGCAAACAGGTGCCTCTGTTAGAAATCCAGTTTAGTAACTAAAAGACTTTTCAAAGTGAAAACTTCAACAAAAATATTTTTTGAAAGTAACACCTGCATAAATGGCCCCATTCACACAGCTTGAGCTCTTGCAGGAAAATAACTTCTAATGCTGAAAAACATTAACTGGGTTGTATTTGATTCAATTAAGGATTTGTTGTCTTCCAGATGAAGATTTGTTAAAACCTTTCCTCTACGCACAAGTTCCGACCCTATAACCCTCAATACATCTACCTTTTAGTTACTCTAAAAGCCACCTATCTGCCTACCTAAAGGGTTTCTAGCAGCTTATTTACTCAGAGGCACTTCTAACTCATCACATCAGTTAGTTTTCCATCTTTCTTTTCAATCCATATTAACATAAAACATTTATAGTTCCAAGTTATTAATTACAAAAACAAAGACTACACCAAGTCAAACAGCTTCCAGAGCCACACACTGTATTGCCTTGAATATAACATAATCCTTACATTTTGAACAGCAAAGTTTACACTGAAAGCTATTTGTTTTCTTCAGCTTTTAGCAGCCCAGTACACATCTCCATAGTCTGGCTGAGGTCACACAAATAAATGAGAGCACTCACAGCCTACCTTCCACCCCAACTTGGGCACATATTGCCTCCTCCAGCATTCAGCCCCTCAGAACACAGATCTTGGTAAGTGCAGCCACCAGGCTCAAGGATGCTTTGATCATGGGACCCACTATGCCCAAGGTGACTATATGTGCCTAAACCTGCTTCTAAGCTTTAGGAGTACCACCCAGCGGTTAAAACCCCTAGCTAGAAAATTTTACTTGAAGGAAGAAAAGAGCCTAGGGATAACGCCAGCCTATTTCAAACTTCTCATCAGAACTTTGCTTTCTAAACGTTAGTGCCATCACATGTGTATGTTACATACCTCTTCATTGATAATCGTAGCATTGCTCAGCGAGCGTAATGCTGAGGTTATTTTTCTTCCAAGATCTGCTAGAACCATTTTGGCAGCTTCGAGTACAACTCAAAAGAATCTGGAAAGCAATTAAAAATTAAATTTAAAACTCATTGAAACTATGCTTTCACAAATTAATTATTCTAGTATCTTCTGGGTTAAGAAACCTGCTTTGCATTCCAGAAAGCACACAAGTTTAACTTTTTTTTGTTATTTTTAGCAAATACTTGCCCAAAGTTAATTACAGGGTATCCTAATGACCTACTTGAAGAGACCACACTGCATTTAGGAAGCATTTCACTGTCTGGAATATTTGCACATTGAATTCACTGTGAAAGAACAGTCAAGATAGACTCCCAGAAAGAAGGCTAACTATCTTCTTATCAGCCATATGGTAACGTGACAGAAATCAAGCAGAACAGCCTAGAAGTTCCACATCCTGCAAACACAATGAGAGCAGAAGCAAAATATTTTGCTAGCAAAACTGGACATGATCGATCAGTTCTATTTTATTTACCTTACACTAAACTGAACTGAATTTCCCATCTCAGTAACTCTACAAGCATGCTTGCATTTTAATAAGCAAAATTCACATTGTATTGTTTAATGGCTTTATTGGAAAACCAGATTATTGTTCTTCACTAGTCACAAATCTTACATATAAGCCTAAAACATACCACAACTTACAATTAGGAAATGATAAGAAGTTAATTTTTTTAAGGGTATGCATAGTCTAGTCAACATGCTAAACCATTTCATCTCCTGGTGGTGTCAACAAAAACAGCAATCTAAAATTCTGAAAAAGGGCAACCCAACATTTGTATAAGGCGAAAAAAGTTGCAGCACCACTCAATATTTAAAATTCGTTTCCATAGTTCCATGAATATGCAAGTATAGAAAGTTTCCCTGCAAAACTCCAACGCTTCTTCTGACAGCCTTAAAATAAAAGTAATGAAATTACTATGCTAAGGGGATGAGTTCAATCATTTTGGTATCAGCTGCTTTCCCTAGCACGTTAAGGATCTGTAAGCCATCAGAATTATTAAGGGATGCCAAGTAGAGAAATTACTATAACTTTTTATGCACAGTCCATCCAAGCTGTGAACTACGCAATAGACACTAGATACAAAAAGACACAAGGGCCATCTCAGAAAGTCAACTTGGCTTGGCAGGTAGCCAGAAGGACATTAGCAGTGACTCCACTACAGAACACATACACGTTCACATCATCTGTAGTTCTAAAAGAACTTTTTAGCTCTGATGCAGTACTCCACAAATGCACTGACCAGGTTTAAATCTGGCAGGGCCCCACGCTAAACAAGCCTGGCTGTATTAAGCAGGCCTCATGCCGAGCAAGGCTGTGAGCTATACGAAATCTGAGCTGCCTTCAGCAGAAGCAGCCTAGGCCCCTCCGCACTGTGCTCCCAAATAATCGTTCCACTGCACAGAGTCCCAAGACCTCTTCATTTGCTGCTAAAGAGCGGGCACTTACGGAATAAAAGGACAGCAGAAATAGAGGGGCTTTATAAAGCCACAGCAAAACAGCAGTGAAACAACTCTGAAAAAACAAACTGCTTATCTCTATACTATAAACCACTAACCAATATCTGGTTTGCTAAACTAGTGGTACTCTTTAAGACACAGAATTTTTAAAAGATAACAGCTTTAATTGATGGCAGCTGCTTAAACAGCTGTTTTAAAAGTCAACAGCCAATTAAATGATAGCAAACATAAAGAATACTCACTTAGCACCTGTAAAACAGAGTTATACTAAAACATACGCATACACAACTCAAGATATACCGAAAGCCTAACATAACAACTGAAAAAAAAAGGCCGATTCACAGCTGAAAACAGCTCGACCTACTGCAACGACATCAACTCCACCTTACCAGCTCCCACCTTCTAAAACCACCTGGTGGAGAGGCAGGACGGCGCCCTCTGAGCCGCCGCAGGCGCCAGTAGATGCGGAAAAGGGAAATCCCGGCCCCGCGCCCCCAGACCCGCCCAGAGCCAGCGGACGGCACCGCAGCGGCTCCGCAGACCGGGGGCAGGACCCGCCACCAGCTCCCCAGGGCCCGTCCTCCCCGCCAGGAGCGGAGCCGCCTAACGCCAGAGACCTAAGCGCTCACCGGGAGCGCGGCACGGGGCCCAGCTCAGCCCAGGCCGCCTCGGCGGGGCCGCCCGCCGCTGCCGCCGTTCCCGCTGGCAGCGCCGGGAAGGCACCGGCCGCCGCCACCCAGGGAAACGTCACCACTCGCCCTCACCCCGCGGCCCACTCTCCCTTCCGCTTCCGGGGCGCGTGAGGGCCCCCCGCTCTCTTAAGGTGGCCCGGGGGTCGGGCGAGGGCCGGCAAAACGCCACGCGAGGCTGCGCCGCCTTAAGGACGAGGCGGGGGAAAGGGCCGGGCGCGCAGGGCGGGGCTCGGCGGCTCGAGCATGCGCGGAGAGAGGCGTTGTCGGGCCGGGCATGCGCGCGAGGCCCCCGGCGGCCGCGCCCTCCCGTACCACCCCCCGGCGGGCGGGGGCGCTCGGCGCTCGCGCTGGGGTCGGGGGCGGGGTGCCGCGTGCTTCCTCCTTCCCCCCCCCCCGCCATTTCCCCCGCGGGCTCGTCCCGCGCAGGCGCGGCGCGATGGAGCTGGAGGCGGCGCGGCGCGCGGTGGCGGCGGCCGTGAGGGGCACGTGCGCGGCCGCCCTGCCCCGCCTGCTGCACTGGATGCGCCACAGCAGTAAGCGCGGCCGGGCCGGGCCGGGGCCGCCTCTCGCTCCGGGGCCCCCGGCTCGGTCTGGGCCTGTTCGGCTTCGCGGCGTGCTCGCGGTCGCCATTCGGAAGCAGCGGTCCGAGCTGGTTTGCACACGCTGCTCTCCCCGCTCGGCGCCGGCTTAAGTTAACGTTGGATCCCGCTGACTTTCTTGGTTGCGCCTCGGTACACTAACACCAACGTGCTGCCATCAAGCATCTTCCAGTGCCTGAAGGGGCTGCAGGGAAGCTGGGAGGGGCTGTTCACAAAGGCTTGTAGCGATAGGGTGAGGGGCAGTGGGTATAAACTGGAGAGGGAAAGATTTAGACCAGACATAAGGAGGAATTTCTTCACCATAAGGGTGGTGAGGCCCTGGCCCAGGTTGCCCAGAGAAGCTGTGGCTGCCCCATCCCTAGAGGTGTTCAAGACCAGGCTGGATGGGGCCTTGGGCAGCCTGGGCTGGTGGGAGGTGTCCCTGCCCATGGCAGGGGGGTTGGAACTGGATGGGCTTTAAGGTCCCTTCCAACCTACACTATTACAAGATTCTGTGTTCTTGTGACGAAGGAAGGAAACACAGGTCACTGCACAAACTATTAATTTACTGCTGAACAAAAACGTTACGTGAAAAACCTGAACAGAAGCACTGAGGCTGTAGGAACATAGTGTCATGCTGAATAAACTGACTAAAGGCGACTTGGTTTGTGCGTATGTTTGCAGTCTACTGTTGCAGATAAGTATCTTGAAGCACCCCAAATCCAGTCTCAAGCAGCCAATAGCATTTGTGTCACATTTATTAATCATTGCCTGTTGGGACAGTAAACCCACTGCCTGGTGGTCATGCGCTGTGTGGGGAAAAAATTGTCATACAATACATTACTTCCTTCAGTCGTGCCCTGTTGTGCTAGGGTTATTCTTGTTCAAGTCTTCGTTCCAGCACTTCCCTTTAGGGTAGAAACATCTTCCTAAGCAAACACAGGGGGGCTGTACCACAAAGGCCAGCTATGACACCCAGAAGCTGCCCAGCTGCCCAGGTACTTAAAACTTCAAACTCCCTGTTGCCCTGCGGCTTGGAGCTCCCACGGCCACTCAGATAGAGAGAGGCAGGAAAGGTCTTTCTCCGGCTGAGCGGGCCCTCTGCTGGCTTTACAGGAAAGGAGACAGCTGAGAACACAGCATGTACCCTCCTCGGTGGGCACGCAGCCCTCCCACCCGCCACGGGTTCTTTACTTGGAAGGGCATCACCAGATGTTTCAGAGCATCTGCGAGTCATCTGTCACAATAACAGTGGAGATGGGATTCCCTGGGACTTGAAGGCTGAGGTTCGATGGATGTAGTTAGTGTTAATTGTAACACGTGGTTATTTTCTCACATGTGTATACACGCATGTATATGTCTACGCATATGTATGTATAGACATAATGGTAGAACAATCTGCTATAAGAATTATTCCATCTCAACATTTTTGAGTCCTTGTCTGGATGCATGCTCTGTTTGCTAAACAGTGCTTGGGTTACTATAAATAGTCTTGTTAGAAGTGGTTTTCTTCCTCCCAGAATGCTCTAATTTAAAAATTTCATTGAATTTGGTGTGCAATAATTCACACTGCCTGTTCACTTAACGTAATCATTAGTTCCTTCTACACTATATTAGTTTGTATGGTGTGCATAAAAGGCATTTTCAGCTTACTGAGTTGACACATGGGAACTTACTAGTGAAACTTGAAAATGCTAAACTGTTCCAGTTAGAAAATGCGTACTTACTTTTTTCTTTACTTTGATTCTATGATCTTGCTTTTGCTCTCGCAGAGGAATTTTTAGCCAAATTTATGTTTTATTTATGTTTGGCCAAAGTTTATGTAGACTTGCAAAAATCCTTTGGCAGTTAATAACTTGTGAATAAATTTTTGTGCCACAGCTTCCAAAAATTCTCATAGTTTCTGTGAGAGACAAGTATGCCGAGGTTCCTAGCCTTTATTATATTATGTGATCTCTTGAATATTTTTTCTGTTTTTTAATGATCTAGAACCATGCCTAATCTTTCAGTGAAAGGAAATATACATTCTTTCTTTATAATTACTGTTCATACTTAAGATACAAGCTAAAGTGTGGATCAGGTTCCAAATTGTGAACTACTCTGTGCTTGGTACATCTGAGCAATCTCTGTCCTATTTTTATTTTGTTTGCATCAATGCTGATTGCTGCTGCCTCACTATGGATGTTATCTTAAAAGTAACATAATTTGTTTTGTAGTTGCCATCCTGTGGCTTTTTAGCTCATGTGCTGCAGATCAGAGGACAGAAAAGACAGGATATGTTGGGCAGTCAGAATCAAGCAGCTGAAGTAAGGAATATAATTTAATCTTTGTAGTCTCCTTGACTGGCCATCTTCAGGGTCTTTTTTATGTTTCTTATGTCCGTGATATTTCATTGTCTTTGTCTACAGGCTTGTGCTCTGACCATAATTTATAGTAATTTATACTTCTCTATCTTTTTCAGAAAAAAAAAATCAGTGTTCTGGCTGGATGCTCTACATTTATTTTCTGATAAATGAAGTTGCACTTTGGGCTTATGATTGTGTTTTGCCAAGTACTGATGCAGTATAAAGCTATAGATAAACATATTTGTTCCCAGAAGTGTCATTTGGCACATGCGTGACAGAGGACGATTTTATTTCCCAAATTACCACACTTGTTGAGAAATTTAGAGCCTGTAGAATTTGTTGTCATGCTGGTGCTTGTAGAAATTACCTGTTTCTGAATCTGTTGATTATGTTTTCAGTAGAAGTATTAATAGGTTTTGTGCTGTCTTGAGGTGCTGCAGTCTCCTCTAACGCACATATACAAGTATGTGTACATGTAGGTGTACCATAGATGACAGGGAATTAGAAAGCTTTGTGCCAGTCTACAAGAATTCTTCATTGTTATCCAATTAAGATATATTTCATTAATTTTTTTGGTCATTAAACCGTTCATGTTTTTCCACTCTGCTTTTTCTGTATCGCTGTGTCCTTCTGGTTTATCTACAGTTTTCTTTTTCTTTACATGGAGTGAGTACAGGACTGGACTACAAGAGAGAGCTCACCCTCTTTACTGGTTTTATTTTCCTGCAGCATTGAACATAAGTAAGCAGAGACATTTGTCCAGCAGGTCACTTTCCGGTACCCTTTTTGCAATTTCCATGGAGCTGCAAATATTTTGGGTGATGTGCTCAAGGCCACACTCTTGATGACACTTCTCTTCATGTTGTTTCTTAGCTGCTTCTGTGGCTGCATACTGACCGTAATTTTACTGTGATTTTTTTTCTCTCAGAATTGTTCCATTTGAATAATTATACTGCCCATTGTAACACCTAGATAGTGCTGTAGTAATTAATAACTGGTTGGACAGAGGATAGTGAGAAGCTGGTACTGAGGTTTCCGCTGCTGTACCCTGAATACAGCTAAGGAATTTGGGGTTCTCTGTGTGCGGAGAGAAAATAGTTTTCTGGGAAACACTAAAAAGTTACCAGATCTCTGTTCCACACAAAAAAGAAAAGCCTAGTCTTCAGCAGCGCAGATGTGGGAAAGAAACAGATCTCTGATGAACAAAAGAAAAAAGTTGTAGGAATGGGGGAGGTAATGTTCTGAATGAAGAAAAATGTAAGCAAACAAGGATGGGAAATGGAAACAAAAATGGCATCCTCACAGACAAGTTGTTTTTCTGCGGTGTGTGGGTTTCCCCCCGCCACCTCCTACTGCCATCCTATTCCTGTTTCTGTCAGGATGTTGAGCTTATAGTTTTACTTCCAGCTGAGGAGGACTGGGCATGGTTCCAGTGTTTGCTATAGTCAGGCGTTTTTCCTCCCTGATGCCTCTCAAGTGTACATGCAGCCTTAGAGTAAAGTCCTGTATATAGTGGTTGCCCTTTAGGATCAGTGTTGTTGTAAAGATGGTCTTATTTATTAAAGTTAGCTTAGTTGGTGTTTCCTGACTCACGTGCTCTATGTATGCATGGAATGGTACTGAGAAACTTTTTCCAAGAAAGAGCCAGATTGCTTTACAGTAAAGTAAGTTAACTTATCTAAAGCAGAGACTCACGTATGTGGAACTGAGAGAATGTTGAACAGATTCTCACTCTAATGATTTCTGACTAATCTTCCTTAGTAATTATGGGAATGTAAGCATATGCAAGATGCTGTTAGTTTTCTTCTTTGAATTAATACAGAATAGAATAACCAGTCATGCATTTTATTGTTTTTTTTTGTTATTGCACATTTTAGAAATTCCAGATCTTTACGCATGATGGAAGATGACATTACTGGTTTGAAGCAGCTGCTTAGCAACACTGCTTTGCTGTTTCGCAATCAGCCAGCTCTTCCCACACACTGCAGTGAATGTACGTCATTTCACGATGACTTGCATTCCAGCTTTTCTTTTGAGTTAGTCTTAGATCTCCAAGAAAATGAAATAGTAAGAGTTGAAAAGTATAACAGGAATCTTTGGTGTCTTAACTGAAGTTTTTTCTAATGGGATGATTAATGCCTTAATATCCATCTGCAATAACCACGTTCCAGAATTTCTGCCTAAGAAAACTTGGTTGAAGCCCCAGAGCTAATGCAAACTACTTGGGAAAACCCTCCTGAAGATCCCCCTCAGTTGTGTCCCAGCAGTTGTTATATAGTTTCTATATAAATGTGTGCATGGTTATATTCCCTCACAGTCCTCCACTGCCTGAACTCTTACGAATTTTCAGTAGCTGGAGAGGTTGCATTTGGTAAGAATGAGTGTGCTATCTGTATACATGAACAGAGATACAGGAATAAGAGGAAGTAAATACACAAAGCCTTATTTCAAGTTCGAGATTAAAGTCACCAAACTGGCAACTACTGAACACTTTTGCTGTACTTAGGGCTTTAATGCAGATGACAAAAGCCTATGTCTCAATTCACGTTACTGAAGCACAGATGAAATGATAAGACCCATTATGTTTTTTCATTGACTGTTGTAGAGTCTTAAGATAGATTTAAGAAACACTTTTTTCAGCAGGGCTAAAACTGACCATTCTAATACTAGCTTTTCAATTTTTTTTTCAGTCATGTAATAGCAAAATAAGACAATTTTAGAAACTTTTTCAATTCTACACATTTCATTAGAAACGTTTAAATATAAAGCTAAAATTTCAAAGTTATATCCAGGTCTGAATTGCTGATTGTTTGTACAGGGATGTATTGCTCAAACAATCATTGAATAATAAACCATTGCAAATCCTCTAAGTTAAGGATAAAGAACTGTAATAAGTACTAATTAATTTTTTCCTCCATATTCACTTTTACTGGGAGCAAAACAGCTTTCTAAGAGACTAGCATTTACTAGTCTAGGAGACTAGGAATTACTCTTGTGACTTGAAAGTTGAGGGCAGTCAGTTCTATAAGTTCAGGCTTTTAAAAAGCAGTGAGAGGGAAGTATTCAACAAAATTAACTGGACCATGCTGGACATGATGCTTTAGTACAATATTCTGTTTATGGAGAAGACACAACTTCTCATCATACTCTTGGGAACAGACCAAGTTTGTCCAGCTTTTTCTGTTGTGTACTTCATGATCTAGGCATCATCATGTTCCCAGACCTGCTAGATAAGATTATCAGATGATGATTTTCACAAGACAAGGATAGGAAATAGTATAGGTAAAAACCGGACTCTTTTACAGGAAGTGGTCTTTGTTGTTTCTTTTCAGTACTCTTGCCACTGCAGGTGGAACTAAGGTGGAATGAGTCTTTTCAAAGGATGAAAGCTGGGGTTTCTGCAATGTAACAAGTATAGCATGCAATTTTGTTGTCTGTGTGAAAAAGCAGTTTAGTACAGGGCTTCATATCCAAATTGGTAGAAGTGATTTATCCAAGTAAAATATCCTTTCAGAAGAGATCAAAATAGTGTTGCAGAGCCACATTAACTGGAATTTATTTCTTTGTTAAAATTATGCCATAACAGAAGTCCTTTCCTCAGCTGTTTGGTAAACATTTTAGTTACAGGATGTTACGTCTAATTTGATGAATCACCAACTTTGGGCATTGTCATTAATTTTCTTTTTTTTTGTGACAAGTGATACTGCTACATGAGAGGTCTCACGAATACCAAGTACTTTTAAGTTGTTAGTCACTGAAGCTTAATAATGGTGGGGAGAACTAGTGATTGAAGATAGGCTTACCTTGTTTAAAATTAAACTTTGAAGCTTCTTTAAGTGTATGCATGTAAAACACTTAAAGAACTAATAAAATGAGCTCTGGTTATACTCCTATTGGGAAAAGAAATTGCTTTTGACCAATAGCTAAGTATGCTTAGAGATAAAAATAGTATTGAGAGTTCCTGAAGAAATTAGTATACTGAGGTCACAGATTGCTTCTCAAGTTGTTTAGCCACCTTTTTAGGTGAGATTTTCTCCTTGACCTGTTTGTTCAGTATCCTTAAAAGACACCAAATGATTAAATTAACCTCATATTAAGCAACATGGATGTTAATATTTGCTTTTTACTTCTGTGAGTCTGCATATATGTCTGGAAGACCATAAGCTGCTTGCTGTTATGGTTGCCTGTGCTAAATCCTCTTCTCTCCACATGACATGTAATCTTTTGTTGTCATTTGGAAATCATACACTGCTCGTCTTCAATCATGCATTTTGCAGTGCCAGGATGTTCAGATGTTGGCATAGCAGTGCTCTCTATCTGATGTGAGGCTTTGTGATGTTTTCTTAGCTTGTGTTGTATTTGCCATAGAAAGGCTGAGCAGCACCAGGGGGTTAATTAGGTTTTTTGCAATGTGTTAATTAAATTTTGTAAATGCATGTTGAGTAGATCCAGTGGAACCGGTTTTTGAAGTAAAATACAAACACTGCACTCAGACTTCCTCCATAAACAACTGATTGTGATTCATCTTGCAGCATTTCATGAACTCTATGTTTTTTTCCTGGTTAGTTTTCTGTTCAATGGACACAGGTTGGCTTGCACACTCTCCATTTCATATATATAACAGGCACTAAAATGACATAAAAAGTAGTTTTCTGGTTTTGCTTCTTCTTTGAAGATTCTTTGTAAGCTAATGCTGAGATTCTCAAGAGCGAACAATTTGTTAAACACAAGGGTGGAGTTGATAAAACTGTACCGGTAGGGGCAGAAATGCGTATTTCCATATTTGGCACCTGCATTCTGTTCTTGATGGCAATCTATAAATATTTACATACTGCAAAAGTAAATGAGTTATTGTGGTAGCTGTTGCTGTTTCTTGCTTTGACAGGAACAAGGTGACTCTCTGCATTTGAGTTCAGTCACAGACCTTACACGCAAGTGCGGAACATTGCATGTGCACCTTCTGCTGAAGTTGCCATTTTGCCATCTCAGGAGGAGAGTGTTCATACCTCCTTCTGTTTTTTTGTTCCTGCATGCTTATGCTTTACAGTATTAACTGGTAGTCGGGAAGGAGCATTTCCATTAATCTTTTTTTTTTTTCAGTACCAGTGCTTCAACAGTTTTTTGTTTGAGCTGCAAATGCATTGTAAGATTTTCCTTAGGACCTGTTTCATGCTAGGCATCCACAAGAACTGGTGTCGTACTTAGTTTTGTAAGAAGAGTTCAGAGGGCCCTGTGTGAGACGATCAGTTCCGACAAGTATTGTACAAATGGGAGTCAGGGCAGGGAAGGGGTATTTTGGATTTGAGGTAGATGTATGTGCTACCTGTCTCCTACTAAAAGTATCCATTTCTCTACTGCATAGCTGGGAGACTGAACAGCCTGGAAAGGTGTCTGCCACTAATGTTGGCCAGAAAAGGTCACGCAGGCCATGAGGGAGCAGAACCTATTTACACATTAGCTCTAGGAGAAAGCAAGCTGAAGAGCTGCGTTTGCAGTGTGATGTAGCTGGCCTGGTGGTCTATGAACGCTTCCTGCACTTCATTAAACACTATATATGAATTTGATACTCTTAACAGGCAGTGTAACAGCTGGATGAGCTCTCCTGCATAGTAATAGTATTGTTTTAAAGCATGTGCCAGATGTAGGGGCTTATTGCCCACAGAAATTGGTCCGTACAGCTGCTAATATCTGTCTAATGTTTTCTACTCTTTTGTTCTGTCTGTAGCATGATTTTTCTCCTCCTTGCTTCTTCCTTGGATGTTATCCACCTGAGCAAACTCTGTCTCCTTTGCACTCTGAGGGCCTCTCATGGTGATGATGGTCCCAGTTAAACTACAGTTAAATCTGAACACCTTCCCGTAATCTCTGGGTTTACCTCAGCGCTGTGTCACATCCATAGATATTTTCCCTGGGCTGGTGAGAAAAATCACTCACTGCTTCTGGGATGTTCAGAACAAATCTGCAAGTTGTTGGATTGACTGTGAGGTTAACAGAAGATGGATACTCATTGGAGGTTTCAAATTAAAATGCTGACAAGCTAGAGCTGCTGCATTGCACCTGTTATGTTGTTCATGCTGCTGCTGTTGCAGCTGCCACCTCTGTCCCTCCTGTGTCCCTCAGTGCAAAGTCTGCATCTCTTTAGGAGCTGAAGTTCTAGAGAACTTAACTGTGAGCTCTTTCGAACAGCAAATTGCCTTTCTGTCTTATAACAACTGCTAATGGTATTGTGCCCACCAGGGCCTTGAAGTGTTACTACTATAGTTTTAATAAATAATAAACCACATGTGTCAAGGGAATCCAGGTGATTTAAAGTTTCTGCTGCTTACTATGGGGAATTCAGGATCATCTGTTGGAGTCAGTTTTGGGAAGCGTTGAGAGAAGCATTTATATTTATGCTTTAAGAAGATAGTGTTTTGCACTAATGAATGAGGGTTTCTTTAATCGTATTGTTCTCACTACTTAAGCAAAACTACTGCTTAATCAAAAAGCATTTCAGAAGCATTTTATAGTTTAGCTGCTCTCTGTTTCTTATGCCAGCCTTAACATTTCTCACTGTTTCTAACATTGCCTGTGTTCCACAGGGAAGATTAAATATATTGGCATAGAGAAACTAGTAGCATGTTTTATAGATTTACTTTGAACCTTCTTGCCATCAAACTTCTCTATACTAATGTTCCCACCTGGAACAGCAATACTAACAAAGATTAACTATTTAAAAACACCTCTAAAATCTGTCAGATGTTCTTTTGATGAGTGATGCACATATATGTAAAAACCGCACTCCCTGCCCAACATGGCAGCAGTCTAAATCAAACAAGAAACAAACCAGAAGAGATGAGAGAGAGGACAAACGTGTCTGGTTTCAGACAAGAATCTATAGATGGGTTTGGTATATTTTTTAGGGCTAGGTTTGCAGCTACTTTTTGGTGTGTGCCTTTTTTTTCTTTTACAGGTATGTAGTTCTGATCTGAGATGTGCCTTTGTTTAGAACCAGTTCAGTGCCCTCAGAGCAGTGAGATGTCCACAAAAAGGAATTTAATCTTAATTCTTTTTTTTTTTTTTTCTGGAAGATGTTACAAAAGGAACAGAGTACAGGCATACAGTAGATCTCATGCTGAATGTCAGTTAGGAACATCATACTCTGGAAAGAGAGCTGCAGTGAAACTGGGGTGTGTGAGCAGGATGTCGGCTGCAAGATTAGTTAGTGCAAATAAACCTTTATCAGGAGTAATGTGTCTAGTTCTCAATACTGCAGGTCATAAAGGATGAGAGAGTCCAGAAGATCCAAAAGGGAGTGATGGCAATGATCAGACTTCTAGAAAAAAAATGCAGGAAAGGGCTGGATAAGTGGATCTTGTTTCTTCTAGAAAAGAAGATTGATGGGATACATGCTAAACCTTCAAAGAAGTAAAAAAGATGCTATATACGGGAGAGGAACAAACTTTTCTGTTTCCATTGCATGTGGGATGGAGAATACTGAATTTAAATTGTGGCAGATGAAATCTAGATTAGATATTAAGGAAAGCATTCCTTTCTGATAGTAAGTATAGTCAAGCACTGGAATAGACTGCTAAGGGAGGTTGTGGAGTCTCCAGAAAAAACAGTCTTTTTTGAAAATAGTAGTTCTGAGAAATAATGACACTTATTATTGATTCAGCCTTGGAAGAAGAAAGGGTTGTTAACTTTCCAAGGCTCCCTCTCCATCTTCCTTCTATATGTCCTAAAAAAAAAATATATATATATATATATAATGTTAAAGCAATGCAGAGATATCCCAGAAAAATAGCAAGAATTTACAGTGTGGCTTTGCAAAACTGTACTATTTTACATCCACTCGTATTTTCTTTCACGTTTGAAATATTTTGATAGTTTAAGTCATGTGAAATGTATTGCAAGTTGAACTGTTGAACTGTGCATTATCCCTGATTTTTTTTTGTAACCACTTTATTAGAAAGATGGTATGTATAAAAAGAAACTTGTATTAAAAAAAAAAGCCTGCATCCAGGCAACTATGAGTTTTGTAATTTCTCCAATAGTTCAAAAGCATCTTTGATGTTTTTATATCTTAAGCTGAAACAGTATCACTTTCATGGCAACCCAGACCATCATATGTGAGTTACAAGTTTATAAATATGAAAATAATCTGAGATTTCAGAACAGCACTATGTTTATTTTAGGTGGCAAAGTTATTACAATCCAAACCTGTCATTGGCTAGAAAAGCTAACAAAGGCTGAAAAATGCATTTCAAATGAAAACCTCATCCATCTGGTTTTGTTTACGTCTTGCAACTGTATTGTACTGGTCATCACTTAGTCTGTGTGATCTACATATGATTGTTCAGCGGTTTTTGTTTGTCTTGATTTATAGATGACTTCGATGAGCTTGTGGTGAGTAACAGTGATGTTGTGCTCAAAAATATCGCTGAAGATTTGCGGAATCATTTACCCATCGAGGCAATGTTTAATTCAGAACATCAAGCTATTCAGAAAGTAAGCTAATTGTTATGGTCTCCTTTTGCTGAACCACATCATTTGTTTGAGAACTATGCTGATTTCAGTTTTAGTAGTAGTTAATAATAGAGAATGAGCATTGAGTTGAGGTGTAGGAAATCTCAGTTTGCTTCTCAGGTCTATTGTTGCATGATTTTGTGACCCCAAGAAAAATTGCTTCATGGTTCTTAATATTTTGATGGTAAGTTATTTGGTATAGCTTTCATTCTGTGTGGTATGGCACCTGTCACAGTGATTCTTCAGTGCTAGCTCCATAGCAGACTCTAACAGCCACCTTAAAGAAAACAGAAATACAGGCCAATGTTTTGCTGTTGCCGAAATGGAGGCAGCCGAGGAATAATTTCCAGCTCTTTTCAGATTCTGATGGCTCAGAAAGAGGTAGGCTGTGAGTCCTGTGGGAGTGGAGAGCACCTTTTCTACTTGAGCTGTCAGTATAGGTAGAAAGTTAACACATTTCCTACAAAAATGGTGTGTGGCTCTTAAACAGAAAAAGTGGATTGGCAGCAAGGCTGGTAGAGGGAGGAAAGAGGAGTAGGAGGATGAAGATTATCCCCCTTGCAATGATGAGAAGGCAAGCATCCCAACTGGTATGCTTTTGATTGAAAACTATACCCCTGGTAATCGGAGTTGTTTCTAGACTGAGGCATAAGGCATGAAGATAAAAATATTCAGCCAGTTAAAGTTAAGAAGCAAGATTGCCCTTTCTCCTAAATTTAAGTTACATTCTCCTCATTGAAGGGGAAAAGAAAAAGCTTCCTTTACTCTTTGCCTCCTCTATAGCCAAGCAAACACTATGGAGACAACATTCACGACAGGTCTCCTACTCAGGTCTTGAAAACGAGCTTGCTTTCCTTTGTTGATTTCCATTTACTGGTTATTTAGTGGAATTTGACAATCCAGTTTACATGCAAGATTTTTATGGCTTAATTTTGATTAGTGACTTTTGAGGAGGGAAAAACTTGGATCTTGGGGATTTTGGAAAATGTAGGATCGTGGGACAATTAACTGTGTAGCGTAGGTGAAATTAAGAGACTTCATTATGCTCTGCTTAGATTGTATTCCTCTTCTCAGATACGACAGCATCCACTGCCCATGATTCATGTTGATGCATTCCTTTATGATGATGATCTCATTGATTCATTGTGTGAGGAGGGGAAAATGAGTAGGAGCTACTGCACAGAGTGTGGCTCATACAAGACTGCATCTTTAGGTAAGTGCTCTTTTGGGAACACAAGGAACAGATTCAGTTTGACTGAACTGGTTTGTGCAGTGACTCAGCTGGACAACACATCATCCAGCTGATGGAGGACTTTGTCCAGACTGGAGCAGTACACAGGCCAGAATGATTTCCCATAACCAACGGAAGGAGGCTCCTGCACACGTAAGCTGAATTAATTTGCAGTGTATGAGTGACGCTGGTTGTCCACAAAGGCAGGGTTGCCCCTGGCAGGGAAGAGCCAGGACTATGTATGAAAAGGAAGATGGAAGAGGAAGACAGTACTGCAGGAGTCCATGCAGTAGCCTCAGACTCCTCTCACATGCTGAAAAGCAGTAGAAATCAGCATCTGTCTTAAAGCTTGTGTGTGGTGTGGTACAGATCAGGGCTGTTGCCAGTATGGCATAGGCATTGAAGGAGGAATGGTTTATGTGGGGAACATTCCATTCCTTAACACCTTGGAGCTGAAATTCAAGCTATGTCTGCCGATAAAAGGGTTTGCATGAACTATGTTGAGCCTTAGGTACCATGTTTCATTTTTCAGTTAAACAATTCCAAGTTATTTTGTTTTGTATTCTTCAACATATGTCACTGTGCAGAAAAAAGTAATGCAGTTTCCTGAAGGATTTAAAAACTCTCCATGTAATGGAAGGAATTCCCAGACTCGAGAGACTACTTGGCAGTCTACCTCTGATCTGCAAACCCCTTCCAGAGTTTCCAGAGTCCCCAACACTAGTTCAGGCAGGAAACCATACAGGTTTTCAGTGGTGATAACTCTTCAGATTAATATTTCATTGGTTAATAATACAGTAGTTAGTACTGCCCACCCAACACCTTTGTTCTGTTCTTATTTCCCAGAGTTTATTTCACATTCCTTTTCCCTCATGGAACTGAAGTTTCTTTATCAACATGTACTGCCTGACCTGACAGGAAAGGTAGTGGTTGACGTTGGCTCCAGACTTGGTGCAGTGCTATTTGCGGTAACTTCCAGCACAGGAATTCATATTTTATTACTGTGACAAACATTTTCCCTCTTCTCTGACTGCCTACTCTTGTTACTCTATCTTGAACGGGTTGTTCTTAGAGGCACTTCTCATGTGACTCTAAATGGTGTAATGTGCTGTTTACTAACAATTTCAGTTCTTATTCTTTCACAAGAGGGAATACAAATGATCTTGCTTATGGAGAAGTTGCTTGCTTATAGTCAGTTGCCCAACAGAGTAGCATATTGCTGTCACATATGCTGCTCTTTTGCTAGTTCCTGCTCTGTCTCTCCTTTATGAGTAAGTTTGTCCTGTATGCCTTGACCATTTCTATAAATAGTTATGTTAAATTCCTTTATGAAGCTGACAAACTGTTAAATTATACAAAGGAAGACTTTGATATGAATTTGTCTCCAAAAACATATTGTCCTGCTCTGTGTTTTAAAATGCACATAAAATACTTCATCGAGAAACTTGAGTGCAATTTTGATTGCTTTTGGCATAGCTGGTGCAGCATATGGCCAACAGCAATGCAAAACACACATTACAACTTTGTTACAACAGTCAATGGCTGTTTAGGGCTCAGTCTTGGAAACACTTGAGCATGTAATTTTACTCATCTGAATAATCTAATTTTGAGACTACTCAAATGAGGAAAGTTACCTCCGTTTGTAAATATTTGCAGCATTGGGTCCTTAAATGGTAACACTTTTGCTAGCCTGGATTTGTTTTGGAGTACTTAAATGCTTATATTGTTATAGCAGGAGATAGTCTCAAATAAAGCAAGGGAAACATTTTTTAAGAGTTCTCCTTTTTAATCGTGTTCTTGGCTTACATTGGAGGAGGGGCTGACTTCAGCTTTACAGGTTGCTTTTCTACTCTGAGTTGAATGGTTTCAGAAAAATTAATAATTAGATTGTAGCGCACATATCTCAGATATTCTGTGTCATTAGCATTGTTTGTTTGCCTTTGTTGGCAAAGTGTAATTATGGTGTACAGTGGAGACAATGGCACTTAAAGCAGTGTCTTCATTAGGACCCTGTAGGCTCAAGTATTTGTAGTTTTCTTTTTTTTTTCCTAACGTCTCCAACAACTTCCCAGAATCTCATTGTGAAGCTGAACCATTATTTTGGGCTTATTATTAAGGAATAATTTATCTTTTTTTATACATTACCATTATGAAGCACCTGAAAGTGGCAGTAATACAATACTTAGAGGTGCTGACAAGGACTCTGTACCAAAATATCCCATAATATAATGGTACATTGTCCTCCATTTTCACTCACTTTGACTATGGGTTTTTTGTTTATCTTGCTGTTTTCTTCTTTCATTCTTCCAAGAACAAAAATATGCAGAGTCTTCCTTTCACACTATTTTTATAACTTGTTTGTGTTGCTTTGTTTTCCTTCTTAGACCATTTTCCATCTGTTTTGCAGTTGAAATGAAGTTGGAGCTTTCCTTTTCTTTTAATTATTTTGATGTGCCTTTTGGGTCTCTTATTCAAATTTGTGAGATGGGAATTTGTAAAATTTGTAAGTGGGAATTGCCAAATCAGGGGCTTATCTCTGCCAAAAATCTCACATCCATTTCTCAACTTGCTGCTGTAAATTGCTTTCTTAATCTTAACCTGCATTTTATTTTTTCCATTGTAATTGAAATTTTTCAACTTGTTTTAGAGGCATCACAGTTAACTAAATTTCCTTTTCCTGGTGTAGGGTTATCTTTACAGCTCAGCATCCCAACTGCACGGAGTAGAAATTAATGCAGACTTTTGCCGTTTGCAAGAAATGGTGATTACAAAATACCAGTTCATTGACAGAGTAAAGGTAACTAAATATGTGGTTTAATGTATGTATTTGTAACCACTGTGTATTAGGTATCTTGTTTCTGAGTAGCTGGTACATCAGCATTCTGAGAAGTTGTTTCTGCCCTTGCTTGTTTGGATCCTAAGCAAAGGCTTTGCACTGGGAAAAAAAATTCTCATAGCAGAGAGGGAGAGGGAGATTATCAAAATATGATAACATGTTGCTCAGCCTAAATTGCTTAGCCTTTTTCTTGAAGGGACTTACCTACTGGCTCACAAGAAACAGGTATGTCTTAGCTGTTTCTCCCAGTGAAATCAATTACGTTATTGTCCCTAACTTCAGGAAAACTGAGTGATGAAAAACAAAACTAAATGTCTGTTTCATTAAGGTTAGCAGAAAGATGTTTGTAGGATTTGCAAATTTGCCTCTTAAGAGTGACTCGGCTGCTGGATGAGGGAACAGTTGTGGATGTGGTCTTCCTGGACTTGAGTAAAGCCTTTGACACAGTTTCTCACAGCGTTCTGCTTGAGAAACTGTCAGCCTCTGGCCTGGACAGGCGCACACTCTCCTGGGTGGAAAACTGGTTGGATGGCTGGACCCAGAGAGTGGTGGGGAATGGTGTGAAATCCAGCTGGAGGCCAGTTACAAATGGGGTTCCCCAGGGCTCAGTGCTGGGTCCAACCCTGTTCAATGTCTTTATCAATGATCTGGATGAAGGCATTGAGTGCACCCTTAGCAAGTTTGCAGACGACACTAAGCTGGGTGGAAGTGTTGATCTGCTGGAGGGTAGGGAGGCTCTGCAAAGGGATCTGAACAGGCTGGACCACTGGGCTGAGTCCAGTGGGATGAGGTTTAACAAGGCCAAGTGCCAGGCCCTGCACTTGGGGCACAACAACCCTATGCAGTGCTACAGACTAGGAGAAGCCTGGCTGGAAAGCTGCCTGGAGGAGAGGGACCTGGGGGTGTTGGTTGACAGCCGACTGAACATGAGCCAGCAGTGTGCCCAGGTGGCCAAGAAGGCCAATGGCATCTTGGCTTGTATCAGAAATGGCGTGACCAGCAGGTCCAGGGAGGTTATTCTCCCTCTGTACTCGGCACTGGTGAGACCGCTCCTCGAATCCTGTGTTCAGTTCTGGGCCCCTCACCACAAGAAGGATGTTGAGGCTCTGGAGCGAGTCCAGAGAAGAGCAACAAAGCTGGTGAAGGGGCTGGAGAGCAGGTCTTACGAGGAGCGGCTGAGAGAGCTGGGGTTGTTTATCCTGGAGAAGAGGAGGCTGAGGGGAGACCTCATTGCTCTCTATAACTACCTGAAAAGAGGTTGTAGAGAGGAGGGTGCTGGCCTCTTCTCCCAAGTGACAGGGGACAGGACAAGAGGGAATGGCCTCAAGCTCCGCCAGGGGAGGTTCTGGCTGGACATTAGGAAAAAATTTTTCACAGAAAGGGTCATTGGGCACTGGAACAGGCTGCCCAGGGAGGTGGTTGAGTCCCCTTCCCTGGAGGTGTTTAAGGCACAGGTGGACGAGGAGCTAAGGGGCATGGTTTAGTGTTTGATAGGAATGGTTGGACTTGATGATCCGGTGGGTCTCTTCCAACCTGTTTATTCTATGATTCTAAGAACACCTAAAGAACTTACTGTTATTTGTATTTCTTCTCTTGGAATGCCAATGTTTATGTACCTTCCACGAAAAAAAATAGGTTTCAAACAATGTTATACTGTTCATGGGAACCATTTCCTCAGTCCCATTATGGAAATAACTTCTACTGTTTTAATGAGAAAATATATACTTTCTTTTTCCTTTCTGGGCAATACCAAATATTTTGTTACTAGCAAAAGCTGGTAAGCAGTCTATGCTGGGTAGAATATTGGCTTTAATCCTGTGTTATATGCACGTGCTGTTGAGGGGAGTCATGCAAACTGCTGGGTGTGGTAATTTCTTGGGAATTTAAGTAACCGATTTTAAACTAGGAAGAAATAATAAACATGAAATATTTAACACAGGGTAAGCAGTATCATTAGGTTGCCCAATTCAATCCCAGTTGCTGACAGTAATCCATAACCTTTTGGGGTTTGCATCTGTTTTGTTTTCATAACAACTTATTGTGGTGACATTGAAAGTGCAGTTAGGAACTCTGTCAGGTTAATTTAGTGGAGCTGGAGATGCATGCTTTTCACCCTTGTATGTTCTTTATTATAAGCCTTTTTGTTTTTCCTTCACACCTTTTGATTCTGCTGAAGTATTAATTTCAGAGCATAAAGATAAGAAGATAATATGTTTTCAAAGCGGTGCCTGAGGACTTAGCTGTTTAAGTCTCATTAGATGCTAATTTAGTCACATGACTCTAACATCACACTGCTTTGAACATTTCAATCTTAGTTTCTTATTTCACCCCCCAAATGAATCCTCTCTAGAGATACATACCAGCTTGAAAAATAGTCAGAATCTAGTTGCTGATAATAATTTGTGACGCAAATTTGAAAAACTTAAGAGACCCTTCCTGAATAATGTTTGTTTTTTTTCAGGATATTCTGAATTTTCCTTAGAGCATATTCCGAAAGGACAGCAGTGTGGAATGATGTCTTAAGTAGCTAAATCTCTGAGAGAACCGTGTGTTTCTTTGGTCAGCATTTGGTTTGTTAAAGTACATAGAAAGTTACTTGGTATTGTTTGCCATTTCAGCAAACACTCCGATGCTGGGAGGAAAGTAAACATTTTGTCAGATCTTCAGAAACTTGAGACTTCAATTCAGAAATTGCCTGTTATCATGAAAGGCAACAGCGCAACAGGGCTGTTACTGCCACTTCTGTTGTTCCAGCACACAGCCAAGCAGGTCAGGGATCTGATCCAGCTGAAAAAGAACCCAGAAAAAAAGGGGTATTTGGACTGGAGCAATACCTGGCTCTGGCTAATGGTGTGGCCACACATGCTTGTGTGGTCCCATATTCTCCAATAGGAATGTGGATGTATTTGAGGAGAGTGGGGTGCTGAGGTCACTTTAGGTCAGCATCATCACCTGCTCTTTAAATGCATACTAATTTTAAGTTAAAGATTAAGTATTATTAAAGTCAAGGAAGCATTAACACATGTTCAAAGTTTCCCAGTAGTTTAAGCATCTTTCTGAATTGAGGCTTAAAATTTTAGGACTACCGTTAGTAGGGCATTAAGAAAGTTTAGTTCTAATCATGACTTCTTGTGCTGCAAGAAGTCTGCTGGTGGAACAGTCCACCAGTCACTTGCGTTTGATTAAAGGGCTGCTGCTTGGTTTTTTTGTACAAAAATAAATTCTGTGGTTTTGTTATTTTTGCCCCTTGAAAATAGAGTAAAGTAAAATGTCTTCTTGGCTTTAAAAATAGTGACCGAAATCTTGCTTACAGTTTAGGAAAATCTAGGTATCATCTGATATGTGAGTTCTGGCAGATCTAGCTGAGGCATGTTTTGCCCCTGGCTCTCTGTTCATCCCCACTACAGGAGGCTGTTGCCTGTGTAATAGGGCAGCAGTCAAGCCTTTATCCATAATATCTGTACTATCCCAGTGTATGGTCTTTTCATTTTAATCTGCAGTTAGCAGTAATTTTGTGCAGAGGATACGAGTTGACAACCAGGGCGTACTGTATTTAGGACTGCTCATAGTGGCCTGACTAGCCTGTCTTTTACTGCTGAAGGCTTGAACTTACTCTTAATCAGCTGCTGTACTGCTGCAATTTACAGTGCACTGCTTTAAGATAAATTATCTCCAATTTTAATGGTCTTAAAAATGCCTAATTTTCATGAACTAGTGGATAAATAGTTCAGATGTCCACATGATAGAGGTGGAAGTAGAAATTTGACCAGTCATTCTGACAACTGTCCCTATTTCTTAATGAAGTGGAGCCTTCAAACGCTAGCTTGCCAGTTCTGGGTAAGAACACAGTTGCTCCTTTCCTCTCACTACAGGCAGTGGTGAACAACTTGGCATGGTAATGGGATAAGGAGATAAAGCTATTTGTTTTATGGATCTGGACACTTGCAGAGAACCTATAGAATATAGTTCTCAAAGATGAAATGCTGTGATGCCTAATTTTTTATGAATGGTGGAGTTTGTTTCTGTTATTTCTGAGACTGAAATATTTGGCTATAATTGCAATTGCAATAATGCATTCTGATAGCATGAACCAGAGTCATAAACTGTGGCAACTAATGATTTTTTCTGCGCTTGAACTGTTACAAGTTGCAGGGGTGATAGTATCTGTTTCCTCTATCAATCAGAACAAAATGCTTTGTGTGTTCATTATGAGGAGGAATATGTGGTTTACTCTCTCAATAATTGTTACTATATTGTCAAGTGGGCAAAACTTTTTTTCAAAGATAAGTGTTTTTTATCTTCTATAGTAACATCCAGCTATCCTGTCAGAATTAAGAATTCATTTTTACATCAGTCCAGTATTGGAAGGATTTGACAAAATGTGAAATGTTGAATCTGTCAGGTTAGTGTATTTCCAGGACAACCTAGTAATAGGTCACACAGAAAAGAAAACGAGTTGTTCAGATTTTTTGTCTATTTTCAACATACAGAGATGCACTTTCAAAAGTATTTTTGGAATGCAAGTAATAGTCAGATTGCCTTTCTTTTCCTTATCCTTTCCAAAGATGTTCCAATTTACGTTTATCCTCAGATTTAGGATGTGATGTATTTCTGCGTGTTTAAGAGGGAATCAAACACATCTTGTCAGAGTGTTAATGAGCATCCACATTCTCATGTCACTATAATCTCACCTGTTTGAAAATTGCATGATGTGCAATTAAATCATTTCTGGTAGGTGAAGGTAGTTGAAATCAAACCAGCTCCTATGGTGACTGGAGAGGCAGTTATTCAGTAATGTAAAGCACTTGCTGTCCTCCCATGCCACTGAGCATCCTGTCTTTCCAGTATTCCCAGTCCAGGTATGAGTTGTGAGAATTCAGCTGTCAAACCTGGCTCTGTAGTGTCTTTTCTAGCTATAATCCTTTTGTATAGTAACCCACTGAGCCCGTGAGATGTCTTTTAATATCCTCAATAAAGCTTTAGCTAGCTTAGCTCCTTTCCTGAAATCAGTGAGTACTTATGATAAAATACAGGTCAGTGAAATGTAACAGCCATCACACACATCATCTCCTCTTTTATGCCAAAAGTCAGATGTAGTTTATTTCACTTAACGTAATGAATTGAGTATTTTAATTAGAGGAGATAAATATGAATTTTATTTTTTCATTTTTTAAAGCTTATTCTGGTTGTTTACTTCAGTTTTATCTACTATAAAGTGGGTGAAATACCTGTTTTTTGTGACTGGTTCAAAATGGTGGTAGCAGGTGCTGTATTAGATTGACAGGCTTCATGGCTACTTGAAGGCTCTATTTGTCTCTTAAATTAATTTATGCCTTGTGAAATTTTTCTCCCTTAGGTGGTTCATGCAGACATCTGTACTCAAGCTTCACTTCTTCAGAAGGCTGACGTTGTTGTAATGAATAATGTCTTTGAATATTTTCTTGACAGACAGGAACAGGCCAGGTAAACTATGTGTCCAAACAAGTAATCTATTTCTTTGGCAGTGTGTGCATAGCCCTGTGAGTTATGGAAAACCTTAAGGTTGTGCTTTTTGAAAAAGCCACATACATAAATTACATAAGGAAATTGTTTTAAACTGCTTACACTGAAATGCTGTACTTAACTGCTAAGGTGTTACAGCAGTTGTTTGTTGTTAAACCCACTAAATGCTGTTGCTTTGTTTACCCAAACCTTGCCCTGAATCATTGCACTGAACTGTTAAAAACAGTATCTTGGTGTTAAAGGATCTGAAATTACTGTACCAGTATAAAGCTTAATCTTCAGAAAGAAGACAGATAGGTTTGTAGATGTCAGAGTTTTAATATAGATGCAGTGCAGAACATGGTTATTAACGATATTTCTAATGTATCTTCATAAAGATGTGGTAGGAAATGTGGATAATGTTTTCTTTCAGGTATAAGACACTCACATATGAGGTTTTGCTAATCCAGCACTATCAGTTTAAAACGTAAATAACTTCACAGTCCAAAGCTACTGTGCCTTTAGAATGGGCAGTCAGAAAAAAAAAGGTGCCTGTGTCTCCACTATCCCACCAACAGTCTGACATTCACTAGCAGTTTCAGCTAAGGCTTGTCCTGCTGCCCTTGATACCAGGCAGTAACGTCAACCAGGGAGGTACAGAATGGATGGGTGAAGGGCAGTGGGTGTTTCAGATTGCCGAGAGATTTGTTTCAAGGCACATGAGTGAGAATTCATCTGATTCTTCAAGAACTCAGGGGTAGTGGTTTAATGTTGCATTAATACCATGAAGACAAATGACATATGAAGAATGCTAGAAATTAAATTCTTTTTAGTCTGAATTGCTGTGTTGTGCAAAGTGATCTGACTTGCAAAATGAGAAAAAAGGAATGCTGGGGGCTATATTTAAGTACTCTGACTGCTAATATATTAAGAGACGTATTTTGTCAGGACTGTGAAGTACATATGTAAGGAGCAGTTTGTTGTTAAGCTTAATAAAACAGTGCACTCAGAGACAGGATTTTCTTCAAAACCAAAAGTTTAAAGGGACCAAATATCAATGTATAATCCTAGTCCAAAGTGAAGGAGTTGACAGGGCAAAATTATGCATGTATATATCAGAGTTAAAAAGTTAACGAAATCTGACATTGTAAGAACACATATTTCCTCCATTTCTAATACGAATCTTGATTTTGTTCATACAAATTTATTTGTTTCATTATGTAATGACTAATACGTCTGCATGACCAGTCTTTAAGCTTAGTCTGCCTCTGGCCACTAAACTGTAAAAGTGTTAGATTAATTTTATATAAAATGTATTTTTTTCTTAAATATCTGTGACCTACTTTTAAATATGTTTCAGAGCTTGGGAATTTATTGCTTATAATGTAAGGAAAAGAGGGTCCTTATTAGTGACAGTTCCAAGCCTTAAAGAATCTCTCTCAAAGCTGCAGGTAAGTTCCCTCACCTGGTCTTAGCCAATGCATTTTGGCACTTACTATGAAAGTAGCGGTTTTGTAGTTTACGTTAGCTGCTTGCCAATATTGCTGTGAGGAAGGATATGTAATTTTGTGCATAGATTATAGGATGTAGGACTCTGGATTATGTTTCCAGGTTGACCATCAACTCATTTTCCTGTACATTAATTGTTCCCACCTGTAAAATGGAAATCCCAGCCTATATCAGTAGGCTGCATGAATCATTGATTATCATGTATATTATTAACAATACCTTAGCTGGGAGGTTAAAAAACACCAACAAAATGTTAGCAAAGCCATATTATGATTAGAGCAAGTCTTGTGGTAATCATATCCACTTCCATCAGGCTTCTTGCAGGTATAGGGGTAGAACCTCAGAAGTACAGATGTATTTATAAACTTCTAGAGGCAAAACCTTGAAAGATTTTCTGTATTTAGTTCTACATTTGCATATTGCCTTGAAACATGACAAACTGTTTCATTAAGCCCGTGCGAGAAAGGAACATATTAAAAAAGGACCATTCCTGAGGATACTGTCTTCTGACCTGCTGTCAGCATAGAAAATGACTCATAGCATGTCTAGGATGAGCTGTTAGAAGTACAGATTAGAGAAAGATAGTGTCTCCCAACTAGCCAAGCGATTACCATCAGGCATCTTGGATCAGTGACATAGCTTTAAATTGCAGCTGGGAATAAACATGACAACACTGCAGCTTCCAGAGGTGTTGAATGCCCTGTGCTGCTGCTGCTGTTCCCTGAGGAGTAACCATTTCTGATGGACCTGTTCTGTGTCCATTCTGCCATAGGTCATCAGTAGACTACAGTTATTAATGTGCATGATGCCCAGACAAATTAAGTGAGCTGGCTTTGGTTAGGGAGCAAAATGCTGATCATACATGACAAGGTTGTTTGCGAAGTGGCTTACTCGCCTTAGTAGTCTGCTTTAGAGAAATTGAATCACTTGTTGCCTCTATGCTGATGTGTGGAATAGATCCTCAGCCCCAGGAGCAGCAGTGGTGTTATTTGACCTTTTCTTGCAGCAGGCAGTAGTTACAAGGCAGCTGAGAAGCCCTTTGTAGCCTTAATACAATACTCCTCAGGTGTAAAATGAGAAAGTACCTGTGATTCTTCCATGATAAAGTTAGATGCTCCCTCAACACTTCTGTCAGAATGTTGCCCTCTGATCAGGGTGCTTAAGTCTTATACAAATACATATAAAGAAGCAGTTGTAAGACTGAGGTAATTTTTAAAAGCTCTCTTTGTTCTCTCCTATTTAAGTTAAATGTCATTTCCAGGAATTAATTTATCATGGCTGCATAATTTGGAATGACTAATCTTTCATGTTATGTATTGTCTTCTTAATGTTGTACAGACCTGAAAACTCTTGCTATGTTTCTCAACACTGTGTTGATTTGAGGATCTGTGTTCTTTGTTTCAGACAGATACACAGCTCAGCCAATGGGTTGAAGAGGTGCCGCTGAACTATGATGTGTATATGGAAAAGGATGTTGACAGAGAAGCACTTAAACAAATACATTTATATAGGATTCTCTAGTATCTGGAAAAATTTACTTGTATCCTTGCAATATCATATATTTTTGATCTAAAATGAGTTTGGATAGATTTGTATGAATAAATCAGGTCAAAATTCTTATTGTGATTAATCTAAGTCATATCTGTGGTTTGTAATGAAAGAGTCTTTTGATACAAGTTTTCTCATGGAGGCATTCTGTCTCAACAGAGTACATTGGCTTTTAACTAGGAGGTATCCTCATAGTTAGATTTTCGTAGAAATGTTAGAAGGAGTGGCTACATACTGATGCTAAAAGAGTTTTTGTTCAGTAACATTTTACACTGCTACTGTTTCCTAAATATATCCAACCTAAGAATAGCAAATCATTCATGTGAATGATAAGAATGAAATTAATATAATGTTACTTAAAAGCTGCAGTATGTTAGAATTTGCTGGTTTGCTTTGGTATAGACCATTATCATCAGTAGTAATAGTTATTATTTAACGGTATTATCTTTAATGTTCCTTCTGTGGAATTTGTAGGTTTTCTTTCAAGGGTCTGCTTGATAACCAGAGCATCTATAGGCGTCGGTTCTGAGAAGCAGGTCCTTCCATTTAGTTAGTTGTCCTTAAGGTGGCTATTAATGTAAAATACTGAAAGACATTGAGGAGTTTTATTGAGAATTAATACAGCAACTCTGGGACTACAGAACACTGTTGCACTTCCTGCATTTCTGCTGGGGATGGTAGGAAGTGTAATAAGGGGTTAAGAAGCTGAAAATTCTGAACAGGTGTCACGGCTTAGCAGAGGCTTGGTGGTGGCGTAAAACACTGAAAATTCGTAACAGAGCCTCCTCAGAGAGAAAAGATCCACATACGCCCACCACATTTATATTTAGATTTTATGTTCTAAGGATGTGAAGTTTTTAGTCAGCTGAAGAATGTTTCAGGTTTTAGCAAATATTAAGAATCCAAGTGCAAAAATATTAACTTCAGGAGTTTTGGACCGTCTGTTGTGAATTTAAAAGCATTGTTAAAAAGTTTGCTGCACAAATTAGGTCTGGTGCAAATGGGAAAACTTTAAATTGGATTTCAGTCTTCAAATGATTTATAGGTCAGTGAACTTGATAATGTATGCTGTAAGCAAAAAAAGTGCAGTGGCCATTAGGCACTCACTAACATAGTAAGAAAATGATACTGTAGAAAGGGTAGTGAGTTTTAAGAAGTTTTATTTTTCATGGTCTGTTCAGAGTGGAGAAGAATGTTTTAACTTGAGTGGTACTGAACCACTGCCCAAATACTGTGTTGAATCTATTCTTCATGCATTTTACAATGAACAAAGATGGAAAGCTTTTCTTAAGATGTTTATTTTATTAAAGTATGATAGCTGCACTGTTGATTATTTAGTTGTCAATGAAACAAATGCCCCTAGAAAGGGAACTTATGCGAGGCTAAGCAACGGGGTAGTCGTAATGCAAGGCTAATAGATCTAGCAAGGAGAGAACAAAAAATAAGAAAAGAAATGCATGTGCAATTCAGAATGAGGAAATGAGCATTATAGTAATCAGTACAGTGCAGTGTAAGCTGTGACTGAATTCAGAGTGTATAAATAGGCTGCTATAAAAAGAAAACTGACTGGATCTTAAAAAGCTGCTTCATAACCCTTCCATCCTGTGAGAAGAAAACACCATATTAGAATGTTGCTTGCTTTTTCCAAGGTCCTGCAAGATGTCCCAGATCAATTCTAAGGACTTATAGCTCATGATATTGGGTATAATCTGTGCCCTGCACCTTGTTTTGGTAACACAGGAACTACAGCTTTCATTGCAGTTGTTTCCCCTCTTCATGCTGAGTCTTCAAATACTTTTTTTGGGTGTTGATCTCAGATACAAAAAAATTTAATAGACTGGAGCAGATCACCAGCATATTTAACGACATCTGTATCCTCTGACTCTGGAAAGAGCATGCATGCATCTGGAGCTCATATGCAACAGAGGGTGCAACAGGGAAGCTCCCCCTGTCTTTTTTAGATATCAGGAGAAGCTTGAGAGGTGATTTCAAGCTGCTGAAACTTCTGTCTTCCTTTCCTGCCTTTAACAAGTCCTCGATTTAAACCCACACCCCGACATGTTCACAGAGAAGAGGTGGTGTAATTCACTTTGATTTTGTTAAACTGATACTTAAAAATACAGCTTCTCAGTCCCTTTAGACATCTCGTACTAACTTTGCTTCCTAGAGCAGGAGCTTATAGGGCCCTTCTTAAGGATGTTATGAACTGCTCATTTCATTTGCTGAAGAGCTAGAAACAACTGGGGTGTGTAAGAAGGTATTGATTTGTCCCTTTTCCAGCTTTAACTTCTGGTATCTAGCCCCTTTTAGTTCTGTTATAGATTCCCACACACAAAAGGAAGGTGCGAAACCCCGTGTCAAAGTGGCAAATCGGTCCTCTCTGTATGCTCAGGAGGCCTCAGATGTGAGCTGAAATCCTTCTGAAAGTGTATGTATTGCCTCAGCTCAGGTTTTGCTTGTTCAGCTCAAGGAAGCTGCTGAGGGTAGGTATATCCAGCGTGTGAGTTCTAGTTCTCAGTTTTTCTACTCTGCATTGATTGAACTTTTCTCTGCCTCAGTGTCTACAGTGAAAACAGAAATAACAAATCCAAAATCAGAGAAAGGTTGTGAATCAATTCAATATCAGTTGCTTTAAGATTGTCATATAAAAAATGTTAAACAGCCAAACTGTTCTTTGTAAACTGACCTGATTTAAAAGACATGAAAGGCAAAGAAAATGTCAGTACCTCTCTGAGATAAACTTTCTGGCCCTTTTCTTCACAAGACAGCATTGAAAAGGAACCCTAGATGAACCACTATACTGCGTTGAAAATGCGTAAATAATTATTTCCTAGTGCCCTGAGTTTTTACGCTCATTGCTGTTAGATGCTCACTGATGTTGGGAGGGTGGGGAGAAACAAACTCCCAGTAGTACTCAGATTTTTGGTTTTGCATGCAAGGCAGCTCTGTGACAGCTACCACAGATGGCGCGGTGGCTGCTGCATGCTGCCAGCCCCTGAGCTGCCTCTGCCCCAAACAGCTCCTGGCTGCATGGCTGGTGTGCTACATCTTCCCGTGAAAGACAGCTCTGCCTGTGACCTGACAGAGGTACTAACCCCAGCTATGACACCAAACCCCTGTGGTTGTGCACAACTCATAAATCACAAAATTTCACATTTGTAGGCCTGAATTAGAACAAATTAATATGAGGGAGCCACGCATCTGCAGCGCTTGTAATCACTGGGAGCTTCTGGCACACAGAAAACAGCTCTGCTCTTCCCTAACAGCATAACTTTCTTTGTAGTTCTCTGGCATCTGCAGCGTGAGCTATCTGGAACTAAATCCATCGACAACTACTGTAAACCAAATAAGACTTTTTGGATTCACTGTAATAGGGCAAAAACTGTCAAGCTGTAAGAATGATAGATTAACTTCGCAAACAGAAAACATTGCAAATATTTTCTTAGGTGTCTCCTGTCTCTTGTTCTTCTCAGCCATCTCCCCTCTCGGCTCCCAGTGCCAGGACCCGCAGGTGCAGCAGGAGACACGCAGAAACTCTGCCTGAGTAGGGCTGTAGTCTGCATGTTGTCACCATTGCTGGAAGACAGCAAGAGCGAACGTAGCTGGTAACTAACTGAGCATCTTGTAGGGATCAATGCTGGCTGGAATAATGATGGAAGCATTTTTAAGAGGCTGCTTCACACTCCCCAGGAATTCTTGGTAGGGACTTAAGAGAAACAGGCAGGACCAGCTCCATCTCATCTTGGGTATCACAATGGACCCAGGCTCTGGCTCCCCATCCTGGGTAAAGCATGAGCTTGGCGTGCACAGTGCCACTGCTCATTGCCAACATTTTAACAAACGGCCTCTCATCATTTATCCTTGGGCTGCCATAAGCCCTCTGCAGTAGAGGGGCTTCTATTTGTAGACATAAGTGGAGAAGGAGACAACGTTGTTTAGCCAACAATTGCATATCTATGTTAAATGCTCTTTCTGGAAATGTCTATACTTCCAATCATTTGTTATTTGAGAGCAGATTAATGTGGCCAGTGTTTTGGGGAAGGAAGAGAGATGGAGCATCATGCTTTAATATATATATATTTTTTTTTTTAACTTTTGTAACTTGGTGCAGCTTGCATCTTTTGCAAAAACGATGTTAGTATGACCCTAGAGATAAATCTTTTCTGACAGGAACAAGGTAGCAGTATGCTTGAAACCTTGGAGCTGATCACTTCCAGAGTCCCTTGTAGCTTTTAACATAGGAATCCCTGACAAAACGCATGCTGCAGCCATTTCCCGCTTCTCTCTTCCAGTAATGCCAAATAATAGATCTTAAAATCCCAGACTCAGAAGTTCTCTATTAGTTGCAAGTCTTTTCTGCTACACATTTTGCATCCCCTTCTTCTTTTCTGCTGCCCCTCCTGCCGCTGTGAATACTTTACCCATAGACCCTATTTCAGGAATTTTTGGATTCATGCTCCTCAAGAGGCTCCTCTCCTTCCACTTCATGGGACAGAAAGTAGAGGAAAGCAGTTTTCATTCTTCATCACAGGGTGCAGCAGAGTCCTCCTGGGCTCTTCTGATCTGCCTCTTTCTGTGTGAAGGTGGCTGTGAGGGCTCACCTTCCCCATCATCTGCCCCAGGCCCCACCAGAAGCTTGTGGGGCAAGTAGGGGAGACAGAAAGCTCTGCCTCTCTCCTCCTGCCTCTCCGCTGAGCTGTGCTCAGGTTAGCAAGGCAGGTAGCCAAAACTGGCAGCCTGGGCTGGAAATAGTAAGGGTGGTGAAATGCTGGCAGGAGATTTTATGCCAAAATTTGAAGCATAATATTTTACCAGAGTTGCCAGAAGCTGCAGTAGAGCTCAGGCCCCAGTTGTCTGCAGTATTGTTTGAGCATGTGTATTGTGTATGTGTGTGTATATATATCCATGCACAGAATGAGAATGCTTATCCTCAAGAGTCTACTACGTACATGGACAAAGGTAGAAGAAAGGAAATACTATTTCCTGTCTTCCAGATGGGGCATTGAATTTTCTGTCCTTATTGTGATTGTGTAAATGAGGTAAGTGCACATACATGGTCTGCTGTGGGATCAGCGAGTGCACTTTTTGTGGTAAATATAATCAGGGATTTACAATTGTGAGCATGAAAATATACAAATAGCTGTTAAAATAGTCTCTATTTCAAAAATGACATTAAGAAGACAATTAGCGTGCAATTTACTGGGGAGGGAGGAGGGAAGGGGAACGTCACTGACAGCTTCCTGGCAAAACGTTTAACACACTAGAATACAGGCACCAAGCTGACACAGATAAACATTGCAAGGGAACTGGTGTAATAAAAAGAAAGTTTGGGTGGAGCTGCCTGCTTCCAACTACTTAAACAAAGAAACAAACAAAGGGAAAATTAACAATTTTACTAGTAAGTTAAACGGAAAGCTAACAAAACATGAGGCTTAATGTCTTAAAATGAAACTAAGCATGATGTTGCAAAAGCCTTGCCAGCTAGCTAGGGCTGGGTGCTGAGGAGCACCATTCAGTACTAGAGATAATAAACGCCTGCATGTTTTCTTCCAGTTCTGCGTAAGGTGTGCAAGCAGAGGATGTGCATAAATGGGCACACCTGTTTGGAAATTTTGAAAGCATTTTGAATAGTAAGTACTTTCCAGTTAGGAACTGTGACAATTATGGAAAAAAAATCACTTGAACTACTATGATACATATCTGTACTAGGAGTGTCTCTCCTCAGAAGTCTGCACAGGAGCATCTCAGACATTCTCCCTAATCCTTTCCCACTTGAGCATGTTAGAAAGACTGGGCCAATGACTGATAGGTCATTCTCAGAGCTCTGTTCCTGCCAGGGCAATAACCCAGAAAGTCATCAGCAGAAAATCCAACAAAAAGCCAGGCAACGTGTGGGTCATAGTAAGAATGCAAGGATTTTATAATCAAAGCTCCCACACGTGTAAGAACAAATTGTAGTGTTGTAATACCGTGAGTCTGCAAGTCTAATGCACTTACAGCAATTAGTAAGGACCTCCACTGCCTCGTTAAAACCTGTGCTCCAGAGACTGTCTCTATTTCACTGTCATCGAGGTGTTAGCCAAAAAATCTGATGCTGTGGAAGATTCGCTGTGGAAGATTCGCTGTGAAAGAGACGACTCCAAAGAACGTACAGCTTTTGGCCCTCTTTCGGGAAAGGGCTGATTTTGGAGTGCAGTTGGGCTTTTCTTATTTTTTACTGACTCATATTCTGGACCTTATTCCTGTTTGTGTTTCAGTGCCAAACAGAAATTGTTATTTAGGTCAAACTGCTGTTTTGGTACTAACAGAAGCAGACATCAGTTTTGTTTATGGGTTTCACAGCTATTTTTCAGAGTGAAGAGCCTCTTTAGGCTACTGTTGACATTTAGCCATGGTGGTATTATACCAGCTTTTAGTGCCACCTCTGCCGCATTACTTACGTATGCGCAGTTATTCACATGTAGCTAATTTTTGTTCGTGCAGGCTCCAAGTACAGCATCTTCTCTTCCCAGCTCCTGCTTTTGGGTCACCTCCTGCTGCCACAGTACTGTCCTATCTCTTTCCTTCTCAGCTGTTCTTACGCACTAGCTTGCTCCTGCCTTCTGCCTCATCCCTGGCCTCTGCCAGCTCTGCCGTGATGCGCCTCTCTGCAGGGCACCCTGCCTCACTGGGCTCTTGCTTACTGCTTCCTGATGGTCACCAGCTTTGGTGAGGAGTCTCATCTTATGCCTAACAGAGGCTTTTAGTGTAGTAGTGTAGTAGTGTCATGTTCTGCTCCACGCCTCCACTCGGATGCTGATGTGCCTCCACAGTGAGGCACACTCTGCTGCTGCCTTGGAGCCAGTGCCTTGGGAGGTACACTAGGCAACAGGAGACCTGCTAGTTGCGTGCCAGAAGTCTGGCACCAGCAAATGAAGTTGCTACAGATCACTCATCCCTTCTCATCAGGTAGCTGAGCAAGATGAAGCATCTCTGTGCAGCGCGAAGCCTGCACATTTGAAGCGTGTTCCCTTTACGAGAGCCGCTGTGACATATCAGATGGCACTGAGTGCAGAAGTTGTTAAATAAAAGTAAAGAGGAGCATGCTGGTTCAGATGCCTGCTGGTGTAACTCTATGTTGGTAAGACTTCAGTGAATTTCCTTCAGTTCTTATCAGCTGACTATCTGGCTCTCCATCTTTAACTTGCACTGAGACTTCTGAGGATGGAACTTCAAACCTATTTGTGCACGGATACTCAAATCTCAAGCTACAGCCAAAGGTGCGGAATGAGGGAGAAAGTGCAAAAAGAGCTACCTTTGAAGTTCCTCCATATCTGTATTATTTTGCTTGCTCTGATTTGAAAACAAAAACAAAACCTCACCAAAAAAAACCTTTAACTTGCAGAAAACCAAAATATAAGCTGATTAAGAGTTATCTCAGGGTCCTAAGTACCAGCTAAGACATAGAAGGTGAAAAGCGCCTCTTAAGGCTACCATTTTCTTCCTTCGTTCTCCTTGGCTTTCCTGCAGGTAAGAGGAACTTTAAAGTTACTTGTTTAGTTGTTCAGTTCTGAGAGGACCTTGCTCACAGGAACAGCACAACTGAGCACAGCATGATAATTAGATTAGTTTTTTACTTGCATAGATAACAAGAAGGAATTGATCCTATTTTACAGTACATATAGGACATACAATCCAACACCACATTCCTTTTCCTCTGAGCCACCATGGTCTGCCTCTCTTGTTCTTGCCTTTTAGCTTTATGTTTGGTTTTGTTTGGTGGGGTCTTTTTTGGTCAACTATTTTACCCAAACTTTTTACTTAGAACAGTTGATGCCATCATGAAACTCTTTGGTAACAGAAGGATGTTCTTACATGTTTTACTATTTTTTCCTTTTACCACTCATCAGTTTGAGTCAATATTCATGCTCTGAATTAACAGAAGTTAGTTGCAGCACCCACATTTCATCATAACTGTACATATGGCTTGGGTCTTAAAAGTAACAGTGACAAGTCTTTATTTAGTAGCCAGAAAGAGGTGTTTTACTAAGACTTAAAAGCAGACCATTCAACCTATAGCTAATGGCCTTTCGATAATGTGGATTTATGGAGTTTTTTTTGCTGTCCTGTAACTACATTGTTATGGTATCCAGACTTGGGATTATTTCTTCGTGCTTCCTGCACGTGATTGCAAGGGCATGAAGGGAGTGGTGAAGACACTGCTGGTCAGAAGCTGATTCCTTCCCTCCCCATGCAGGTCTTAGTGGTGGTAAAGGAACCTGGCAGAGAGGAGACCAGACAAGCATCCTGTATGTGTGGATGACATCCATGCTCACAGCCTAGATTAATTAGCAGAGCTATCTAGGCTCCAAAACAGGTCTTTCTTGCCCTTTGGAATGGGCTTACCTCACTGCTGTGGTCACAGCACAGGAGAAATAAGGTGCCTGGTGGTTGCCTGGTGAGGAAAGTAGCAATATACTGCTCAGTGCCTGAGAGAGAAGAGACAAAGCCTACAGCCCTAATGTTGACCTGATCCTAGGGGTGAGGCCTGTTCAGCACCGAGCCCTTTCCATCACTTGCAGCCCTGAAGAGCCCAGCCCTCTGCTGCTACCGTTAACTGGGTTTGCCAAATCAGGACCCCTTCCCACAGCCTCTCACTTTGCTTCTTGCAAGACCCATCCCAACCCTCCCAGTCACCTTCCCACCTTTATTCTTCCTACAATATTTTCAGAAATGCTTGTGGGCTGTCCCATTACCTCTCACCTCAGTAAGGGGAGTTGGAGCACGGAGGTCGACAGACTGGGATTTCTTTCTGCCCAAACTGGTTCACCTGGATGCTGGTTCCCAGCCAGCCTCCCTGTGCGGTGGGAGAGGGGCCAGGCAAGAAGGAAAAGCAGAGAAATCAGGATCAGCAAGACTTGATCTGAAAGAATTAGGGAAAACTGCTCCAGGCATGCAGGCTGCTGTGGGCTCTGGTTTCTGCATCTGTCACTGGGAGCTGGGGTGATGCACAGCCTGTGGACAGCTTTCTGTTACTCCTCTGGGTGCTCCCTGTTCCCAGGCCAATTTTAAGGTAGTGGGCATTAGGGGCAGATGAAGAGGAGTAGATTAGTGGGAAGAGGGGCCAAGGAACCTGTTGTCAGGAGGAGGGCTGTGCCAGCTTCAGAGACTGGCAGCACCTAGTGTGGATGCAGCATGGGATGGCAGCTAGCACTCCTCCTCCTGTGGGGAACTCTTTGCAGTTCTGTCCTTCTGCTGCTATGCTCGTTGGTCTTCACCTGTTACTTGTGTTTTCCACAAAAACTTGTTCTTTCCAGGCTGGCTAGCAAGAATGCTCCTTGCCATCTCCCCTGTGCAGACCCTGGTACCTGGAGGAGCATTCCCTGTGAAGCCCAGGCTCAGCCTAACACTTTTAACCACCCCTAAAGACAGTGTTTTTTCAGAAGCCGTATTTATGACCACACATAAATTAGATACAGATTGCTTAATTTGCATAGGTGCCAGACACAGAGATGCACAAAACTTGGGAGGTATGCCCAGACACAAAGGGGGTGGTTTATGCAAGAGGGAGGAGATGGAGCCCATGCTCATGTTCCTGTAGTGATTGCTCCTGGCAGGGCAAAAAAGGTTTACTGGAACCCAAAAACTTTCAGATCAAAGCTGTGAAAGGGCTTTTAAATCCATTCTGCTCTCTGCCTGCACTGCACCAGTACTCTCTTATACTTTGCTTTAAGCAAAAACTTTCACTGTGGTCAAATTATTATACATGTGAAGAAGCATCAGGTCGCTGTGGAAGGTTTTGGCAAATCAACTGAGTGTGAGACATGGTTGGACTCCGTCAGGTTTAGCAGTGTCAGCTACACATTGCGTACCTCCCTTCTCCTCCACTGTGCTGCTAGGGGTCACTGGCTCTGCATCAGTGGTGGCCAAAGCAGGGACTTGCTGCCTCAGCCCATGCAGTTCCCAGGCCAGGCTCTGAGGCAGAATCACTCTCACCAGCACCTGCTCTCATTTTCCTTGCTGCTGGAACAGGCAGCACAGGAAGAGGGTTGCAGCAGACACAGGGGAGGTAAAGCGTTAAAGATTGCTGCTGTTCAGTCCAACAGAGCCCATCTGTCAGAGCCCTTACAATGCATTCAATCCCAGGATGGAGGTTTCCGTTACAAACCAAACAGCCTTAGATTGATGCTATTAAGGTCTGCTTATAATGAACCAAAAACTTGGGCAGGCACCCTTGGCCAAATCTAGGTAGGCAGTTTAATGCATTCACACAACCAACTTGCTGCTCTTCTCTTCAGAACTTACCTGATTGGGTACCACTCCTCACCCCTTCCCATTCACAGCCCAGTTTCAGCTTAAGCCAATAATAAAGATGAGCTTGTGCTGAGGCATCAAGCTGTAAATGAGGACGTCCCTCACAAATGCCTGAATCCTGCTCTACTACCTGGAAAACGGAGAGTAACTTTTCACTACTACAGTACCTTAAACCTTTATGAACAAAGGTGACATTCAGAAGGGGAAATCCATCAGAGCTCTGCAGACTCTTCACTCCCAAATAAAAGGATCGATGTGGGATTTAAGAAGGCTTAAATTGTTCAGGTTGTCTCCATGCCTTTGGCTGATTTATCTTGAGTTTTCAAGTGGGGACACGGCAGAAATTTGCTAAAGAGCCAGTGGAAATTGCCTGTAGGCAAAAGGCCAACGACAAGTGAAGGCACCTGTTAATGAGTGAGGTTATTTTACATCCTCTTTGTTTTCATCACTTCTCTTAGTTAAGCAGAAGACACTTCGGAAATTTTGTTGTCTGAGGATGACAGCAGATTAGGGATGTGGTTGTCTGCTTCCACTTACTACACTCCCAACTCTCCCTCTCAGAGGCTGAGTGGGATGGCCAGAAAATAAGTGAGGATGTGGTTTCTGAATTCTGAATCATGACAGTTTTCCCCCCAATACTCTGATCTGTAGTAATTAAAAAATCCCAGCCTAGTAATTAGACAGTAGCTGGTCCCAGGCTCTGTGGGCCTTGACGCTAGCTCCTTAAATTTAAGGACTAACCAGGGTAATCAAATTAAGGGTTTTTTTAATTAACAGCTCTACTAAACTGATACTCAATTGGAGGCCAAGCTGAGTAACAGCACTTTAGAAGTCATTCTGTTATTTCCAATCCTGTTTCATTTCTTCCGTGGGGAGCTTTAAGTCCCATACCAATTCTTTTGTAAAACCTTGCAGTGGAGTCAGACACAGGCTGCACACTAGAAATGGATAATGTGAGGGAAGATACTCCAGCAATTTGATCTCTGCTATTTAACCTGCCTTACAATGGAGGACACATTAGATGACCTTCAGAGATCCCTTACAGCCCTATTTTTTCCAATCTTCATAATATCTATGGAAACATGATGATTAAAATGAAGTACGTGCTTCTTGCTTCCAAAGATTTATTTCCACTGGGTAAACTAGTTAATTACACATGTAACAGGAAAAATAAAAAAGGCAAAAACAAAGCCAAAAAAACCCAAACCCCAAAACAACCCACAAAAAAACTTAGGAGGCTTCCAGAACCTTAAATATGTACCTTGGAATAGCTGAGCTCTATTTCAGATAATAGAGATGTGATTGATATTTCTTCTCAGATCAAGCTAGAGCACTTGGAAGGGAACTTGTGGTAGTTTGTCATTTTTTGTCCTCGTCCTGCCTGGCCAGAGTTTCAATTGGTACTTGGGTCTTTCCCCTCCTGTGCCCGAGTAACAATGAATGAATAAAACAGCAAGTGATTAGCGCTGGTTCCTGTTGGACCCCAAGAGGTGCCTTTCAAGATCTCTCAGCAGACTTCAGGTCTGTCTAGCGACAGGATTATCTCAGTCCCCAATCAAGACCATACAGAGATACACCCCATCCCACAAACATTGCCTATGAGAATTCATGCTTACAGCCTGAAGTTCTGCTGTGCTATGGACTAACTCCAGCAGTATGCACAGGATCAGATATTGGTGTAATACCTCATTCTCTCTGTAGTTTGACACCAAACTCAAATTCATTCATACGTCCAAGCTTCACTTGGTTTAATGATAACCTTGTCCAATGTTTTCTCAAGTTAAAGATTAGCTGGCACGTATGAACTGGTAGTTACTGTAATATTAACCTTTTCCCTGGGTACTTCTCAGCTTGTCCCTGAAATTAATCTTCAGTCTTTGGACCACACTTGACCTGAAAGCTGAACAATACTAAAGTGTAACAACCTCAAATATTGTCACAGCACATCTTAAACTGCCTACATCTCATGGAAAAATCTGACAGATGCCTACTTAGAAATGGTTTGGTTTAGGTATGTCATTCTGCTTTGTTTCCTTAATACATTTCTACGAAAACAGGGTTACGGTTTAGGATTTAATCTTCTGTGTATTCCTGACTTCAGTCATAATCTCTGTCCTCATCAAAATTAACTGGGACATCATCTTCACAGCACACACCAGATCTGAAAATGATCTTTTGTCATTTTTTTTCTGTAAAGAACTAAAACCTAAGCAGAAAAATAATTAGAAGAGCCCATCTTCATTTCACTGATGTGTCATGTTCAAAATTTTCTCATCCTTCTTAAATTATTTTTGGTGTGAATTGATTTTGTGATATTGATTCAAGGAATACTGTCTGTAAGCAGTTCTGTTTTGTGCATTATATTAAATAGTAAAAGGGATCTGGGTGTATATATTTATAAAAAAGAGTAATTCTTTTATACAATTCACATAAGTGTCAAGAGGTAGTGCTGGTTACAATACTGCATTTGTTACAACACTGCACTTGTTTTTCAGTACTGTGTTCTCACTAGAAAAGATGATAATGACCCTGCAGTTGTCTTTTCCAGTGCAGAACAGAACAATAATTTGAACCTTACTGGGAAAAACCACACCATGAATTTCCATAAATAGCTGAAAAGCTGCGTAACAAAATGAGTGAAAGATGCATTGTAATAATGTGCAGAATAAAAGAACTAGCAGTTTATACCTAACGTTACATATTCACTACAGGAAAGTGGATTTAAATTCATTGTCAGAATCCTGTCACCTGCCTTATCCGTAATGGCACCTTATCTTATGTTGGTTTTAAGGAGGTTGTATTTCAGCTGTGAAAAAAAAGAATCCCCAAATAAGCAAACACACTCTTTCCTTGGAAGGTTGTTTGTTGTTCCTCGCTTCAAAAGGATTCAGGAAGCGATGGACACACATATACCGCAAATCAAAGACAAGACTGTGATAGACAGGCGACCTGACCTTTCCCAGGGACAGGCAGCAAGGAGGGTTGGAGTGGGCAGGTGTGGGGAAGAAGGGCTGCACAACTCCATGTGGCAAGAACTGCATTTATGCATCTTTCTAGAATAAATTCTGAGCCGCATATTCTCCAGTCTATTATGAGTTGTCTGCTAATGCCTGAGGGCTCACCTACCTGATGTTTTGGGATTAATTTAACTGTAGATCAGTTCAGCAAGAAGCAGCCATATGGGTACAGGCTACAGTGACAGAAGCACCATTAGCCTAGTATATCTGCATCCACTCTTAACAGGGCATGAAGTAATTTTAATGATATTAATGAGTTAAAAATATTACAAAAACATGTTTAAATCACCCTTGAGAGCAAAGATAGGAGATGAGGATTGAGCTATCTTGCAAAAGCTGGTTGGAATACTTTAGTGTTAATAGTGCTGGTACTTTGGAATAATCTGCACTATAGCTTAAAAATAATTTGGTACACCTTTCAATTTATTTCAGTTGTGACTAGCTTGTTTTCAGCTCCCTTACCAACGTGTGGCTGCTTAGCAATAATTAAACCTGAACCTTGTGAAACACATTTATCCAAGATGATTTCTTAGAAATCCGAGCTTACCATCAGTTGCTTTAGTTCGCCTGGTATCACAGCTCAGGACTCACGTCCCCTGCCAGAAAAAAAAAAAAGAGCAATACAGATAATTTCACCTGAGGCCTCAATTAGCATTTTTACTACCGTGAAATGCTCCAAGAATTAAAGGATGACAGAAAACTCCCCCAAATCACATTTTAAAAGAACATTTTCCAAAAATGACTATGTTAGTAGACTTTATTGTCACCAGAAAGCCTCTGTTAATCTTACAAAGCATCTGCAATGAATAATCTTCCCCTCCCCCATTCTTATTTGCTGCCAGAAATGGGTTATAAATGCTCAGCTGAAAACTCTGCCAAATTTTGGTTTTAGGCACACTGTTGTAAATAAAGAATATTTCTATTAATTTTTGGTACAATCACTCCAGATTTACGTAGATGCAAGTGAAAGCCAAATTTTGCCTGAGTCTTTCCAGCTGCCACTCGGTGCCCTGGTCGGCACCAGAACTGCCACCGCTGGTGTCAGGCAGGGGAAGGCAAGTGCTTGAGCCAAGTCTGCCCATCATTTAACAAATTATTATAAACAGATTTGAACAAATATTTCTTTGCAAAACAAACTGGTCAGCAGGCTCCAGGCTGTATTCTCCTGATGCATTTTACAGGAAATAATATCAAGTTAGCTATTATGAAACTACCCCCTCCTCACACACACGTAATTGCTTCCAGCTTGCTGATTATTACCCTTTCCTTAACTGATAGAGTGAGAAGAGAAATAAAAATATCTCCGTATAGTGGGCCAAATCCTCATCTGGTATAAATCGACATAGCTCCATCAAAGTCAATAAAAGCACGTTGATTTACACCAGTCGAGGAGCTGATGCACTGTAATTTTTTTACTTGCTTTTAAAAATAAAACCTTATGTGATTGTGTAACCAACATTGCAAAAGAAGCCAGCATTTTCTTTTGTGAAGTCAAACACGTGCCCTCCCTTTGACTTTCAAACATTTTCACTTAGATAGTCCTTCTACAGCTTTTTTTTCCTCACATTATGGCAGAATGCTCCTACCACACACTTTACTGGGCCAGCATCATGGGCAAGGGACAAACCGGGCTGAATGATGATCAGAAACAAAATAATAATTCCATGGAATAATAAGTGTAAGGAAAGAAATGCTACCACTACTCTTTTGCACAAAAGAGGAAGAAGGGCTAACTAAGCAAAGCAAAAGATAAGAAACTTATTTCTCTACTGACGTTCTCTCTGATTTCCACAATGCTTTCCAGGTAGCCAACATATATTAACCAGACCAAGCAATTCATAATTCCTACCCAGGAATGACAGTACTATAAATTACTATTAAAGATTAAGTTTCTTAAATAATCTTTTAAATTCTATGATGAGACTTACTACAAGGTTTACTAAAGCTGACAGAAACTATGTGCTCTGCCTGGACAAACTCAGATTTTTAGTCTTTCTTCGGTCTTCAATAAGGGCTGTCAAACACATGGTGAATTTTTGGGGAATACTCTGTCTCTTGTTCTGATCAAGAGCACAGAGAGATGTTCCATGGTAAATCTTTTACATCCATTGCAGGGGTTCTAGGCATTTCAGTGTGGTATATTGTCAAAGAAAGGTCTGGTCTTTCCCAAAAGGCTCATTTTTTTGACTAGTTATCTTGATTGATCTATATATTCAGGAATTCATGATAATTTTAACAGTATCCTGAAAAATCTGAACAATTGTATTGTTAATGCTGACATAGTTTCATACTGGTTAAGCAAAAACTTTTAAGAAAACTTTTATTTATTAGCTCTTGGTATTTAGTAGCCCCTAATAGCATGCTGGTAGTTTTATTAAAGTTAATGGTGATATTTGCAGGATCATAGCCTTTAATTTCCAATAGTTTTTTGAACACTGTAACAGATTAAGGTGTTGCATTTCCAAATTATGTTGTGCAAAATCTGTGCAAGATTAAGTTCACTTTAAAATGCATATTCCATTGCTTTGAATAATAACTTGAACATGATTCTATGATGTCTGGAATTGCAAAGACTGAATCAGAATTCAGCCACACATTCTAGTTCCTGTTTTAATTCATAGGCCAATCTGAAATGCATTCCGAATTGCCTGGAAAACCTTTTATATAAAGACGTGAAAATTTCCTCATCACATTTGGTAGGTACCACTGCACTACTTATTTTGATTTGTAAAAGATTGCTTATCTCTATTAAACTCGACCTCTTTACTTTGGGGATCTTACTTTTACTGTAACCATAATTTTGGATTGCAGCCTTTATTTTGTAATGAGGGTTTGCCACTTGGTTGAATGAAGGACCGAGAAGTTGATGCAGAGAAATCCAGTTCAGATCCTTCATTATCTGTCTGTTTCCATGGCAAGATGTGACTTGAAAACATGATTTAATCCCTGGAGAAAACAGTGGTTTCCACAAACACCCTATAAGCAGGTATTTATAGGCAAACACTCTCCAGATCTGTGCAGAGGAAATTAAAATAAAGCACAAATTGGCAAACACTTCCCATTCATTCAGGACTGAAAGAGTGGCCCTGTCTGTAAAGAAAGGTGGTGGCAGATCTTGCCAAACCGTTCTGTCACAGGTAGGGCAGGAGAGCCTTGCATAACATGGGCAAGAAGTTTCAAGTCCTGCTGGGGACAGACAAAAATTGTTCAAAAAGTCAGATCCTGTCCTCCCTGATACTGGTGGGAACAAACAAGTCACTCCAAAACAAAATCACACCAAAAGACAAGGAATTAAATAGGATTTTACTTAGCTAGGAAGTGGAGTCCTTCAGAGGGTTGTAGTTTAGGCTTGCTAACTCTCATGTGGAAGTTTCCGGGGCTGCAAGGAGACTTGCTTTCGAGCTGCCAGTTTAATAACCAAGAACGAAGAGCCTGCTTTCTACAAAGCTGACCCCAGTTCCTACACGATGGCAAGAGCAACCCACCAGTCATAGAATCACCAGGTTGGAAAAGACCTCTGGGATCATCGAGTCCAACCATTCCTATCTGCCCCTAAACCATGTCCCTGAGTACCTCGTCCACCCGTCTCTGAAATACCTCCAGGGATGGTGACTCAACCACCTCCCTGCCAGTGCCCAGTGACCCTTTCTGTGAAAAGTTTTTTTCTGATATCCAGTCTGAACCTCCCTGACGCAGCTTGAGGCCATTCCCCCTTGTCCTTTCCCCTGTCACTTGGGAGAAGAGGCATTATCACATGGCAACATCCACACATCTGAGGCCTGAGTTTTTCCTGGAAGTCATGAATTGTTCTTTGAGTAGGTTGTGTATTGAGATGAATGCTTGGGATGCTGAGTTTCCACAAACCATTTGCCAGTGGGTCAGAGAGTGGACACCTGGCCAGTGCAGTCTCCTGTTTTTGGGAAGCTTGGCCTCAGCTCCGATTGCTGAAAGTTTGTCAAAGCAGAGCGCTCTGAATGAAACACTTGAAGCTCAGAGCTTGTTTCAGCATAAAAAACAGATCTAACCAGCTCCAAACAAGGTTCCTTCTTCTGAGCATAAATCATATATGGAATAGGTGTAGAAGATTAAGGTAACACCTCAGACATGTTTTTCTTTTTATCTGCAGCGAAACCTTTATTTTATTCCAAAGTATGACAACAAAGATTGAAAGCAAGTGTGGCACTGCCTTGCCTTGAGCATTCTGAAGCTCTCTGGCATCTTTAGACTGGATTCTTGGCTTTGGAGACTAGAGAAACCGGAAAATGGACTGGATATGAAGTCAAAACAAATTCTTACCCAACTTGCTTTCTTCCACAGAGTACTAAAATATTAAGAACACAGGCAAATGATGCTTGGATACAACCCCCTTTGTTTGTGTGAAGTTGCATTTGTCTGTCTGAAACCAAACTGGATGGATAATTTTGCATTCTTTACCTTAGTGGTGAATCGTGTGATTCTGAAATTTGAATAAGATAAGATCACAAACAAGTAAAAACACATGTAGACTGAAAGATCAATATGTTTCAAAGTAACAGATGAGAAACAAATGATTCCTGTACTAATATAATGAAAAATAGGTTTAGGGATTCTGCCAGGGCTGATAATATTACTAATAGCTAAAGCAGTATTATTAGTAATATAGGCTGCCTTTATATTTAGATGTTGATCATGCCATCAATTAGAAATAAAGTACTCAAAAGGCTGATAATCGTAAACTGCCACATTAGGGATATTTTAAGCTTCTCAGTCTTTGCATAATAACTAGATCTTAACAACTCACTCATGCTGAGGTCTGCTCTTTCCATTTACCATTTTCTCATGTTTTAGTTGAATTATTCAGAGTAGCCACTCTCTTGCTATTTTTAAGTTCAAAACTCAAAGCCATTGTCATTGGAGAGTGGCAGAATTCCTGCTAACTTAATCACATTCAGACCTATACCATGCCTTACATCAGAAATCTATTAATAATTAGCTTATACCAAACAAAGTCTGTTCTGCTGGTGGTGACACATCTTAAAAATAGTTTCCTCTGAATGAAATCTGTATTTCTGTACTGAATTATCACTCACTGCGAGCCACTCTTGGTAACCCTTACACTTTGCCGAAACAAAACACTCACTGCCCTAGAGAAACACCTGAATAAGCCACGCTTAATATGATACGCATCAAGAATAATTTAATGCAATAACTGAAAACTGTAGGCTAGCAGCAATATAAAAATGTCCTTTGTCACCAGAATCTGACTTTTCTTCTTTCAGTCTCTAATTTCCTTAGGCCATTTATGAATGGTGTAGGACTCAAATACTCAACTCTTCAGAAATAATCCTCAGGATCCCCAGACTCTCTATCTGGTTCATAATTCACTAGGACAGAACTAAACCTCTCCTGTTTATGCTTGTCTCCATATGCTGAAGTCTTCTAAGTGCTAACTTTGTCTAAAAGCAAACCATATATATACTATAAACAGCTCTGTATTTATAGTACAGAATTCCCTGAATTCTCATCACCTCAGCAGATGATCAACTTCTTAAAAAAACTACGCATGCAATAGCAGCATCATCCTCTCTGCAGGTATTTGTTTGGTCAACAGTGTTCTTTAGAGAAATGCTGTGTTGACAGGAAAAGGGACAGGTTGTTGAGTTCTGAGTCTGTAGAATGATTGTGGTCAAGCTATGTAAAGAGCTGTAAACTAAGGCGAGTGTCAATTCAGTCCTTCAACAAAGCTGGAGTGACTCAAGTAGCATGTTAAGTCATACCATGCAGAGACTTATCTGCTTAGTTCTACATAAAAGTATTAAAACAAAACAAAACAAAAAAATAACAGACCGAAAAACAACCAAAAAACCACCAAGGGCAAAAACCCATTCAGAAATCAGCAGAACTTCATCTCCCCAGTGAAGATCATACTAACATTACTTAAGATGGAGTTTGGACCAGAGGCCTCAATTGAGAATATGTGAGAAGCTCCCAGTCCAGTTTCTTTGGCTTTTATGAGACAGGAGAGAAGTGCTAATTAAGGCAGCTATGTAACTGACAATGGGAAAATCCTCACACATGATGTTACATGGCACAGGAAAGAGGAGAAATAGTGACCTACCTTTTAACTTATTTAACAACAACTGTAAATATTTTTATCTACATGCCCCTGAAGTTCCAACTTTAAGTTCTTAGTTTTTAAACAGCTGTGAAATCCCTTGTTACTTGTCATTACCTTTGAAAAATCAATAACCACAGCCATTCCAGAAAAAGAAAAGCAAGCTGGCAGCTGAGTATACATGTTAAAAGGGACATTTAAGACCAGATGATCAAGAGCAGCAGTTGGAAGGGATCAGGGCTGGAAGCAAAGGTAAGGTCAGGGACGGTAAGTGGCACTGGAGCATACAGAACAGAAACGTGTTGTTTGAAAGAAGGTAAAAACTCTCGTAGGAAAGTGCTAGGAGCCTCAGATGCGTAGTGTGAAAAGCCATCATTATTTCCAAGGGATTTGGGCTTTCTAGCCTGGAGAAGCCTGAATGAAACATTATGTCTGGTCCAATCTGACAATTTTTATTAGAACGTGGCCTGGTTCTGTTCTAGGAAGACTTAATGGTGTTGTGAATTGACCTATCACTTCCAGGTCAATAATTCCTAATTCTGTCTTTCCCATGCGTTGCCAACTGTTATCTCCACACCTGGGATCCTTCAGTGGGAGCTTGTTTAGATCCCAAAACTGGTATCCCAGTCGTTCTGAGTTCCAGTTCCTCCAAGTCCTTCTTGCTCCTCTAACCCAAGCCAGGACGTGCTGTAGCCGTCTCCCTGTTTGCTGGGCCAGCAGCCATGAACCCTGGGGGAAGAGAATGCACCTCTAGGGAGAGGCTGTGTAGTACAGGCGGGGGGTGGTAGACTCCTGTGAAAAGGAGAAAAGGGCCAGCCCTTGGAAAAGCAGGAACCTCACTCCATGGCTTCATGCCCAAGCCATTCAAAGGTTAGTCCTGTTGTAACAAGTTTTCTACCCCATGGTAACACTGTTCAGTGAGTGCAATCAGTACTTGTGTTAGAGCTCTAAACATTATCCACTTAAGTCAGAGAGTCATAGAATAATTTGAGTTGGAAGGGACTTTAAAGATCATCCAGCTCCAACCCCCCTGCCATGGGCCATAGGCAGGGACACCTCCCACCAGACCAGGCTGCCCAAGGCCCCATCCAATCATGTTATAATAGCAGATTGATGGCTAAAACCCCTGAAGAGCTGTATTCAAAACAAAATTAAAATAAGAAGTGACATTAACAAAATCAAATGGAATTTATACAGTAATACAGATGTGGTCTTTATTTTTTCTACAAAGTTTAATGTGGGCCTAGCTTGAAACATACCATAATATGCATTACTTAGTATGAATAAGAAAACCACTTATGACAGAGTACCCAATGGCATCTGCCATTACAAGTTACTTAAAAGCATTCTTAAATTCTATAAATACCCCAAGTAACTGCGACTTGTTTCTTCCCCGAAAACTTGTTATAACATCAGAGCAAGCAAACTTTTGATATGCACTGCTGCTGTAGAACTGGATATGACAGCCCAATGCTGAGCTGTGTTTCTGATTGATAAGAATGCACTAATGCCCTTAAAGTAATATGAGAAACTTACTTTTCCTAATTATCTAAATTACTCTAGAACTAGAAATTCTAGGAAGCTGTAACATGTCCAAAAATGTACAAAAAAACCAACAAGCTGAAGAGGGCAACATCAACAGAAATGTTATAAATCTAATATTTTTAAAATGAAGTGGTGAAAAGCAAGGTGAAATTCATCTTTTAGAGATAACATTTACATACCACTTTCATTGCACAGTGTCAGAATGGAGAGTCACCTGAATCATTTGGTGCATAATCTTTTTCTTATCTTTTCACAAGGCAAAGTTCACATGAAGCGATAAGGAGGTGCAGCAAGTTAGGAGAAGGTGAGCACCGAAACAATGAAAGTATTAGAAGAGTACATTCAAACAGGTACCTCTGCTGCCTTTTAATTGTTTTGGCCGTCATATCTTTACTGCTATTGCCGCCTGACCTTCCAAAATATGGTACTGACAAAAACCCTTCTTAGCAAAAGGGTTTCATGCACCTGGAGATACAGATGACAGGACATGATAATCACTTGGCCCTGTGATCCAGCTTTAAATGGGCCAAAATCAACATCTTTCTCGGGTGTCCTTGTTCTGTACCCCTTTCAGTCAAACTTGGAAAGAGACTACTCACACATTTTGAGAACCTTAGCCACCACTTCATTTTGCTAAGCCAGGCCTGAAAGTTTATGGTGTCCCTAGATAAAGTTTTTTTTATGTGTTACCTACTACACTTTAAATGACTACAAACCTATCTCTGCACTATTTAGGCTGCTTACTGTACTGGCAACCAAATTAGTTTAGTTTGAGGGTGTGAAGTCCTCTTTTCCTTGTAACTGATATCAACTATCTCTTAGGTGCACATTGAGTGTGTCTCCTTCTAAACCATTGATTGTGATGAAAGGGGAAAAAAACACATTTTCTTTCTGGCTTTAGAATTTATTGTTGGAGTCTTCGAATTACTGTGTCTATCAGGAGGACAAAGGGGTAGTACCAGCTCTAGTCCTTCCTCTAAAGTCTCTGCAAATAAATGCACAGTAAGCAATTTCCCAAATCCCGTGCCTGGCCCTCAGGCCCATTCAGTGCCCCAAAGGGCTCTTTCTCTCTCTTTTTACTTCTTTCTCACACAGTCTAATACCCAGTCAGCCCCAGGGTTCGTAGCTTGTTGTAAAACGGCAAAGGTTTAACATGACTCTAGGCAACAGGAACAAAATTTCTGTCCCTTTGCTCCAGGCAGCTGCTAGGCAGAGGGTTGATTTTTTGTTCTGCCTTGCTTTGGGGCTGACTTTTTATTTTTGTTCCTAGAGGCAGTGCCTTTGCTCTTAATTCATTCACATCAGCCTGGGAAAATCACATGTACTACCTGGACCCTTCTTGCTTGGGCCTTCTTCATATTTAACACATTGTTTTGGAGAGCTGCTACCTCAACATTTCCAGTTATCATTTCATAGGTTATCCTGAAAGAAGAACCAGTAGGTCAGCCAGCCATCAAGTATATAACTGTCAACAGATAAAAAACTTCTGATGTTGATTATTAAAACTTTTCAGCATATTAAAATGCTGACTCTTCTTTATTACTCCACAAGTTCTCATTACTTCCTCATCAGACAGAAGCTTCAGAGTGTGTTTGTATGAAACAAACATCAGGAACTCCAATATGATACCTGGCCTGATTCACTGGAGACCAAGGAAAAGCAAACGTGCCTGAAGCCTATCAGTAATAGTAGGGGAAAAAAGAGGAAAAGTACAGTGAACACCTTGTTTAACTGTCTTGGGGTTTGTTTTGTCCTTTAATGAATTAATCAGCTGCCTGTAACCCAGGGGGAGCAGTCCTGAGGCAGAGAGGCACTGCGGAGACGGTACCTGCTGCCCAGGCCATTTGTTTCTTCGCATATGTTCTGGAAGTCAGAGTTCAGAAGTAGGGAAGCATAGGCTATCTCAGCGGGTCTATGCCCTGCAGAGCTGTTCCTGGAGAAGTGAAAATAGTTATGGTCGAGGTGGTTGAGCTGGCTCTAGACCTGTTTTGAACTGTTGGAGTAGTGCCAAGGAACTGGCTCAACTGATAGATTTTGTTTTCAAGTTGCATAAGCGCAAGTAACCTGCAAGACTAGATTATTTTTTTTAGTACAATGGTTAAGTTCAGATAGGATTATTTAAATAGCAGCTACAATAGGACACATGTAAGCGTTTTTCATTTTACCTTAATCACTTTCCCAGGTGCTGCATCCTTGCTTTGGGTTCCAGTCTCTCAGCTGCTCAAGTGTTTTGACATACCAGGCACCACTGAATCACTACAGATCCTGCCCACAATGGGGTTGTGTGTGTGTATTCACTTGCTCTTTCAGAAAATTTGCATATCATATTCATCCATATTGTTGTTATTAGAAAAAAAACCTAGATTTCACAATGAGCTAAAGAGTAATTTTAGTATGATTGAACTTATGGGGGCAACATTCCTTCTGGATACTTTTTCATCTTACTGCTCAGTCTACCTTCAACTTCCTTAGAAGTTCAAGCACACTAATGTGCTTTTCCTCTCATGGTCCTTTTGCAAAGGCTTTGGAACATATTCAAATGGGGAAAATATTGGTCTTGAAATACACAACTGTCACTATTAAAAAGGAATTAATAAGTTACATTTAAATGTAGAGAAAACAGCGTGTAAGTTGGCTGTCAGGGCTGGATTTCAAGCTTTAGTAATACTTTATGAGGAAAGCATATTGTATCACGTATTTCAGATGCTTCAAGGCAAATCTCCCTTTTGTGGGACAGGCATATACTTACAGTAGTCATCTGATAGAGAATTAGGCAGAGTTCTTGCACAGGCAAACTCTAGACAAAAGGAACGTAATTCCAAACAATGCTAAGATTAGTCTATGCACAAAGCCTGTGCTAGCTCATCTAGAGTACATTTTCCGCCTACTTAACCAAATACCTTTAAAACCCCGTGTTAATGTGCTAATATAACATTTACACCTTGTTTCTCAGTGTGTCCACCTGACAGTTCACACCACAGACGCTAAACTGCTGCCAAAAGTAACTCTAGTTAGAGAAGACCATGGTCTGGTCTGCATGCGAAGCTCACGATACATCCAAGACAAGGATATAGGAGTAGACTATGATAAAGAAAGGAGGAGTGAGGAAAGTTTCATCCTGCGCTCCCTAACACTGAAACCATAAAGATTTACAGGGGCTATCCTTCTCTAAATACTTATGAACTGATAGTTTATAAAAAAAAGGAACAGAAGGGACAGACTCAACTTTGTAAGGCAGGATGGTCACATGCACAAGGGCTAGACACCACGGAAATAAGAAAGACTAGTTCTATCGATTAATTCTTGATAGGCTGAGAGAGTTGGGGTTGTTCAGCCTGGAGAAGAGAAAGCTCTGAGGAGACCTGATAGAGATCTTCCAGTACCTGAAGGGGCTACGAGGAAGGTGGGGAGGGACTGTTTCCAAAGGCTTGTAGTGACAGGACTGGGGGCAGTGGGTATTAACTGGAAAGGGGCAGATTTAGACTAGCCTTAAGGAGGAATTTCTTCACACTGAGGGCGGTGAGGCTCTGGCACGCGTTGCCCAGAGAAGCTGCGGCTGCCCCATCCCTGGAGGTGTTCAAGGCCAGGCTGGATGGGGCCTTGGGCCGCCTGGTCTGGTGGGAGGTGTCCCTGCCCACGGCAGGGGGGCTGCAACTGGTTGGGCTTTAAGGTCCCTTCCAACCCGAACTACTCTATGATTCTGGTTTAACTGAAGAAACAAAGCCCACATCATTGCCAGCAGCATGCTGTTGCTCGACCCCCACTGGAGCCGAGTACATTCACGCCTCCCGGCAGAAGGGCCTCGCAAACTCCCGAGCACCTTCCCGCTCACGCTGCCCGATGCCGGCCCGGCGCGGCCCCGCCAGCCCCGCCCGCCGCCCGCGCCCCCGCGGCCTCGCGGCTCCCGCGCTCCCAGCACCGCCCCGCCCGCCGCCAGCGCCACGTGCCGCGCGCGCGCAGCCGCCCCCCCCGCGCGCCGCCGCCGCCAGGGGGCGCCCCGGCAGCGCCCGTGGGCGCGGTGAGGCCGGGGCGGGTGTCGGCGGGCGCGGAACCGCGGGAGGGATCGCGGACACATCCAGTTCCGGCCCTCCTGTCGCGGGCAGGGACACCGCCCGCCAGCCCAGGCTGCTCAAAGCCCCGTCCAACCTGGTCCTGAACACCTCCAGGGGTGGGGCAGCCACAGCTTCCCTGGGCAGCCTGGGCCAGGGCCTCACCGCCCTCAGAGCGAAGAATTTCTTCCTCGTGCTAGGATGTCCCGGTCCCCGCGCCAGCGCTGCTTTGGGCAGACGTGAAGGGGCAAGGAGGGGCACGAGAACAGCCTGACGCCCAGGCCTTCCTAAGGGAAGCCAGGAGCTGTGCCTGGAAGGTGCCACCGTCACTGGGCAAGGTGGCAGCGCCCTGATTGTCAAGAAGTGGCTGGTGCAGGAGTGACCCTGGCTGCCAGCAGACTCATCACAAGACGCGCAGTTCCCAGAAGTGTTTTCAACAGCAGCAAACTGTCCAGGTCCCACTGACAGTCCAGCCTATGGAGCTGCTGCTGGCCAGGGTGGCAGCGTCAGCATAATGCCAAGGTACAAATTGACGGCAGCAATAAGACATCCCCAGCAATGTTCACTCGTTCACATGGTTGCACTGAGCCAGCCAGCAGATCACCACTTCTGTTTGCCTCTGTAAAGTCATTTGAAACGGCACCACATTTTTGTAACCAGGTTTTATGTGCATATTAAGAATTCGTCTGTGTTGGCTTCTTAGGTGGGCTGTAGCTATGGGGCTGTTGTGGAAGTCATCAAGAGCCTGACCATCGGTGCAGACCGGAGCTGTGCTTCCTGGCGTACCTTTCCCCTTCCTCCTCCCAGTTTTGTCTTCCTGCCAGGAGATTCCTTCAGACTGTGTGAATGAAGTATTATTTCGGGGCGGGGGGGGCGGGGCAGAAGAGTTTTAAACATTTTTATCCATGCACGTATGCATGCAATATGCACAAGTACTAGATAATGCTGAGGATGCAACTCCTTTTGCGGCTAAACTCTCAGTTGTGTAACAGGTAAGAAATGGAGAATTGAGGTCATTGCATGGTTAAAAACCTATCTATGAAGCAGGAAATTCTCTCACTGAACTTTAGTTTTGTCACAGAGGCACTACACAGCCACTCACAGGCATAAGAAAACAAAAATCAAGGTACTTCAGGGCAGTGATGGGAAGGCATGGGCAGTTTTAAACCTGATCTGACCTTTTAAATCTTTATTCTTGGTACTAACTTTAGAGGGGGTACTTATCAAAATAAAGCATAAAATAACAACCTTGCACGCTTTCTCCTTTTCTCATTATTAGTTGCATTTCTGTCATTGAACCTCAGGTGAGTTAGTGGCACTGAGTGTAACAAAGCTCTTTTTAAAGGTGGGGTCTAACCCATTGTATCTATTAGGGACCAGACAGAGCTGTAGGTGACCTTTTTTTCCCCTAAAAAGAAGGCTTCCAGTTAAAACTAATTTCCTGATTTCTGGGGGATAATGGGACGGTCAATATGGTGTTTTAAGTGTCACTGCCTGTAAACCCAAATTTACACACAATTCTTTACAATATTCTGTAATTATGATAACTAGGGTACAAACTTCTAAAAAGGATTTTAGCCTGAACTATTTATACCAATTAAACCTTAAATATGGTTGCATATGGAGATGCATAACCACAAACTGCATCACTAGAAAATCTTACTATAGAACAATAAACTCTGTGGATGTAAGAATTCTGATAACATTATATCTATGGCCATGCTGTGACGCTCACACTGAGTAAGGTCTCAGGTACTACAACTTCCATGTCTGAATGTGGTCTTAGGATTGCAAAGTCTTGCCTTTTCTTTTTGTATTGGAATGTCTTGGATGACTGGAAATTACACTGAAATAATTTTCAGTTCCTAATTCAAATGCTGAATTTTTAACAATTAAATTTTCTCACTTGTTGTGCTAAACTGGTACCAGTATCAAAAAGGTTTACATTTTCTTCCTTCCTTTGAATGCTTGGCAACTGTATGGTAACATTCTTACTAACTTCCTAGCTGTCTCAAGTCTTCCAAAGCACACAAAGGATTTACCAGCTCTTAAGTTGTTTTTACTTTAGTTCTGCTCTACGCGCATGCTTTACAAACACATTTATGAGTGCCTGACTCTTAAGAAATGTAGAAATTCTGTCAGTATCTCACTTCCTTTTGGGTGTGAGGCCCTGAACATGAGGCATTCTGGGACTGCAGCTTCCACGTAATACATGCCTATCCTTGGATCTGTGGGAGGAGGGAGAATTATCATGTAGGCTGTGCCTCAGGAGTCTCCTTTTGGAGGATCTCCCTTGAATATAGTATTCCCCTAAGGAATACATTCTGTGGCCATGATGTAGTATGGTGGACTCCTCTCCAGCTTTAGGACTCAGCACACCTGGCTTGGATGACTGCCAGCACCCAGTTAATACAAGCAGTTATAGAAAAGCAGTGTCCTGCAAAAGCATGAAATCAAAACTGCAGCTCATTTTGTAGCCAGGATATGCTACTGCTTTACTCCGGCCCTCATCTACCTGCGCTGAAGTGATGGCCAGGGTTGAAGCACATGCAGGAGCATCATGGTGGGGCTGTTCCACCTGCACATACCACAACTCACACGTGTTGTCAAGTGGAAGACATCCAGAGTACTTGTTGAGCCAAGCTGAGGCTCCAGCAGTTACTGTCTTCTTCAACTCTGCTCTTATTTGGCATCTACTATTGGAATAGTGCCTAGATAGTTCATTTATTTGCTTCATCCTTCATAAAGCCTTATATGAGAGATGAGTAGCAAGACAGATGAAAATAAGGTGGGGGGAAAGGATTCTCATACTAAATGGATAAGTAAGTCAGAATACTAGTCACAGTCATGAGTCATCACATTTGTCAAATGAATAACACTGTGCAAATCCAACATGGTGTGTATTTGAGCAGAATTATATGTTTTAGATTGGCTCATCACTGTAATCTTGGACTAACTAAGCCAGATCAGCTACTGGGCCGACTTCTTTTCATGTGCTCCTCAACAGAAACTGCACTGCATGAGATCTGTTTCAGGTTGTTTAATCTCAGCAGTAATAAAAAAAGTTGGTATCATATAGTCACATAACAAAACCATAAAGTGGCATCCTCGAAATTATTGATTGTACTCATCAACTGGACAGAGAGGTGTTCAATGTAAGTAATTAAAGTAAGACGAATGCAAACTTAGTAAATGGTAGGTTAGTATTATGCAGTTTGAGAGTTCTGAGTCTTAAATTCCACTACATAAAGAATATCGCATCAATTCAGATCCAGTTTTTCCAGCAGGCTCGTGCAGGATATTTAAATCCATTGTAAAATGACATATATCACTCCAGTAGTAACAGTGTGCATAGGTAGCAAAAGACAGCAAATTCCCCCATCACTCTTTCAAAATCATTCATCAGTCATCATTCATTCTAAATATTGGTTAGCAATGAGAAATTCAGCATATTTTAGTGTCAGAAAATTACAGTAGTGTCAATATTCTGTATCCTGTGAGAAAGAAAATGCAGTACCAATCCTCTCAGACTTTTAAGCTGGTTTCAGAGATACTATTAGGAAATGAATAGTGGTTTCACAACATCATTTTATCATTTTGTAATCAGGTTAGAGGCCAATCATACACGGTCACTGCTGCAAAGTAGACAAGGTCAGAGTTCCTCCCCACTAGTATAAGGTTTTCAGCTAAAATACCTTTAATAGCCTTTTCTGAGAGAGAAAAAAGAAAGATATGACTAAGGTAAACTTTAAAGGAACATACTTCTTCACTTCTGTACTGCATAGAAATTAAACATGCAATATCCATTACAAGCAGTGAGAACTGTATGTCTAAAGTCTATTAAACAGAAAAAAAAAAAAAAAGATAGAATGCTTTTCTGTAGAATAACTCTGATGATATAAGAAACATCCTGGTGCTCCCCGAGGGCCTTGTTAAGGGATGGGCCTTGCTGTGGTGGATGTTATTTAACCTTAGCCATAAGCAAAGCAGACTCTGGCTGTGACTTACTGCCCGCTATGACAGCAACAGACCCCAAAATTATGCCTACACTTGCAACTGTGGAATGCCTGGGTTAAGACTGCTAAGAAACTACCAAAAAATATGTGTATGCCAAAAATTCACTTACCACAGGGATTGATTCTTTACCTTTACTTGTGACTCAGGTGAAAGCAACAAGCGTTCAACACATCCAGCAATGCAGAATAAGGACCCTCCTATCCTTGTGGTTACAGAACTGCTTTAAAAACATGTTGAAATACAACTGAGCTAGAATGAAAGAAAAATGAAACGCGTTGTGAAAAACCATCTGCGCATCTCTTCTTTTTGACTGAAGCATGTTATTTATAAGTGAGTATGTTATTAAAATCCAAGCATAGTGCTTTAAAGCCAGTAAAAGACAATAGACCAAATGTTAACTGTTACCCACAGCTGGAGTGGATTGATAAAACCAGCACATTGTCTTTGCTCACATAGTTTAAAGTCTAAATACAGATATATGATCAAAAGTGTTTTACTTCTGCTTTTTCACATGCTCCAGTCAACTGAGAAAAAGGTAGAGATTATTGATAGTATGTCATTTGCCTGAACAATTCGCTAGCAATCTATCATCTACGCAAATAAGTACATTTTTCACATTTATCTTTTCAACCATATGTTTTTTACAAAAATTAGAGTTGGGAACCTAGCTGCCATTTGAAGTCCAAGAAAGTTGCTTATGAACAAATCCGATGAATTTTTACCTCTGACTTCAGCCAAACTCTGAGAGAATAAAGTGGCAACTTATGGGAGAAAATAAAAAGAACAAAACAGCAGGCGAGCAAGTGGCTACACATACTCTACAGAAAAAACTCTCCCAATTGCATGATAATACAGGTAAAACTAAGTAAAATGTTTTCTTTTGCGTGGTTCCAAGCATATGATTTAGCCAAACATCAGTTATTCCAATATAAAGTGAGGTGTGACTTTAAAGTGGCAACACTCTAGTAAAATAATTCCATGTGCTCTACTTGTTCTGGAATAACAATAGTCACATATGGAATTATTTGGTAACAGATATAGCTGAATAGATATTTTGGAATGTCTGAATAGATATTTTTGAGTATCTTTGTGTAAAGCAGTTTGTGGTGTTTTAAAGACGGAAGAAACAGAATAGGACAAGGAAAGAAATCTGTGATAAAGCAGGGAGGAAGTGAAAATAAATGGAAAAAATTGCAAATTGTGAGAAGCTTTGAAGAAACACCTGGGGGGCTGCCCCAAGCCTGGGCTGACACTGTCCCTAGGAAACTGTTCTACCCTTGTAAAACATAGACACCAACTGTTTTATAAGATTTTATGTTCCCAATACAACTATTTTTAAAGTTATGAATGTGAACTGCTACCTCCCTAGCTAGGGAGCTCAGCTTAGAATGGCTCTTAGTGTATAAGTCATCTTTTAAAAAGAAAGCAGCTGTGTTTTGCCACTTAGTGGCAAAGTCCACATCAACAACCCCACTGAATGTCATCAATAATCCCATTCTTTCATCTTGAATCAAAACTATACTTTCAGTGATGTGTTAAAACCCCCAAATCATGGCAAAATCCATTGCAGTGTAAAAATGCAATAAATATTCATATGGAAGGAAATTAACCTTTTTTTTCTGTTTTCTCAAAATTAATTTCCATTGAATTCTCAATGCCTGCTTAGTAGACATTAGCTGGTGTCATAAAAAATTGTTCTGGTTCCTGCTGACCTTATTGGAAGCAGCACCAGAGCCTGGATTCGTGGAATTGAAAGAACAGAGCAGTATTCAGAGGTGAAAACTAAATGAACCGCTCCTCTGTATCCTAAGAACATGAAAACACAGTGCAACCCTACTACTCAGTGAGGATCTGTTCACTGGAAAATCACTGAGGGAATAATGAGGGGGGAAGAACAAGAGGAGGAGGAAAAGGTGAGAAGAAAAGAGAAAGAGGGCAAGAGAGAGCAAAAAGGGAAAGGGAATTTGCTTTTGATGTCACACTTCTATCAACTCATGCATTTTTCATGGATACCAACTAGGGCTAAAATAATGCTGTGCTGACAATCTGAGCATGAAAAAGAAACAGCTAAGTTCCCAAACATCATGATACTGACTTAAAAATAATGAGAATCATGAAAATATGAAACTCAATGCTTTTCTCGCCCTTCTAATTTGTAAGCTTTTCAGGTCTGCATATTCAAGGTTTTCTCTCAAACTTGAGATTTAGAAATGCAATTATTTTTAAGGAGACTTGAGGTTCCAATTTAATCACATCTGCTGAAGAGCTAGAGCTTAAAACAAAGCTAAGTGTTGCAAAATCTCACTGTAATCATAAGAGCTGGCAACACTAAATGTCATAACCATGGCACACTGTACAGTTTTGATGCACAACGGACTAAAAATTACCAGATGTTACGTGCAAGTGCATTAACTGAAGTTGCATTTGTGCCCTCTGCTAGAAAGTAATTAAAAACTGAAAGCAAAGCCAACTGGCAAATGAAAATAAACTGGTAGGACTCGGGAATTAACCTGTTTTGTAGCTCAAGCTTCATATTTTCTAAACTTAATCAGAAGGAGCAAGCATTAACATTTCTCAGTGCTTTTGATTAAAACCCGATCACACTTTGTTTAAACAAAGTAATTCATGAATTGTACGTAAACATTCTTTTAGGTTGCAGCCCCACAGGCTGCAGCAGCGCCGAGCGTTGCCTTTACTTGCAGGGGGAAAGAAAACAACCTGTGCACAGGTGCAGGGAACAGCATGGGACCTTCGTTTGCAGAAGCAGCGTTTTAAGTTGCAAACTTCAACTACTTAGCTATCAGCCTTCAGGTATTATTCACCTCGGGGTTTTTATGGCATTTGTACTATTATTCTGTAGGTTTTTCATGCAAACGCTGGACCTCGCTATGATGAACGCCCTGGGATGTGGACTTTCTGTGTTTTTCTATGTCTTCAAGTTGGCTGGCGCTCTTAAGAGCACCAATTAACAGCCCGGTTTTAATTACGAACGGCGCTGTGGAAAAGGAGGAATCCCAGGCACATCGTCCAGGTGCAAAAAGAGATGCACTGGCGGCGTGTGACAGGGACAGGCGGCTCCGGGCTGGCACTGTCAAACGCCGGAGGGAAAAGCCGGCAGGAACGAGCAAAGGGAGGTCGGGGATCGCTGCGGGACGAGGTGGCTTCGATGTGGGAGAAGCGAGCAGCCGGTCCGGGCCCCGCAAGCCCCGCACCGCAGCGTTCGCTGCGGTGCGGGGCTTGCGGGGCCCGGACCGGCTGCTAATTCGAAAATGGAGGATGCGCCGTCTCAGCCATTAATTAATAATGTAGCTCGCCGTCTTCCTGTGTGACACACGCTGGAAGGCACCGAGCGGCCAATAAAGATGTAGGGGAGAGCGAGGGAAGGCTCCTCCCCGCAGCGCTTCCTGATTGAGGGCTCGAAGAAGTAGATCAAAAACTTCCTAGGAGCCGGTGTTGGGGGGGGTGGGTGGGAAAGAAACGGAGGAGAGAAAGGAGAAACAGAGGAGAAAGAGGAGAAAGAGGAGAAAAGCGTCGCGCCGGCCGAGAGGTGGGAAGGGGGGAAGGAGCCCCGGGAAGGCGGAGGAGGGCGAGGAGCGGCCGGCGCTGCCCCCGCCGCCCGTTCGCATCGCGCGGGGGCGACCCCGGCGCGGACAAAGCTCGGGGATCCCCGCGCCGAGACCGTTGCGCGGCCGGGGCGCGAGGCGCTGCCGTTGCCGCCGCCGCCGCCGCCTCCTCCTCTTGGGCGTCACGGCCCCATTGTGCGGCAGAGGCGGGCGGGGGCGAGAGGGAGGCTCCGCCGCTCGCTCGGCGTGCAGTCCCAGGCAGGCAGCGGCGTGTCAGCACACAAAAGGCCGCCGCCGCCGCCGGCGCTTTCTCCCGCTCCTTCTCCGGCGCCCCCGGGGGGAGGGACGCGCCGGGCCGCCGCTCCCTCCTCCCCGGGCTCGGGGTTGGGGGGGGCTGTGCTCCCGCCGTCCGTTCGCTTTTTCGGTTTTGTTATTTGTTTCCCTTCCTCCTCGAAGCGGGTCCCGGGGCAGGAAGAGAGCGCGGAGCGGGGCGATGCCGCTGCTGCACCGAAAGCCCTTCGTTCGGGAGCAGCCCCCCGCCGACCTGCGGCCGGACGAGCGCGTCTTCTACTGCAGGGTCACCAACGAGATCTTCAGGAACTACGAGTAAGAGACAGACCCCGTCTGTGCCTCCCCCGGCTCCGTGTTCCTCCCCCCCCCCCGCGTCCGTCTGTCCGTGTCCCCCCCTTGTCCTTGTGTCGTCGTCGTCCGTGTCCCAACCTCCGTGTCCGTTGTCCTCCGTGTGTCGTGTTCCCCCCCCGGGTCCGTGTGTCCGTTGCCCCCCCCCGTGTCCGTGTGTCCCTGTCGTCCCCCACCGTGTCCGTGTGTCCGTTGCCCCCCGTGTTCGTGTGTTCCTGTCCCCCCCCGTGTCCCTGTCGTCCCCCACCGTGTCCGTGTGTCCGTCCCCCCCCCGTGTCCCTGCCGTCCCCCATCGTGTCCGTGTGTCCGTCCCCCCCCGTGTCCCTGTCGTCCCCCACCGTGTCCGTGTGTCCGTCCCCCCCCCGTGTCCCTGCCGTCCCCCATCGTGTCCGTGTGTCCGTTGCCCCCCCGTGTCCGTGTGTCGTGTTCCCCCCCGTGTCCGTGTGTCCGCTGCCGCCTCCGTGTCCGTGTGTCCCTGTCGTCCCCCCCCGTGTCCGTGTGTCCCTGTCGTCCCCCCCCGTGTCCGTGTGTCCGTTGCCCCCCCCCCGTGTCCGTTGCCCCCCCCACGCGGTGTCCGCGTCCCCCCCCCGGTGCCCGTTCCCCGTGGCGCTGCGGCCCGTGCGCGGTGGCGGCCTTGGGGCGGGCGGGGATTCCCCGTCAGGGCGGCGGGCGCGCGCGCGGGGCGGGGAGCGGAGCCCGCGCCTTCCCGGCGGGGAGAGGGCGGGTCTCTCGCCCCGGGCAGGGATTCCCCTGCCCCTCTTCTGCGCGGGGATCCCGCGGCCCCCTCCCCTGCCCGGGGAGCCGGCCCCTTCTCCTCCCGACTCTCACGCCCCGCTCCTCTCCTCCCGCCGGGGAACTGAAAGTTGCGCGGGCGGGAGGCGCAGCCGGTAACGGGCGCCGCGGGCCGCTCCCCCCCCCCAACCCCAACCCGCCTCGCGGGGCCACGGCCGGGCCCGCGCTCGCCCCGCCCCGCGAGCCGCCGGTGACCCGCGCGGAAATGGCGCTGCACCTGCCGGCGGGGCCCGGGCCGCCCGGCCCGCGGGCACCTGTCCCGGCGGGATCTCGGCTCCGGGGGGGCTCTCGGTCTCCTCTCCTTCCACCTTCTCTCCGTTGGTTTTTACTTCTCGCATGTGAAGTGCTAGAACATTAGAACGCTGTGGGCTGGAAGGGACCTGGCCTTGAACACCTCCAGGAATGGGGCAGCCACAGCTTCCCTGGGCAACCTGTGCCGGTGCCTTAACACCCTCGGCGTGAAGAAATTCCTCCTTATGTCTGATCTAAATCTGCCCCTCTCCAATTTGCAGCCATTCCCCCTCATCCTATCACTACAGGCCTTTGTAAGCAGTCCCTCCCCAGCTTTCTTGTAGCCCCTTCAGGTAGTGGCAATCGTGAAATCGTTGCACGGATAGTCCCAAACCTGCTGCCGCTCACTTTAGCGCTTGTGAGAACAATGGACGGAAAGTATTCAGCCAGACTTTTTTCCAAAGCTGATAAATGTGTCTTCATTCCCCAGTCTGATCCAGCTCCATCCCCACCTACGATGAGGCCCCTGTATCCAAGCTCGCCTTTTTTTTTCCTCCTGAAGATGTGCAGACTAATGAGATTAAATCTGAAATTCTTTTCATTTGTAGCATATGAAATTGGAGCACACCTAAATCTTTTTCATGTTTAGGCTTGTTTTCCTCACTCAAATACGCTTTACCTAATAAAATGTTAAAGAAGCTGGATTAGGTAACTTTGGCGGGTAATGCCTTACAGTCTCCTGGATGATAGACTCTCAGGGGAAGGGGGCTGTTGGATTACCTTGTTGGATGATCTGTAAGGAGCATTTTCATTATAGCGCGTATAAGAATCTAATGAGCAAGAGCTGACAGTCTCTTGTTTCTGTAGGAATTATGTCCCCCTCCCCCAACTTCCAATATTTTGAAAGCTGCTTTTCTGGTTACAATTATTATTATCACGTAATTAGATGACTGTCATGCGTTTGTTGACACTGCACTGAAATACACTTCAGGTGCATGTAGTTCTGTCATAATTCCAGCACGAAAAGTATCCTTTTAGAACATCTTTCTGCACTCAGAGGGTTTGGGAAATATTTTAAGTACTCTGACAGACTTATTTACACTGCAAGGATGTCACTAAGAAAAAGTAGGGAAGACCAAATTCCATATTTAACCAGAGTTCATGAATTAAAGAGATAAATTTAGACGTGTTCACACAGGCAATCCCTAGAAATGTCAGTGAGTGGTTAGCTTGGAGGGGTCAGGGCTTGGAATATGGTATTTGGGACAACTGCAGAGAACTCTGCTGTGCTGGTTTTTTGTATATGTGGGGTGAGGATTTTGTTGGAGGTGGTGGTGTTTTTTTTAATTCCGTCTTTTGTCCGCTTGGGTAAAATCGGCACTTTGTATTGAAAAGTTTAGTATTTTTTACTTTGCAAAGTGTCTTGCCACAGATGAGTAAGTTCAGATTAATGTTAGTTTTCTGTGGCATAACTTACTAGAGAACATAGGGTCATCTTTCAGCAAATTTCCAAGGTGCTGATCCTCATCTCTCTTGGTTGCAAAGTGATGCTTCAAATAGTTAATGTCTTCTGAAAACGTTTCCCACTCTTTTGCCTGAACAAGGGCAATTAGAATAATAGGGATAGGGAGGGCTGCTTTTTAAAAATTGTATTAGGTGTTTCATGGAAGGAAATGCATATTAGCTGTTCCATTGTTTGAATCGGGCTTCTCTGAGTCTACTTTTGCAATAGCAATTTGCATTTTTTTGAGAGAAGCATTTAAAAGTTCTGGAGTCTGACGAGATCAGATGGGCTGTATAGATGCATATGGTAACCTGAATTCACCCTCTTGCTAAACTATATGAATGCTTTTAAATACTATAAAAGGTTAGGACTTTTTTTTTTTTTTTTACAGGGCACAAACTCAGTGTTGTAAAGGTTCTTTCATGGCCATGGCAGCTTTTGTAGAGATGAATACAGATTGTATATTAGTATTACTCTTCTCTATATAAGAAATCATTATGCTAATGTGAGGAGAATTTGGCAAGACTAGTATTTTGTAAAGTGACTTACCCGTTAAAAGTGTATTTCCTTTTTACTCTGAAATACCATCATGTAGTTTTGTAACCCTTTAAAAGGGGGTGCAGTGAGGTGGCGGTGTTTGATTCCATTTATCAGGAGTAAAAGGAATTATGGGGGCTGATGTTCTTCATGTCTGCTTGTAGTCCGGATTAGAGGGACAGACCCGGGGACAGACAAACAAGAGCCTCTGGAGCCATAATACTAGCTGGAAAAGCAAGTACGGAGGGTGCATGAGATACATGGGATAGTCCAGAAACACATGAAACCACCAGAAACACATTTAATCACCATTTTTTGACTGGTGGAAAGTTAATCCTTTCCACCTTGCCTGGAAAGTTAATAGCTAATATAGAACGTACAGTGAAAACTTCCATAAAATATGGGAAGCTTTGCTTGTGAAGACAACCTGAGAAAGAAAATGATGACTACTATAGATGCAGTGGTGAGAATGTTTCTTATTCTAAAATACAGGGCAGAGGGAGAAGAGCAGTTTTGCATCTTCAAAACTTACTGAAACTTCTCTATAGATTAGCCTGTGGAATTACTGGTTAAAGTCAGAAAGAGATCTGTTCAAAAGGCTTTTTTAGGTGTCCTTAGGTGTTTTTTTCTGTTTTGTTGAATAGAAACTCATAACTAGAAATGCATTCCTTAATGCATAATTCACCTGCAAATATTAAGGAATGTTAGGTCTCTCTCTCAGTTTTGTTTCTTTTGTGTGCTTCTTTGTAATATGTATTGTTGACCATTTCTGGTGACAAGGCAGAGTATGAGAACACTTTTGTGATCTGGAATGGCAAAGTTGGTGTTCTGTGACTCCCCTCCTATCATAGATTATACGTTAGAGGCTCTCATAGGGGCTTCAGGATTTTTTTCCTCTTTCTTAAATTTCAGTTGCTTACACGACTTTCTCATATTTACATCCTCTGATACATAATTATTCTTTTTAAGAAAAAGAACTGCCCCATCAACTTGTTTTGGATATATGCTAAGAAAATGAATGAAAATAAACATTCTTGAAACACACTAAAAATACAGTGGAACTTGGACTCAGTGGGAATACTTGGTCAGTTCAGGCAAAAGGCATCTGCCATTTCTAAGGCTGGGTTTTTATATCCACTGCAAGTACAGTCAGCACAGAGCCTACAAGTAATTTATTTCTACCTTCTGTTAATACATTGCCTTCTGTCAGATACCTAAAAAGTGGCAGTATTAAACTACTTCTGAATGATTTGCTGGCTAACTTTGCTGTTTACCTTACCTTGCATGGAAAGCTAACTATATAATGTAAATGAGAAAAAGACATCCATCTGAGAAGTCAGCATTAACTACTGCCGCAAAGACAGCTCGGTTTTTAGTCCCTGCTCCTCAGGTAGCTGAGCTGATGTGGACACTTCACCAGGGTGCTGCAGTCCTGTTTGACTTCTAGCAGGCAAATGCACTTTATGGGTTATATGAACTTCTTTCTCCATGTTGTCAAGAGTTAGAGATCTTGAAGCAGTGAGGAAGCCCGGAACGCTGGTCATACCCTAGGTAAAGATGCAGATAAGGTTTCGGATGCGATGTAGCAGCAGATTCATTTGCTGTGCTAGATTCATGTTGAGTATGGAATATAATCAAGTGCATTATTTCTCTTTATTAGAAGAGAAAGGGTATTGCTGGTGCTGCTGTTCTCTTGGTTTGGTAGCTGTTGTGTCTACTCTTTGTAAATCTTTTTGTGGAAACGGATGTGCACCAGAGAGAAACGGGGACAGAAAGAGTACTGTAAATACAGTCTACAGCTAAACTGTTGGGATTTTGTTTTCTTCTCTCTCAAACCAAGTTAAAATGAGATGATTAAAACATTGCAATAAAACTGTGTTAACAGACCAAGGCAAGGATGGTTTTGATGTGCTATAGGTACTGACTAACTAAAGGCAAATAATGCTTTCAGAATTGAAGGCAATTTTTTTTTGCACATTTTTTTTTCTTCCCTGTAAGTTGGCGGGGCAGAAATCCACTCAGAACAAAAGAGGAAATGAAGGAGAATGAAACTAGATACACAAACTACTCTTGTATGCAAATGGAAAGATGTTTTCCTCAAATATGTTTCAGTTACAGTAATAGTGGAGTGCTGTACTTGTAGTAGTCATGGATTAATTTTTTTTTAGAGAGGTGTTGATTGGGTTTGGGGTTTTTTTTAGTTGTTCTCCCCACCACTCTAAGTTCAATGCTGTTGCTTTAAATAGCATGACTGCCTGGTGTCCCCTCACAAAGAGTAACAGCAGCTCTTAAAGGGACACTGTCAGCATCAACCTTAGTCTCCTTCCCTCTCTGCTCTCTCTCCCCTTTCTTTTATTTCCTTTTCCTTTCATAATTTTTGAAAATTATGTTCTATTTTTAAATAACTCTTAATGTGGCTTTCTCTTTCCTGGCTAAAGATAATTATCAAGCACCTCTTTGGTAAGTGAGAAATAAAAATATAACAAAACAGCCGCATGACTATTTGAGTAAATACTTCTTCATCCATCGAAGTCAGTAAGACTACTAAAAATTATTGTAAATCCAATACAGAAGTATTGAAATGTAGGGCAGGAAGAGACCTAAGAGATCATGTTTTAAGTATTCTGTCACCTTTAAAAAAAAAGACTTTTTTGTCTAACCTGTTCTTTAAAATGTTTAATTAACTATTCTGTATATTAAAGATACTGATTCTCCATGGTTCACAGCAAGAAAAAGACTATTCTGTCTTATGCACAAAGAATGACTGACAGCCATACATCCTTCATATACTGAAGAATAAGTTCTCTCATTCTCTCTCCTTTGTTCTTCTCCTTTTCTTGTTTAGAGAAAGTGAACCCAAATTCTTTATTACTTACGGGTGTTAGATTCATGTACTGTATTAAGTAGATGCAGGTGATATGCAAATCTGAAATCTTTTAGCTATTAAATGTTTTTAAAATAAAATATCTCTTCCTCATCTTTTCCTCCTTTGTGCAGCTGATGTTCTTCCTAAAGCATCTTTCTCACACAGAGGAATCCTGTGCTCATACAGAAAGGATTGTCTGAGCCAACACCCTCCATTGTCCTCACATCTAGTGTTTCCATTTTCATTTACAAAATGTTAGGATTCATCTGTCCAACTGTAGTGAACATCATCATCTGTATCAGTCTAACTGATGCACATTTGCCAGCTGGAGTTTGCTGGGAGCCTGCAAAAAACCCCCTTGAAGTGTGAACTGTCCAATTATTTAACTCTATTACTAGAAATTATTTGAACAGTACTACCTTCTTAAAGATGGAACACTGTGTAGTGTGATTTGTTTTTTTTAAAGGAGCAAAACTTTAGTGTAGGTATCTCATTTAGCGTTTAGTATTCTTAAAGTCCTGCGTGTCTGCCTTGAAATAGGTGTGCTGAACTGGCAAAGAGTGGAACAATACTCAATTTGTCATGTTGTGTTGTTGGTTTATATTTATAAATAATAGCCCATTACGATTTTTTAAAGGACCGCAAATAAAAATCATTATCTGAACTGGGGCATATTGAAAGATTGCTCTGCCATCCAATCACTGATCCATAGTAGATTGTATGTTTTAACATGGTTTTTTGAATAGCAATGTCATCTACTTAATCTAAAAGGTATTTTAACAAACAACTGTTCTTCTGATACCTGTCAAAATTAACAGATATTGATTAGTGAAGGCTCGTCATTCTTGATTCCATGGTAGTCTAGAAAGCAAGCAATAATAACAACATAATTTTAGCATAACTACAAATAAAGCGAAGGAGAAGAATCAGTATTTGCTAATGGAATGAGAGGAGAAGAATCTGTAGAAAAAAATAGTTCAATGCTTTCTCAAAGAGCAATGAAACAGTGAAGGACTAAAAAGTATTTAGAGAACCACTTGACATTATTTTTTTTTTACCCCTCCCATATTTTCATTTGTGAGCTAGGGCACTCAAAACCAGACTTGGTAAGTTTCAGCATGTTTCTGTGATCTTAAAGTTATTTTATATTTGTACAGTTTTAGACTCCTCCCGCAAATATTTGCAGAGGATGTGAGGATTGTATAACACTTACTGGCTCACTGTGATTATTCTTACACATAATGCTTCTTATATATGAATATTTGTTTGCAGCACTTCCGAGTCTGGATGCTCTGTTACTGTAGTCTGTAGTGAGAGGAGACTTCAGTTTTACAATAGCGATTTACCTTGCCATGGTCGAAAGTGGTAAATAACCCATGATTATCTACAGCTTGTACAGGAGTAGAGCTGCCTTTGCATTTCAGGCTTATGAAAGAAATCTGCTGCTGTATCAATACTGAGCATTTTCAAAATGTTAGTCAGAACTCAACTGTTTTCCTTCTCTCTTCCCCCGCCCTCTTTCTTTTCAGTGATTTTTTTGAACGCACTATTCTGTGCAACAGCCTTGTGTGGAGCTGTGCTGTCACAGGCAAACCAGGACTCACGTATCAGGAAGCACTGGAATCGGAGAAGAAGGCCAGACAGAATCTTCAGCGTTTTCCAGAGGCGCTCATCATTCCAGTTCTCTATTTAGCCACCCTTACCCATCGTTCCCGACTTCATGAGATCTGTGATGAAATCTTTGCTTATGTCAAGGATCGGTATTTTGTTGGTGAAACAGTGGAAGTAGTTAGAAATAATGGTGCAAGGTAAGTATATTTAAAAATAAGTATGAATTTCTTCTTGTTTGGTGTTGGTGTTACTTGTATGTGCTTCATTTAAACCAAAAATCAGGATAATAAACTCCAAGCACATCAGAAGTGAGGTGTGATGCTTAAGCTAGTTATACCATTACTGCTCCTACTTGCTTTAATTAAAAGTAGGATCATATTGCTGGGCTTGGTATCTCTTTCCTTAGCTTGGAAGCAGCTGTGAAGGCAGGACAGTTCTCTCAGTTCTTGACACAGTAATTTTTGAGTTGGAATGGTGGATTTGCAAAGGAGCATCAGGCGTATTTGTGTGAAAGGTGGGTTGTTTGTAGAATTACAGTGAATTAAAAATTCCATGAAAGTTTTGCTGAAATTATCCAGAGTGCAATTAATCACGTGCTATTTTGTGTGATTAGAATGGTCAAACTATAGAGAACTAAAAAAAAAAAAAATGGATGAAAGTTGGATTTTTGTTTTTGAAGTAGTGACGAAAATTGTGAGTGTCTTCTCAGAGAAGCTGGGAAGTAATTCTGAAGTGTTGTCATTGCCTGGTATTTAGCATGGCTTTTATTTTCCCCACTCGGTGTTACGCTTATTCTTATACTGATCTATACATTACAAGTGTTTGTTATCTTATACTGATTAAAAACGTGGAAAGCTTCAGATGCTTTCTGATATCATTGGTACATGTGGTCTGTAATGTAAGTTGTTCTACAATGTGTAGCTAGTTTGAGTCTTTCTTTAAAGCAACTTCTGGCAGGGGACTAGAAAAGGTCTGTGTTTACAGTTTCACCTAACTTGATTTAAAATGGGAAAGATTTAAACATGCTCAACTTGGAAATGCCTGCAGAACATGCGTTAAAGCGTTTGTGGCTGTTGCTTGTTGGTTGGTTGGTTTGTTTGTGGGATTCTTCTGGGTTTGGAAGTTTTTGTTGGCGTGTCCCCCTCCCCAGGAAGGTGCCAGCTTACACTGAAGGGTAGACGGAGCACAATCTATTGGCTTTTGCGGGTAGCCTGAGGTCTCTGCATGTAATCTCATATGTATTGGGTGATAGGAGTGGGCTGGTTCAAGATGGTTATCAGAGAATACAGGTATTCTGTATGGGTTGTTTTAGTAGTTGCTCTAGATGTTATTTAAGGCAAATTTTATCCTATGTTGGGAAGAAAAAATGTTTTGATGTGCTGAAGAAGATAAGTTGCAATGAAATTTGTATGGTCATGTACATCAGGTTGGTGCTTAATAGAAAAGCTTTCCTTCTCTTCCCTGCTCTATTCTTTTCAAGCAGTGAAGCCTGGTTCTGCAAAACCAGGACAAAAGTGACTTTGGTAGGCTTGATGCTTTCTGTTCAGAAAACCTTCATCCAAAGTTTGTTTCTATCCTTCTCATCTTTATGCTTTTCTAATTACAAGACTCATATTACTACTAGCGCTGTATTACTTTTGCTTAAAGTGTTTTCTTCTTTCTTTTGTTCTTAACCAGCAACCTGAATGTTATGAACTGTCAGTGTAGTTCAGCTGTTGGTTTTCATTTGCTCAATGAAATGCCTTTGTTATCAATCTTTGAAGATTCTGTCAGTTTCCAAATTAACAGCAAAAAAAGTCTTTAGAAGAACAAACTTTTTTTCCAGCCCTCCTGTCGTTCTATTACTTTTCTAAACTCATAGCTAAAATATTTCTGCACGTGTACCTTAGATTCTCAGAGCTTAAATGAGAAGTAGGCTTATATGTGAGTCTGTCTTGTGTCTTCATTTTTTGAAGTTCAGCATCGCCTTCACTTTTCAGTTTATCATAAATCAGTTTTGAAGTTTGCCCTAAAAAAAAATGGTTTCTACTTAACGTGCAGGCCGGGTTCTGTTCATATAGTCATGATATGCTTGTATCATGAGGGGAGCGCTGTTATTTTTTACCAGTGTCTGATTCAGTCTTCTTGGGTATTCAAACATGTGTTGAGATACATATTTAACAACTTTGTGTTGATGTTCTCCTTTCACAGATCAATGAATTAATAGAATTAATAGAACAAAAATAATAGAATAAAATTAATAGAATATTAATTTCTTAAGTTTTTGGAGTGTGCTAGGTATCATTCAAAATACTGAAGATTCAGTTCAAATTATTGCCATCAAAAACTAACCTGTTAGAGATTGTGTGTTTTAAACTACGTAAGTGTGAATTTGTCTGGTAAAATGAAGCATGAAAAATTCGCCTTAGCTGATTGTATGCCAGTTATACTCTAGACCAATGTGTAGCAGAGAGCTAGTTCAGGCCTTTAATACTAAACTCAGGAAACTGTGAATAAAATGGTAATGCAGAGGGGTTTTTATGCTTAGAGATACAAAATTAAAGAATAAGAAATGGGAGGAGGTGAGGTGTAGTTTATTCTTCTGCCCAATTAACAATTGAGTTTGGCCTATATTTTGAATCCCGTATGTTGGCGCTTAAGTATACCAACTCATGTTACTTGTGCATAACACGGCTGCTCAACAGAGATTTGAGTATGTTTGTCATGTGCAGCTATATTTTTGTGATCTCCTCTAGCAAAATTGGTCACAGTCAGTCTATAATGTAATAGCATCCTATGAGACGAGCAGAATTTGGCGGATCATGAAAATCCAGTTGTGTTATGGTAGTGTAAACTGTTCCACTGCATTTATGTCTGAAGTTTTTTGAATGTGCAGGCTCATTTGTTATATGAGCTCCCTGCATCATTTAATGCGAAGCCTACAAGATATTGCATGTGTAACCACAGGTAAAGGAAGGTTGCTCAAGCAATTTAAGTATTGATACTTGTAGTTCTTAAATTTGCACATGTAAGATTCTCATAGGATAGATTGCTTGATGCAGCTTTCTAGATTTTGAAAAAAATAAATGTGAGGGAACCCAAGCACTAGGGGGTTAACATTCTGACTTAATGTATATGTTTTTATCTTGAGCACATGAAGTTCTGTAAGCAGTGGGCAGGTGATCTAGAAAGGGTAAGAGGACAAGGGCTTTGTGCAGAGGCTAGGCAGAAGAGTGCCCCTTAGCTCCTTGTCCACCCATGCCTTAAACACCTCCAGGGAAGGGGACTCAACCACCTCCCTGGGCAGCCTGTTCCAGTGCCCAATGACCCTTTCTGTGAAAAATTTTTTCCTTATGTCCAGCCTAAATCTCTCCTGGCAGAGCTTGAGGCCATTCCCTCTAGTCCTGTCCCCTGTCACTTGGGAGAAGAGGCCAGCACCCTCCTCTCTACAACCTCCTTTCAGGTAGTTATGGTCTTTATAGCAATGAGGTCTCCCCTCAGCCTCCTCTTCTCCAGGCTAAACAACCCCAGCTCTCTCAGCCGCTCCTCATAAGGCCTGTTCTCCAGCCCCCTCACCAGCTTTGTTGCTCTTCTCTGGACTCGCTCCAGAGCCTCAACATCCTTCTTGTGGTGAGGGGCCCAGAACTGAACACAGTATTCGAGGAGCAGTTTCACCAGTGCTGAGTACAGAGGGAGAATAACCCCCCTGGACCTGCTGGTCGCACCGTTTCTGATCCAAGCCAAGATGCCATTGGCCTTCTTGGCCACCTGGGCACACTGCTGGCTCATATTCAGTCGGCTGACAACCAAGATTAGTGGTTCTTGTTTCCAACCAACTTGTTCTGTTTGTTGCAGAATCTGATACCCCGTTGCTTTTTGTGATCTTGTGTCCCTATTGGGCCCTTCTGCTTTTTAGCCTTTTATTATGCTGCTCAGTTTTGAATGTGACTGCTTCCGCCTTGTTGCTGAGGTCTGCTAGGAGGAACTCAGGGAGTTTGGAAGATACTCAGGCTTCCTGTTGTTTTGGTATACCTAGTGTCTTAACAGCCCTTATCAACCAGAAAGAAATTGCAGGGCAAGCCCTCCAGTCCTATGATGTGGTTTGTTCATTCAGTCTCTGAAAATGATGTGTGTGATCTGGTAGTCTAATAGAAGGAGATAATTGTGCCTGCTCTTTAACTCTTTCAGATGATGTTTTGATTCAAAATGACCATCTCCTTTGGTTTGTGTGTGTGTCCAGCTTTCGTGTCCAAACTGAATTTTCTGCAAAGTGACAGCTATGCTATGCTTTACAGTGTGAGGTACTTGGATTCACAGGTGAAGGATGGTAGGAGTTGTATAACAATGTTTTTTCTAGGACTGTCTTTGTAAAAGATAAAATAATGATTTGAAACATTGTACAATATAGACAGAAAACTTAATTTAAGTTTAAGATTGGCTGAGTTGCAAAGGAATTGAAAAAGGATGACTCTAAGTAATGTTAAATTGGACATGGTAATGTAATGGAATGTAATTTATTGAAAAAGACATGGAAATTATTAGAGGTTTTGAGGGGCAATATCAGAGCAATATTTCATCTTAACAGTGGTCAATTAAGATGTAAAATAAGCAGTTATTGTTTTAGTTCACACTTTATTGAAGCAGGGGAAAAATGTTGACTACATCACTGGAATTGCTTCTTATATTTGCTTTTCAGGACTTAAATTTTAATACCCATACGATACTAGTTGGCCTTTTGTTTTTCTGCAAGGAATGACATCTCTTGCAGCACCCTGTCCCATTTGTTGCTCTCTTAGCACAATTGGTACTTAAAGTACTAAATATTATTGGTACTTAAAACTTGTGAAATTGATTTTTAACATCTTGGCATCTGAAGGCAATTACCTGAAAGCTGGAACTACGTGGTGTGAAAGGCCCATCTGAAGTAACTTCAGTGCATACCTTGGACCAGCCAAATAAAACTTACAACTGTGAAACTCACTGAGTTGTAGGACCTGTTCCTTTCCCCTTGAAGTTGGGAGTGTGCTTTTGCTATTTTGCCCTTTTTTTTTTCTTGATTATTTTAATTTGTCGGGGGGAAAACTAGATTTAAAGCATCGTAAAAGACTGGTTGTGATTTATCATCAGTGTTCTGAGACTGGGTGCTATCACAAGAAATAATGCCTGTTATTAGTAGGGAATACAAGTGAGCAGGGTGACAATTAGTTAATTAATCTGTAGGCTTGCAGCTGACTTGAACAGTGAAGAAATCTGAAGTTTTAGGTTGGACAACAATATCAGGTCTTCAGCTCCCCCTCCCCCGTCCTTAAAAATAGCTGATGGGATGATGTCCTCCCTTCCCTGTGGAGGGTGGGGGACAACTGGTTGTTGTCCAAACATTAGTATGGAACTTAATTAAAACATCAGCCACCTGCAGACTAAAATAGGTTGCTTAAATTAGATAGTGTATAAGAATGAAGAAACCATACTGAATGTGACAGATATAAAAAAAGGAATATATGTTTTTCATTGAATTTGACCACTAGATGACACCACTGCAGAAGAATACTTGCCTAATATCTGTGAGCAAGCAACACCAGAATGCTTTAAGAGGAAGTAGTTTTTTAAAAATAAACCTACTTACAGAAGTAAGAGATGAAATTCTCTGTTAAGTAGATTGCTGCGTCTGATCATACATGAGGTATAGGTTAACATCTTTCTGTGCTCTGAGTGATCTGATGTTGACTGTTGCCAAGCTGTAGGAAACATAATTAATAGCAGAACAACCTTGTCTGTAAGTGAAACGTCTTTTTTTAACTCATCAATTGTTTGGCTGGTGTCCCAGTGCTTTAGGGCTGTTCATAGTGGATTAACCACTGCATTAGGCCTATTAAAAGATTTGCATACTGTTTTCATCTCTAAGTCTTAACTGGGGCGCCGTAAGTGTGTTGCTCACCATGAGTATGTCTAACTGATACAGATTTAGGATGGTAGAAGGTAATCGTTGTAAGAAATTAGGTTATAGCTAATTTCCCAACTTTTTCATTCAATCTGGCGACAAGATATCGCTTGCTTATATAAATAGATATATATGCGTGTGTGTATTTGTCTTCCAAAGCTAGGATAAGTTAATATAAGACCACTTGATAGTGTCTTCCATATCTAGACTCTAACAAGTTACAATGAAATTAAATTAGTTTCTAGTCCACCAGCAAGTTTTCCCCTTTGACACATAGGCATCAAAGCCGAGTGGATGTGTCTGCACTGGAGCTAATGTCTGCATCAGAAAGTTATAGTGACTTTTGTAGTGGTGAGGCTTAAGCATAAGTTCCTGCATACAAACAAAGTTTCTTACTTTATTTTGAATTTTTGAATTTGAATTCCAATAGCAAAGTTAGTGCAGTTCTTATGAAGCAGCATAGCTGGCAGTGCTGGAGAGCAGCTTACCTATTCATAGCGCAAGTGCAATTTGTGCTCTTCCTGCACTGCTGTTTAAGGATCAGTCAACTCCTGGCCTGGAAAAATCTCATTTAAGGAATTCACTTTCCACTGCCGTTAAATCCTTTGGGATATAAATATATTTATATTTGACCAATGGAAGCTATCAGGTAATGATACCTGGGAGAGAACCTATAACTCCTTTCCTATAGATTCTTGAACAGCTGTTGCAACTATTTTTGGGCACTGCCAGTCTCTGTTAGCTCTAATTTCTCTGCACAATCTCTACTTTTATAGTTACAAAACTATGAGGTTTGGTTGGTTTGTTTTGTGATTTTGGGTTTTTTTGGTGCTGTTTGTTTATTTGGTTGTTTTTTTAAAAATCAGGACAGTACTCTGAACTGCAGCCTGTGCAGTCAAACCAGTGCAAATACTGGTGTTATTGTTAGTGCTGTACAAATTCCACAGGAGACAGCGGATGCAGCTACTGTGTATACAGGATTCTCTTGTGCCAGGCTAAACCATACTTCTTAGTTGTGTCTTTGAAGCATGTAATCTCACCTGTAATTGACAGACAAATTAAGAAGCTAAAACTCAAAACCAGGAGCATTTAGTGTGTTTCAGAAAGCCATTGTGTGCAGAAAACTTGTCTCCTTGTTGTGTGCTTTTATTTTCTGTGTGCATTAAACTGTACCAGTTAGCTTAGTAAAAGATGTCACTTATTTCTTCAGATCTTGTCTTGCTTTTATCTCTCTAATTACTTTCAAGTGTATGAGAACTGTTAAAAGGATTTTGAGTTACTGCACTTACCTGACATTTACTCCTTAAAAACTTACTAAAAGCTGACAAAACAGAATGAGGCTATAGCTTTTTGGTACTTACTGGTACTTGCTACACTAGCTTCTTACGTTACTGACTCTTGGGGTTTTCTGTGTACAACTAACTTTATGTACTATTAGAGTATGTGTGCTATTTTAATTTAGACCTTAGGAAGGCTATGCTTTCATTGGTGTTTTTGTTTTAAAAAGTGAATTTTCATTTGCATCTGACTTACTGATAATTTTCTTTCTTTATATTAAAAGTTGACCTCAAAGTATTGCGGTACTCCTCACTGATCCATTTGAAACAGACTTCTACATTGAAGGGTTGATTTTTGTCTGCTTATTGTAAAGCATACAGGGGCACATTTGCAACTTGTCTAGGCCTTCAAGGGATCTTGCTTTTTGACTTGAAATGAGGACACAGCAGAGTAGTAGACTATTATTTCTATCGCAGTAATTAGTGCCAGCCAGGTCAAAAGCTATAGTGGAGAATGCTCCATTGACAGGCATGTGATCTCTCCTCTCACAGCTTGTAACTCTAGCCTTGGCTGGATATAAAGGCCTACTCAGCATTTAGGAAGAACTTCTCTGGGCAAGTGAAAGTGCCAGTAATTGTAGGGTCAAGGTTTCTGTCTGACATCCTGGCATAGCCGATTTTGGCCTGTTACATAAGAGGATGCAGCTTCTCTTCTTCAAAATGTGTTCTTCTACTGCTTCAGTGGAGGTAGATGGAAATGCCTGCTTGTCCTGCAACTCATAGCTTCTGTACATGCCTTTGAGTTGCTGAGCTGAATGAAAGAGAAATTGGCAAGTAAGCCGTACCAAAACAAAGGTTCTGGGTTTTCTTTCATCACTCCCGTCTTGCAATACTGATGAATTTAAAGCATGCACCATGTTTTGCCGGCTGCTTGTGTGTAGTTTCCCTGAGACAGGCTTTCCTGGTATCCCAGGGTTCACTTGTCTAGGTGTCACTGTTCAGTTAGGAAGGCCATCTACTGAAATCACTGAGCTACTCCAGGAACTATAGTGTCTTGGGGCTCTGAGTGATGGAGGTCTTACTACTTCTCCTTCCTCCTCTGCATCTGTCTGCGGCCAATTATTTGCCTCTTGGACATGCTCTAGTTCTCATGAGATCCTTCAATGAGCTGCTTGAAGTAGCTGATAGGACAAAAACTTACCCACCTCTTCATGGTAGGTCGCTGGTTTACGTTTAGGGCTTTTTTTTTTGTTTGTTTGTTTTTTGTTTGTTTGTTCGTTTTGTGGTTTTGTTGTTGCAACCTTACCCCCCCCCACCTAACTGAATTTAATTTAATGTAATCAATAAATGATACTGAGTGCCAGAGCTACAAAAAGCAAGAGCTGTACAAAGTACGTGGCTGGAAGAAGGAACTGCAAAGGAAAGCCCAGAATTATTCTAGAGAGGTGGATGGATTTGGTTTTCCAGAGAAACTATGTCTGGTGCTTGTGGCTCCTTGGCTTAGTGTCTCCTGCTGTTAGATTGCTGGGAGTCAGTTACATTCTTTCACCTATCCAACTGAACAGGCCTAGTCAAAATTCATGGAAATCAAAGGATGATCTCAGGTTTTTTTTCTTTTGAGAGAGATGATGTGCACTGATATTTAAAAAAAAATAAATTTGTGATACCTCCTCTTTGTTTGTGTTTAAACTTTTGGGCTGCGGTATTGTTGTTCTTCTTAAAGAAACAACAGATTTAATCTTGTAGGCAAAGCACTTCTTGGAACCTTTGCCATAACATCAGAGGACCTAAAGAGCTTGATTTCCATGCTTAAGAAAAAACAAATATGTGAGCATAAAGGTCGTCTTTGAGATAGGTCAGAGGACGTGTACCCTGTTGTTGATAGCTTGTAGTCCAGAAAGAGGGAGGAGTTGGAGTACTGGGTAATCCTTCCTACTGTTCTACCTTTTGACAGTCACTATCTGAGCTAGAGTTGCTGGGCCTATTGTGTAAAAGTTCATGATGACTTCTTAGTTTATCTGATGTTTTTCTGAATACTTCTAGCATTCACTTAGTGTGGTTGTAAGCTTTTTCATGATCCATTTTGTTACCTGAAGGAAGTGCTTCCTGACTGAGGGGGGTATTGGGGTAGGTATTAATTTACTTTAACACGGTGTCTTTTTAGATTGAGGTGCCCCTAGTTCTTATTTTATGGGAAATAGTGAGTGTGATTTTGATTCAACATAAGCTCTGTAAAGATCTTAAGGTATCCTTTTTTTAGAACGTATTTCAAGTACTTCATTTGATGGTCTTGCTTCAGCTTTCAGCTCTGTTTTATTTATGTGTTTTATGATATAAAATTAAGACTCGTAATAAATGAACTCAGGGAATTATTAGGTTATCAAGAAAAACAAACCTTAGTTTGTACTGGAAGCACAGTATCTTTGCCTTTCTTAGCCCAGGAATTGGCAGCTACTAGCCATGACTTGACTGTAGCAAGGCTAACAAGTCTCAGTTCATAGATTATTATTTCTTTAATGCCAGAAGGAAAGGTTGTATCACTTTCTTTAATCGGTAACCATTACATTTCATTGGATTATGCTTTTACTGAGCCAGGTAATGTGTATTTTGCTTGACTCCTTCCCCAAAGATTTCTAGTAATTATTTAAATGAAAGCATAGAGGATAGAGAATCACTTGCTTTCTGTGACAGCTTATTCCATTAATCATTCTCCTCATTTGGTAAGGAAAAGGCAAAAAACCCCCAAAGAAACAGCAGCTGGATTGGGGATTTCCCTACTTACTGAATCAAGTATATAGAATATATCTTTTCCATTCTTGTAGAAGGAGATGTGTTATCCTGTAAATTACAGGGGTCTCTGATGGACAAACAGGTAAACGAAGCATTGTTAAGACACTCGGTGAATAAGTATTCCAGTCTTTTTGTCCAAGGGGGCTGATTTGATTTCATATATGTGTGTGTGTGCGTGTGCCTCTTTGTCCTTCCCTGGCTAGGGATAAGGCAGGTTGGATGTAGCGTTCATGTGGCTCTTGGGCTGCGACTGCACATTTGGTGTCTACGCGCCCCCTCTAGTGCTCCTCAAAGGGTAAGCGTCAGAAAACTGTCAACAGCCCTCAGCGTTGGTGTGTTTGATTACTTTCTGTTAGAAATTAATTTAGAAATGTGTTTTAAATTGACTTGAACTCTCTAGGAAGTATATTTTATAATCTGGAACAGAATTCTAAGTAGGCTTTTTAGCAGGTGATCTTTGTTGAATTTCAAAAAATGGCTTTATAATAGACATTCTTGCATGCAGTCAACTCCATGTTATTCAGTATGAAGAGAAGGATGTGATGTTCCTAATGCTGGAAAAACAAGACAATGCAATGACAGACTTTTCTCCTAGGACTTGGCCAGAGTCTGGTGCTGGGCCGGACCTTAATGAGCCTTGTTGGACTTTGGCTGATTTTGTGAACACTGGGTTCTGTCTCCATTGCTTACTTGGGTGTTCTTGGCTCTTAACGCAGAGTCTTTTTGGATTTGTACAGTTAATTAGCTTGAGCTGCACTCACCAGGAAAACACGTCTTCCAGACCAGCCAGTTTTGGAAATGGGACCGGCTGTGTTGGAATGGCAGCATGCCTGCGGTCAGTCTGGTGGACTCAGGCTGCCTGTGCTTGCAGGCAGCTCTGGTGTCCCAGTGTATAATTAAACATTGTTCATGTTGTTGTCTTTAGGAATATGTAGGGATATTAATGAGTTTTTTTTTATTATTATCTTTATTTTTTTAAATAACATATCCTGTTGGAGCATCTTGGAGCTTGCCTCTTGTTGGGGAGAGGCTTGGGGAGGACAGCTACAGGCACTAACTGCATCACTGGCCCTAGCTAAATTCGCAAGTGAAAACTACCTACAATATTTTAATTTTCTCCCTCTGCCCCCTTCTTTTCTCCTCCTGTTCCGGCCCCCCCCCCCCCCCCCCCAATTTGTGCAGATTTTGGATAGTACTGTCTGCTTGCAGAAAGAAGTGTTTAAAAATATTTTTACCTTGTTCCCTTTTTGCCAGTGATCAGTTCAGACAGAAAAATACTTAAATTTGTCTGTCATAAATTTGTTGGGGTTTTTCGGTTGGTTTGTTATTAACTTAGGTGTGATGCAATTCAAGCCCTGTGCTTCATTTATTCTCCATTTTATTAATTTCAAGTGATGGTGTTTGTTGCCCAGAGAAGAGTTTTATTATGTGTTCTTTCTCCCCCTACCCTTTGAGTTCTTAGTGGTAGTTTGTGACAGCATCCATTGACTGCAATAGTTAATTTTCATGAAGCAGACAAGGCTTTAGGAAATGAAACTAAAAAATACGAACTGTGGAATTCCAGAGAGGGGTGAAAGTTAGTGGTTACGAACCAGCATTACGTTACCCAGCATGAAGTGTCAATTAATTATACTTTTAATATGTAGTTAATTCTGCCTTTTATAACCTGCATTCAGGATGGCAAAGGGATAGACTTGTTTTGTCAATTGTGTGCGTGCCAGATGGAGCCTTAATATGTGTCAGGAGATAAATGGGCCATTATTAAGATTAGATGCATAATGATCATTTCAGCCTTGTTTATTTAGGTCATCAACAGCAGAAGATGATCTCTTATAAGTAAAAACGCTTTGGGATCTGAAAATCTTTTCCTTTTCTTAGACTGCTGTCAAAATAAATGTGAAATGCTTGATGTCTAGTTTTGAAGTAACACATTAAGTTAACTTGTAGTTTACTTAAGTGAGAACTTGGAAAAAAAAATCACAGCCACAAATAATTCTGCCAGTGACATGATTTGTTGTACTGAGTAGCGAAGCTGATAGCTGTGTAAGCAGATGAATTTGTTAATTTATTAGATGGAACTCATTAATATTTTACCTAGTATTTCAGTGCAAGGCTCTTGGGTATTTACTTATTTAGTAGACAATGCAATGTTTGGTTATGTATATATATATATTCTTAAAACAGCACCTGCTACAATGCCTACTCCTTGCTGTAGTGGAAGACTTTGACAGTAATAAATGTCTGTGTTTTATTTCAGGTTGCAGTGTAAGATTTTGGAAGTCATTGCTCCAGCCCATCACAATGGAATGGCGAATGGCCATGCCAGCAGCACTGATGGAGATACAATTGTCATCAGCGACAGTGACGACTCAGAAGCACACAGTAGCTCTGCACAGAATGGGTAAATAATACTTCTACTTTATAAAGCACTTGGGCTGAGCAGAAATGACTGAAGTGAACTTGGCAGAGTCTGACCAAACCAAAATCTTTGATCTGTATGGATTGTGAGTGTTCAGCCAGCTGAAGGTGACAACCTGAATATTCATGGATGCCAGTTATGCTGTGTGTAATTCACCAGAGAACGGTGCATTGTGAGAAATGGAGTACCTACAGAATGATCGTTGTTAATCTGTGTGCGATGACAGTGTTTCTGTTGAGGTGGTGGAAGAGCCACATGTCTGTCTATCACTAGTCCTCTCTGTGCTGCAGAAACTGTCCTGCTATAGCTTGGAAAATATAATCACATTCTGTATTTCTACAGTCTGGTACTAGCTAGCATGATGTATTGTTTCACTTCCATCATGGGGCTCAGAGTTGAGATAGCCGTATAATAAGAGGACATATTCTTAGTGGAACTCCATGAGAAGTCTTTCTAGAAACTTAATGTGTTTGTGTCCAAAATATAAAAATGTACAAAGCTTTCTTCATTGTGCACATATCCATATAAATGTATACCATTGCATTTCATGGATTTGATTATGATTTTAGGTGCAGTGAAACAGTGTGTGTCTTGTTTTAAGGAACTGCCTGTAGGCAGGAGTAGCTTAAAACATTGAGTAGGAGTGCTCTTGGCTCTGATTGTGGCATTTAATTTGGAGCAACCCTTTACCAACCAGCAATTGAGCTTATATACGTAGCTTATCCTAGCAGTATAATAAGAAGGATTTTTGTTCTTCATAAGCACAACGAGAGGGTTTGAAGGGCCCCAATCTTGTATCTGTAACACACAGGGTTTACGTGAACTGTCATTGGCTTTGAGATGTCATGTGGATGCAGAAGTTATTTTCATTGATTGTTGCATGAAGACTTCCATGTTCTGACATTCCTTAAATAACTAGGGTGGAGCTCCTCACTAGGCTAAGAGAATAACAGGAGATAAATAATTTTTTAAATTCTCTGCTGTCTCTTGCAGATAGTGTCCAAGTTGTTTGTGAAGAGGTCCTACGTATTTGTGAAATTAAATGCATTTCCTGTGTTCCATAAGGCATATGGCATTTGAGAGGAGGTTATTCTTGGAATAATGCAAGCGCGTATAGAGCTGACTGTGGGATGGATCCTTTTATATTGCTGTCGCTTCAATGCATGCGGAGCTGGTAGCAAGACTGAGTCTTACGCTCCCAGTCAGCCTCTGGTCCTGCTCACCTGATTACTTATTTTGACAAGGCAGGGAAGGGAGGGAAAATAGTTTTTCTCACAAGACTTCTCTTTATAAGAGAATGTACAGATTTTTTTTTTAAGCACCGTTCTGTGGCATAACTAACATTTATGCTGAAAGCTTAAATCGCAAACTTGTTACAGCTTTAAAATGCTTACTGGAAGTTCTAAGCAGGTATTTTTATGATGAATGCGAGTGTCTAATAATGCTCCAGTTAGTTTCTGGATATATTCTTGATATGTGCAGACTTCACTTCTGTGATTCTGTGATTCGTCCTTCAGGGACTATATTTTGCTGCTTATGGAGAAACTTGGATGTGGAGAGTATGGCTGTTACTTCCCTTGGGACCAATGTCAAGTTGACATGCAGAACCACAGTTCTGCCTCTGTCTGCACACAAATCTCTAGGTTTTGAGGCCCAGCCTTGGTGTAAAGCTGCAGTGCTGATAAACAATGGTACAGCAGATGCTTGGTGTGTTTGTGAGAGAGGGGGAGGGGAGCACAAGCACAGATTGATGGGCCATCTGCAAATATTTTTCCTAAAGAATCTGTAAGGCTAGAGAATCTTAACTGAAAATAGACGTAATTAGAGATACCAGCCTTTCTCTGACCCTATTCCTGTCTATGTGGGGCAGAAATAGCCACTCTTTCTGTACAAGTGTTGCTACTGACCTTTTTTATTGTGTTTTGTGGTAAAAGCTGAGGTTGTACAGAGAGAAAGAGGCCAGGACGCTCTCACTCACTCCGGCACTCCCTCAGAAAAACAGGCTGCTTTGAAAGGCCTGGGTTTAGAAGCAAAACGTAGCAGTCTTCTAATATCTTAAACCAGTGGTGCTATGCCCCAGGACCCTGTGGTATCATAGATTAGCAGTGTTCATACCTTAAACTGGTAGACTTGGGTGTAAAGTTGAACTCTTGCATTCACTTTAGCACTCAGCAGTAGACTGGAGATTGAGGGGCTTGTAAAGCCAGCTGCATACAATACTAGCTGCAGCTTAATTCATGGCATTCCTCCTGCCAGGGCTACGAGTAATGTGAACCATCAACCACATCAGCAACAGTAGAAGAAAAATTTCTCCTTGGTTTGCTGGCTGGTTTGTGGCAGTACGTTTTGGTGTGTATTCAGTTTGAAATGAAGTATAGTGTTTATTTTGGGGAAGGCTTAATTGTTTCTGTAAATTTTGGGATGCAAGCAGAAGTAACAACGTTTTTGAAAATAATGCCATTGGAACCTCATCATTCAGACTTTCTTTATCATCTTCAACCTGTTTTTCTGCCTTCATTTGGAGAAAAATTGTGAGCAGTGTATGTCAAAAAGTGCAGTCATAGTGTGTCATTAGAGCTGTACAGTGTCTTCAGCAGAACAAATCTTTCCTTATCTTTCTTCTTCTTTTTCTTCCTCTGTCATCCCCTTTGTCTAATAATGATGACAGTAGGTCTTAGTCCACTTTGTATTGTAAGGCAAGACCAGAGTACTAGATGAAAGGCTGCTTAGAATTTTCATCAAAAAGTTCAAATCAGGACTCTCTTGTAAAGTGCTGTTGTCTTATCCTTGGAGCAGTATAACCAGCATGCTGTTAGCAATCTGCAGGTTGCTTTATTTCCACTTTGAAGTTTTAGTCAGATTTCAGAAAATATTTGCGGTTCCAAATGGGCAGTTGTAATTGCTCCATATGAAGAAGCTTGGCAGCAACAGCCTTCAAAGGTGTGCAGAAGCCAGCTTTTCTATCAGGATCAACATACTGACAGATTACTTCTATGTAAGGCTTGCAGTGAAGCATAAGGAGACCATAAATGCTTTAGCTGGCGTTCTTCAAAGGGGCTTTTTCGGTTCCCATACTTAGTCAAAGAGAAGAAGAAAAGCCACTGCCTCTTCTTTGAGGAGGACAGCATTCATTTTGGATGCATACCTGATCCTCTTAACCCTCAATATTTTTCTCTACAGTTTTTTGAGGTCTGTTAATGCTGCAAGATATAGGTAGATCCAGCAAGACTCAGACCAGATAATGCAGGTAGTCATGTCCTGGACAAGGCAGCTCAGAAGGACAAGGTCTCAGAAGTTTCTTAGTAAACCAACCTTTAAGACTATGCTGGCTGAACACAGTGCAGCAGAACCGTAAGCAGGAATTTTTATCCAGGTCACCTGGTCACTGTGCCAAAGTAATTGAAGGGCTGATGAGACTATTATCTGTTCTTGGTTCAGAATAACCTCATTCAAAAAGTGTAAGATTCTGCCAGGTGCTAGACACGTTTACTTGAGCGCAGTAGAAACTGGTATAGGGTGAGTTGGTTCCTGTTTTCACTTAGGAAGTTACAAGATATTGTGTATTCTTTCCTCTGGATCTGGTGGTCTGTCAGAGCTGTCTTCTGATGACTTGTAGGCAATCTCTGCTGCAAAATGGGTGAAACCTTTGCTGTCTCTTATGTGTTTAATATTACACTTTATGAAGTAAAATATGACAAAAAGAATATTATTAATTTTATGTCAAAGTGACTTGCCAATCTATATAGCTTTTAAAGCTTTCTACATGTAGTGAATGACCTTGTTCTTCCTCTTCTGCACTGAGCAAAATTTTTACTTTAAATTTCGATTTTTGGAGGAAGATTTCAGGAATATATTAACTTCTTAGGATAATAATTGGAAACTCAGAAACTAAGCAGAATAAAACTTTGTCTGTTTGAGCATTAGGTTAGGGCTATTGTATATGATCCACTGAAGGCAAGAGAAGGATTTATTCAAACTAAAAAGTAAAGGTTAGCAATACAAGAGATAACTGTTTGATTATTCTTTGGGCCCTGCTTTCGATTAGAAGACAGTACTGGAGCTGAGAATCTCTTAAAAATGTGTAAATAAGCTAATACGCTTTTGGTCTAACATTAGCACTCTGATGACTTTTATTTTGTATCTGAACATTCTGTTGGGGTTCTTGTTTAGCTTGTAAGACTAAAGGGCTGGAAATGCAGGGGTGAATGGTGAGGGAACAAGTTTGGTTTTGATACTATCCAGAAATTCCTGGTGATAGCCTTCATTACTTCAGCTTTCCTGTCTTGAAACTGAATATGATTATGGAACATCAAGTCATGGTATGACCAAAATATAGGCAGAGGGGTTAAAATTTTGCTAGTGGGTATGTTGAATCACTTTGTTTACACTGTTTCTGTGTTTTGCTAATCCGACTAGCTGGGTAGGTGGCGTTTATACTTTTTCTTAAATTGGAGTTGGCCTGAGTGACTCAGCTTTAGACTTTAACTTGGATAGCTTCATGCAAGACGTACAGTGTGTATCATAGTGCTTATCAGTACATCCAGTAGACATCTTGCTGTTTCCAAGTCTAAACCTTCTTTTCCATCCTTTTATTTTGTTTTTGACTATGTTGATCACTTAATTATTGTATGCTAATTTTCTCCAGAATTTTTCACATTATTTTCGTCTAAAAATGACGCCAACTGTGGATAAGTACTGTTTCTTTTACACTTCATTTGTATGAATGAATGTATTTATTATTTGACATCTAAACATTTGATTTCTTTGGACTTGTATTTCATAGAGTTAATGGGGGGAAAATAAGAATTCGGACAGATTTCATATTCAACAGATGTGCAAAGTGCAGTTCACCACACTTTGTGTGGGTTAAGGAAGAGCGAGTGATATATTGATTCGTTTTGTTTTGTCATAGGCTCCACCTTTAAGCATTTTGTAAGTGCCGGAAGGACTGACAGTGATGATAAAATGCATAGCTATAGATATTCTAGTTCATCTACGTAACTTCTTCACCTTCCCTTACTGATGAAATAAGAAAGATGGTGGTTAAGTTCTTCTGATAAAACAGTACGACCCTTGATTACAAGTTACGTCCTAGAAGAAGTTAGTTCTGCTGTTTAATAGCAAAATGCAACATTGTTTAAAGAAAATCTTAGTAGTTCAACTCTATGAAGTCTATCTATAAATATGCCGTGGTATTTGAAGTATATTTTCTATGGCAAAACTCCTTTCCTTGTATTTTAAAGGAATGAATTTTAGTTTTATGACCCACCAGACCTGGGTGATTATCTTCCTAGGAAAAGGTTTAAGAAAACAGTTACTGTTACCTTAAAACTGAAGAATATTTTCCACAGAGGGGAAAAAAATCTACTATTCTGCAGCTGATGTGTAAAAGTGAAGTGTACTTTGTGGGGGAAAAAAAGCATGTAACTTGATAAGCTTTTATTTGAAAAGGTAGATGCATTGCCTTATGATTCCTGGTATTTTTCAGAATGTCGTTAGTGTTTCTTCTAAACTGATATTTCAGAAAAATATTTTGCCTGTTTTTTATTAATTTGGCGATGTGATCCATAGCTTTATGGCTACTGTATTTATTCATTTTATTTAGCTCAGTCTTTTGGATTCCTTCATAATCATCATCTTCTTTCTCCTGCTTTGCAATTGCCATCATGAGTACTGTAAGTATTAAAGAGGCAGTTTTCTGAGGTATAAGGATGTATCATTACTTGTCTCCCTCTTTGTTCTTCCTTCCTTTCTCATGTCCCATATCCCTGATAAGAAAATCAATATCCCTCATCTCTTTTCCTCCCCTTTGCAGGAACTGGCTTTGGAGATCTAAATCTGGTGTTGGAAAAGTTAACAGAAATGAATAGGCCCTCTTTGGTAACAGTGGAAGTTGTAGACTGTATTAAATATGGCTGAGAATTTTCAAGAAGTGCATTGTGTATGCATATAAAAATATTAAATGTGTACAATGGAAGGCGTGCTGTGATTGTAGTTAACTCTTTAAAGTTTTATTTTTTTTTAGGGAGAAGAAAGCCATAATTGATCCTTCTTTGTTTAAATACAAAGTTCAACCTATTAAAAAAGACCTATATGAAACTGTTATTGTTAAAGCATCTCAACTAAGGTAAATATTAGTATATGAAAGTTAAAATTATACTTTAAAACTGTGAGAGTTGTGTAGGTCATTGTAAGATGTTTTTGATGTAAACCAGCATTTTAAAATAATACATTACAACTAATGATTAGAGGCACAGGTACATAATACTGTTTCACAGGCTTTCTGTAGTGAGGAATCCAAGCTTTAGTATTAACACAGATACCAACTCCTTATAAGTCTCCGTGCTTTTATTGGCACACAGGTGAGACCTGCTGTTACTTCTGATAACTGTGCCTCCTGCTGTAACTGATGGAGTAGATGAAAAAAGTTTGAGAACCCTAGTCTATAATATTGATGAACTATTGGCAGTGCCTCAGCCTGACCAAGCATGTGGGAATTCACCCCCTCTCGTTTGTTGGCTTGAACCTTCGTGCCTGTAGCTCCCCATCTGAGAGATGTGAATGCTGCTTGTCCTTTTTTGCTTGTTTGTTTTCACCCTCTTCTGAAACGATAAGACTTCAGTTTTGTTTGGGGATCTTAAAAGCTACTGTGATGTTTGGAGGATGTAGCAGGGAAAAGTGCAGTTTGTCTGTATATATGTGTAGGAGAACAAACCAGGATCTTCAAAACAAAAATTACAGATGAATAAAACAGCTGTTCAAGAGTTACTTGGGTTTTGTTTTGTTCCTAAGGAAATTTTTAATTGATTTGGGGTTACACAGAGCAGCTATTAGTTAAAATAGTAAGGTTGTAATTTATATTTAAGAAAATGAGAAAAAGGATTAATCATATGATCTGTTACATGTGTTTTTTTCACATATTATCAGTTGTGCTTCAACAATAATTAAAGATCTTTGTTGATAATGCTACCTTTCTTTTCTAATACAGCCGGAGGAAACATCTCTTTTCTCGTGATAGACTTAAACTTTTTCTGAAGCAACACTGTGAACCGCATGATGGAGTCATTAAAACTAAGGTAAATAAGAAGGAATAATTTTCAATGTAGACTATTGACCCTATTCAGTCTTTTTTTTGCTTTTCCCTATTAGCTGCACCAAGCTTGTTTTTTAAGCTACATCAAGTTTATCGCTTTGTAAGTACATTATATTGAGTTAGTATTTGAGTTTTCAAAAACAAAAGCTTTTTTTTTTTTTTGTTTTCAAAAACAAAAGCTTACTGCAACTTTTTCTGTAAAAAGTTTTTGTTATCTTTTGCTTGAGAAGAAGATGGTAGTTTTTTCTGCATGTCAGGTAGGATATAATGATCTAATTTCTTCTTTAGCTGCCTGTTTAGAGAAGTTTCCCAAAATAAAAATGGGAGGCTTTATCTTGAAAAATGTTATTTATTAAAACATACTTTTGCCTAGTCTAACATGAGATGTTTTCATTCCTCAAGGTATGCAGCTGGTATTTCTAAGTCAACTAAAAATTAACTGTCACTGTTTTGGTATAGTAAGCTAATAGTAATCTGTTGCAATGCTTTTAGCTGGAAAATAATTTATTGTAGTTTGAATTCAGTCTCCAGATCTTCAGTGAGACAGAAGAAGCAAAGAGTGCAAGTGGCGGGAATGGGCTTTTGGTGGGGCCTTAGATGCTGAAGATGTTAAGATGTGTATTTTTGTCCTCTTCTGTAGAAATATATGGTGATATTTCGTACAAGTTCAGACTAAAGTTTACATGTTAGTCCATGCGAGATGACTCTGAGAATTTCTGTTTCCTTGTCCTCAAGGAATTGAGCAGCTTTTCCTACACTTACCGAGTAGTCAGCAATTTTCCTTGCCTTGCTTGCCGTGCCACAGGAGATCCTGGACTCTTTCACTGTGCATTGCAGCCTTGACCCTGAAATTCTTCCTATCTTCATCTTGTTTTCAGAAAGCAGCATGTTTGTTTATTATGTCTTGTATTTTGTGGATATGTTTAAAGAGGAATTCTCATACAGCTGTGTAACTGCTCATTCTGCACAGGAAAACTGAGATGAGACCATCGATGAGAGTCTGAAAGTTGTAGAAAATAAGAAGGCAACTAATTTCTAAATAAGTTTGTAACTTCAAAGTCTGTCTCTTTTAAAGAAATGGAAATAGAAGAAAATATAGCTGAAAGGAATAACCACCCCCTTCCTTGTGCTTGTTAAGGTCGTGTCCTTGATGTGATACAGCGTGCTGAGTCTAGTGCTCTGTTAGTGAGGCTTTCTGGTGCCTCAGGAAAATTGTTAGATTTTGTATATGTATTTGTCATCTTTGCTTTGTCTGGGCATGTCGTGGAATGTCTCCTTGTTCCATTGCTGGTTGTTCAGTTTGGAGTGTCTCCTTTGTATCTTCATCCATACCTGTTGATTTGGGCAGACTTCCTGAAGTCACCAGGTTGAGAAAGCAAACTGGAAAAGAAGCTTTGACAATTCAGAATGAGAGAAGTCATGATTTTTTCTTCTCCTCTAGAATTGTTTTAAGTATGGTAGAGAATTATGTGATTCTTTAGTAAATCAGTTTTCCAGCTTTCTCTGTCAAAAGTCATTCTCGGCACACTTCAGTGACTTGCTAGGAAGATTGTGTCCAGTTATGTTTGCTGAAAGGCATATAAAGAAATAAAATCTTACCAAATGAGGCCAAATTCTATTTTTAAATGCGTGCTGCTTACATTATTATCCTCTTGGTGGATTAGCTCTACAGTTACACTATCTCAGAGTTTTATTTCTTATTCTAAGCTAACCAGTTGTGAGTGTAGTTACTTTTATTGTCGTTGTGAGTTAATGATTAATTAGCTTATATTTATGAATTTCGCGATTAATATCTGTTTTCATCTTTCTTACTAAGACAACATCAGTTGAAAAATATAATCTAGCAGAAAAAAGTTTCTCCGACTTCTTTCCTGATGACCCACCCACATTTATCTTCAGTCCTGCAAGCAGACGGCGAGGGAGACCTCCAAAGAGGCCATCTACATGTCTTGTAAGTAGTAGCATTTTTAATTCTAGATGAGACACATCAGTGTGGTTTTAAAGGTTTTCTGTTTCCTCTGAACTCTCAGAACAGTTGGAATACAAGGTTTGTGTTGTTTGGGTTTTTTTGTGGATGAACTGGGATATGTTATATAATTGCTGTTGAAGTATTATAGATTGCTTTTATAGTTAAGCTAGTAAAAGGGTCCATACTTGATCCATTAATTTCTTATTTTTGTCTATTATTTCTGTGATCCCACCAAGAAACTAGTTTTTCAGTGTGTTGTGAAGGTGCATAGAGATCTTGTCCCTTCTGGGAGTGATTAATAAATAATTTCCTAAAAAACTTCAATTTGGACTCAGATAAGAAAGCGTCACTTGCCTTCAGATACAGTTATGTCACTTATCTGTATTTAAACACAGTGAAGCTTAGTGCTCTAAAATCCTTTGTTTAAAAAGAAAACTGGAACAGAAAGTTCTGGGCTTCTTGCCTTCCTCCCCAACCATTAGGCAGGATGAGTAGTTAGCATATTTATGGGAAACTCTACAGCCTGTTTTTATTCTTGTTTTAGAGAACTGTTGAAAAATTGGGAATATCTGCTGATGGTCATTTCACTGTAGACATTATGTTCTTTTTTTTTCCACTCCCCACTCCAATTGCCTATCAGGAGGAAAAGACTACTGCTGAACGAAATAGCCAAGGAAAAAAAAGTAAAGTAGCAAGGGAAAAGATGAGATTCCAGAAGCAAAAAGAAGATATGCAGGCCATGGGTAAGTTGAGGTTTAGTCCTATGACTAGTAGAACCTGTTTTTACAAACCTGAGAGCAGGCCATAATTAGAGTATTTTTGGGGTTGTACCTTTCAAAGAGAAAATGTAGTAGGAGTGCACTGCCACATCACTATTGCAAAGTGCTCCTTCCAGTGGTTGGAATGTTTTCACGAATTTTTTTTTTTTTTTTTAAATTTTATCTGGAAAAATGTAGGAAGTTTGCAGTCCAGCTGTGTTGATTTCTATCTCTGATAAATAAAGAGCAAAAATTCCTGCAGAAGTTGGGATTCTGAAGCGTGTCTACTTTTTTGCATGTTTAGTGTCTTGTTAGTTTATGTGCTGGAAATGACAACACAGAACGAAGTCTGATCAACATCAAAGCTGCTTCTTTTCTTTTGTAACTACAGCTTCTAGAAGGCTAGTTAAGACACATTCTGGGTTAACCTTATCTTTGTGTTATCTTATTGCATCCCAAGCCCCAGTGCCTTTGAAACACTTCCAAACAGAGAAGTAATCGGGCTTGAAGTAAGTTGTATAAAGTGGAGATCCAAATGTATTCTTTATATTCTGCCATCTTGCTAGAAAGCTCTTAACAGCAAGTTGATGTTCAGACTTTGTAAATGCTTTCTTCTCTTTGTTGAGGGCACAAAATGATGATGAATGCATCAAATAACTAATAATAATTTAAAAAAATCCCTTGGTGTCTCACTCATTCTGTGTGTGCATTTTCGCCCAGTGTTGGCCCACAATTATAAACTTTTTTTTCTAAAGTTGCAGTTTGTTATTTTGAAACCAGCAACACATAATACTGGTTGTTTGAAGAGTTCAATCCGATCCAAATTTGAAAGTATACTTTCAAATACACTATATTAATATAATCAAATACTAATTTAAACATTTTACCTGTTAATAATGTTTAATTGGAATGGCAATTACTGGTATTCATAAAGAGCTGCTGTAGTACTGTACTAATGATGTAAAATAGTAACAAAATACCAAGTACCTTGAAAAATTGGTCGTCTTAGTCTGTAGAAGACTATGGGGGATCAGCTTCACTGCTCTTGTTTGCCTGGTGAAAGCCACTGCTCATATGTGTAGTAGCCATCTATAAAAGCAGTCTAGCCCGTTTTCAGAATTTTATAGGATGTAATCAAAATCTCTTTTTGAGTGCTGTGCACATGGTAATAGAAGTAAGGATTTTTTAAAATTTTCTTCACTTGTTATTCTAGCTTTCTTGTTTATTCAGTGAAAATGGTAAGCCTCCCTGGTCCCCTGTTATTTGTTAGCCTGTGTGTGAGTAGACAGACATTGTGCACAGAAAGTGGGAATTTGTATCCTGCTGTTCTTCTGCCAGCAACTACAAAGAAATGTGGATCTCCTTAGGCAATAACATTAATTACCAATTAAAGTTCAGCTTCAGCTGTGTAACTTGCACAAAACCCACTGAAATACTAAGTAGGTTTCAAATGTGTTGACTTTTCAGTAATTTAGTAATAATTAAATATTTAAAGATGACTTTTTTTAAAGGTTTTTACTATCACCAATATATCATGGTTGTATGCCACGCCTAGTTATGACATGCTTTTATTAAGCAGTCATTACTAAATATCTTGCTGTAATTGCATGATGTCAGAATCGGTTCTCATTTTTGTGTCACTTGATAGAAAACAATAAACAAGTAGTAAACTTCTGTATACTCATAAAAAGAGAAAATTGAGTTTATTACAGTGATGACAACCTTGTAAAACATGTATAACAGTTCGGCTTAAAATTCTGATTCTCTAAAGAACTTTCAAGTAATTGAATTTCTGGTTGGCATAGAAACAATTCAGTCTTCCTAACAATATCTTTTTCATATGGTAATTATAAAAAGATCAGTCTGTTTAGCATAGTTAAATAAAATTAACATTTTACAAAAGAAAAAATAACTTTGGTTTGCTTTTTGGTGTTTTTCTTACATAGCTTTTGAAAAAGCTAAATTGAAACAAGAGAAAGCAGACGCTCTAGAAGCTAAGAAAAGGGAGAAAGAAGATAAGGAAAAAAAGAGAGAAGAATTAAAGAAGATTGTGGAAGAAGAAAGGATGAAGAAGAAAGAGGAGAAAGAGAGACTCAAAATAGAAAAGGAAAAAGTAATGCATTTGCAGTATATGTTTCACATAGGAACAGCATACTGGCCTTCTAGTTTACTTTTTATTAGTTGCTGTCTGTTTCAAGTTACTTTTCTGTTAACTGTTTTCAGTTCGTAGAAGTGCGCTTTAGAAGAATAGGCAGTTATAAGATATGATTATGCATTTGTAGTTCTGGATAATATTCTCTGTAATTATAATTTGCAAAAAGTTCACTTTGAGCTTCTAAAATAATTTGGTGGGAGATTTTTGCCAATAATGCATGACAGTATTTGGTTGATGGTTGTCTTCTTCGTAACTGTTAAAGTTCGTACTGCACCAGATTCACACCATCTTAAATGATTGTGAGTTTACTTGTGGTTTGGATGGAAACTGCTAAATAACTTTTTGTCACTTTGAATATGAAGTTATTTATTCCACTATATTTTACTACAGCTACATCCACAATCTGTTTTGATTGTCTTTGTTAGTGGTAACTTTCAGAAATACTTAGTGTTTTAGATATTTTTCCTTGCAATTTCCATTAAAAAAACCCAGCCAACCAGCCCAACAAAACCTCTTGTCTAGCAAAGTATCACCACAGTTTACTTCTAAATGTTTTTGCCTTTATGGTTTTACAAAAAATGAAAATTATTAGATTTCATTCTATTTAAATATGGTTTAGATTTATTTTTCAGTGTGATTGAAAGTGGCACTTTTGAAACTATAATAAGGTGATCTGACCCTATTTTATATACAATTGTGACTCTTTTTTCAGGAAAGAGAGAAGCTACGTGAAGAAAAAAGAAGATACGTGGAATACCTGAAACAGTGGAGTAAGCCTAGAGAAGATATGGAATGTGATGACCTTAAGGTATGACTGAACTTGGAATACATCAAGCTTGCACTTTACAGGGTCCCAATATATATTCCCTGATGCAGAGAAAGATCTAGATCTGATCTGAATGCTGCGAGTTGGGAATCACCTGCTGTCGTGTAATTCCAAGTGGTGATGCTAATAAGATCATCTATATCTGCATTTTCCCACATCAGAAAAACTTTACAGTCCTAGTGTGCAACAGGTGTATTTTTAAAGCACTGATCTTGCTGAGTGGAGGGTTATTGAATATGCCTGACTTTTCTGTTAAATACACAACATGAGCTCACCAAGAATAAATCAGAGTTACTTAAAAGCTTTGACTAATGAAGAAATGAAAATTGTGGCTGTAAAAGGTAGAAAGGACATTAGCTTGTTACTCCCCATAGCATTGTTTTGATTTAAACTCTAGCAGTATCCTTGCTTAACAAGCATGTTTCTGGATGTTCCTGGAAACCTATAGAAAGTAAAAAGAATTTGCCTCCCAAAGAACTTAATGTTCTAAACAAGAATATAGTGTCGCTGTACATAACAGAGGATTGTCTAATGTTATACATTTATGTATACTTTATGATTAATTTCGGCAGGGGATAGCAAAAAGGAGGCAAAATTGGCAGAAAGGCAAGGATCAAGGATTATTTGAGATACAAAGAGAAAGAGGACAAGTGCAAATAGAGGAGTGTTATATGAAATGAAGTGATAACACTGGTTGGGAGGAGTATGAGAATTGAATATGTTTGCAGGAAGAGCTGTATGGACCCTTGAAGATGAAAGTGAAAACTCTTAGCTGTGTATAGAAAGGGAGAAGAAACTGAAGAATGGGAAGACCATTGTCAAAACCAGAGGAAGCTGTGCAAAACAGTGCTGTTGTATTTCAATTTGAAAAGAGAGAGGGATAGGGTGGGAGAGTAGTATCATCACTACAGTGAAAACTGATAAGAATATGAATAAACATGAGTCTAGGTGAGGAAGCAAGAAGAAAAATCCACCCATAAACTGCTTTTCAAAATCTTCCCTTCTCATGAAATGTGTGAAATATCTCTTCTGAAAGCACAGTACTTAGCATTCTCCTTGTTAATTTTTGTGAAATACCACCTTTATGGAAAGGAGGCATCATTCTGGACATCATTTGATTCTCTACTAAGAAACACTAGTTGAAGACAAATCTCATAGTTGCATTAAGAGACTAATTTGAAAAATCAATCTCAATGTTAGATGCTGTCATCTGTGATTTGGAGGTGATGTCTCTGTCAAGTGATCTTGTTATGTGGTGACATCAGCTCCCTTTAAAATGTCTTCAGCTGTCATAACTGCCTTACCAATGCAAAAAGTCAAACACACTGTCGTTAGATATGATCTTGCATGTCCAAGTATTAGATGAGTGTGTTTTTCTGTGAATATGTTGGGTTTTTGTTTGCTTGTCTTTGCAAGCAGTAATGAGTAACTTTTTAAGGATATGTTGATTTTTGCTTGTCTGGACAGTTCCAGCAAACTTAAATTAAAAACTCTTGTGAAATAATACAGGTTTATAGGAAAAATCTTGACAGCAAGGGTCTCTAACTTGTAGTGGATTTTAGTTCCTTTAAACAAAGATAGAAAATTGTTCAGCTTTGCAAACATTAATAAACTTTCATCTCAAAGGATTTTATGTCCAAGTTGCATGCTTTTTGGTTTTTAAGCTTAGTACTACAACGGATGTTACTGTGATGATTGATTATGTGTCTTGCAAAACTATTTGAAGTAAAATGTAAAGAAACCCAACAGATACACTCCTTAGAACCATAGACTTTTCGGTTTAATCACTCGTGTACTCTGCAGAAACCAAATACAATATTAAGTTGTCCCATTTGGATTGCAGGAACTTCCTGTTCCAATGCCAGTGAAGACAAGACTTCCTCCTGAGATCTTTGGTGATGCTCTGATGGTTTTGGAATTTTTATATGCTTTTGGAGAACTTTTTGATCTTCAAGATGAATTTCCTGAAGGAGTGACTTTAGGCAAGTTCTTGTTTATGTGGCAAGGTGCTGCAATTTTGTGGTGCTTTTCTCTTAGCAAGCAATCAAATGTGTTAAATGCATTGAAGTACCAATGCTACAATTTTTTCTGTACAGTTTTAATATGTCATTGCTTACATGTGCATAACAATAGTTTTCTCTTCATAGTTAACTTCTGCGTTGTTTATAAAATCAAAATTAATTTCAGTGTAGAAGCTGTTAATCTACTTACCCTCTCCTTGTCGTTTTACTTTTGCACTTATAGATTAAGAAAATAATGTTTTGTCAGCACTCTTTCTGACAGCATCGCCTTAGGAATATTTATAGTAATTTATGGTAAAGTGACTTGATTAGCATACCTGAAGGGGGAAAATATGTTTTCATTCTTCAGTACGTAATCATTTTCCAACTTTGCGGCAAAAGTGACGCTTCTTAAACTTTATTCACAGAAGTGTTAGAGGAAGCTCTTGTAGGAAATGACACTGAAGGCCCACTGTGTGAATTGCTGTTTTTCTTCCTGACTGCCATCTTTCAGGCAATGGCCGAAGAGGAAGAGGAAGTGGCCAAAGATCAAATAGCTGATGCTGAGACCAAAGGTCAGATCCTTAATTTTACTGCTGAAAAACTGAAATTCTACTGGAATTAACTTTAAACTGCATGATTGTTGGAATTCCTTTGTTTAACCTGGTCTTATTATGCATGGATATTGTATGTAAATTGACTTGTTTTTTCTTTTATCGGAAAGTAAAGCTTTAAGCTGGGCATGGAGGGTGGGATCTGGGGGCAATAGAGAAAAAGCAAGGTCATTGTTACTACAATTGTATCCAGCAAAGCATAATAAGATTTTAACAGCACTTGCTTATGTTTTGGAGATGAGGGAATGTGGTCTGTACCTTCCTCCTCCTTCAGCACTGTTAGTGTTTCTCCTGAGGGCCTAGAAACAAGGCATTTTCCTAAATCTTCTCAAAGGTCTCTGTTTCTAGCTATAACAAAAAAAAAATCTGAATCCAACTGAATTAAAAAGTAAAACTCCCTGGCACAACTGTAATGGAGAATTCTATATTCATTATTCATTGTCCTTCAAGAGTTAAAAGTATGCATCAGCAACTCCTAGATACTACCCGGTCTTTGTTTTTCCAGTAAAGGATTTTGGTCACTCTGCCTTTGGCCTTCACTCTAAGGTTGAAGTTGCCCATATTTTCAGAGGCATTTGATGTATGCTAACCACTGGAGAGAAGGAGTGCAGGCTTTGTTCCAAATTTATGTGGTCAGGGCCATTATGTATGTGTCTTCATCCTTAGCAGACTGGCTTTGTCATGTATTCAAGCAGCTCAGCAATTCAGACCATGATCTGTGAATGCTCTAAGCCTCATACTGCAGAGTGCTCTACCTGTAAAATCCAGCTGATGCTACAGAGTGCTTTGCAAAGGGTTTGCCAATAAGACAAACTTAATATCTGTGTCCCGTTTGCACAGTTTTGGGTTTTAATGCCTTCAGAAGGTGCTTCTCCCTTACTTCTTTTTTTTCAGCTCAGCTATTACCGTGGATCAGGGAACTGATCTGACTACTTTATGCCCATCGAGTATCTAGTGATGGTCTCTCAAAACAGTGCGTTGGTGTAACTGAGGAGGTAGAAGGCAGCATCGAATTGTGTCACAGGGTCTTGAAAATATTTTGAGATGTTACTGTTGTGTGTACGTACCTTCTGTGTTTTTGAATCTGAGATCTGAGACTTCACCTAGTCCATTTGGCTTCTGCAGGGCTCAGTGGAAAGGGAAGGCAACCATTGCCACACCGTTGTTAATCAGTATGTCCTGTGTTTTGAACTGACAAATTTTGCAGTCTAAAGGAGAAACATTCATCCTTCCTGCTAGTCTTTTTTTCATTAGAGATAGACAGGAGCAAAAGAGCACTCCTTATTTGAGATCAAGTGTTTCCTGTTGTTCTCATCTAAGACAGATGTGTGAGGTACAGGAAGGTTCCTTTTAATTCCTCCCTTGAAGACCATGCCTATTCTCATGCTTAAGCTTTATATTCAATCTATAAAATGTCTTTGCATACAGCATTGATGCTATCTTCAGCAGTAGATGCTGCTCTTGTTAATTGAATAAAGTTACAGATTTGGTATGTTGTTTACAAATACAGACTGTATTTTAATAAGTGTTGAATTAAACTTGATCTTTTAACTACTAATAACATTGCCTGGGCAATGTAAGCAAGGATTTCATTATCAGGTAATCGTAAAATAGTTGATTTGATACTCTGTTATTCATAGGAATGATCAGAAAAAAAAGTGAAGTAACTTTCAGGTTTTAATTTGACTATATAGGGCTGGCAATAGCAAAAATCTGCTATTTCACTTCTAGTTCAGCAGAGCTGTGGGCAGGAAACTTAATCTGTTCTTTCACTTGTCTTTGAAATTTTAGGCATCTTCTTTACTGTAAAAGAACTACATGTTCTTGGCATTGAAATTCTGACTGTCCAAACTAGTACTAGTCAGCGTGTTTGCTCACTTAAATTCTATACAGGCAGTGTTTCTGCAACAGAATACCCCATGGGTGGAGGATTTTGGTTTGTACAGTACTCTTCCAAACCCCATTACACAGATATAGTGAGAAAGGAGTTGCAGCAGCTATTTTTGCAATATCTGAGTGACCGTTTTCAGACAACGTCAGTCATCATAGAAGACTGTTGTGGATTTGCTTTTTTGTCTTGGTTTGCATTTGTGAGTCTTTATTGACTTGGTGACTGCTTAATGGTTTGGACTTGAATAAACAGCATACAACATTGAGAAAGTTTTGCCAGCCCTCTGAAGAAATACCTGTAAGTGCTAAGGAAGCTTCTCTCTAATAAACAGGAATTTTGCTGTTAATCCCTTTCACTGCCTTGCTTTTCTGGTCTATTTGCTAATGTGTGATGCTCCTTGTTAAATGCAGATGTCTGTTTTGGTGAAATATGGTTTCTTTGTAATGCCTTAGTTGTTGTATTTGTGCTGAACAGTAAGGCTATATCTAAGTTTGAGATTGAAAGTATATAGTGAATGATGATAACCAGTATCAAAATGACTGATCAGTTTGGATGGTCTTCCCTAAAAATAAAATAATCATAGGAAATAGCAGTTCACTTGAGGGAATGAAATATAGATGTTCTTGTATTGTTACTGACTTTTGCTTTCAAGTGTGTTTACAGATTCGGGTTGCTGCCTTTTATGTTGTTGTGCATGTTTTGTGCATTGTGGTTGCTTTCACGGCTTATATGTAAGGGAGAACAGTGTAGCATGTGGTGCATGTCTGTAGCTTTTAGTTGGATTTTTAGTTGCATATAAAGATAAGTAAATTTTAATGCAGATATTGGATTGAGTTTTGAATACATTATGCCTTTGTAAATACTGATCCTCTTTTTGCTTTGTCTGCAACTTATAAAAAACCGGCTTGCTTTCCTCCCCTCTACAGTACAAATTTTAATTTGCACTAGAATAAAATGTTTATTTCCTTAAAGATTTAACAGAGGCTTTGGATGAAGATGCAGACCCCACAAAATCTGCACTGTCTGCAGTTGCAACTTTGGCAGCTGCATGGCCCCAGTTACACCAGGGTATGTGTGGGTTTCAATTTGTTTTGTTACTATTCTTATTTTGCTCTGTATTTTAAAGTACTTTTTAACATTCATATACGTTTAAATGTCTATATAAAATAACTGTTCATTCTTCTCAACTGTAGGCTGCAATTTGAAAAACCTGGATCTTGATAGCTGCACTCTTTCTGAGATTCTCAGACTTCACATTCTAGCATCAGGTGCTGATGTAACATCAGCCAATGCAAAATACCGTTACCAGAAACGAGGCGGGTTTGATGCTACTGATGATGCTTGCATGGAGCTGAGATTAAGTAATCCTGGTCTCTTGAAGAAACTTTCAAGTACCTCAGTGTATGATTTGTTGCCAGGTAATAAGAGACAATAATTGTTAGACTTGATTAGATTGCTCATGAAGTGATTGGTTTTGTAACTGCTTCAGATCAATAATGGTCAGGATTTACTAGTCACAGAATAATTTATGTGACAAAGGACCTTCGGTCACCTAGACCAACACCCACTTCTTATGCCCTGTCCCCCACAAGCACGTCCCACCAGATCAGAGGTTGTAGAGTTGGACAGTCTCATTACTTCTGTGTAACTTTTAAATCCCATTTTAAAAAATGTTAGCTTTTCTTGCAGAAAGGGATCTTCCTGGGAAAAGCATCTGAGCATTTGATTCAGCCTGTGCTTTTTATTGCTGTTGTGGTTTGAGTCTTCTGTTTGTTATTTGGAAATGGAGAGAAAAAAAAACCCAAACAAACTATCTACTGTTCATTTGTCTCTGTTTTGAAGATAATGTTACATTTTAGTTCTTTTTTTGTGCTAAAAGTTAGTACATTTAAAAAGAAGGGCTTGTATCTCTAAGCAAAGCAGACATTTCAAGAAATGCCCCTTTGCAAGTGCAGCTGCCGCACCACAAATGTTTGACTGTTCACTTTTTCTTGAATGAGAAGCAGTCTTCAGTCTGGAGTGTGTAAGAGTAAGGCATATTTATCAGTTGGATAATGAAATGTATTTGGTCTGAATTTTATTAGGAGAAAAGATGAAGATCCTCCATGCCCTCTGTGGGAAACTTCTGACTCTGGTCTCCACGCGAGATTTCATCGAGGACTCTGTTGATGTGTTACGACAGGCAAAACAGGAGTTCAGAGAATTAAAAGCAGAACAGCATCGCAAAGAACGAGAGGCAGCAGCAGCAAGGTAAAACTAGAGTATGGAAAGCTAAATTTTGTTGCTACAAATTAGCGTGATTCTTTGATTGCAAAAGACATATGAGAAATAATAGTAGTGTTTGTGTTTTATTTTGGTTTCTTGACACCCTAGATGGGAGTGAAACTTCATAGTGCTAAACATTATGCTTTCCCATGTTATTGCTGTTTTTTAGATGATGCCGTAGTAGAAAAGAAAAAAGTTGGCCAGATCGGACACTAGATTAATTGCAACTGCTTTTCTATATTCTGCTTATTATTAGGATACGTAAAAGGAAAGAAGAAAGGTTAAAAGAACAAGAGTTAAAAATGAAAGAGAAACAAGATAAGCTGAAGGAAGAAGAGCAAAGAAATCCTCCTGTAGAAGTATCTGTTGGGTATGATATGTGGTGTTACTGTGATTCATATAGTATAGCACTTTTCAGTTATGGGACCAGACCTTGTCTGTCTAGTTTTCATTGACCTGATGATATACAAAATTAGATTATAGTTCAAGTGTATAGCACATAATGTTGATATTATTTTTCTTGCTAGTACTCTAGAATTGCTTTATGAAAATGATTTTATCCAGTACCTGAAGGGGCTACAAGAAAGCTGGAGAGGGACTGTTTACAAAGGCTTGTAGTGATAAGACTATGGGGAATGGCTGTAAACTGGAGAGGGGCAGGTTTAGACTAGCCTTAAGGAGGAATTTCTTCACCATGAGAGCGGTGAGGCACTGGCACAAGTTGCCCAGGGAAGCTGTGGCTGCTCCATCCCTAGAGGTGTTCAAGGCCAGGTTGGATGGGGTCTTGGGCAGCCTGATCTGGTGGGAGGTGTCTCTGCCCATGGCAGGGGGGTTGGAACTGGATGGGCTTTAAGGTCCCTTCCAACCCAAACTATTCTGTGATTCTGTGGCTCTGTTAAAAGCTTAACTGGTTTACCTACTGGGAGGAGACACCTGCAAAATCTATTTTTTTTTTTTTTGCATTACTTTGTCTTCCACTGATCTAATATTTATGAATATCTTCATAATAGATCATTTTTGTTCATTTTCTAATTTGTGGAATAGGTCTTATTTAAACTAGGTAATACTGACCTCACGTAATAGCTCATAAATCAGATTTAGTAGTAGTTAAAAAAAAAAAAAAAGTCCTGTGCTATCCCTGGTTATTTTCATAAAAACAAGAGGTTTTATTCTATTAATAGAACTATGGTTTGAGGTGATAGGATTCATGTACATGTAGCTGTAGAGGATTCCACAAAAACAGCTAAGTGTATATACAGCATTATATCTTTACCTGCTTGAGGAAGGAGTTAGTTAAATAAAACTGCTTACAAAAGGTGAGCATGGCCCAAAGACATATTTGTGCTGTGTTTTTGGAACTATTATTGAGGAAAAAAAATATGTAGAATTTAATTATATTTGGTCAATAAGGGAAAAATGTGTAATAAGTATTTTATAAAATAGTATACATTTTGATGAGGAAGCATTTCTTTAGTCGTGAAAAAAATAGTTGGGGTCAGTAGAACTATGTACACTAACGTGTCTCCAAAAAGGATGTGATTATAATAACACTCTTCAAATGAAAGAGTGACTATGAAAAAGCAGGTTTTAGTCTTTAATATTAAACTTTCCATTTACAGTTCAGTGGGCTGCTTCTGAATTTTAGTATATTCTATGATTTAAAGTTTATTTTATAAAAAGCATTATAAGTCTTCTACTAACTTAAATAATTATGAGAGGAAGATATTGTTTGTGTTGAAGATGTCAAATTGTATTGTGTATTTTTTTTTCTCTTCCATTCAGCTTTTAATGCATGGTTAGTCAGTTAGTCACCTTTTGTTTATCTTATTGTCAGGGAGGAGGAACGGGAAGACCTTGATACTAGTACAGAAAGCAAAGAAATTGAACCTAAAGAGCAAGACATGGACACAGTGACAGAGGATGAAGAAGAGCTGGGACCAAACAAGAAACGAGCAAGAGGTAACACATTAATGTATTTGTTCATTTGTGTAAACGTATGCACACGCATACACAGACACACGCATGTATGTCTGCACTCAGTTTTACAGTAAATTTTTATTGTAAAAGGAGAAGAAAAGCAAAACAAAACAGAAAAAAAACCAAGAAAAAGACACCCAAAACCCAAACATGATCAGGTGCACCGAGCTGGATTGATGTAGTTCTAGGAGTCAGCTGTACATTCTTTCACACTTCTGCTTCTTCCTACCTTCCATACTTGCTGTCTGGGTTCCTCTTTTTGTCTAAAAAATCTCATTCTATTGCCTTACCAACCATTACAGTTTTGAGTAGTGCACTCAGGGAATTGTAGGACTCTGATTTCATGGAGTATGGTGTGGGTTTGATTCTTATTATTAGAAAGCTGCAAAAATGACAGGTATTTTAAAAGAAAATATTATATTGAGTGCTTTGGTTTAGTTTGCCCTTGTTAATGATGCAGCATGCCTTCTATACAAGAATACAACCAGGTTTATCCCCAGATTTAATTTCCTTAGCAGTGTGCTAGTAGGAGCTGTGGTGCAGTAAATGGCACAGCCTGCTACTTGTAATTAAACATGGATATCGCCAGAGGAGGGTGAATTGTTTATGACTTTGTGCTGCTCGCCCATCTGTATCTGTCCCCATAAAGGCCTTGTGCTAGCACCTGTGCCAATAAAAGTCCGGGATAACTGTGGACTTCAGGTTGCAAACCTCTTACTGTTCCTAATAGCATCTGGGAGAGAATTGTTCAGTAGTACACATTTGCGTGTTTACTACAGCTTTATGGCAGCAAAACAGTGAGGTCTTAAACAGAATTTCAAGTTTTTCAAATGGCCATATTTGAGACATTGTGCCTACAGGACAAACAAGTGTTATTTCATTCCTATAACTGGAAGAGTTGAAGGTCACCCTGGAAATAGGTAGACATTAATTCCTGACAGCATCTTTCGCCATTACATGTGTTAATTACAAGATGTACTTTTCTAGATGACTATGAGGACTCGATTCTTTGGTAAACTAACATGTAAACTGGAGTATTTTCAGCTAGTACAAGTTAAGGAAAAAAAATGTTAGTATATCTAGTTTAAAAAAAAATAAAGCAGCTTAACTGAGTTTGCAATAAAAGCTTATATATGGATTCTGGTTTTGCTGCAGGTCTTTGGGGGAGTTTAAGTTAATAATTTCAAATAGGGTAAATTTAGTCCAGAACATAGTTTGTATTCAATAATGAAATTGCTAGACTTTTACTTTGTCATGATAAGATGTTTTTATAACACACTTCTAAGTTCTTAATATTTAGGTTTTTTAAATAGTGTTAAATGACAGTGTCAGTAAATGAGACTTTGATCGAGTTTCTGCAAAGTGGAAGTACCCTAAAGATGGCTTCCTCTTTATTGAGGGAAGGGGGTTAATCACTTGAATTTTTTTTTTCTACAACTTGTACTGTTTCTTGACTGAGCTGGTGGTCCTTGACAGTGCAAGTTTAGATAATCAGAAAGGAACAGAACCAAATCTTGCCCTTTACTTGAGTTTTTGGTTAGCTATCATTCTTCTTCCTTTAACTTTTAGGAAGAAGAGGGAAAAATGGATACAAAGAATTTACAAGACAAGAAGAGACCACTTGTGAAAAGAGTGAACCTCTAACTCCTGAAGACAAAGAAGCTTTAAAACAGGAGCAACAAAAGAAAGAGAAGGAACTATTAGAAAAGATTCAGAATGCAACAGCCTGCACAAATATCACCCCATTAGGTCGTGACCGCCTGTACCGACGCTACTGGATTTTCCCCTCTGTTCCTGGACTGTTTATAGAAGAGGACTATTCTGGTCTTACAGAAGACATGTTGTTGCCTCGAACCTCTTCCTTTCAGAATAGTGTACAGTCTTGCACAAATGAACCTCAGGTATTCAGTAAAACTGGAGAGTCTTTGAAATCCTCTGAATCTACCTCCAATGTTGACCAAGATTCACATGCCAGTGTTGTTGTAGAGGTGCCAAGGCCAGTATATAAACCAAACCGTTGGTGCTTTTACAATTCTCGGGAACAACTGGACCAACTCATAGAGGCTCTCAATTCCCGAGGACATAGGGAGAGTGCCTTAAAAGAAACTCTTCTACAAGAGAAAGGTAGAATATATGAACAACTAAGCAGTTTTCCTGTGGAAAAATTCCATATTCCAGGTAAATGAAAGGTTCCTGATCTTAATTTGCTTCCACAGCTGTAATTGCTGTAGAATATTCTAGTAACCTCTAATTCTCTTTCAATTGTAATTCCTAAGAAATAAGAATAATTCTTAAGTGTTGTTTCAATCTGTGGAAAACAGGTTCGATTTTTTTCTTTTCCTTTTTCCTAATGGAACTTTGTGGTGTTTTTTTGGTGTTCTGTGCTTAAAGAAAGCAATAGATTTTTTTGTTACTTCACTGCTTAGTAAAATGGTGTTGGCTTTTAAGCAAACGTCTTTAGGGAGCAATTTGAGCTTTAGGAAAAGATTAAGTGCGGAATAAATACAAATAATCTGCTAAAGGTAGATCTTAATATTGATCATCTGATGTCCGTATTTCCTGTATGGTGAAAGGAAGCAGAAGATATAACACTGGAGACAGGAAGATCAGAAAGTGAGGCAATTACTGTTATTTTGATTCGTTGAGTATGAAATTTTTTTATAACATTGTATGTAATGCATGAAATTATTTAAAAGCCTTTCCCTTGTTCACAGTAGGCCAGTAATGATACATATTGCAGGGTCATGCTAAAATATTTACAAAGAAAAGTCACGTACTGGTATTAGTTATGTGGGTTAACCTCAGTGCAGTGGATTCTGTGACACTATTCTTTTCTATGTTTGTTTTTCTTTATTGTTTTCCTTCTTTTGGCAGAGGCTCAATACAGGAGGAGGAAACATCTCCAAAGCTCTGTTGAGTTTTATGGATTTCAAAATGTAGAAGTTTACTTAAAACCATCCTGGACCTAGGATTTAGGGTTTTTTCATTTTTCTCCTAGTCAAGTATTTTGCCATTATTGACTCAAATCACTGATAAAACCCTGCATACGCAAGCTTGCAGCTGGCTCGTTTGTGGTGTGTTGGTGGGTAGAGGACATTACCAAAATGAAACTTCTTGGGTTGATGTTTAAGAAATTGCATTTTGTTTTGAATTATGCCAAATTACTGTGAGGATTTCAAGTTACCTATGTTGGGGCAAGGGAGAACTATTTACTGCTTTACTGGGGTGTGTATGCTGGGGCATGTTTAGAACTCGTCTGGTACTACTAAACCCTAAACCAAGTTGCTGTTTCTTTTGGTGGAAACTAGCACAGCACAGAGTTTCTGCATAGTTATTTAGCTTTATTTGGAGGCCTTATGGCTATGTTTGTGGGCTTTGGTGAGAAACTGTCTATAATTTTCTGATGTATTTCTGTTTGTGTGTGTGGTTCCTTATTTTCCTAGTTGCTGTTCTTTTATCTATATTTTGTGTGTTGCTTTCTGCCCTGAAGCAACTTGATTTCCACAGCTGTAGGTCTTTCTTTTCTTTCTATGTCGTAACTGTGGAGTAACATTGATTTAAAAAAAAGACAGCTTTAAACTTTGCTTTATTATAGAGATCAAGAAAATCCAAATGCATTGGTCCAATAGCAATGCTGCCTTGTCATTGTGATAAGCAGTGACAAGTGGTCAGGTGTAGCTCTCTTCAGAAGGAGCTTTACTGCAGTGGGCTTGAGCTGCTGCCCTATTGCCTTCACTCAAATGACTTGCAGGACAAGTGAGAACTACTCCGTGATTCTCTTGTGCTGTAGGCTGCCCTTCTTCCTATTCCAATTCCCACTCAAAAGACCATGGAAATAAAATTAATGTATGGTATTGCTTGGTTTTATTCTAGTATCTATTAGGTTTTTTTCATTAGTTATTTGCAAGACAATTGCTCCTGTTTCAGTTTTTCTTGAGAAACAATTAATTTATTTTTTTTAAAACCCAAACCGACATTTCCCACATCCAGACATTAGAGTGTGCTGGTATGCATTTTGAGAATATTTGCATAGTTACTTTCAGATACAGGGAATTATTTCTGCAATTGAGAGTGTCTTAGAGATTAATCCCGTACTTCTTTAACAATGTCTTTATAGTATTTTTTTATTACATGCCTCTGAGTTCTTGCATTTACCTCCTCATCACTACACTCAAAGGATTTAAGGTATATCCTGTGAACAAAAACTATTGCCATCTATGCAGTTTTGCAAGCAGTAATTTAGGATCTGGGCATACTTTTAGCTCTTTCCTGTGGTTTTTGAGCTTTTGCGTGAATTTTCAGTTCTCTTGCAAAGACGTCTTTGCTTGACAGCCCATCATCAACTCTTCCTTTCTTTTTGTAAATTATCTTACTGTCTTGTTCCTTTTCTTCCTTGACTTTAATTAGAAGGCAGTCTAGTCTGTGCCTGTGTCATCTTTATCTGTTTGCTTTGTTTTAAAGGTAGGTTTTTAAGTGGGATTATATCTTGTTCTGTTAGTTTTTGCAATTGTCAACTGCACGTGCTTGTTTTAACTGTTGCCATCATAAAGATGTATGCAGGAAAGAAAACTGAGGAGTTCTGTAAAGTTACTGCCATCAAATACTAAAAATATTCAAAATGCGACTTTTCTTGGTGTTTTTTCTTCTTCTCCTTGCACTTACAGCTGTTGATTGTCTGCTGCTTTAGAAAGCATTCTAAGACAAAAGAATAGCTTTTAAATTGACAAGAATTTCTCAATCCTGTGACTTGGGATGAGTGGATACTAATCTATAGGTCTTCCCTTAAATGTATACTCCACTCTGTTGGATCAGATGTCTTAGTTGGCACAGAGATGTTGGTCTTGGCAAATGTTGCTACAGGAAGGGAGTTTTGAATAAGTGTTTTTTAGTTTCTTCAGCCCTTGTACTACCTTCCTCTCCACTAGTGGCTACCTCAAGGAACAAAATCCGCTAACATGAAGCTACTTGGTATTCTTGCAGACAAACCTCAAAGTGACATCAGACCTCCCTCAGGACGGGGAAGGATGCAGAATGCCCATGATGGATCTTATGTATCTGCAGAGAAGCAACTTGAACTGAGGCTTAGAGACTTCCTTTTGGACATTGAAGACAGGATCTACCAAGGAACCCTGGGGGCGATTAAGGTATGTGTGAATTGTAGCATACCTAGGAGTGTGGTGGTGCCGTCGAGTCTGTAACTTAAATGAGAACTCTTGCTTGCTGTGGGTTTTACTGAAAGCATAATTAAAGTAAGCGTAGACAGTAGTTGGCACTAAAAATCTATGGCCTTTGATTCCTTAGAAACTTCAAATTTTTATGTTTGCTTCAGGTTGCAGACAGACAATCTTGGAGAGCAGCCTTAGAACATGGGCGGTATGAGTTTCTGAATGATGAAAACAAAGAAAATGGTATAATTAAAACTGTGAATGAAGAAGCTGAAGAAATGGAAACTGATGATCAAGATAAGTTTATTGTGAAAGACAGGTAAGAGCTATGGTTTAAATAATGATGTTTTCCCTGTGAGTTTTATAATACAGCTCAGGGTTTTTTACCCTTCAAATTGTTTTTGCCCCTCAGTTCTTTGGAATGGTATTTTTGAAGATTGGCTGTGTAAAATGTGAGATTTTTGCATTGCTGTTTGTTTTCTATAGACGTTGTTCTATAAGACTAAGACACCAGTTTTTACAGCTTCTGCTATTCAGACATTACACTGCTCAAACCGAGCATTTATTGTCAAATATGGAATAAGTGAATTAATTAAAAAAAATTTAAAATGCAGAGAAAAAAATAGCCTGGCAACTTCTGTTGTTCCAGAAGGAAAAAAAAGACAAAACCAAAAAAAACCAAAACCAAAACAACCAAAAAAAATCACCCCCACTTTGTGGAATGAGTAGGAGTGTTTAAAAGGAAAAAGTGGGAAGGGTAGGAACGTTTAAAAGGGAAAATGGTAATAGTAACAAATTGCTGGTTTAACTGGCCAATATACCTCTTCGTGAGTCACAGCAAGAACCATCAGAGCAGCAGGCTGTGGTCTGAGTTAGGCTTTAGCACTGCAGCAAGAGAGAGATATAATCTTACAACTTTATGAATGATGATCCTTCTGTAGAGCAAGCTGCAACATAGTGAGAGAGAGGAAGCCTCAAGTCATGTAGTGTTACAATTGTAAAACTGTTTTGTTGACTTTCATTTGTTGTTTAAACAAATGTTTGAGGCGGAAGTGGAACTCTACAGTGTATTGGTGTTTGTGAATCAAAATATAGAAACTGAAAACTTCACAGAATGGTTTGGGTTGGAAGGAGTCTCTGGAGATCATGCAGTCCAATCCCCTGCTAAAGCAGGTCCACTTGCAGCAGGTTGCATAAATATTTAATTCTTAGAAGTTATATACTTCTCAGAAGTAAAGATGTAGCTTAGTTTACTTAATAAATATAAAATTGTATGCCTTAGTAGGATGGGAGTGTTGAAATATTGCAGGAAAAAAGATTTAATTGGAGGTGATGACTGCATTAATGTAGTGTTTGTCTAAGTTTTTGACTTCTTCTGCAATTAGATTTGTGAAAGCTGTATTTTGGATGAACTCTTGAATGCTGTGCTGGATGTAGGAATTTAAAGTTCTCTTAAGGTTTTTTTTTCTTTTTATTTCAGTTTTGCTGAATTAGTATTTTCATATAAGACTGCCCTTCAGATCCAAATTCTCTAGTTCTGTGCAAAGTAGACAGGGTCGTCCTTTTTTATATTAATTACAAAATTTATAGAAATTTGCTTTCTGGAAACTGTAACCTAGAAATTTTCCACCATTTTAAGACACTAAAATTTATCTGTCTCCAGTTACCTGGGACACTTGCTCCATTGCCAGCCCTCAATTCAACTGCAGAAGCTTGTTGCTTCATTTATTTTCTGTTTAATAGTGACTCCATCAAAGTTTCTGAAAAAAGGACTACTTTAATAAAGTCTTGCATATTATAACAGAGACAATGGGATTCTGAAATCATGTGACACTTTGCTTTTGATGCTGGGCTCTTTATCCACCTCAGAGCGAGTGACATCTCATTAAGACCTTGGAGTTTGAATAGCGAAATGTAAATAACTACGCAGGTTTTTTCCTGTTTGCTTTCAGACTCTTGAAATGCGTATGACTGCATAATACAATGAACAGCTTTTAAGCGTGAAAAAAAGAACAGGGGCAACCAAGAGCATTGCTTATTCACCAGAATAAAGCAGAATCCAGACAGTCTTTATTAGTATTTTTTTTTAATAAACCCTAAGTAGAAATTGAATTTTATTTTTATTAGCGTGAGTTGCTCTCCTATGCTATACTTAATCTTCCAGAAGCACAAACATTAACTACACTTTGAAAAGGTTACTTAGTCTTTTGTGAAAGAAAGCTGTTTTATTGGAAACTCACACTCTTTTTTTCCTCCTTACATGAAGAATTAGTAATTTTGAAAACTCTTTAAAGGATGAGAACATACAAGTTAAACAATTTTTTATTTATCATTCTAAAATTGCTTTCTGGTTTTATTTAATTTATTTACATTTTAAGAAAACTTACTAATTGTGGGGATATATGTGGTTGAACTTATGCAGATGGAAGTTTTGTAAAAGGCTGCCCTTCACTAGCAGAAGTGTTTTCACTGAAGACTTACTTGGAACCATGCTCTACAGAAATCTCTCAAACTAGCTGATAGATGTTGCATCAAATCTTCCAGAAATTTTAATAATTGTATTGAAATTTTGTCAACCACGGTTCTTGAAATTAAAGCTGTTACCTAAAGATGACTTAACTAGATAAACTACACTAATTAAGCAAACTTGAGAACTGCGATAACTAATCAGTTATCTGTCAGCAGTACCTGTTCATGTCCATAGTCCATACATGTAAATTAAGTGAAAATAAAAATCTACTACAGATACAGACCTGTACAAATATCTGTGGTGTTAAATTCAAAGTGGTTAAAAAAAAATGCATTTCTATTCTAGACTCGTTGGGTTAAAAACTGAAGCTCCAAGTGCTGCATCAACAAGTACAAGTACTCCTCAGCCAGTCAATAATGTGGTCCATTACTTGGCATCTGCACTGCTTCAGATAGAACAAGGGATTGAGCGCAGGTTTCTCAAAGCGCCTCTTGGTAAGCTTTCAGAATTGAAACTGTATGTCTGCAGTTCTGTGTAGGATCCTGTAACAAACAAACAAACCCCCAAAATACATGAGCACACCCCCAACCCACTTGCTTCTTCTGTGACTGGATGCTTTAGAGGGACATCATGTTAGTGAGAAGAATAGATAACTAACCTATTGCTGTGTACCACTAAAATTTAAAAACGTTAGATTGTCGCTTTATAAGGCCACAGATAGTGAGGAAATATTATTTTTCTTGTTCTTCTGCTTGTCCTGAATTACATGTATTAATTAGCAGCATATTTTACTTTTAAATACATGTCTGTTTAACCTGGATCATTTCAGTGATCTTGTTTTTGTGGCTCTACAATTATACTAGTGTATTGGGAGACAAACTGCACCGTTAGGCACAAATGAGTGAGCTTTTAGGGATAATATGCCATAATTCAGCATTAATGTTGAGCTCAGTGTATCATGAAACTATATCATAAATTTGGGGTTTGTGGGTTTTAGGTTGTAAAAATGTATGGCCCTTTTTATGTTGTTTCTGTGGAAGCGCTATAGGCCTGGCTTATCTGGATCACCTTGTTCAGCAGGAACAGTATATGTACAGTAAAACATGGTGCAAATTTACATTGCAAACTTTCAGATCCTCAGGTTTTGCATTTATGCTATAAAACTCGGAAATACAAGATTGCAAGAAAAATTTAAATTAAAGCACAATGGTAGCTCGACTTTAACACACATTCCTTCTTTCAATTCTGCTGAGCTCTGTGAGTGAGAGAGGGTCCAAACTGCATGGAGTCACTTTGTTTTTCAGTGAACCTGTAGGTCTGGATTCCTTAGGATACTATTGCACTTCAAAACTGGTATTTTGTATTGGAGAAGTGTGTAAAGGTGGTTTGTCCATCCCAAAGCAACTGTCATGGCCAGGCTTCCCTTCCGGATGCTGTGCTGTGAACGAGCTGTGCTCTATGCTCGAAGGAATGTCTTTACTTTTCACCTGCAAATAAATGCACTGCGTGATTTACCAGCACAGCACATACAAGGGATCCTCCAGAACAGGAGCTGCTACAAGTCCTGTTAAATTAGTATGCAGTCATTACCAGAGGAGGGTGGAGAAAAAAAAAGATTGTTAGGCTCTTGCAGGTTTTGCTGCACTAGTCTAAGGTGAAAATGTAGATTTTGATGTATTAATGCTAGATGTTAGTGCCCCGTGGCACAGTTGACCTAAAACTGTTTCTGCATCTTGGCTGCTCCTGCATAGTCTGATGTCTGGATATCAGTTGCCACTGAAGATGAGTTTGAGCTAGATTTGTGCCAGAGACTCTGACTCAGGTTCCCTCTCACGAACTTTGGTTATCAATGTGATGACCACTAGAAAACAGGAGATGCAGCAAATGGTAGAGGTGAAAGGGGAGAGCACAGAGGAACTTAAAACCTCAGCTGCTTAAAAGCTTTTCTTGGCTAAGTGTTTTGTCAACTCAAGTATGTCTGTCACTTCCAAGCCAGGCATGATACGCCTTATTTACAACGTGTGTGTGGGAGGGTTAATTGACAAGTACATGTAGCATTTGTCACAGCTACTCTGCATGTGCCGGTTGTAAATGCAGTGTGCAGTATATACCTCCATTTCCAAACTCTCTCTGAGAGTGCCTTGGCAACAGCATCTTGCTGACAGCTGTAAGTTTTCTACAGCGTGCCCTGAAGGGGAAAGATGTGGTTCTTAGTAGGTTATGGCTGTAGGCTGAGCATCTGCAGTTAGAGGAAAAAGACTAAAAGATGAAAAGTGTCCCTGAGGTATTGGAGATAAAGTTTTTTGGCAACCCTCCTTTGTCTCTTTGCAGCGGTGCCAACTCTACCATAATCTAATAAGAGTTCATGTTTTTTGAATGATGGTGGGGTTTTTTTAACTTGGGAATCTTGTTTTCCTATATATGCTTTATACTGTGTGACAAAGAAAGTACATAGGGAAAGCAATCTCATGTCATTTGCATGTCTTAAATCTTGTGTGTTCATTTGCTATACTGTGCTTGTGCATCTCTTCTGCTCTGCAAAATGGTACCACTGTAAGATTACAGTAATGCATAGAATAACCTGTGTAGCTGAGGGAGCACGAAGGATCCCAGGTCTCCTCTGCTTTGGCTTTACTGCCATAACCATTAAGGAACAGTGTCAGGTTCCCTCTTCCTTGCTTTACCTTTGGTGCCAAGCATCTTCTGTTTTTGGTTGGTTGCATAATGGGCTTTGCTTAGCAGAAGGTGAGTCTGAATGAATGCAAGATTTTAGTTTTGTTGCTGCAGAGCTCTTGGAGGAGTTGTGGGTTTGAGTGGCTCTGTAGTAAAGAAAGCTTCAAACACGCCTATTTGCTGCTGAATTTTCTTACCTCTGGGCAGTTAGTTATATGAAAGGTGCTCTGACTTGGGAACTTCTGAATGTGACCAGAAGGCGCAACTGCAGATGTCAAGGAAACCTGTGTGTGTTTTATGAGGCATACAGCAAACTCTACAGAGGTCAAGCAGGAGTTCGGGATGCAGCCCTTTCTGGATATAGCTCGTCAGTGTTTCAGACATATTTAAAAAAAACAACGGTATAAAACTTGCATAATCTTATATTCAACTTAAGCTCCTCAATTGGGAACAGTGTCTTTGCATGCTACCAGAGCAAGTTCTGGTTTTGAGTTTGCAACTTGCTTATGTATAATAGGCAAATAAAAGTTCTTTACTTAGCTTGACAAGGAGGTGTCAGTACCGTTGCTAAGCTTTTATTAAAAGGTGGATACTGCTTCTTGCTCAGGAGCTGCCTTGTGCTCAGAACTGTGAAGCCTTCTTTCATGGATCTCTCTAGGAAGTGGCCAACATTACTTTGGACCCTAACAGAGATCAGGTTTTAGTTTGTAACCACATGATTCTGGGTTTTGTTTGCCTTTTTTTATATAGATCATTTGGTCTATTCACGCTTTTTCTAATAGGAATTTTTAATCGTCTTTCCAACTATATAATGGAACTAGTCCCTAAGCAAAATGTCTGCATATCTGTTTCTAATGTTGAATCTGACAAACACAACCTTTTAGGCTGATTTAATTACTACAGAAGTGGCGCCATTGGAAGTCAAGCAAGTGCTAGGACTTCTGTTTTGGTAGCAGTACAGGGGACCACTTTGAGTAAAACGAGTACCCCTGCATTTCTGCTTTAAACTGAACTGAACATACTTTCTTTGTCATGATTTCACTTGTTGCCTTCACAGCAGAGTTTCTTTTCTCTCTCGCCCCCCAACTTCGCTCTGCTCTGTTCCTATTAGGGAATGGAGCCATACTTAGCAATTTTCATTTTTCATTTTATTTATAGCTTCTAGTACTAAAGACAGCTCGGTGAAATTCAGTGCAGTCACTGGCAAGTTTATCCTGGTGGCCTCCAGGGTGCAGAGCAGACAAAGGGACCCAGCACAGCAATAAAAGGACCAGCTGCTCCTCTCTGCTCCGTTTTTGTTCTGAGTCTCTATCAAGCTGCCAAGAGCCTTGCTGGTGACTCTGATAAGTTTAGAATTGAGGTGCATACCAAATATTCAAGTGAGAGAACAAGAAAAGACTGATACAGAAGATAGTGATGCAAAAGGAGATCTAGAAATCCCAGAAATGGCACCCTCTGACTAGAGTGGCTAGATGGGTGCTTGTCTTCTGTTGCGTGGTGATTAAATGTAACATGACTTGAATTGTATACATTTCTTAATTATGACTTGCATTTTAGGAATTCTTTTGTTAAACATCAGCTATGAAAATTTTGGGTTTTCTTCATTCAGTCCAGCTCAAGGTGATGTTTGGGGATAATCACAAAAAGGAGTTGCAGCCTGCAGTACATGTTTTTCCTGCATAAGATCTGAGTTAAGAAAAAAAGCCTGGGTTTTGTGTTTTGTTTTTTTGGGTTTTTTTTAAAATAGCTGTTTGATGGAAACTCTGCAGTGCAACTTCTCACCTAAAAATTATGTTAGACAGGGAAGAAATAGAAGCAATTTTTATTGTGAATTTTGCTTCTTTTTTAGTATAAATTACTCTGACTTACATTTCTAAATCCTTTGCAGTGGAGAAGCAGGTCTTATAATTCCTATTACATTGATGTGAAAATTGAGGTATAAAATGATGAAGTGATTTGGTTGCCCTGGATTTTAGTGAGGCAGCCACAAGAAAATCCACTGTTAGCTGCACCTTGTTCAGGACTTCAGTCATCAAGCATCCTTCAGATTTCCATACAAAAGGATGGATTCTAATTCATGGGAGCACCTTTGTGACTGGCACAGGGACCCATATAACTTGTGCCATGCAGTTCTTGCAGGAGAAAGAAAAATTACACTTCTTCTATCCTTTTTATTTGTCTTTGTTTCATTCCTTTCTTTCTAGATTTTGATTATTTTTGTTTCCTGTACTACAAAAGACGTTTCCTTTTCTATTCATAATTGCCCTCCTCATAATAGCATCCAACATCTTCCAGCAGTGAACTGGGATAGAATTAGCAAATACGCGTGCTTTGTTGTTTTGCTTTTGTTAGTTCCCTGTGGAATTTCATGAGCAGAGTTTGCAAAGGTGGAAGTGGTCTTTTTTTTCTGATTAAGAACTTTGCTTTACTCTTAAGAGAAGGCAGTCAAAGAAGGTACCTTGCTTTTGGCACAGACAAGGTTCACTATGGCTTTTACTTCCTGGGATTTCATCATTTTAATACTGAAAAACACATCTGCACAAAAATATCTTGAGTATCTTGTTTTGCGTAGACAGACAAGCTAGTTCCTTCGGTCCTCGCGGACTGTGCCCATAAACTGGCTATATTTTTGAGGTGTTAGGAGGTTTCTGGTAGCATAGACCAGACAAATTGTCTGCTGAGAGAGAAACCTGTGATCAGTAAGCTGCTTCTGTAGCCATTTGCACCGGAGATGGACAGAAAGGTAAGGGAGGGTGGGTTTAATATCTTTCACTTCAAGCCTTCTGTTTGTAATGAGAGTTCAAGTAAATCCTGGGATGTGCAATTACTCCATGCACATTATTCTTTTGCACTTCCCTGCCTACCTTTTTCCATGTGCACATGTTCGGAGCCGCTGTTACAGTTATATTTTTAGACTACACAAGTAAGGATTATAAAAATTAATTGAAAAATAATCTGTCATGCTTCAATAAGGTATTTGAAATAACTTTTATGAATTTAATGTTAGGTAATGCAGAAGATGAAAGGAACCACAAAGGGGGTAGAAAGAGGAAGAGAGTGGAAGACAAGATTAGTCAGAGAGATGGTAAATTTTAAATGTTACTTGCATTGCTTGGAATTAGAAAATATTAAATATTTTATCAGATTTTTTTTTAACTTTAGTAATTTTGTAGGCAGTTCCTTACATTGAAGGCACTGTGGTATTGAAGACAGATATTGAAACAGAGCCAGTAAAACAAATACAGCTCAAAGGTTGTTTTTTTAAAGAAATATTTTTTAAAAAGTTTTCTGTAACCAGAGGTAAAGAACTATATTTTCTTTTTATCACTTTATGGCAGAAATCTGCATGTTCACATAATCTCTTTCCCTGCCCCCCTCCTTTTAATGCCCCTGCTTTTTTATAGCTTCACAGCATTGTACAATTGCATATCCTTTCTAGAAATACTGAAATGGAAAACCCTTCCCTGAACTCAATTAGCTATTGATACATGAGTGCATAGATCTGTCAAACAACTTCATTTGCATTTGTAGCAAGGCTTGGAGGGCTTAGCTGACAGAAGGGTATCCCACTGTGCAATGTAGAGCTGCTCAGACACAAAGGAAGAGGCTGTTTCTCCCTCCAAGTTAACAATATAAATGAGAGAGATGATGGATGGAAGAAAAAAAGTGTTATTCTTATTTTACAAATTGGGATCCAAAACAGCAGGTATTGCTTGGTGTGTTCCGTTCAGCAGCAGGACATGCTGAAGCAGTTTGTGGTCAGTAATTTCTATAGCTATATTGCAACTGCAGTTTTGCAGTGCAAGTATTTGTTGTGTTGTGTGATGAACTATATTGGTGAACCACTCCAGGCTGAAAATAACCACAAAAAGTAGTAATGCTCGAGTTGCCATTGTCAGCAAAAGCAATGGTTGCCAAACTACATATATATATATATATATGTATGTGTGTGTGCGCGTATATATATATACACACATGCCTAAGGTAAAGTGCCTTTACCCGAGTTATAGTAGAAATCTGTAGCAGAACTGAAGTGAGTCTTGCATTAGTCTAGTGTCCTGACAAGTGATTTTAATTTTCTTCCTGAATTTTAAAAAATACTTCAATAGCTGCACTGCAGTGCTGCAAAAAAGACCTTGTCCCCTATCCTTTATAAGACTGAACTTGAGACAGGAAACCTGAGGACAAAGTAATATAAAATTTTAGGAAATCCAGATTTATATACTTACAGTTCAGGAGTGGCTATATTTTATTTATGAAGCTGTGTTGCCTGTTTATCCTCTGCCTTCTCCCATCACTCCCATCACTTTTCTTGTGCTGCTGCTAATGCAAATGTATGCAAGATTAGGCAAATCCTGGCAGCCAGTTGATGAGAAAACAGAAAGGCCTTGGGAGGAGATCAATTAGTCTCATTTTTGTTCTTTTGTTTTATTTGTTATTAGATACTTTCTCTTCCTATTCCTGAGGAGAGATCATTTAGCAGTCAGGTGGATCATAGGCCATCACTGTGTCCACTGCAATTTGTGCGGCAGGCAAGGTGGCATTTTATACTGGAGGTATAAGTCAGCACCAGCTCTGTGCTGCTGATTCATGGTGCTTATAGAATATCAAGCAAACAGTTACATCGCAACCAGGCCAGCCACCCAGTCTGGTTAACCACACAGACTTGCAGGTTCTTGTGAAGGTGGGATGCAGGGCAGTGATAAAGGCATTGAGGCGTGGGGAGAAGGGAGAGAGGTTGTCTGCTAGAGTATACTGGGGCAGGAGCAAATGCAGGTGACAAGAGCACTGTAAGCTGTTTTTTGCCAATGAAGTTTGGTTTATGACAGGTGCTTTTTTTAAATGTAAATATTTTGGGATTTCAAAACACATACATGGGAAAATAAATTGGGAGTGGTTTGCTTTGTTTTCTTTCTTAACCTTAAGTAATCTTCCATTTCTACTTTATAAATTGAATCAAATGATTAAGTTTCCAGGTTGACATGTCCTATGTATTTGCAAGTCCTAAGTTCGTTTGGTATTCAAGAGTAAAATCTAATGGCTTCAGCAGCTTGGAAACTTAAGGAGGTACTGAATTCAAGTATTGAAAAGATAAGACAAAGGTTATAGTAGTATCCAAGACAAAGGTTATCACGGTATTCTAGTTTACTACTGCTATCTGTTTGAAAGTCAGAGCCTGACCTTATAGTTTAGAACAACCTTGATGTTTGATAAAGAAGTTTGATCATCCTGCTTTTTCTTTTCTCCTTCCTTAATTGCTTCTTTAATGGAAGATGCCAGTGATGGTGGACGATCCTATAAAACAGTTTTGGATCGCTGGAGAGAGTCGCTTCTTTCTTCTACCAGCTTGTCCCAAGTCTTCCTTCATCTGTCTACGCTGGATCGAAGTGTCATCTGGTCTAAGTCCATCCTCAATGCTCGCTGTAAAGTATGTCGAAAGAAAGGCGATGCAGAAAGCATGGTGCTGTGTGATGGCTGTGACCGAGGCTATCATACTTACTGTATCAGGCCCAAGCTCAAGGTATCTGAGGAAAAAGAAGTGCTTCCTTTATGCACAGAACTTGGCTAGTTCTTATGAGTTAATTGCATCTTGCTTTCTTTTTTCCTTTTCTTCTGTTTCTAGGTCATTCCTGACGGAGACTGGTTTTGTCCAGAGTGTCGACCGAAACAGCGCTCTAGACGCCTCTCCTCCAGACAGAGACCTTCTGTGGAAAGTGATGAAGAAACTGCTGAACGGCTAAGAGAAGGGGGAGAAGATGCACACTATTGTGAAATGGGACAAAGTGAGTATGAGCACTATGAAGAAGAGCAAGTCGAGGAGGATGAATCTCAAGAGGAAGATGAGATGAGGTAAATATCAATTAAAATGGTTTCCTACTGAAATTGCATCTTGATTATTAGGTGCAGTAATTGTTCACATAAGCAGATATCTTAAAAATCCATTCTGAAAAATATATTTATTTAGAAAATGACAGCCTGTTATAAATTTGGCTCTTACTGATGGGTTTAATATTAACAAAAATTAGATCTACTGGACTTAGACTCACTTTCGGGATGAAAATTCCAGCCTTGGATGTCTGGGTGATAGGTGGCCGTCAGAACTGCAGTTCTGTACAACTGCTCTTTAAATGTTAAGTGGAGAGAGTTTCAAACAGTAAGGATTTTCTGGAGAAAACCTGCAGTTGTTTTTATCCAGTTCTGAATTTTGGGGGACTGGATGGATACAGTAAGTACTGAAACATGAGGTTATCCATTGGCAGTTGTGTGACATTGGGACGACTTGAGATATTCTGTAAACAAACAAAACAAAAACCAAACCAACAACAGAAAAGCCCAAACCAAAACCACAACCCGATGCCCTCCATCCCCAAACCAACTGACCCAAAAGCCCTAAATAATCCAGCATGATAATTTCAGTCAAGTGATGAATTTGGTATGTGTAACAGGAACGTAAATGTTGAAGGAAACTTTCCCAGTCTCTGAGTCTTTTTCTTCCTTTTGGTAGTCTTTTGAATTGACTGAAGCAAGATTGTTTGCTGCTCTGACCTTTGGGATTCAACAGTTGGAGAGAACTTGCATCTCTTTGAGAAATAAATGTCTCTGGGATATTCCTTCTCTCTTGTGATGGAAGGAGAGTCTTGACTATTAGTTATAAACGCAGACCAGAACATAACCTTTGTGCTTGGTGGTTTAGAACTGCAGTTAGTTTATGTAGCTAATACTGTTGTTCAAAAATCTTAGTAGTTATAGTTGCTGAGAGACGTAAGTGATTTAAAGAAACTGACAGCTGGAGCTGGTTCTGCAAACACATTGCACAAGGTGCAAGGATGGCCAGAATTCTGAGCATTTCTTTAAAGTATGTGCTCCATTGAATATTGTAATTCAGAGACTTTAGAGTAGTATTTAAGATAATGGTAATTGGATGACTACATCAGCTTGAAAGCCAGCTGCTTACCAGTGAAACCTTGAATAGTTTGCTTTATAAATGCTGAATTAGAAAACTGAGGGAAAAGAGAAGAATGGAATTTTGGCATAAATAAACATACTTGTTCACTTTTTCTAGCCCATCAAAGCAAGGAAGACCCCAGGTCAAGTTTCCATTAAAAATGAGAGCAGCCAAACTCAACAATCCATTCTCAAGTCGGAACTGCCAGCGTCAGGCAAGATATGCTTCTCGGAGTCAGCAACACACACTTAAGCAAACTGAACCTTCACCTAAAGTTACCAGGAGAGGTTTAAGAAATATAAAATCAACCACTCCGTCAGTGACAGAGCCTTCTCTAAGACTTAATAGCCGGACCACTCGTCAGAGCCAAAGTTCATTACAAGCAGATGTATTTGTGGAATTACTCAGTCCTCGAAGAAGACGAAGAGGAGGAAAGAGTGCTGATAACACACTGGAAAGCAGCCCTTCCAATTCTCTTGGATTTAGAATTGTTGATACTCCAGACTCGAACGAACGGCTTAGGAAGTATCCAGTTTCTGCCTCAAAGCTTTCTCTTCCTGTTACTGAACCCAAGAGAAGAGGCAGGAAACGACAATCCGCAGGTTAGAGAAATGTGTTTGTCCAGAGCGAAAACCACATTGTCTTCTTTGCTTAAATGTTTGTGTGATAGAGCGAGGGGACTAGAAGTGGTGGCGGTTGGCATTTTTACCACTTCCAACATGACATTTCCTTCTTTTACAGTGACAGAAGTGAACCATAAAAAAAATCCCGGTCATATAGGGAACAAATACTTTATTTGCCAAGGAGATTATCATATCCATATTTGAAATTTCATATTTGCATACAATGTAGAGCTAATAAGTGAATAGAAAGTGATATTTATACCTTAGCCTTATAAGTAAACATTGCACATGCAGATGTTCAGTTACGGCTTTTATGGTTTTGCTGTATTGAACAGTGAAGAACACGGATGAAGGCAAGTTAGTGAAATCAGGAGTGTATACGTAAAACAAGAAGCTGCTACCAGAAGAAAAATGTTGTCTGTCAATATAGGGCTGACAGTGTCCTTGCTTGTTAAGCTAATACCAAGTATTTGATTGCAGGGAAATACTTGGAAAGCTACAATAACCTTTTAAAAGCAAAAAAGACCCAGTGTGAGACTGGAGTGTAAAAAAGCTTGCGCCCTAGTGTGGCAGCCTTGTATTCTGCACCGTTTCTGTCCTACACCATTGGGAGTGTCTGGGCTTACGCACTAACCACCCTGCTGACTACTCCTGAAAGCAGATAAAACGACTCTGAATAGAGGTTTTGTGGAAGTAGAAGTTACGAGCAGGCAGCTTATTCTGGTTTTCTCACATAAGGCTGTTCTTTCAGTGTTTAACAAATTGTTTTGAAATCAGTGAAAAAATCCTTTCCAAAATTAATGTAATGAAGGAGAGTGGAAGGGGAAGCCAGCTGAGTTCTGGTACTTAGCATTTTTTACCGCAAGAGCGACATGTAGTGGTTAATAACAAGGCTGTAGTATAGTCAGTACCTGAAGACAAATGACATGAGTTGTGGCCTGAAATTACTATTTTAGTGCCCAAGAATAATATGGGGGTAGGTTTTTTTAGTTTTTTGATTTTTGTTGTTGTTCTTCTACTTGTCAGGTTTTTGTTTTTACCTGTGGGGTGTTGCTTTCTTTTTCAGAATCATCTCCTCAAGTGTCATTGAACAGGAGAAGTTCAGGACGTCAAGGGGGAGTCCATGAACTCTCAGCTTTTGAACAACTCGTAGTGGAACTGGTACGACATGATGACAGCTGGCCTTTCATGAAACTGGTTTCTAAAATCCAGGTAAGTAGCTGTAGAGGAAACGATAATGTTTGAGTATCTTGTTTGCTGACAGTAAAATTTGGGATTTTACAGCATTGCCCAAACCGCAGTGGGATTCAGAACAACTCTTGCTTTTCAGCTCAAATATGTGGTGCCAGAAATAACTTTTCAAATTGACATGTTACTGGAAAAATTTTAAATATACTTGCCATCAAGCATTTAAAAATGTAAAATGCTTTGATTTGGGGAAAATAAAAAAAGCAACAAAAACCCCTAACCACAAATAGATCACAGGTCTGCTATAGGTAAGCTTATGGTCATTGATTAATCAGGGTCTCTTCCAACCTGGTTATTCTATGATTCTATGATTCATAGGTATTTTGAAACCAGACCTGCAGTAAATAAGATGACTAGATAGGAATAACTTCACTCTAATGTTACCCGTAGTGCAGTGTAGATAATTTCTTAGCTTAGTTCTTAAGTTAATTTCACTTTAGTTTAGATTTTAAAATACGTGATGGCAAAGTAGGTACCCAAAGCAAGCGCTGGTTTAGAAGCTTGTATTACAAGTGGAAGTTCCCAAACCACCTCTGCTTTTCTGTAGGCTGTGCTGGCTTCTCAGTTGTGAGCCACTGCTGGAACTCTCCTGCTCTTAACAAAGTGTCTGTCGTTTCCAAGCCCTCTGGAGCAACTCTGCACAGACATTCTTGCAGGATCTAGAGCTCAATATTAAAGTGCTTTTTTTAAAATAACAGCAATAGCTGTTATGTGAAGACTTAAAAATCTGAATTCAGAGTCACAGATAGCTGGAAGGATTAACATATCTGGACAAAAAAGAATGATGTACAAACGTGAATGAAAGTTGTAAGTGTAGAGGAGGAGAGGAATTTTGAATTAAACGAAGAGGCATGTCTTCCCATTAGAGTACAGGAATTACACTGGGAAGTGCAAGAGTCTGGTGAATGCAAGGAAGCTTCTTAAGAAGGGATGGAGAATTCAACTTAATATTGACCCTGAAAAGAAAGTGCTAGGATTCAGTGCATTCCAGTTTGCCTGAATCAGTCACTAAGGGATAAGCTGTGTATAGTTTGGAAAGAAAAACCTGTACCTGAGTGACCCAAATTTTCTTCATCATGATAGAAATTTTGGTTTAAACCTTTTGCTGCATTTAAGACAATATCAAGAAAACACTGAAACGATTACTGCACAGCAGGTCAGAAAGAAAAATGACATTTTTTTAGTACTCATGTAAACAGCGATTCTAAAGGGAAAGGAATGAAAAATGTGTCAATCTAGTTCTATTTCTCTGCTAATTCATTCTGTAAGTTCATTTGTTGGTTGCATTTGATACAGTAAAGTTACAAGCCATAACCAAGAACCTGGTTTTTAAAACATACAATGGTGCATGTTGGGTACCTTTTCTTGTAACAAAAAAATAAAATCCTTATACTTCACCCCCACCCTGTTTTGTGAGTGAGAGTCATCCTAAAGTTTGGTGCTTATGTGGAATTCCAGTTCTGTGATCTCAATGATCAGTGCCCTGAGGGCTGGGCAGTCCTTTTCCTGTCCTCACTTTTCTCTCCTGGACACTGTTCTGAGTGGCTCTTTGTCTCTGGTGCTTGCATGCTGCATCCTGCTTACTGCAGAAAGGTTCGCTACCTTCTCTGCTACACAACTAAATGGAATCTTAGGATTTCATTTCTCTTGCAAGACAGCAAAGAGTAGTAGAGTAGTAGAGTAAGAATGGTCATTACTCATGATTAAGAATCTTTTAATATTGTAATGTGTTACAGGAAAATGAAAAACTTGAAAATCTTGGAAATAATTTTTTCACTTGACAGATGGGAGTAGCTGGAACACCCTAATGCTTATCTGCTCGAGTAATTTCCTTACAGTTGTTCACAGGGTATTTAGGATTAGATTTATTCATTGAATTGCTGGCTAATGTTTGTTGTGGTCTGCTACTTTAATGATCTAAAAATAGGAAAAACAATACCTGAAAACTAGTATTCAGTTCAGCAAGTGGAGACAGTTGCCTGGGATTCCTCTGTTTATTTAAAATAAATAAAAAAAATCTGCTAATGCATAATTTGCTCAATTTTTTACAGAGATGGATTTTTAAGCTTCCATTTGTTTGTTTATGAATAATTCTTTATTTTTTTCTAAAGGTACCAGACTACTATGATATCATCAAAAAACCTATTGCCTTAAATATAATCCGTGAAAAGGTGAACAAATGTGAATACAAGTTAGCATGTAAGTATTATTTATTGAAAGATGTAATGAAGCCTGTTCTCTCTTTAAAATAAATTATTGTGCTAAAATGGAGCTATGTCAGAGGATTAGAAAGCTTGAAATTGTCTTTGGTTTGGAGTTTGTGGTGGGTTTTGTTTTGTTGTTGTTTTCTTTTTAAAACAAAGAGCATTTACTAATACGTTTTAAATAAGGTTTGCTGAATGTAGTTTTTTCACTACCAAAATATATGATGTGAAGAGAGATAAATGAGTAGCTGAGAAACTGCTGGTAATTTCTGAAGCCTTTGATGTCAGTGAGTGACACTGATGAAATGTTTAGAAAACGTATCATTGTTACTGCTTGATTTGTTTTTCCTTTATTGATAATCAGAAAAATTTAAGAACTTTTACATGGCACTTCTCTGAAACTTGACACGTATGTAAAAACATTTTTGCGTTACAACTCTTTGTAGGACAATCACTGTACTAGTTCAGTGGTGTCGTAGTACTTCATCACACTGCCTTCTCATGACTGGAGACGTGCTAAATTAATTTATTTATTTTTTTATGTACTAGCGGAATTCATTGAAGACGTTGAGCTGATGTTTTCGAACTGCTTTGAATACAACCCTCGTAACACAAGCGAAGCAAAAGCTGGAACTAGACTTCAAGCTTTCTTCCACATTCAGGCTCAAAAGCTTGGACTTCCGATCACATCTGGTAATGTGGACCACACCGCTCCTGCGGCAAAGAAGTCACGAATCTAACCTCTGCCTTCTAAAGGATTTTTTGAGGGAATCTTATGTTCATTAAATGAAACGTTAAATCACGCAGTCGTCATACCTGTTTAAAGCAATAACAACTGTTTAACCACCTTGAAGTGTGGCCTGCACTATATTCTCAATGTAATATTAAGCACTCAGGAGAAAGTAGGAAAGATTACCTTTGCTACAGTTTTTATTCAGTGTCTAATAATTTTGATAGATGTACTGGATACAGTACTGGTTTACAGAGGTTTTGTACATTTTTAATACATTCATGTGTCCAAATATCTTCCAGAAGTACATTGTTTTTTCCTGCACCAAATGACTTTGTTTCATCCTCTAGATTTTGTAGGAGCTGTGGTATTTGGGGCTTTATCAACTCAGATAAAATCTTCTGCTGTAGCACAGTTGAAGAAACTGTGTGTGTTTTGAAACTTGTTTGAGCCTATCTTCTCAACACTACACATGAATGAGTACAACTGCATATCTTTTTAAGTACTGTACCAGTGCTGGCTGGAGGTATTCAGTCTGAATTTATTAAGTAGATATTTATTTAGCATTCAAAGTAATTTGTGAATTTGTTTTGTATTTATAAAATTTGTACTTGGAGATTAAAAACAACAAACCCCAAGAGAGAGTTCCATAACTTTTTAATTTTTTCCCCCCAGTGTGCGGGTTTTTTTGTTGATGTTTATTTCCATCTAACTTGATCAATCAATAAATACCTTCCCATGTCCCTGGCAGTTCTTCTAGCAATGAGTAAATTTACAGGACCCTGCTATAAGTTTCTACGAACAACTTTGGAAGTGTACAAATAAAATGACACATTTTTCAAAGTATTTTGAGCTTCTGGCATTTCTTTTGAGTTACTGCTGCACCACCTTCCTCATTAATTTACTAAGACAAGTTGCTGGAGAGATCACAGCAGAATTCAGTTTCAATGCAAGTACCTCACCCAGCACTTCTGGCACCTGCAGCCAGTGGGATGCCTGGTATCTGAGTGATGCAAATGTTCATCACTGTGTAAGGAGTAATGCAAGAAGTGGGTGTGTACGTTCTATGGTTCTTTGTTAGAAAAAAGATCCTAAGGGGTGTAAAAACCTCATAGCTTTGTTCAGTTGACCAGCAGCTGCTTTAAACTATCTTTACTATCCATGGTAGTTTTACTTCAAGTAATTTAATTTACGTTTATTAAACTCTGAGTCAATAGCTCTAAAACCCATCTAAAACCAGTTCTGCCCACTGGTTGTATGCCATACTCTGAAGAAACAAGATGCAGCAGAAGTTTGGGAGTAGGAGTGAAATAAAACTAAAATGTGAGGCTTGCTGCTGCAGCACAAACACTTTTCTCCCTGTGATTCTGATAGCTTTGTTGGAGCATTAAGACCTGTTATGTTACAGGCCAGAACAATTACTTGCTGTGTAGTTCTGAGGTTTCCTTGCTGCTGTAGTGCTTGCCTTGCTTAAGAGCAGCAAGAATGGGCATTCCCTTCAGCCTACGGAATGGGTGGGGATAGACAGGAGGTGATCAGTTTGGTGTTGGACTTCAGTTGTTTTTTTCTTTTCTTAAAAAAATAAATCCAAGAATGAAAATGGGGAGGGTGTTGTTGGGTCTGTTAATACTTCGGTTTTTACGTGAGCTTTGCCTTGTTCAGCTTTTCCTCTGTCCAGATCAAAGACAGGTTTCTTGTTTCCACCACAAAAAATGCCTCATTTCCTAAGGAATGTGAGCAGCAGAAGACTTCTTTGCAGAGTATAAATTGTACTTGGTATCCCTGCATCTGTATAGTCCCAAGAGGATGTGATTATCCCAGCTAGCAAGTTGGAAAAACACTTGTGTGACTTCTTGTTCACGTGAATATTCCCCATTGACTTAAATATGAATTATTCTTGGGGGGCACAGTGAACTGGAGTGCTGCTGCGGCAGATACAATTTAAATTGTTAGTCCCCAGCTCTTCATTCTTATTTGTCTTTCTCCAAAGTTATTTCCTTCAATAGCTTCCCCTCAGCAACACAACTATCATTTTGAGTTTGGGTGGAGCAAGTGGAACAGTTTAACCCTCTCTGCTATGAGCCAAGTTACCAATTTGTCGTTAGGTTTACAAGTCTAAGGTTTTCCTTAAATGTGCCAAAGGCAAAATACAGACAAGTGCCCGCTTTTCGTATTCGTAAATCATAGACTGGTTTGGGTTGGAAGGAACCTTACAGAATATGTAGTTCCAACCCTATTGCCGGGGGAGGGATGCTTCCCACTGGAACAGGCTCCTCAAAGGCCTTGTCCAGCCTGGCCTCAAACACCTCCAGGGATGGAAAGCCATGACTTCGCTGGACAATCCGTTCCAGTGCCTCACCACCCTCACCACAAAAAATTTCTTCCTCATATTTAATATAATCTCCCCTCATTCAGCTTAAAACCATTACCCTCACCCTTTCCCTGCACTCCTTCATAACGAGCCCCTCCCCAGCTTTCCTGTAAGCCCCCTTTAAGTACTGGAAGGCTGCTCTAAGGTCTCCCTAGAACCTTCTCTTCTCCAGGCTGAACAACCCCAGCTCTCACAGAACCACTAGACTGGAAAAGACCCACTGGATCATTGAGTCCAACCATCGAGTCCAGCCCGTTGTCATGTGGAAGATGCTGCATCCCTCTCATGGTCCTATCTTGAACTTGCTCTAATCCACGTCCTCCCTGTGCTGAGGATTCTAGAACTGAATGTAGTACTGCAGGTGAGGTCTCACAAGAGCAGAGTGGAGGGGGAGAATCACTTCCCTCAACCTGCTGGTCACATTTCTTTTGATGCTGCGTCAGCAATGCAGACCTGCCTGTCCCTAGCTCTACTCGCAGACCCTCTGTTCCTGGCAGTAGGCTGCCTACGCTGGTACTTTCACTGTGGCTTTTTAAGCTTCAGTTCTGCTTTTTCAGATTTATGTCAAGGTGTCTCTTCATGGCTGTTTTATTTCCCCCATGCACACCTCTTTGGAAAATGGGGAATGGTTACATACCTCCCTCGTTGTCCTAGGGGCTGAGATATTGTCTACCTTTCCCCTCAAGCAAACCGGTGTCTTACCAGGATCATCCACCCCCTGTGCCATTACCACCAGGGTAAGGGATGTGCAATGTCTGGGGTGGGGGCACCAAGCCAAAGTTTCACAAAGGTGCAGAAATGGATAGGGCCACAAGCTTCGTCTCCAATTCGGAGGCCCTGGCTAATCGCGCTGCACCAGCCTCTTCAGGAAAACAGACAGTAGGATTCCTGGAACTCCAAGTCCAGCATCTGTCCAAACAGCATTTTGAAAAGATCGGATAGTGATTCTTCCCCTTCTTGATAGCTCCAACATACCTTAACCCTGATAAGTGGCCAGAGACTGTCCTATCAGCTACTTTTCCTGCTATGCAAATTCTTCCACTTTGATTCATGTCAGGGTTAGGAATTACTGAGAAACCACACTGGGCACTGTCTTCTGATGCTCTTCAAACATAACTCTTCCGTAACTGTGAGGCCAGTTCCCCAAGTGGAGGAACTGGGCTCTGACTCAAAGGATTTTCTCTTCCAGGAAATCAGTGTGTTTCCTCAAGCATAACTTGCTCAGCTCCTGCCCACCACAGACTGCTAAAGGTGCGGAATACAAATCCCTACAGTGGCTGCCATTATTAGAAGCTTCCCTTCCTACCCAAGCAGGACGAGGTGGAAGGAGACGGCCTGTTCTAGTGCTGGGTGTAGCCGTGTGTGGTGATTGCAGTCAAGCTGATACTGGCTGTTTATGCTGAAGTGTCAGCTACCAGCACCAATGTAGTGAAGCTGTTGTGCCAGATCCCTTCACGTGCATTAGGAGGCAGGTGATCACTTTGATGGGCATAACTTCTGGAAACCTTTAACAACGCTGGGAAGCTTGAGTTGCTTCGGTCTGCCAGACTGTGTGACAGATGTGAGCCAGCACTCTGTGAAGGGCTTGGGCTGGGGCCACCAGCTGGATGGCTCTTGTGTGGAGGGTGAGGTCTTAAATAGTGTAGGAGAAAGCACATAAATGTTAGCATTAACAGTAAAGGAAGATGACTTTAGCATAATCTTAGCAAATACGGGCATTCGAAACCAGCAAGAAGCGGCTGAAAACTTCCAGACCCTGAGCAGCCCAACTTGCTGCAGTCACCAGTTGCCCCACAACCAGCCAACTCTGAACCTACCGCAGTCCAGAAGAAGAGATTCTGCTATGGACATGTGCAGGGAGCAGATCCCTGGACACACCAGACCATGCTGGAGTCCTACCCAGCATCGTGTTGCTGCTGGACTGGTAATCTAGTACTTTAGGATTTAGGAGATTACATGTGTGGTTTATGAATTTTCAATCATTGATGTAACCACTGAATTAACTATTACCATGCAACAGTCTTGTATCTTCTAAGGTTTATTTGTTTGTATTCGAACAAGTAAGGTCTAACACTGGTCACGTTGCCTAGTGTGGATCGCTGTCATAACTAATTGCAACAATTCCAGCTAGCACTTCTTGAGGCTACCACAGACTAATTCTGTTTAGACTGGGAGTCAGCAATTCTACTTTAAAAAAATTGCCAGCATTCAGATGACTGCAGGTAGTTTTCTGTACAGCATCCGGCTCAGTGCTGCAGCTCCAGGAGATCCCTCCTCGGCACTGCTAAACCGCCAGCTTTATCTTCACAACAGCAACTTCTTGGTCTAATTCTGCAGCGGCACTGCATCCAGCTTACTGTAAGGGGGTACTCTGAGATTCTCAGCCTACTACCATTGCCTTCTTACTCCTGCCCTTCATCAGCAACCTATTTGCCTTAATTTGGTGCTTGCTTAAGCAGTGCTCTGTTAAAACTTTGCCTTTAAGTACACAGATTGTATTTATGTCTGGCATGAGGCCTGTGTAACAACCTCTCTTGGAGCATCCCTAGGCACCACCAATAAGAAGGTTTCCCATTTTTGGGCAGTCAGGTTTGAAAATGTTTGGATTAAGAGAAATGCAAAAGGTAAAATGACTTCTCTGGAAATCAGAAAAATAAGAAAAATGGATGAGTGAAGCCATCAGCTTGGTACCCACCTGCTTCCTAATAGTGATGCTGAAGTAGCACCATCCCTAAAACGTCTGTGTATTTGTGGATGTATTTGTGCATATGTGTGCAAAGTTTTGTATTTTTTATGGCTGTAAGCCCCAACTATAGAAGCAATGCTTAACATTCCTGAATGTGGTACTTTTGGAAAAGGCTGCCCAGGGATGTAGTGGTTGCCCAATCCCTGGAAACATTTAAGGTCAGGTTGGATGGGGCTCTGAGCAACCTGATCTAGTTAAAGATGTCCCTGCTCCTGCAGGGAGATTGGACTAGATGCCTTCATGGTCCTCTCCAACCCAAATTATTCCATGATTCTATGACTCCATGATTCTATGTCTTTAAAAGGTGCATCACCATTAACTGGGAAAGTGCTGGTAAAACTGTGATATACTCAGACTGTGAACAGTGCTGGGACCAAAGCCCGGTTTCTCCTGCCTTCCCCTGCTTCCAGCAGCATCCACAAATCCGAACTTCAGTGACAAGGTGTGGCTGGGTCTGCATTTATGCTTGGTTTCATTTTTTAAGTAATCAAACAAGCCTGATGTGCCGTTGGTGAAACACTCTGTCCTCAGCCACACACCTGCAGCTGCTTTCTGGCAAACAGATGCTTTTCCAAACCAATAGTTTTTAATATTTGGAGTGCATTAAAATGCTAAACATCAGTATGAGCTATACTTGAAAAGTTTTCAGTGGCAGAAGGCTACAGGCTGCATATTTTTTTCCAAAAAGTGCACTGATGCTGACTTTGGGTTTGTTTCTCTACTGTAACATATCTGTTTTCTGGGGTTGTAGCACATCTTTTCTGGAAAATTTCTGAAACTAATTTTATTTTACTTTTTTAGATGCAACTCCATCTTTAATTTCTTTTTTTTTTTCAAGTATGAAAGAAGTAAAAAAACACGTTTTCTGGTCCTCCAAACACAGGAATGCATCATCTGCTGCCTTGTAAGAGGCTCTGGGTAATACAGGAGGCTGGCCAGGGTCAGAGGTGTTTGGCCTTGTCTGAGAGCCCCTCACTCTTTGCCAGAAGGGAAAGAGAGCAGTAAGCACCGACGCTCTGCCAGTGCCTTCCCTGCTGCTTACAGAGCATATCCAGCTGTTCAGGTCACTCGCTTTTGATGATAGAAATGTTTGATTGGGCCAAGTTTCCTACAAAGATGCTATGTGACAGCGTGCTTGGCAAAGCGCTGGCTGCTGCCCACAGAAGATCAGTTTTCACTTATTCTTCTCTACAGTCGTTCGCTTTTCCTTTCTTAGATTGGTTTCAACAAACTACGAAAGAAAGGGTCTTTATTCTAGTAATGGAGCGTCACTGCGCCAGCATCGTGTCGCAGGACAGAACTATTTAAAGTGTGTACAGCCTGAGTTAACACTGCCGTCCGTGGAACTGAAACCAGCATGCTTATGCTACAACATCCCTTGCAATAAAGTTGTCTCATAGAGGATATTCCTGCTCTGCTAGGGTAATACACAGTCTGACTTGAGTTTTGGTGATTTCTATTCTTATTTTACCAATTTATTTAGGCTTTAAACAGCTATCTCCTAGATTAACAGTCCTATAAGAACATATACAATAATCCATGTGCTTTTCTGTTTTCCTTCCCCAAGTGCCTTACAGCTAAAATTCATTCGGAGAGGAAGGGACTTTGAAGAGAGAGGCTCTGCTGTGGCTCGGCTGCTGTGAATCATATGTTCAAAATGGCAGCAATGTGAGCCAGGATGCTGAAACGTTTGGGGTTTTGGATGGCTGTTCTGCATTTGATTCTGGGCAGCGTGGGGATTTGCCTGTGGGATCAGGGCTTCATAGCTGCCTTTCGCAAGCATTCCTGTACAGATCCCACCATCAGAGTCACATGCTGGGCTCTGCAGTCCTGGCACCACTCGAGAGTGCTGCTGTTACCAGAGGACACTTTCGCACTGACCAACGGGTCCCGCCATCCAGCAACAGTTATAAATATTCCTGTGCCCCTGCCATCCTAAAGCCCATCCTCAGCCACCAGAAAGTGACCTCAGCTCATGCATTTATCATGTTGGGTTTAGCTAATGTTTTATTTTTAGATTGCTATCTGAAAAAAAAAAAAAAAGTAGATTTAAAGGCAAGATAAAATTTTTAAGAAACATGCTTTGTGAGGAGGTTTTGCAGTGCTTGAATACGTTTAGTTTGTGCCTCTTTTGTTTTCATAGCTGTCTATCTTTGCTTCCAAGAGGTTTCTTAGAACCAGTCCCTAGGTTAAACCTTCGTGAAACAGGATTTCCTTCCATTCACATGCAATGTGGCAAACTGAGTCCTAGGTCTGTCTGCAGCAATTTTAACAGTATTAAAACTCAGAACCACAAATGTCTGTTCTCCTTTTTGTCCGGCCTTTGTGACTTCCAGTCTAAAGGGGCTATATGAATTAATCTCTCCTGTCCTGGCACTCTTGTGATGGCTTTCTGCACCTCCTGGGGAGGATTTGATGCTTTTCTAGTTATTATTTTTTGTATTGTGGATTTTTCCTTACATCACACCTACGATGTCACAGAAATGCTGATCATGATTAGAAACCATCCCTTTTCCAAGGACCTTATACTGATGCAATGATATAACCCTAGTAGAAGGCGAAGCACGGAGTGATGAAGGCTCGTAGCAGAAATAGGCCAAGGCTGCAAGATTTGGGATTGGTGGCCAAAATCTGCATGCAATGTGCGTACAGTGCTGCTTTGCACTTGTCCAGCCATAGTAGAACAAGGATTTCTCATCCCACGAGGAACCCCGTCTGTCTCAGGTGGCTCAATTTGGGGAGGCTCTTTTGTAAAGAAGAGCATAATAAAGTTGAATCATAATATTCCTTATGTGGCAGCCTGCCCCTTCAACTTCTTGAAGGTCTGCACACATCTATCCAGAAGGGAAAGAGCTATCTGAAATTCTTGCCACCTTTTCCTGGAGGCACAGCAGTTTAACATGTGTCATCTGCTGAGATGTCTGACTGCATCCGAACTTTTGACATTCATCCTCCTGCAAATCAGGCTGAAGCCATTCAAGAAATGACCCCTCCCAGCTGTCTTCTGCTGAGAGGAGTCACTGCTCTGTGGCTCAGAAACCAAATCAAGATGAAACCACTGTTACGGAAGTTGTAGATATAGATTTATTTTGGTGATGCTACAATTCTCCTTACTCCTTCTTTATGTAAGTTTTATTACATGTATGTACTAAACTTTACATACTGTGAGCAAGTGAAGAACCACCAGTTGAACCACTGCACAGAGTAAGAACAGAGACCACATTTTTAGCTCCATTCTGATTTTAAAAAGAAACAAAAAAATCTGCTTCTGTGCTGTGGGAAATCTATTGAAATCCTAGCGTAGGAGGCAGCAGTATTTGACTTCCTAAGCTTGGAGGGAGAAACTTAGAGACTTCCAGCATAAGGACTATCATTTAATTTGTAAGACATGGGAGAAAGAGAAAAAAATTGCTGAATGCTGCTGAAGCACATGCACAGCAAAAGGACATTGCAGCTGTCAGAGAGATTTGGCTCGAGCAAGGCATACAACAGTGCTGAATAGACATTGTAGTAACAGACAACTTTCTTCTGGTGGCAAAGGCAGGGCATTTTTGCCATAAAATAGAAGTGGTGAAATTGCTGTTGAGGAAGCACCTCCTGGGACCATCATGTTGATTAACATCCCTGCTAACCTTAGGCATCCCAGTTTTATGGCTACACTAGAAATTCCTGACAGAAACTAGCAAAACTATTTACACCACCTTCTCTGTTTTACTTGTATGTGTGCCCTTGAATAGTGCTAGGGAAGTAAGAGGCTGTTGGATTTGTCTGCAGCTGTAAGCAGATGCTGTGGGCTGGGGGAAAGGTGCTTAAATAGGAGCTTCCAGGCGTGACTTCTCATGCGTTATCCTCCTCTCTGCAGCAGCTCCTCTGCTGCAGGCACACATCACCAGAACAACATATTTCAAACTAAAAGCGGTGTATTTCATCTGAAAACAAGGTGGTAGTACTGGATACAGTTTTGGGTTTTCTTCATAATGGTTTCATAGCTGCATGCTTTTAGTGTGAGAGATTTTTCAATCCTAGAGGACTCTGCCATTAGCTCATTTTATAGGAAAAAGTTATATATACAGAACAAGAACAGAAAGGGAACGGATTATCCAGAAGCGGTTTCTCCAGGTGCCCGATACATCTGGCAAATTACAGCATTGCTTTTTTTTGTGGCTTGAAGAATACTTCTAGACTTTTATTTTATTAGAATAATTAAATAACAAAATCTATACCTTGCTTAGTGTTAAAGCCTGTTCTTCCAAAGCACTCTGGCAGCTCTTCTCCTGATTCATGTACCCAGCCTACAGGTCAGCTATATATGCCTGAATCTAAAGGTCACTTTGGCTCCCTTCTTGCTATTTCACAGTTATAAGCCTTATTCTGTGATGCACAGCCACTACCGTGCTCCCAGAAAATGATGCTGTTTTTCACATTTCCTCTTTTTTTACCATATTGCATCCATGTCTGCTCCATAGCTGGGATTCTGCTTCACTGCATGCACAGATATATGTGTGATACATCAGTAGCTGGAGATAATGGCCAACATCAAACTCCTTAAACCCAGTGTTGTCAGAGGATGCTTACTGAGAAGGCAAGTCTGACTTTGCTGTTTGCTTGAAACAGAGGTTTCAAGAAAGTACTTGTTCTGACTGACCTACATTTCCTTCTTTAGGAGGAGGGATGGCCTGGGGTTTAAAGCAGGGATGGGAATCCAAGCCTCCCTGCCCTGCGCCTGAGCCCACCACAGCCTACCTGGGTAACGCCAGGCAACTCATCAAATAGCATGGAATCATAGAATCATAGAAACATAAAATAGTTTGGGTTGGAAGGGACCTTGAAGACCATCTAGTTCCAACCCCCCTGCCATGGGCAGGGACATCCCACTACATCAGGTTACCCAAGGTCCCATCCAACCTGGCCTTGAACACCTCCAGGGATGGGGCATCCCCAGCTTCCCTGGGCAACCTGTGCCAGGGCCTCACCACTCTCATGGTGAAGAAATTCTTCCTAATGTCTAGTCTAAATCTGCCCTTCTCCAGTTTATACCCATTTCCCCTCATCCTATCACTACAAGCCTTTATAAATAGTCCTTCCCCAGCTTTCCTGCAGCCCCTTTTGGGTACTGGAAGGTCGCTATAAGATCTCCTCAGAGCCTTCTCTTCTCCAGGCTGAACAAGCCGAACTCTCTCAGCCTGTCCTCATATGGAAGGTGCTCCAGCCCCCTGGTCATCCTTGCAGCCCTCCTCTGGACCTGTTCCAACAGCTCCATATCCTTCTAACACTGAGGATTCTAGAACTGGAGACAACACTCCAGGTCAGGTCTCACATGAGAGGAACAGAGGGGCAGAATCACTCCTTCGACCTGCTGGCCACGCTTCTTTTGATGCAGCCCAGGATACGGTTGGCCTTCTGGGCTGCAAGCGCACCTTGCTGGGTCACGTTGCACTTCTCATCACCCAGCACCACGAAGTTCTTCTCTGCAGGGCAGTTCTCAATCACATCATCCCCCATCGTGTACTGAAAACGGGTATTGCCCTGATAAATAATGCTCATCCAGCAAGGATACTTCATTCATATTTTTAATAAAGAGATTTAAGACCTTGGAATCAAAATGCCACAAGTAGAAGTGAAAAAACCAAAATACTGTCTTTACCATAGAAGTGAAAGTTGTTTGGAAAAAAGTGAATAAATTGAATAATTGATATATTCAGTGGCTAATCTTATAAATCCTTCCTTACCTGAAATTATGCTGTAACTTCATGTCAGCTGTGAACAAGAGGCAGCAAGAAGAAAGTCTTAGGAAGAAACTACTCCTGGGGAAAATGCATTTTGCAGGGCATACAGGGATTTACGAAGGCTAGCAGGGTAAACAGTAATTACTTTTTCTAGTGCTATAAATGTGCAAATCTTTGTGAATGTTGAACACACGCTAATTACTTAAGTCATTTTTATCTTCTATTTTTATTAATAAGGCTGAGCAAATTTTCCCAGTATTTTAGACTTCGGGGGAATTTTTTTGTCTGTTTAGCCTTTTTTGTGCCATTAGTTTCCACATTTCTCTCACAGGAGTTATCTTTATTTCCTTTTTTGTTATGCTTAAACACCATCCCTAAAATGATGTCATTGCAAGACATAACATTTTAATTAAATCTCTTCTATTGTCTACTGACCAATGAGAGGCCTGTGGCTGCTTGGCATTATGATTCACTGGCATGTGTGACTTACCAGGCGCGGAGCATCACGGGTGGAGAGGGGGGAATTCCACCCTGCCCCAAAAAGCATGTGGCTGCTGCTCCTCGAGCATCCGCGCTGGCTGCGCTGGGTTTATGCTGCTTCCTCCTGCCTGCTCTCCTGGCGCATGGCTGTAAGCTGAACTCGGCCAGGGAATGCAGATAGTGGAAGAGCTTTCCAAGGAGGGGGAGAAAAAGAAAAAGGGCTTTCCTTCAGCCACATCGCTGCACGGTCAGAGAAGTGGCTCCACTTGGCAGGGAAAGGGGCTGCTGAAACCAACCGAAGTATCACAGCATTCAAGTCGGCGTTGCAGCAGGAGGAAGTCTTGCCCCGCCTCTATGGAGATACAGCCATATCTCCTTGTTGCAGCAAGAGGGTCGGAGGGGAGGGAGGGATTCTGGAGCCCTGGGTGGTGGCTGCGGAAGGCAGCTGGCAGCAGGCAGCACCTTCGGGGCCACGCTGGGGCTGCTGAGCATGGCAGGAGCTGGGCAGCAGCCTGGAGCGTGACTCAGACGGAGGCATGTCCTGGCAGGGAAGACGAGGGTGTCCAGCAAGGCTGATGCAACAGATACAGCTCGCTCCCATCTCCAAGGTGGGCAGAGGCCAGCAGGCACGGCCCAACTCCTCAGTGAGCAGCAGTCAGCACCTTGCTCATCCTCACCCCTGCCGGTGCCATTAAGAAGCTGACTGATAGCTCAGAGACCCAGTGGGATTCAGGGACCACATCAGTGGAAGAGGCTGCACCAGCAGAAGTCACCCTGCTAAGGACGGTGGAGCCTTATCGGGGAAATCGGTCTCCTGATCCGATGGCAGGGCTTGCTGGGGATCCATGGTCCAAGCCAGTCCACGCATCGCTGCAGGCTCTCAGGCTCAGCACACACGGGAGGTACTGCAAGTCTTGCTAACTTGCAGCAAATTCACACCAGGGTCCATCACTTACAGTCAAATAATAGGTTTTCTATAAAATAAATGTATCTGCAGCGTAAGGAAAGACATTAAAAAAACTCGTCTGCCTTTTGCTGGGGTTTTCTCTAATGCTCTTTTACAAGTACTTAAGATTTTATCTAACATTCCTTTCACTCCCACTGAAAATACAGAATTGTTGGAGGGAAACTGGACATTTTCCAGAGGTATGCAGGAGTGCAAAGGGAAAAGTAAGTGCCCTGAGCAACAGATCTCATCAAATGCACTTTCCAATATATTTCTCCCTCTTGAGCAATTCGTTTTTTTAACTGAACAACAGTAAGGCTTTCTGCTATTTCAGTGCACACCTGTGCAAATTCTTCTGCTTTTCCTTTGAAGTCCTCTTCCGGAAGATAATTGGGCAACATCACACGAGATCTGATGTCTCCTAGCAGAAACCAACAATTTCCTGAGTTGAGCTGGTAGGCATACAGCCCCACTTTCTTCTATATCAATGAATTATTTTATGAAACTTAATTACTTAATTAAGGATCTTAATTACTTTTGTGACCTCTATCCTTCTGCCAGATTTAATTCAAATAAGCTAACAAGTTTAAAAGTCACTGGGACAAGGACTAGCCCAAGTGAGGGAGAGGATGCCTGAGGAGGCCAAGCACAGGCCTTGCTTCCACAGGAAATGAAGCTGAAATTGTAGTGTTGAATTTAGTGACACTGACTGCAAAGCAAGGAGGATGTACAGGATACAGAAAGAAAGGATCAGGATTTCAGACAGCTTCGATGCATAAGGCAACTTAGCCCATTATAATCACTTTGCACTAATGAGCATTCAGGAGTTGAATCCAAACTAACAGTGCCTTCTACCTCACGGTGAGTCATTTCTTCCACCCACAGAGGGTGAGGAGGGGTTTGGAGGGCTTCCTCAGAGGCATGCCGCTCCACATAGGGTATCATTCATAAGCTTTTAGTGCTGCTGCTGCTGCTGGGCACTCTGAATCATAGGGCTATTTCGGTGGTGCGTGGTGGGATGCAGGTCTTGTAGCACAAGGGTAGTGAAACTCAACGCCTCCTGAATGCAGTGAGATGCCAAGGTGGGGAACCAGCTTTGTCCAAGTGTGCTCCTGCAGTAAGATTTGCTTGGTCATTATTGCTTATGGCTGGATACTGGCCATTTCTGTGGCCTCCAAGGTCACCACTGGGCTCTGTCACAAGTTCCTTCTCTGATGGCTGCAGTCACTGCAAGTCCATCCATCATTTTATTGAAAGTGAGAAGCCCCTTTTTGTTTACCCGTGACCCGTTTTTCATTGCAGACAAATGTTCTCTGATTCTGGTGAACTCATTCTTTCTCAGGGATTTCTGTCAAGTCATAAAGTACTCCTTCAGCCTTGCTGCTTCTGTACTCCAGAGACTGCCAGGTACTGGCCAGTGATGTGCTGCAGCAGCCCTGTGTGCCTGGGTGCCTCAGGTATGCACCTTGCCAGGTGAAGGGAATAACAAGCGCTTCTGATTGATTATGCAGTTTCCATGGTAGTAAAGACGGAGGGTGAGTCACACGGGGTTTTGGAGTTGTCATCCCTGGAGCATTACCTGGAGATGCCATACAACTCCAGAGGTTGTAACTCTTTCTCCACCTGTTTTTTTTTTTTGAGTTTTTTTGTGAGCCTGGGATGTGCAGTGCAGCGGCCCTGCGCGGGCAGCTGAGAGCGCGCTGCAAGGGCATGAGGTTGGGGCACTCACACAGCAGTTCCATGGTATGGAACGAGCATTAGAAAAACCCTGCTGAGCCAACAGCGTGACTGTAGTCAGTGGCACTGGAGGACACACCGCACATGCACACAACTACTCTCTAGGTCCCACACTCCTAGCACTGAACAGGCAGGAAGAGTGAAAAGGCGGCCATCGGCCCATCAACTGGAAAAAAAAATTGAGTCTAATAGATTTGCTGCTTTCAGCTGAGTGGTATTGGGAGCCGAATGTAAGGAGCTAGAGTGGTAATGTAGCTCCAGGTTAGTGATTTCCAGACTGATAGGCTGAGGTAGGTAAATACATGACACACGTGTTGGGTAACATTGGTCTGCTGGTTTCACCAAGGAGCTATCAGAGGTTTTTGAGGAGAGGGAGCTGATCGGCCACAACAGAGGCTGCGAGTTGACACATCCAGCCTGCTGAGATCTGGGTCGGTGAGGAGCTCTCGGCTTTGGGACACGCAGCTTTGAGGCTACTCAGCCCAGACAACCCTCTCCTCCGCTCAGAGGGGCTGGAGGCAGAACACTCTGTGTCTGGTGCCTCGCGCCTGCCCAGCTCAGAGTAAAATGCTCTCCGGCGCTCTATCCGGCTTCATTTTTGTGAGAATTAATTGATAAGTTTTGCTGCAGCTGGTTTGTATGTTTAATTATGTTGTCATATAAATCTGTCTTCATATAAATCTGTCTTGTATTAAGAGACAATATGCAGACAGTCTCCAGACATGAATAACCTGAAAGAATAAACACTCTTTTAGAGCTGCAAGAATTTATTGATATGCTCAGTTGTCTAGCAAGATGTAGTTGTCTTAGGTCAAGAGATAACCTGAAGGAGGTCTCCAGACATGGACGGATAATCCAAAAAATAATGAGTGTTCTTTGAGGATTTATATGGTTCTTTGTCTAAAAGTAGCATATATGCCCGCTGCTTTTGTAAGATGTTGTACCTTTTTTTTTAGAAGGGCATCCAATTCAGCGCTGAATTGTAAAATCAAAACATTATTGCCTTTGCTTCGAAGACTTTGTCCTTTTTAATATTTTACCAGTGAATGAGTGTTTCTCACGATTTCCTGCAAGTATCTTTTATCCTTCCGCCTCGCGCGTCGCGTCCCACCGCCCGGGCCGCTCCTTAAGAGAGACCGAGGATCTGGGGGAGGGGGCCGGGGGATGACGGGGCGATGCTAGAACCGTGACGGGCGGTCGGAGGCGGCGGGGGGAGCTGCGGGGGGGGCCGCGGGTGGAGCCGCGGACACCGCCCGCCGCCGCCGCCGCCGCAGCGCAGCGCGCGCGGGGCGGGAGCGGGGCGGGGGGTGGCGGAAGGCGGGGGGGGGGGGGAGCGGCGCGCGCGGCACGTGGTGGCGGCGCGGCGCACGTGACCGTCCCGCCCCGCGTCCCCGCCCGCCGCCCCGCCGCGCTCCCCGCGTGCAGCCGCCGCTCCGCAGCCGCCGCCGCCGCCGCCCCGGGACCCGGCGCCATGGTGAGGGCGGGGGTGGGGGGTGGGGGGTGTCGGGGGGCCGGGCCGGGCGCGGGGCGCGGGGCCGGGCGGGCCCGGCGCGGCCTCTGGCGGCCATTTTAGTCTAATTTTAGTCGGTGCGGGGGGAAGGGGCGGCGGGGGCGGCCGCGGGGCGAGGGGGTCCCGGGGTGGGCTGCGCCGAGCGGGGCCCGGTTGGTGCTGGAGGGAAGGGCGGTCGGGGGTCGGGGGGGAATCTCGGGGCGCGGGGTTGGCGCGATGCGCAAAGCGCTTGTGCCGCCCGCCGAGCCGCGGCCGAGCCGCTGCCGCAGCCCTTCTCAAAAAAATAATAAAAGAACAAGCCCCCGGCGCCCTCCCCAGCCCCTCAGCCTCCTCTCCCGCCGGCCTCCCCTCCTCTCCTCCTCCCCAACGCGCTAAAGGCGTGATAAGGGGATGGAAAAGTGCTGGAGTAGGGCGGTTGTGTGCACGGTCGTGTAAAAACTGCTACCCGGGGTCGGAGCTGAAGATGCTGAGGTCTGCGACAAGGGAGCACAGAATTTACTGCTCCTTTATGTCTTCCGTCACGGTCTTGCAAAGATCGCTAAATTCGTAGTTGCATTCAGGATGACTATAGTACTTTTATTCTTACGGGGGCAGGAAGACTTCTTTTATCTAGCACTGTGGCCTATTGGCTTTTCTAGCGAGCATTAATTTTTGCTGTTCAAATTACTCTTCTGGTCTCATTTTACAGGCTTCTGGAGTAACAGTAAATGATGAAGTCATAAAGGTTTTCAATGACATGAAAGTAAGGAAATCTTCAACCCCGGAAGAGATTAAAAAAAGAAAGAAAGCTGTTCTGTTCTGCTTAAGTGATGACAAAAAACAAATAATTGTAGAAGAGACAAAGCAGATACTGGTTGGTGACATTGGAGATACTGTGGAAGACCCCTATACAGCTTTTGTGAAGTTGCTACCGTTGAATGATTGCCGGTATGCTTTGTATGATGCCACATATGAGACAAAGGAATCTAAGAAAGAAGACCTGGTATTTATATTCTGGTGTGTAAAAACAGAGCTTGCTGTTGAAATTGAACATTCTGAGTTGACACTGCGTGACTGAGTAACTGTCTTGTTATGGTTTTCTTCTTTCCTTTAAAGGGCTCCTGAAAGTGCACCTTTAAAAAGCAAGATGATCTACGCAAGCTCTAAAGATGCCATTAAAAAGAAATTTACAGGTACAGACCTAGAAGTGTTTCGTCCCTTAATTATAAGGCTGTTTAGATGTTGAGGTTCTCACAAGTACATTGTTGTCCATCTGTCTTTCAGGTATTAAGCATGAGTGGCAAGTAAATGGTTTGGATGATATTAAGGACCGTTCAACACTTGGAGAGAAATTGGGAGGCAACGTGGTAGTTTCACTTGAAGGAAAACCCTTATAAAAAGACAGACAAGTGCCATCTGGATCTAAGGAGCTTCCATTTCTGCAGCTCGTTCAATTGGAATAGTATTAGTCTCCCTGTCCCCTTCCCTCCTCAAAAAATAAGTCCCTTCCCTAATGCCCCTGAAGGAGATGTCATTGTTAAGCAGTCTACCAGTGATTGCCATTAGACTGTTTAATCCTGATAGTTTTATGTAGGATCCAAGGAATGCTTTCACGTCATACTTTTAGCCAAAACTGACGTTGTGGGCATTCCTTGCAACATGTACAATGAATGTGATAGTTAATGTGAATAGTCTAGCAGACAGCAAAGGGTAAGCTAATTGAATGCCTTGAAAGTATTGTCCACTGGTCGGATGGCAGACTCTATTCAGTATTACTTACAGTTGCACTTGATTGCAGTTCCATGAGGCTCTTGTGCATTCATACACCTCACCTGCCTTGACAAGCCTATTTTTGTGACATGGCAGCACACAACACTATGCATTTAAAGCACTTTTTTGTAACATGTTTGACCCGCCCCCCCAAAGGAATGCCAATTAAGTTGCTGTAACTGTGTCATCAAATTATTGTAGTACCTCAGTTTCATTCCTGTTACATGCATATCTTTATAAATGAAGTAGCTGTTACGATGCCTTTTGTTTTCCGTTGAATGTACACTACTGAACAGGAGTAGAAGTTATCTGTTTACCATGTGAGTCTTGAAACACTAAAGTTTTGTAAAACATCAGTCATGGTGGCAATTTCTGTATTAAAAAGAGCCTTAAATGGAACATTGTTTTTTGAGATCAAAAACTGGCCACGTTGCAATAAAACTTGTGGCTTATTACAGAACGTTGCCTTGTTTTCATTGGAAAATATAGTTTTAAAGTATGTTTAACTTAAGCATATTTCAAATAACTTCTGTGCAAAGTATTGTAAAGATAAACAGTCATTGATCTCATCTTGAATAATGCAAGCTTTTCATTCCTAATTGTGATTTAGACACTGCTTTACAATACTTCGTGGCTCTGTTCTGATCATTCGATAAAGGACCTGATCCTAGTTTACTATTGAAGACGCTACCACTACTAGAGACCATTAGTTCCATGAAACACTTGTGTCAGAAATGTAAAAACATGAAGTAAGTAACTACAAAGTGTGTTTCATACCTGAATGTTCTTAAAGTTCTACATGTCAGAGTAAAACCTTGCACGAAATCTTACAGCTTGCTGCCTTTTTCTGTAAGGTAATATTTGATGATAGTTTATATGATATGCTAATATGAGTCCGGTAAATAATTTTTGTTTCTGGAGCATTGCACCTAAGATAGACTTGGTACAAGATGTAGCCTAAGTGAACCATTCTACTTGTTAGCTTCTATGTAAATAGAACTGGAAAGTGTTTGCCACTACCGAGGCTTGCATTGGGGACGTGTTTTGGCTGGAAGCCAAATAGTGCTCTCCTTATAGAGAATTTGATCTGCTCTGTGTGAGCAATCCTCCCTTAGCCAGAGCTATTTATGGCAAACACATGCTTTTGTATCTTGTCATCGTTATCCACAAATGGCAAAACTGGACTTGATTCTCCTGGTATGCATAAAGGAGCACTGTTAGACAGCCACTTGCAGCTGAACTGTACATGCTGCTAGAAGGAATGCTCTTAATCATTACCTTGTTTTAAAAAGTTGATAGAGTAGAACTGTGGAGCTTTTAAACATGGGCCCTTTATGTTCAGTCCATAGCCTGTTTTCAACAAGGAAGCTGATAATCGTTAAAATATTTTTTCTTCTTTTCTTTTTAATAGTTTAAATAACCTAGTGGTACTGTGTTCAGGCTCTCTTGTCCTGTAGAACTTTAAGACTTAGTTTCAGGCTTCTGGCTGTCCCTATTATTTGCACACCTCATTGTGTTAGCTGTTCTATGTAGGCTAAACTTTACTAGAATTTAACTAAAAAGGCATGATGACCACTGACTTACTAAGTGTATCATTGAGTCTTGGTTTTGTTCTACAAAACTCCTTTCAGGTACCTTTTTAAGGTTGAGAAGTAACCGATGGTATGCATGTTGTCTAGATTAAAAAAAAAAATCTTTTTATTCCTCAGAATAGTCTCTTTATTTCCGATTTTTCACATTGTGTGTGAAGCCCAGTTTAAAGTAAAGATCTACTTCGTGCTTTGTTTGACTTGAGTTCAGTACAGTATAGTGAAACGATCTTCTAACTGATTTTCACAAGGTATAAATGGTTTCTTTAGAGAAAGCCAAAACTGAAAATGTTAAATTTTAACAAACCATTTGAATTTCATTTTAGACAGTAAACTTTTTTAAGCAGTAATGTGTTGAAATTTATTGTTTGTCTCTGCTGCAAACAGTCTGGAAAAATGTCTGTGGCTTCTAAGTTGAATATTAAAGGTTACTTTTTTTTTTTTTTTTTAACTAGCTTAGGTGTATATTCACTCAGTCCAAGTAGATATAAAATTGAAGCACAAACTGTATTTATGTAAGATTCCTACCAAAACAAGTGTTGGATCCGAAAGGATCAGCCTGCCTTCAGTTTGTTCTTGAAATGACTGACTGACTGATGCGAGGTCCAATTCAGATGGCTTGCTTAAAAAAAAAAAAACAAACCCCAATAAAGTGCTACAGAACTGTTACTGTTTGAATTATAAAACAAACGAGAGACAGCTGGCATCTGTTCCAAAATGGTTTGTCAGCTGTTGTTTTCTGTCATTATGCAAAATGGTGAGGGCCTCATTGTGATCGAGAAGTGGAGGAAAATCCTCTCAAGTTAAATATCTTCTGTGTATCTGCGTGTAGATGTGACTTTGGGATATATTGGCTTCAGTTATTTTATTGATGAAGAAATGTGAAATAAAATTTTCATGAGAATAGCTTGTGCAGAAATGGCATTTTTCTTCTACAAATATATTTCAAAACCAACCATTGTTCTGTTTGATTTGGTAAATCCTGGAAGAGGTATAGACATACGGGTTTGATTTCTCCAAAATGGGAAATCTCTCCAAGACTAGGGTGAGTAGGTGAGGTTTATGCTTGTGGCGATTTTAGAAATGCAAACCTTAAATTTGTATGGACTTGAGTGTAAGAATCACTCCTAGTCAGATTATTAAATGGATTTTAAGTATGTTCAGTTAAAACCGAAAGTGTTTCTCAAAGTGGAAAAGTCGTCTGCTGTACTGTTCCCTCGGAATGAGTAATCAGATACAGCAGTTGCCACAATTTGATAATAAACTTTACTCTCTTATGCCAATTCCAGTAGAAATCAAATTTAAATGTCTGCCTATTTTTTATAAACTTCTGTAAGTTCCCCTTGGTTTGTGGTGACGAGTTAATGATTATAGAGTGAAAACATGGCACTAATGGTGGATGAAAGACCATCAATGTAGCAACTATAAGTATTGAATTTCTTTTAAATATTTCTGATTTTGAAAACCTGGTATAAATAAAATTAATTTAAATGTCTTCAGATGTCGAGTATGTTTGTGTGCTAGGCAGCACCTACACTAATCATACTGCTGTTGGGTTTAGATTGGGAGAAGCCCAAATACTGTGAAAGGAGAGCTCACGGAGTAAATGCATGGAATATGTGCTTTTTTGTAATGGGTTTCAGCTACAGCCCATTACGTTCAATACCCAGGTGTAGCAAAACCCAGCACTGTTGGCTTTGGGGGTGGTCATAAAGAAGTTTTAAATAGGTGGGTGCAGGATAACCTTTCTCTTGGGTTGAGTCCCAGCTCTTATGTTCAGAAAACTAGACTTTTTTTGTTTTAAAAAAGAAGTCACAAAAAGTGTCGTTTCTAATACTCAGAAGAAAGTTAGCTGATATTGTCTAAAAAAGGTGACTCCATGAAGAATGATCAAAAGATTATCCTTTTGGTATCAGTGATAGCTCTCCTGTTAATGCAAAATTTCTTGGGTCTAGGAATAGCTTAGCTGGTGGAGAGTTAATTTTGTGAACAAGGCTGTCAAGAAACAGCTTCATTGGATTCTCTGGAGAAGACAGGCTTTTACAGTGTAAATTAACAACCTTTTTAGTGTTTACCTGATGTGATTTCTTTGTGGCAGTAGGGGATGTACATGAGAATACGCAATGAAAAGCAGAGAAAGATCTCTTTATGAAATAAAGTCTTTTTAGACAAATTACTACTTAGTTAAAAAATGTTCTATATATTAATATCCAGCACTTGGTAACCTATTGAATTTGGGTATTTCCCTGCCTCCCCCCTGCCATGCTGTTAAATCTACTGTAACCCCCATACGTCTCACTATTACTTACATTGCTTATCTCTGCCAGCTACTAATAATACCAGAGGAAAAAAATTATAAAAATAAAATATTAAAGTATTTCATAGGAAATTCAAACAGGATTTATGTTTTTGATTTGATGATAAAATAGAACTATCTTTTTTATATGGTAAGGCTTACAACAAAGATGTGCTATTTAGAGGCACTGGAATTAGTTTTGACATTGTCTTTTTTGTATGTTCCTATAGGTTAATATTTCTGTCAGCTTTACGTTGTAGTTACTTGAAAACCGATGATTGGGAAAGAAACTTGAAGGTGCTGCTGATTATTTTTAAAAGTTTCTAAATGTCCATTCAGATGATAAAATGAAACACACCAACTTCAATTTCCTGCTGTTAGCTTAATTTTTATTCTTGTGTGAGCAGGCTTAGGAATGTGTGTGTGGCTGTAATCATGCCTTCTCCTCTTCCACCTCTTTATTTTTAAAAACAGCTGTGTCACTGCAAATCCCTACCATCTGCCCACCATCTTCTGTACAGCTTTACGGACAATCTCCACTTGTACCTTTTAGAGTCTGTTTTTCCTCTCTTATTTGTGATTGTAGGGATTTGATTTAGAAAAACTAAACGCTGTAATATTATGCCCCTCAAAAGCTTTTCTGTTATGCAGAGAGTTAAAAGCATCAGGTGCTCTCTGGTGAGCACAGCTGCAGGGTATACATTGGCTTGAGAAAAAGAGATGCGATTTTGAGAACCGGTTTAGAGAGCTTTATTTGTGTCTGCTTCCTCTTAGTGGCAGCACTGCTTTCATCTGTGACCTTCTATTAAGGCTAATGTGAGAGCTAAGCTTTTCTTCCATTTTAGCTGTTTCAACAGCAAATTGAATGTGCCTGTAGCAAGCAAGGTGCAGAGAAGCAGAGGAAGGTTTAGAAGAAGCCGTTTTTCATATAGACCTGTACATCTGAAGCAGGGAGAAAGGGTTACAGGACAGGATTTGTTTCCTTTTAATTTCAGCATGAGCTTGCAACTGTAAAGACTGAGCTTATGTTATCTTTTGCTCTGCCTGAATGTATGGATTCCACAGTCTCAGCTCTCCCAATGCTTTTAAGCAATGAAATGGGAAGGTAACAGCTCTGTGTTGGTGAAATTTTGTTTTACTCCTATAAAAACTGAGCCATGCTATAAAGGGGCTTGTGATCAGTCATACCTTGTAGGTGGTGCACCTAAGCTACATTTAAACATCCCTTTAAAAATACGCATTTTTTGATTGAACCAAATACAATAATTAAGTTATTATAAAGGGAGTGAGGATGAACTGGTGTCGTTCTTAATTAGGTGACTGCAAGTGACAAAAATAATTTATGGTCATACTTTAGAGTCTTAGCCCTGTTATTTAAGCATGACTTAGAGATGAAGCACTTCCCAGTCCACAGAATTCATTGCCTGCATAAATTCTTTTAAGAAGCAGTAGAATAATTTTAGCTCTTCGCTGACTCTATTGATGCAGAATCTGTCACCTAAAGTTTTTAGTTCTTCTGCATTGGTGAATTCCCTTTGTAGTGCTGCATTATTTCTCTGCATCCACACTTCAAAATCAGTTCCCAGAACTCTCCTTCCAAGCAACCAGAATTCCTGAACAATATTTATTCTGTGTGACTATAGCAGAAAGGCATGTTGTAGAATGCCCATACGAAACAAATGTGTGGCATTGGCCTATGTGGCCACTGGACGTGATTTGCTCTGCGTGACATCTCTGACTGCTATGTTATTCTGATGACAGCGTCAGCCCATTCAGGTTTGTGTGCAACAGCCCAACACAGAAAATGTGTGGAAACAGAGAAGAATGTCATAATTTTTCTCAGTTAAAGACTTATCAAGCTGGCTGAATGCCTCGTTCACAGGTAAGGCTGAGTGAACACCTATCAGGACCACAGTGATAAACACTTAAAAAAAAGTCTTTTTACCTGTTTCAACAAAAACACCTGGCTTTGATTCTAGTTAGTTTTATATATTTATTTTGACAGGTGCAAAGGTTGGAAGTACCTTCAGGACAAACTTTGTTTAGATATATAACCTTTCGATAATTCTGGTAGTTGCTTTGGTCTCATTGTTATTTTAATTCAATCACTTCAACTCTATAACAGTTTAATCACCTGGAGTTCAGCATTGCCAATATAATGCTTATAACAGAGCATAAGCATTTAAAAGCTATCAAAATTAGCAATAATTTAAATCAGTTTTATTTCTAAAGCCTGGTCTCAGTTTTGCAAGAAGGATGACAACTCTTTTAAAAGCCAAGTGGTCTCCCACTGAGTTCCTTACTGAACACCTGCCATAGATCTTAATGGAAGGGTTGAAGAAGTGCTGGACCACTCACAGCAGAGCAGTTTGCTTTGCTTTCTTGCATAACTGGATAAATCTCCTATCCTGGGATGTGTTGAGGTTACTGATGTATCAATGTCTAAAGCATTTCACCTCCTTTTTAATTCTGATTATAATGGGCAGACTGCAATTATAGCTTCTTCTTATGGTGATAGAGTCAACCGTCTCAGCTATTAATTTTATTTTTTCCTGAAGGGAGAAAAGAAAGCTTCTCATAGTGCTGTGCAGTGTTAAGGCCAAGATACAGCACCAGAATTACATGTAGGCATCATAATTGTTTTCAGGTGTTGTGGCTGTTGTACCAGGTACAAAACTTGATCTTGCCAAACTTGAGTTGTGGATGTGTCTTGATAGACTCTAGAAATTGTGGTGAAAGCCTGATTATCTGGCACTCAGCTCTGTCCCCACAACATCTCTGTAACATCATGAGGTTATGCCTACTCTAGAATTTCTCTTCCAGGAATTGTACGTTGCTGTGCTACCCTACTTCAGAAGTCAGAGTGACTGATAGCTCAAAGCATCTTCAGGAACACCAGGACTGCAGTTGCTTTAATAACAAAATACAAAGTTGAGAGAATTCCAGTAACAGGTTTGTGCACACCAGATTCAAGAAGCGCATGGATCTGTGTTTATCTTCAGTTATCCAGTGCACAAAGTAATAATGATACATAAAAATATATCTAACACAAATAACTCAGAATCTTACTTTAATTTAACAGCTGTTTCCTTTGGAAAATAGTGAGGATAAGATTTTTTCAAAGGTTTACTAATGAATATCCAGGCAATGGAATAACGTATTTACATGTTTGTGCTTTAAATATTATTTGTCTAGATATTTAAGGAAACTGGAATTTCCTTGTTTTGCCTCTTTTTTTTTAAACATGGTGTCAGTAAGTCAATAATCAGTCTTTCAGCATCTTACGTTGTGTGCAAATGCAGATCCTCTCAGTTTCTTCTTGAAAGTCTTTGGATTACATTCGTGTGGTTAATGGACAAGAAGATGGGATTTTTCTAAGTCACCTTTAACAGTATTAATATGAACATGCACATGTTCTTGAGCCATGAGATGAAAACTTTATTACCAGTGGGCAGATTTGTGTGAAAAAAATAGTGAGGTATGAGGCTTTTTTTTTTCACAGAATCATATAATGGTTTGGGTTGGAAGGGACCTTAAAGGTCATCTAGTCCACCCCCCCCTTACATGGGCTCCTCTCACTAGAACAGGTTGCTCAAAGCTTCATCCAGTCTGGCCTTGAACACCTCCAGGGATAGGGCATCCACAACTTCTCTGGACAACCTGTTCCAGCACCTCATCACCCTCATAGTGTAGAATCTCTTCCTTATATCGCCCCTCTTTTAGTTTAAGGCCATTATCCTTTGTCTAATTAATACATGCTTTTGTAAAAAGTCCCTCTCCAGCTTTCCTATAGGCCTTGTTCAGTTACTGGAAGGCTGCTATAAGGTGTCCTTGGAGCCGCCTTTTCTCCAGGCTGAATAAACCCAGCTCTCTAAGCCTGTCTTCACAGAATTGCTCCAGCCCTCTGATCACCTTCATGGCCCTCCTCGCTCCAATAGGTCCACATTTTTCTTATGTGGAGAGCTCCAGAGCTGGATGCAATACTCCAGGTGGGTTATCACAAGAATGGAGTTGAGGGGGAGAATCACCTTCCTCTGCCTGCTGGCTAAGCTTGTTTTAGTGCAGCCCAAGATATTGCCTTTCTGGGCTGCAAAAGCACATTGCTGGAACACGTTTAGCTTCTCATCAACCAACACCCCTAAGTCTTTCTTCTCAGGGTGACTCTTAACTTGTTTGTTCTCTGCCCAGCCTAGAAGTGTGGTTGGGATTGCCCTGACCCAGGTGCAGCCTCTTGCACTTGGCCTTGTTGAGCTTCAGGAGGTTTGCATGGACACACCTTCTCAAGCCTGTCAGTCCCTCTGGATGGCATCCCTTCCCTCCAGTGTGTTGACTGCACCACACGGCTTGGTGTAGTCAGCAAACTTGCTGAGGGTACCCACGATCTCACTGTCCATGTTTTCTCTGCTAACAAGCTTTTTATGTTGCACATTGCCCATGAATCATAGAATCATAGAATTACCAGGTTGGAAAAGACCTCTTGGATCATCAAGTCCAACCATTCCTATCTGCCACCAAAGCATGTCCCTGCCCACCTCATCAATCCATTTTTTTAAACACCTCCAGGGATGCTGACTCAACCACCTCCCTGGGCAGCCCGATGACCCTTTCTGTGACAAATTTCTTTCTGATATCTAGTCTGAATCTCCCCTGGCCAGCTTGAGACCATTCCCTCTTGTCCTGTCCACCGTCACTTGGGAGAAGAAGCCGGCACCCTCCTCTCTACAACCTCCTTTCAGGTAGTTGTACAGAGCAACGAGGTCACCCCTCAGCCTCCTCTTCTCAAGGCTAAACAACCCCAATTCCCTCAGCTGCTCCTCGTTCTTATCTTTCTGGTTTGCTAGTTACCTGGTTTTGGTGTTCTCACTTTAACCATTCTGCATCATATTTCAGTCTAGTTTGGAATGGATTATATTGTTACCAAAGGAAGGAGGCATTATGTATATAAAATACATAGTTACTATGGGCAAGAGTAAACTGTTTGCTTGACCCAGTGTTATGGAGCTGTTTCTTTCTATGGGAATAGATTCACAGTTATGGAAAAGGAAGAAATGGGTTTGCTGAGAGTATTTAGGAGCACTCAGTGGGAATGAGATTATTATTGTAGTGCTTAATCCTGAAATAATCATAGACCATCTCATCAACATTGCACCAGCATTTGAGAGAGATGACTATCCTAGCTACTTTATGATTATAGTCTATCATTGCCCATTGTTTTAGACTTGGAGCTCTCCAGATAAATATAGAATAGAATATTCATACCTGCGATGAGTGTTTTGATGTTTTCATATGTTATGTTTTTTAAAAGATGATTCATACCTAGTGGAAATGTAGCTCTTCAATGTCACCCCCTTAAGGGATGAAAATTAAAGTGAAGGTTATAGAAGCAACGAGTTCACTTAATCTATTCTGGGGAATTGCTATAATGTCATCAGGCTTGCTTTTCCATCTGTTGGGCACAGTGTGAAAGAGTGCACAGAAAGGATGTTGTCGTGACATAGTACCTGTTATTACTGATGTTAAATGCATTTAATGGCAGTGAAGTTACAGGTCCTGCTGTATGTGAAAGGCATAAAAAAAGGTCTCAGAATTTTTCATTTTCAGAGACAGTAACATTTTATTCCATTTGAGCAGGTATAAGTGTCCTGCTGTGTCTTTGTCTCCTTAAAGTGGAAAACTACAAAATTGAGCCTTTCCCCTCCTTTTTACTTGCTTATTGTGTCCCTTCTCCTCCAAGACATTTTTTCCCTCCAGGCTACATGCAGAAATTTCTCACCTGCTTCATTCAGTCTTCCCATTTATCTCAGTTACCTCAGTTTTAGCTCCTCTCATCACCATCCTGTTCACTCCTTGCTAGCTCCAGTTCTCCTCTGGTCCTGTTCCCATGTATTAGCAGTGTGCTATAGTCTTTATCATAAACATAGAGCAAACAAGAAAAATCCCCAAACCACTTTTGAACTCTTTACTGGTTTCTCTTGTTAAAAATATGTAGCCTTACAATTATGAATAAATTCTTCAAAAAGTAAACTTGGCTACAGTTTACCAAAGTGGCAAAGAATTTGAAATAATCCCTCAAGATGTTTGAACAGTTCTGTTCCACTGACGGAGTTTTACTCTGAAATCTAGACTCAGAATCACAGAATCACAGAATAACCAGGTTGGAAGAGACCCACCGGATCACCGAGTCCAACCGTTCCTACCAAACACTAAACCATATCCCTCAGCACCTCGTCCACCCGTGCCTTAAACACCTCCAGGGAAGGTGACTCAACCACCTCCCTGGGCAGCCTGTTCCAGTGCCCAATGACCCTTTCTGTAAAGAATTTTTTCCTAACGTCTAGCCTAAACCTCCCCTGGCGGAGCTTGAGGCCATTCCCTCTTGTCCTGTCCCCTGTCACTTGGGAGAAGAGGCCAGCACCCTCCTCTCTACAACCTCCTTTCAGGTAGTTGTAGAGAGCAATGAGGTCACCCCTCAGCCTCCTCTTCTCCAGGCTAAACAACCCCAGCTCTCTCAGCCGCTCCTCATAAGGCCTGTTCTCCAGCCCTTTCACCAGCTTTGTTGCTCTTCTCTGGACTCGCTCCAGAGCCTCAACATCCTTCTTGTGGTGAGGGGCCCAGAACTGAACACAGGATTCGAGGAGCGGTCTCACCAGTGCCGAGTACAGAGGGAGGATAACCTCCCTGGACCTGCTGGTCACGCCGTTTCTGATACATGCCAAGATGCCATTGGCCTTCTTGGCCACCTGGGCACACTGCTGGCTCATATTCAGTCGGCTGTCAACCAACACACCCAGGTCCCTCTCCTCCAGGCAGCTTTCTAGACAGACTTCTCCCAGTCTGTAGCACTGCATAGGGTTGTTGTGCCCCAAGTGCAGGACCCGGCATTTGGCCTTGTTAAACCTCATGCCATTGGACTCTGCCCAGCGGTCCAGCCTGTTCAGATCCCTTAGCAGAGCCTCCCTTTGCAGAGACTCCACCACTTAGATGGGGAATCACCAGATTGGGTTATTTTATGTTTTTCACAGTGCCAGAAGTCTAAACTGTCCTTTTTTGCAATCATTAAAGCATCTGGTTTCAGATGTTAACCCCCATAAAAGTGATAAGTACTTACCAGTGTGGGGAAGATGCAGGAATTTATGGTACATTCAAAACTGAAGCTGTAGGAATAGTGTGAAAAACACTGTATATAAACAAAATTCCTGAAGGTTAATTGCATGGCTTACTGGTTAGGACTTCATAGTCAAGTCAAGAAAATCTCAGTATTATAAAATGTGTAGAAAGCTGCCACAAGGATTACAGCCCATATGACAAACTTTACATATTCAGAAAATAAAAAAAAAGGCAAGAAGTAGCCTTTTGTTTAATCAGATGTACTAATATACTATACTATACTATACTATACTATACTATACTATACTATACTATACTATACTATACTATACTATACCATACCATACCATACCATACTATGCCATACTATAATATAATATAATTTAAGAGTTTCAACCTGCTTTCTTTCCTGAAACTTTGTATTATGCTTAATTCACCTCCTCAAGATTTTCTCTGCAGTCATGGCACTAGAAACAGACAACCTCTCTGCTGCCCTTTCTGTTTCAGGATCCCAGTAACGGCTTCAAGTACGGCAAAAAACCCAGCAGCGACTTCTGTCCCTCCCATGAAGCTCATGTTGATAGGAATGGTTGGACTCGATGATCTGATGGGTCTTCTCCAACCTGGTGATTCTATGATTCTAACGTTGCAGTAAGGATTTATTTCCTTTCCCTGATCTTAAAAAGAAAAGAAAAAAAGGCTGTGGTGAAGAGATATATGAAGCAGGGCCATCTGAGGGTGCTGTTCGACAATTTAGTGAGGGCAATCTAATGACACTTGTGGGATGAGAAGGGGATTCCTGCAGAAGCTGGTTTGAATGCTCCTTCTCTTTTCCACTGATGCTTCTACCTGCCTCACCAGCCAGTGAATTTAGAATAGACTCTACACTTCTCACTTATTTTGAAAGGTGGTGGGGTTTGGGGTTTTTTTTTGGGTTTTTTTTCTTGTTTAGGAAGGCACGATGCCTGAAATGTTTCAGATGTTTCTGAGAATTGGCTCAGCCTTGGTAGTTCAGTATATGGTATGCTGGGTGTCTCTGGAGGAGCTAAACTTTGTGTTCATGACAGCCACCGTGCTCCTGCATACCGCTCTGTACATTTCCAGGCAATGCCAGGCTATTGTATTACATAGATCTTGTACAGTAAGTGCAGCTCTTCCAGGAAGAGTTGGACATTCTCTGTCTATTGCACAACAGACATGTACATTCACAATATATTTAACATAGATAAGAAGCATTGAATGTTTGGGTCTGTGGTAGGTAGTGAATGATTCTGACATAGTTGTGAGTGTCCCTGCTGACAAATCTCAGGCGAAAATCTGGAAAGCCCGATAATAACCTGTGTCAGCTTCTTGTCATGTACATACTTTAAACTGCATATTCTTCAGTACACTGGCTCCCATTCATATATTCAGCAATGGTGAAATTCAGTCCATCAAGTCTCAGCTGTTGATAGCACTGCACAAGACATGTAAAGGCATTTTAGTGTTTAACTTAAGGTGAAATTTGGAGTTGTGCTACATCAGACATGTGTGTGCCTGACTGCAGCTCTTGCTTCCTATCTTTACTCCTTTTAACAGTGTTCTGGCCACCCTTCCCCCATGAAGATCAGAGATATGAATTAACTAAATTCCTCAGATTCTGAAGTGCTGACTACAAGCATTTCAGAGACTGGGAGTCCTGCCATGCCATGGTATTCCTGAGGGTGTAGGCAAGCATGCTCCATATACAGCACATCACAGATCTTTGTATATCCAAGGCCAGCACTTCTAGAGACACTGAGGTTTACTTTGTTAATTCATTTCCTAGTGAGACAAACTTTGCTTATCCAGCTTCAGTTGTCAGCATTCCAGGTGAATTGTATCTAGTGGTGTTTTGAGCGGAGAAGTAAATTATGAGTATACAGATTATTTAGAAAACAAGAGTAATAGGCAAAATTAGTCACCTGATACATATTTGGAATTAAACTGGTACACACATATGCTAAGTATATATGAAGTTGGGGTTTTTTGTCAAGATTGTTGTAATCAAGGCATGATAGAGGTATCTCCAGTTAGATCAGTGGAAGTTAGAAATGCTTATTTCAAGTTCATTAGTGCCTAGAATCATTAGAACAGTATGGAGTGATGTAATGGCAGCAAGGGAATACTTTGGGTATTTGGTAGATGAAGACTAATATTTTACCAGCATTACATGTACATCAGAGCATGCATCACAGATTTGTAGCTTTAGACAACAAAGATAAGAGTCCAGACTGAAATGTGATGTATTTCAAAGAAATGCAGCCATGATTCTTTTAATCAAAAGGTTGTTTTCAATATGTGTTGTTAATTTAATCTAATAGTGCTCACTCTTTAAATGCACAAAATGCAGTTATAAATGCTGTTGGCTTACCATGCGGGCCTTTATATCTATTAAGACTTTTTGGATTGGCATCCATGTACTGTCTACTTGTGTTCTCTGTGTGTGCAAACCCCCACCTCATTTCTGTAAATTTAAATTCAGAAAACAACATTGACACCAAGGCCTTTTTTTAAGGATGAAGCTGGGCTCCCCTGTCTGAGTATCTCCAGTGGTCTAGTGTAGTAAGGGTACTTTTAATGTGACCAGCATACACTGACAGCACTGATGTCAGCACAAACTCCACAGCCCAGTCTTATTGCCATATCAGATAATGGGTGAGTCCCCTCAATTATTTATACAAAATCATAAGAAAAAAACATTAGAAAATACATCCATTATGTAAGAATAAGACTCTCTTTTGACTATTTATGGTTCTAACTCATGTGTTAGTGCCCTAACCAGGTTTGTGGACTCCAGTCTCTGTTTGGACTATAGGTTAGGCATTTCACTGGCATTCCTTGTGTGTCAGCCTGGCCTGATGGCCAAGACTCATCCTTGTGCACTGCCAAGGTACAAACTTCACCTTCTCAAGTGCTTTAACACACAGTCACCCTCAAACTGAAAGCAGCAGAACTTTACATCTTGAAGGACACTGGTTACTGGTTAAGGTCTTGTTTGCCTGCTTTCTGCCCCCAGAAATGTGCATATGTTTTGTATGAAGAAGTCACTAGGTAGCAATTAGGGAGCAGACATCTAGAAATCAGACACGGCGATGTCTGTATCATTGTGATTATGATGCATTATCACATCCAGCTCACTTTGCACTTCATAGGTTCAGCTTTTAGAGGTTATTACATGAACATCTCAACATCTAACTGTTGCCTTACTCATGTTATTTGTCTCATTAGTACTCTTTAATAACCCTGGTGGGTTTTTTTGAAGAATCAAGTTAAGTTGTCAGAATATTTTTTAAAAATTAATTTATGGCATAACATCACGGTGCGTTTAATTTACTTCCTCCAGAAATAGTCTCGATCACTGTCTTTGATCAGAGGTGAATGTGTTTTTCTCAGCCTATGCTCCAATGATGAAATGCCAAGAAATATTTCTACATATTCACAGTCATGGCAGTGAGAGAAACATGCCTGTAAGCTACTTGAATAAAAATCAATTTGTGCTGCAAATACAGCAGTACCCATGTTGCCAAGGCTTCCAGAATGGACTCACTGAAGAGGTCAAAGCTATTTTGTTCACTTCTTCCCATGTGGGAACTGTTTGGTCTTGTGCATTGCTGAAGCCTAGGGCTGCCACAAACAAAGCAACACAGACTTCCCTTACCCATATTCTGGCCATATGATATTCTACAGCACCTGAAACATCTGCAAGTCTGATCAACAGAGCTCCAAACCTGCAGTAAGCAGATGTGGTAAAGGTAAGGACTCCATATTGGTCATATGAAAGTTTGCACATCATTTTTCTATACAAATCCTGCTGACAGGGAGTGGGGAACCTGATGCCATCCATGGGGCTTTCATTCCGACCACTTGTTATTGCCAGCTATCAACACACATGGAACGCCACCTCTTCCCCCCGGTTTAGCAAGTCCACCTTAAAGTCAGTTTGTTTTTTTTTCTTTCTACTGCTACAATGGAGATGATGTTCCCGAATCCTGCTTTGATGTTTTGAAGGCTTATTTTAATTCAGCCTAAATATATTCTCAGGCATTTTAATTTGTACCTGTACTGTTCTTTACTTTGAGTAGTCTTCTGTTTCCCTATTTTTATCCCCTGATGTTATATTATGATCTTTTATTTGTTCACATCAAGATTACTGGTAACTTTTTCATTTCCCAAGTCGTCTTGCAGCATCTCTTGGTACCTGGTCCAATTTGAATCTGTCTTTCCTGAACATGTTTGACCAGGCCTTATCATTACATGTTATGAACATATTGATGCATTGCTTTCTTTGTATTGCAGGATCCTATGCCTTCTTCCATTAAAGTCTGATGTATATCATGTGACAGATACACCTACTTCTTTCTCCTCCTCTGCTCTTTCTTCATGATTATAGTAATTTATTTTGTCCTGTAAGATCATCACTTTTAATTATTCACTATGGCCTATTTCTGTTACTGCAGTTCTCAAGGTCATGAAACTCTTCCTGCGTGATATTCCAGTCCTCTTCTGTATCAATAGCACCTTCCAGTTTTGTGTTGTCAGCAGATCTCATTAGCTCATTTACTTCCTACATTTTTTGCCAAGGTCATTAATGTGAAGGTTAAATAAGATTGCTCCCAGAGTGAATCTAGGAAACTCCATTGATAATTCCCCTTCCTCCTGACAGAAGACTCAGTTTCAGTCAGTTTACACTTCATATGTTTTACAGTTCATATGTTAGTCTTGATTTTCATAGTAATTAGTTATGCAAAGTGCATTCAAGAGTTCAGTAATACTAGGTCTGGTGTTTATCTCTGTTTATTTATTTTATCAAATAAATATACCAAACAAGTGTAGAATAATTTATCAATGATAAGTGGTTATTTTTATCCCACTTGCATATTCCTTTTTATCTTTTATTACGTTTCCTTTCCAAATGTGTCATAAAATCCTGATCATTATTTGGCACAGATGTACATGCTCTTGCAGCTGCCTAGGTCACTTATTCCCTTTCTTGAATACATCTAACACTTAATATTAAGAGACTGGTATCTCACTTTTACTGTTAACAAATTAAGCCCCAAATATTTGGTGCTTCGTTCAAAATAAAAATGCAAAAAATGCTAAAAATTAAATGATTTTCTAATATTCTATTAATAATTATAACACAATGTCTCAGGAATGTACAAAAGAGGAGAAATACGAAAACAATGAAACAGCTATAAACTTTATTCTGGGTGGCATTCTCAAATTCTATAAGCATCAGTTTAGCCAAACTTTCGACTATGAGCATGCTGTTACCTGACTGTGGAGCCCTACAGGGTAGCCTTGCTGCCCAATGTGAATCAATAGCTGACAGTATTTCAGACTAAGCTGTGATGTTGCGCAATCTTAAATTAAATTGATGTAGTTTAGATTCAGAACTAGATGTGAACTGCAAGTAACGCAAAAAGAAGGGGGTTAGAAGAATTGCTAGAATCCTAAGAGGGGACTTGAATTGAAAATGTGTAAAATGAACAAAGAGCCTGACCGAACCTGACTGAACCTTACTCGCTTTCGTTATTTGCTTTAGCCCATCACAAAGATTATGGATGTCACACACAATCACATCTCAAGCAGCCAAAATATTTTACGACCCTTGTGGAAGTCAGAGCCCTGGGTGTAACTTAGGGTATTGGTTCAGAATTGTTGCAGTGAATCACCAGTATGAATCTTTGTGCTGTACTTTTCCATAAGTCTGTCCCACAGGTACCAACTTGATGTAACTCAATTCTGTTGCGCTTGCAGGATTTGATACAGTGTTGTAACAGTACAGTGTGCATGTTTTGCAAAGGGTGTTTTATGGAGCAGAAATTAATGTACATTGTAAGATAAAGTAATTATAATTAAGCAAAAGCCTAAGCTGTTGGTGGCTCAGAGCTAGGGCAGCGCTTACTGGGAGGCAGGATTACACGAAATCCAGAGCTGGGAGCCCAGACAGGAGGCGGAATCCATTGCCAGGACACATTGCTGAAGTCCTCAGTCTTCAGTGCTACAGTTGGTTGATTATATGGACATGTAAAATAAGAAATACAGCAAAGAAACTATTTTCCTATGAGATGTGAAAGGCAAAATTTAACCTGAAACTTTTATTTGGTGCATTTGCAATTGGGCTTTACACTGGTGCCTACCTTTGTCCTAAAGCACTGATTCTCTGGGTGGGGAGATTTCAAGGTGTGAATTCCAAGAATAGCATTGCCTTAAATGGTGGGAAATGAGCTGCATTGCAGGTTTGTTAAATCTGAAGGTTTTGTTCAGTTACTTAGTCATAGCTGCCCCCTCAAGTGAGAGATAACAAAAGGAGTTTTTTTGAGAAGGCGGGACTAGAGCAAAATATAATGATCTGAAGCTGTATGAGTCCTTTGTGTTTTCTGAAAGGAGCAGAAGTAAAAGATTTCCTATTGTAGAGTATTACCAAATGACTCGAGCCAATAAATTGTACACAATGATCCTGACTTCATGTAATCAGCAAAGCTCCATTGACTTTAATGGAAAAAAACATTGATTTGCACTAGCAGAAGAGCTGAGTGGAAGGAGGTCCATTCTTGACTGTCTTTCTCATGTGGGTAATCTCCCTGAAATAATTCTCAAAAATAAAGATTATTAAGGATCTTTCTTTGTTTCTTTTGTAGCTCCATTCTGCAGGTCCTTATACTTTCAGTGCTGAAGCTGTCTTTAACAGCTCTGGTGCACAAAGTGCAAAGAACCCACTCCAGAGGAGAGTCTGAATGAATTCCGTTTTTTTCCTGGCCTGGATGAGGATGCCTCACCAGTCCTGAGGCAGAGCTGCCTGCTCTGCTCCTGGTAGGTACTGCGCTGTGAACTTGTACAGTGTCTACCACAGCGGCAGGGAGCTAACAGGGGGGCAGGCTCTGAACTCAGCAGCAAGGAAGAGGACACTGAATCCTATGCCTTTTGCATGGAGTCAAACACTGCCTCGATGACAGAATAATTTTTCGTGTTTTTTGTTATTACATGTATCAGCAGGATTTGGCTCTACATGTCACAATTGCTGTGGTGGTTGTGGACAGATCTGAACACAGCAGTTATGATAACACAGCAGACCTTCCCAAACTCAAACTAGTGTTTTGGATCTGGTTTGGTACCTTGTGATGGAGAGAGCTTGCTCGCGGTAGGAGGACTGAAAGCGTTTTCTAGGGTTTTTTAGGCCCATTGTTCAGTTGCTCTTTGCAGAGACACTCATGTGGTCCAGCATTCCCTTTGGCCACATATAACATTCTCAATGAGGCTGGCTCACCTGTTCACCATCAGATCCACACACTCAGATGCAAAAATCTGCAAGTCAAAAGATATGGAAAAAGAAAACACGAAGCCAAAGCATCAGTGCTTTCATTTCCCCACCCCCACTCCCGTACATGCTGAACAGCTGGGACAAAAAGCATCCATAACACTGCTCAGTTTTTCTCTGAAGACCTGTTCTTGTAACAGTGCTCAGGTCCTCCCTGAAGAGCTGATCCTGGACCACATGTAGTACAGGTCAGTGTCTCAAATACCAGATGCTTCAGTTCCCCACATTGTGACACAAGGCTTATTTTTCCTTGAATACAGAAGACAGTTCTGATTTCTGCCTCCAAAGATATAACTTCTCATAGTATCATATTATCTTTGCCTTGACCGCAGGACTATTGTAACTCAATAAGTGCTAATGGAAATCCAAACGCTTTTCCATTAGCTTTCATTCCACATTATAGATTGGACTTGCAAACATCATAAAGTTGTGCTGCCTAGAGGCCAATGGACAAGTGCTTTTGTTATCTGTAGCCACAGCGACCTCCATTGTGATCCATGCTATCCCAGCTGAAGTTACACTGATAGAAGCTCAGTGTGCTTGCCTGATGCCACACCCTGTCCATCAGTGAAAACCACCCCACTACTCTAAAACGCCATAGCAGGAGCCACACAATTTTTTCTTGGCGTGCCCACCGGGTTTTCACAACTAAGTACTTTACTGTAATGTACCTGTGGGCTCATCTTTGCTGAAGCATGGGTTGAAATAATCCATTGGTAATGCCATAAGGGGTTTCCTGGTTGGTTTAAGCCAATCTAAAACTGCACTGCTGCTGAAAAGCGAGGTGCTAACCTTCACACTCTCCCTGTGTTCCTACCATGCTGGCTCAAGTGAGCCTGCTGGAAACTGATCCTGCAAGAAACACAGGTAAATAGGATCAGCTCCCTCATCCATCTGCCCCTGGAGCAGCACTGATGGAGCACTGGGACAGCAGAGAGAGCAGAGGCACAGGGAATGATGTGACTTCCCCACTGGGAGCATCATGGCCTTTGCTGGGCTTAATCTAAACCACATTCCATGGCTGTTTGTTGTTCAGCTGCTCCAGATGCAGAGAGATGGTGTGTTGAACTGGACAGAGCTGGCCTGTCTGGATGCATGGGCTGCAGCTCAAGTGCTGCTGGTCACTCTGTGGGAATCAGTTATTCAGTGCAGCCACTATGATTGCTCTGCACATCTTGGCTGTTTGGCAGTGAGAGCACCATCAGTGAAGTGAAGGTGTCTCAGGAGATGTAACTCAAAGCAAACAGCTGGAAGTGAAACTGCAGTGAGGCCTAACAGTGAATGCTCTGTGCAGCTGCATCTTAACCCATGTCTTCTATTGCAACTGGCTATCCAACAATTTAAAATTAATAAGCGTTTGCATTGCCATAGCTGTTAGGTCAGCAAAAGAGAACTCAGAGGGTGATATGCTTGGCTAGCCAGTGTCTACGTGGCCCAATTTACTTTTTTTTCTGACTATCCTTCAAGTCAAGTCAGTCCTAAGGCTTCTGGCTCTGAGGATACTAAATAGAAAGGAACACACTTGGATGTAGCATAGAATTTTTTTATTTTTTGGTTGGACCACTGGACAAGCCAGCAGTTGAGACTGTGAATGAAACATAGGATTTGTTTTAGGGTGGCTGCTCCCATGCAGCTGTGTATGAGTGTCACAACAGATTCACCTGGAGGTGGAAGCAGCTTTAGTTTTGCGTCACACATCATCATGTTTGAAGAGCTGCACTTGGCCATTAAATAATGCCTCAGCTCATCATTGGTTTAACGCTGTTGATAGCATCTATCAAACTCAGCTTTTTCTCTGGTAAGCACACATCAGAAATAATGTGCGTTTTTTTCCTTTGCCTGTCTTTGATCATTTTTAATTAAACCCCTTTGGTCAGAAAGTCTTTAGGATGCTGGTCAGGGAAGGCTCTCCTGATAAATGTAGGAAGACCAAGGACACCCAATTATTGTTTGGCAAACTTGCAGACATCTCCTCAAGAGGACTAGGTTAGTGGTTGCGATGTTCTGACACTGCTGGCATTCATAGGTTGTGCTAGGAGCCATCTCATGTTTTCAGGGGACAACTCAGAAGAGTGTGTCTAGCTGCCAGATGTAAAAAAGGGCAACAAAACAATTCAAATGAGTAAGAAGCCCGTGAGGAGCACAGTAAGAGAACAGAACACTGAATGTAAGACTGAGAGTAAGAAGAGAGACAAAAATTGAATGAGCTGGGACTTATTACAGAGAGGACATGAAGGCTTGGGAGTGAGGGGAGAGGTGTAATTTTGTGATAAGCTGGAAAGAACAGTTGCCCTCAGGAAAGACCAAATTAAAATGGGGCACAGAACGGCGTGGTCTAACAAAGAGAAAGGAAGAGACTGGTTGAAAGGGGAATGAGATCAGGAAGGAAGAACGCTAAATATTAAAAAGAGGAGGAAAAATTGAAAAGAAACAAAATACTAGGAGAAAAGGAAATAAGATAACAGGGAGTACAAGACAAAGAACAAAGACTAATAGTCCACAACAATAGGTATCTACTGAATTAGGCAGAAAGTGTCATTCAGTCTGTTCTGGCAAAATAAGCAACATTGTGTAGTCCTTCCTGATACACATTATTGTACCAGTGACAAGACATGACAAGAGCTGCTTTGTCTGCCCTGCCTGGTGCTGCCCTGCTGGGGCAGAGCTGGCCTTTGAGGAATGACGTATATAAGGTCAGTGCTAGCAAATCTGCTTTTTATCCTTCTTGGTCGCACTTCCATTAACAAGGCCTTATTTATTCTCAATCTGTTTTACTATTCCCTAACCCTGACAGGGATCATCAGTGCTAGCCCTGATAAAAGCACTACTGAAAATGGCCTTCTAGTATTTTTACCTCAGACTTGTCAACGTCTGGCATGAAAAGAGTAATAAAACTGCTTTGGAGAATTCTCCCATAATGCTCCCACCATTGCAGTTACTAATTGATAGAGTTAAGACTACGATGAGGCTGATATCCCAAAGCATTCCTATTTACCTCTACAACCCAGGGATTAAACCAGGCAGCTCTAAAATTAAAAGCCTGAGAAGCAATGTGGGAAGAGAATCTCCCTGGTTTCAGCTGTGATGTCAACAAATAGTTGTTTCTGCTTCTGCTATAATAATGAATTATGTCACAATAATTTAAAGAATTTTGTGCCAGTACTTCGAACAAGTAAAACCCTTAGTCTGGAGCAAAGGTGAGGCCAAAAATTCTGTCTTTCTCTTAAAGAAAGACATATTTAAAATTGAGAAGAGTTGATAGTATTCTCTCAGAATCATCTCTGAAATGCACCATGATTCAGCTGGTTTATAAAGGAGAAGAGACTAGAATTTAGGAAAATACACCAGTTTATATGAATGGCTTTAAATCCAGAGTGGGCAGCTGAAATGGTGATCAGTCCGTGATTTTATTTATAAACATTTCTATGGATCCCCGTGTGCCAGGGAAGGAGAGAGCTTCTTTCCTAGACAATCCTATAGGAACAATGGGAGATGCAGACTATTTGTGCACCCATATGCAATAAAGTATCTGTGTGGAGCAATGATTGTGTACAATCTGTTATACAAATGTGATTATTAGGTTAATAACAGTATGCAATCCAAAGAGGAAAACCAAAACTTCAAAAGGTTCAGAGCTCAGAGTGATTTTTACCTCTGTTTATTGCATAACATATTTTTCCCCTTATGGCTTCTTGGGATTAGTTTATGGCACTAGTGAAAAAATGAGGCTTTAGCTAGTTCAACTTTCTGCATCGGTGTAGCTGTATAAGAGCATTAAGTCATTCATGGCAGACAAAGACAGAATGTGTCTATAGTGCCATGTAAATGAATTTTTAAAAGGCAAAAGGAAAAAAAAAAATTATTCTTTCCTGGGGAAGAAATGTGCTGAACTGCATTACAATGTATATGCAAACGTATAGTCAGCAACTGGCACAAGGAGGCCAAGATTTTTAAAACTGCAGAGCGAGCCTTTTCAGGATCCCTGCAGTCTAAATACAAACCCACACATCCTTAATATTTGCATATGGCCCCATTATGCTTTGGAATTCACAGAAGTCTATTCCACACTATGAAAGAGATTTTTTTTTTTTGAAATTATTGTTCTTCGGAGTGGCTAGAAGTTACTAGGGCTGTACTGTAGTAAGAGATAATTTGCATTCTCCTCTAGAATATTATACATTTTTTCCTCTCTGTTCTTTTAATCTTGCAGCTGGCATCATCTTTGTGTTCCTAAAGGAATATGATCAGTTCAGTAGCCATTTTTTTGCTGTAAAATGATCTTTTGCCATAACAGGTAAAAAGCCTTTATTGCTAACTGAACTTCATAAATGGGTTTTATAATAACATTTTGAAGCCTTTTTCTCTGTCAGTCTAAATCTTATGAAAACATTACACTTAAAACTTGAGTTTTCCACAGAAATAAGGGTTAAATATTGATTCCTGTGTTTTAAATGCAATTTTCTGCTCTGCCACAAAAAAGCAAAAAACCAAAACTGGCAATATAGCTTTAATTATATGGTTCCTTAATACAGTTTCAGTTAGCAGCAGTAAAGAAAATTTAAATTATGTATGTAAGGGAAAAAAAATATTTTCACCTCAAAGATGAAAGGGAAGGAGGAATCAGTCTGGCACTGAGATACAGAAAAGCTGGTCCTGATGACCAGAGTTTGTCTGCAAGATGTTGTATTTGGGCTCCACATGAACAATATGTGAGGTTGTTTGAAGGAAACTGAAAGTGATTAGGTTTAGAGAGGGAAGTCAAGAGACTTCTCAAAAGAGAAAAGTGCATGAAGAACCGTTCCTCACAGCTGAAAAGAATATATATCAGCTAATGAAATATCAGAACTATAGCACCTGCATATATCAAACCCTTCCATTTATTCAATCTCTCCGTGATTAAACATACAGTATAGGCAGTACTACATGATGCCATGCAGAGAAAGCCTTCAGATCTCTGCAGTGATTTCCTGATAAAAGCCAAATACGTCTTAAATTGTGTGGCTTCTAGGTTTCCAGGGGCATCACACTAAAAGGCAAAGAAAATGTATTCCTAAAAATATGTATATAGCACCATCTACAGACATTATGAGTCTTTGCAGAGGAATGTTTATAAAAGCTCTCAAAACCCTTGTGTTATAATCGTGCAGCAGTTTTCTCCTAATGAGCACAGGATCATTCCCTCTTTCTACTTATGGCTCTGTAAACTCAGAATAATGATGAAATTTGCCTCAAAAGTTCAGCAGCTAAAAATGAGACAAAACACAGTAGCCAAAAAGAAAAGAAATAAGGAAAAAAAGGAAAGAAAAATGAAACAAAAAACGAGTAGCTGAGTGAGTCAGTGCATGTCCTGGAGCAAAACTGAGGTGTTTCTGATAAAGAGAGTAATTTATCAAGATTTCATCTCAGAGCCCCAAGACTTTCCTTTCTTCTGGCTTCAAACTTCTGCATCCTTCTCTGGGCCATCTGTACAGCTTAGGAGTCAATGAAACTCACCCATCAAAACAATTTTCCCTTGCTTTATTCCTTGTAATTTTTCTGCTGGTGAGACTGATTGACTTGAGTCAGAGCCCTCTGAAGCCCAGAGCTGGTGTAAAGTAGACAGTTAGGTGTGTGGAGAAGGAGGGGAGGAACGTGATGGTACCAAAGGGCTGTCATATGGCCTCAGTTACGAGGTGTAATTTCATTCTTGCTGGGTTATACCTAGTTCATTGACCGGTCTGTTATTGTTATGTAAGCATAGAGGTGAGTGTGCAAACAGCCAAGATAGAAAATCCTTAGGTGGGGTGAGATCAACTGCCAAAAGAAACTGAATGTGATCCTGCAGCCTCAGAGCAGGCTAATTAAACTGAGTCTTGACAGAAAAGCACTGAGAAGAGGTAGTCCTCTTCTCCCACCTACTAGCTAATGTGTCCCCATCTCTCTCAGCTGATGAAGCAGAAACTGCGTGCAGCAAGCATTGTTCTGCCAGTGGGGAGGAGCATGGCAACAGAGGTCAGGCAAGAGGTGGAGCTGGGATAAGTTGATCAGGGCAGGTTGAAAGACTAGTGTCATGGACATAGTATCGCTGCTTAGCAGTTTTGGTACGACTTGGTACGGAGCACCTTTAGAGGCACAGTACTGCTGTTGTTTTGGAATATGTCCCTCAGGAGCCCCCGTGCTAACCAAAACATGACACACTAGAAAGCCATATAACCGTATTTTTTTTATTAATAGATGCACCTGAGATGATCATCCTGCTGGATTCATGCCAGTCAGCTGGACTACTTAGCAGTACCTTGTAAGGAAGTTGTGGAGAGGAGGGTGCTGGCCTCTTCTCCCAAGTGACAGGGGACAGGACAAGAGGGAATGGCCTCAAGCTCCGCCAGGGGAGGTTCAGGCTGGACATTAAGAAAAAATTTTTCACGGTCATTGGGCACTGGAACAGGCTGCCCAGGGAGGTGGTTGAGTCACCTTCCCTGCAGGTGTTTAAGGGACGGGTAGATGAGGGGCTGAGGGGCATGGTTTAGTATTTGATAGGAATGGTTGGACACGATGATCTGGTGGGTCTTTTCCAACCTGGTGATTCTATGATTCTAAGGGAGAATTGTCTCTTCATTACTTGTGAAGCCTTTTCTCAACTCTTTGACCTCAGTTCTTTGGTCCTCCAAAAATGTAGTAACAGTAAATAATAAACATTTTTTTTAAAAAAAATCAGCTCATTCTGTCATTGATTTTAGTTTTACCAGAAAAACAGATGTTTGCTAGATGGAGTGGTAATATTGTACTGAGCCCAGACTGTGCAGGTGAACTCTCAGAAATCAGTGTCCTGTGTGACTGCCCCTTCAGCACGACAAGGTTAGTGTTTGAACAGAGATCACACTCTCTTTTCCAGTATCATGTAAAATATTTTTACTATTTTTACTTCTCTTGACCCAAGTAGAAAGTCAGTACTTTGGATGATGTTGCATGTGTCTGTATCAAGACAGAAACAGACTGTGTACATGAAAATTATTTAAAGAACAGCTTTTAAAATTATTTCCAAATGCATATTCAAAGGCCTCTTTCCACAGCTGTACAAAGAACAATTTCAAAAGGCAATTCCCATTTCTGAATTCCAAAGCACACTTCCAAGAAGTAGAGAGCTCAGAAAGCTTTCTCTTCACTTATCTTGAGGTTGCATGAGTAGCACTTCTCAAGGTGTATTTTCCTGATCAGCTTGGTCTTGTCTAAATGTGTGGTGCTACTGCAGCAGGCGGCGGTCCTGTCCCACTACTGGTTGTGTAACTGACTATGGACCTGCCTGGATTATGGAGCTGACTCAGGTGGAAACCGTGATCTGTTTCAGGATTAATTTGCAGTTGGATCAATGCCCTCATCTGTCTGGGTGTATGCCCACAGGAGTGCTGATGTCCACACTTGCTGCCATCTCCCAGTGACACTTAGATAGGTTTGTGCTGATCCCAAACCCCACCCTGAGGCTATTTCTTGGCTATTCTAGCTCTGATTCACAGAAAAAACCAACCTAGTGGCTTTCTATGATGGGGTAACCATAGCAGTGGACATGGAAAAAACAACAGATGTGATCAATCTGGACTTCTGTAAAGCCTTTCACACGGTATCCCACAACATCCTTCTCTCTAAACTGGAGAGATATGGATTTGATGGGTGGACTGTTCGGTGGATAACAAACTGGTTGGATGGTCATATTCAGAGAATATTGGTCAATGGCTCGAAGTCCAGATGGAGATCCATAACAAGTGTTGTCCCTCAGGGTCTCTACTGGGACCAGTGATGTTTAATATCTTCATCAATGATACTGACAGCAACACTGAGTGCACCCTCAGCAAGTTTGCAGATGACACCAAGCTGAGTGGGGCAGTTGCCACACTGGAAGGACGGGATGTCATCCTGAGGGACCTGGACAGGCTGGAGAAGTGGGCCTGTGTGAACATCATGAGGCTCAACAAGGTCAAGTGGAAGGTCCTGCACCTAGGTTGGGGCAATCCTTGGTTTCAATACAGGATGGGGGATGACGTGATTGAGAGCTGCCCTGCAGAGAAGGACTTGGGGGTGCTGGTTGATGAGAAGCTCGACATGAGCTGGCAATCTGAGCTTGCAGCCCAAAAGGCCAACTACATCCCGGGCTGCATTGAAAGAAGTGTGGCCAGCAGGTCGACGGAGGTGATTCTGCCCCTCTCTTCCTCTTCTGAGACTTCATCTGGAGTATTGTGACCAGTTCTGGGATCCTCAACATTAGAAGGATATGGAGCTCTTGGAACAGGTCCAGAGGAGGGCTACAAAGATGATCAGAGGGCTGGTGCACCTTCCATACAAGGACAGGCTGAGAGAGTTGGGGTTGTTCAGCCTGAAGAAGGTTCTGAGGAGATCTTATAGTGACCTTCCAGTACCTGAAGGGGCTACCAGAAATGCTGGGGAGGGACTGTTTACAAAGGCTTGTAGTGATAGGATGAGGGGGAATGCTATGAACTGGAGAGGGGCAGATTAGACTAGACATAAGGAGGAATTTCTTCACCATGAGGGTGGTGAGGCCCTGGCCCAGGTTGCCCAGGGAGGCTGTGGCTGCCCCATCCCCGGAGGTGTTCAAGGCCAGGTTGGATGGGGCCTTGGGCAGCCTGGGCTGGTGGGAGGTGTCCCTGCCCATGGCAGGGGGGTTGGAACTAGATGATCTTTAAGGTCCTTTCCGACCCAAACTACTCTTATGATTCTATGAAAAACGCAGTCTCAGGCACAGACGCCCCACGCTCCCCACTTCTATTCAGTCTAGTCCGCAGCTAGTGGTATCATTGGACAAGGCAGCGTTAAGCGGCTCCACTTCTGAGTCGGAAGGGCAGGCAAGTCCTCGATCCGCTCCCCGTAAGAAATCAAACCCCCATTGCGAGCCACTGGCTGCCCCCGCGGCGCTGCGCACGCCTCGCGCCCCCCTGGGGCAGGCAGGCGGGGAGGAGCCGGCGCCGCGGAGCCCGCCCCCCCCCCCCGCCGCCCCCGGCGGGAGCGCCCCGCGCGCGTGCCAGGAACAAAGCTCGGGGACGGCCGCGCCCCTTCCCGGCGGCTCCGCGCGCACGGGGCGGAGGAGGAGGCGGGGGCGGTGGCTCCCCCCGCCGCTCTCTGTCTCTCTGCCCCTCGCGAGAGGAGCCGCGCGCGGTCCCACCCCGCCCCTCCCCGCTGGGCTGCGGGCGGCGCGGCGGGCGCGGAGCGAGCAGCCATGATGGTGGGTGCCGGGGCGGCCGCGGGGCCGGGGCGGGGCCGGGCGCGCGCGGTTCCGCGGCCGAGTCGCTAACCTGTGCGCTTTGTCTCCCCCCCCCCCCCCAACCCCACACCCCGGCCGCCGCCTTCTCTTCGCCCCCGGCAGGAAGGCTCGGACGACGGCCCCGATTTCCTCTCGGAGGAGGACCGAGGCGTAAGTGCGCGCGGACCCGCGGGGCCGCCTCCCTCTGACGGTGTCGGCCTTCGTCCCCCCGAGCTCTGGAGGGAGGGGCGGTTCTTCGGTGCTTGGAAGGGCTCTGGGGGGCCGCGTTCCCTCTGAGCCCTCCCCCGGGCGGGCCCGGGCCCCTCCGGCTCGGGGGGCGGCGGGGTCTGCCCGGAGAGCCGGGGCCGAGGCGGGACGTCCCTGCCCTCCCTCCCCTTTGGGCCCCGGGGCTTCTCCCCTAGGTCTCCTTTCGGGCCCCGCTGCGTGATGAACTCCTTAATAAAAAGAAGTTTTGCTGCTGGTACAGGGTGTCGTGATATTTGTTAGTGAGAAAACCTTTTTCTCTGCTTTGCTGTTTCTGTTTTTCCTTCTGACTGCTTCATCCAGCTCTGTTTGCCTGCCTCCTTTTAGCAGCGAATCGGCTAATCTGGTATAACTTAATCAGACTGATTACTACTATTGGGTAGTGTCTTGAGAGGGACTCACTCTGAGCAAGGTAGGAGAGCAGCTTCTGGGTTGCTTAGGTTGCCTTGCCTATTGCTGCTTATTAAAGTGGCTGCATCCACTGTACTGCCGAACAAATGAAATCTGAAAAATGTTGTGTTGGTATGGTCTTTTATTATATGTGCCATTCTCAGGTGTCAAATATTAAGTACTAAACGATTTTTGACTGTGTGCATGTGATCGGAATTTAGTGCATTTTATGTTCCAGTTCACAACTGGAAATTAAAGGAGGAAATTCTAGTAATACATTAGGCCAATTCTGGATACTGTAGAGCTTTTGCCTTGAATTATACAGCTGCTTTAGTAAGAATAATGGATAAAAAAGATGGTAGAAATTATTGTCCTTAGAATGTCTTCAGAACAAGAACCGAAGAACTTGTTAATTGTGGAGCCTTATTTTACATAGGTTGTCCTTGGTATTTAGGAACAGCCATTGAAGTGCACAGTTTAATTTTCTTTGTGTGAAGGTGCAGAACATAATGCAGATCTCATCTCCTGTGAAACTTGTTTGTTTCATTATTAGTTTTCTACTCTGAGGCTATGGCTAGTCAGAGTTCACAATGTAATTTGAAAACCTTAAGAAATCTCTTAGGAGTCTTGTTTGTGCTGTTGGACTGCTTACATCATCATCTTAGTTGGCCAAGTGCAGTCTTTTTTTTTTTTTCTTCTTTTTTGATTTTCTTTCCCTCCCCTGTCTTCATCCAGCACTGAGAAATTAAACCAGAATAGCGTCTTTCTCCTTTCCCTAATTTTTTTCATTCTCTTATTTTCACTGACTCTGGGTTTGTGATTTTTGCACTGCTGTGTAAATACCTGGGGTTAAAAAACAGGTTATCTGCCTGGTTTTGATTGTGATACAGAAAATCCAATCAAAAGCAACACTAGCAGTCCTCATGAATGGATTTGTTGTGCTTTAATCTTCAAAACTTTTTTTCTTAGTAGCAGTAGTAAAAATCAACAGATTTTCATAAAGTGATTCCCTGATTCTGATTTGTCGCCTTCCTCCATTTGTGATTAAAAGAAGAGTAGGTCGAGCCTTTATTTGAGAGCATGGGCAGCAGCTTCTGATTAGGTTAATTCAGCTTTTACTTTTGAAAACTGGTAGTCTTTCCTCTCTAGAATTCAGATTTTGCTATGACAACTGTATGTTTAACACTTCAGAATTGTGTTGGTCAGATACAGTTGTTTTAAGTTTAACATGGAGGTGATGGGGTGAAAAGAGGGCTGGAAATATGCTAATGCCACATAGGGAGTTAATTCTCAAATAATTGTGTTATACCATATGGAGTCTTTTCCAGAGAACTGTGAAATAGAGCACTGAGAATCGTCTTTGAGGAAGTAACAGTGGGTGGTCTGTAGAAGGAACTTATTATAAACAGTCTGCATAAAATGAGCTTGCAGGAATTGCTTTTCTAAATATCACTTGGGAAGATACTATTGAGTTGGCTTGGAGTAACTTGGTTCCTGTTGGGGTTTTTTGTGATCTCTCTAATGTAAACTATGCATACTTTGGAAGATGGTATAGTATTGCTCTACTAATACTGTCTTGTGGGGTTTTTTATGTCTACATAAAGTTTAACCAACCTGGCTAATGCTCTTGTCTACTTATTTAGGGTAAATAAGCTGTCTCTTAGATCAGGTCTGCTGGAAATTTGGTGCTGTGATGATACTTTCTAATCTTTTGTGTTGTTTGTTTCCCACGTTCTGGGTATTTATCTGCCTGTGAAGAATCAGCTTGAAGAAAGGGTCCTTTTTCTCTAAATTTTTTTTTTCCAAGAGTTTGGAGTATAGAAGTTACTATTGTCAAGGGATGACATGATCTAGGAATTAAAGGTTTGATTGTTCCCTTTGTCTCTACGAGCTTCCTTCCATTATTATTTGAAGTATAGTTGATCCTTGAGGAAGAGCTTAGGTGATAAATCCTCTACTTGCATTGTGTTCTCTTTTAGTATGTTACATTGCGTAGCACTGACTTTAGCTTCTGGTATTTTCTAGACCCTTTGATTAAAACAGTGACTCTCACGGTGTAGCATAGGAAACTGTAAAGCAGCTAAAATAAGTTAGCTTTTGTTTTGCAAGCTGTTCAGGATGGGTGTAGAGCCTGTATCTAAGCATAAAATTACTGTGCTACGCTGTATGTATTGGACTGGGGGAAGAGGGAGCAAGATACAAAGAAACTGTGTCCCACCTCCATTTTTTCCAGAATTTAAGGTACTTTCATTTCTGTTTTCGTCCAGATTGGACTTTTGATCCAAATCAGGTTTTGTAGCATTTTATTTTTTCATTTTTTGTTTTCTTCATGACTATGAAATTGTCCATTGGTGGTGGTTTTTCTTTGGAAGTAGTGATGAGGAAATTACCTAAGTTGTGTGATGGTACTGTTTGTGAATTTAATTCCAGGTAATGCAACGTGAACCATTGTGTCACATGAATACATTTAAAGTCTTTCAACTTTCTGATTGTCTCTGACACCTTTCATAAATGCTTCATTACCGTTGCAGATGAAAATGTTCCCTGTTGGCAGTCAGGTTACACGGCATGATTTAACATATGATTAAACTCTTCAAAACTGTTACAAACATAACTAGCATAAATCAAACAAATATTGTTGTATGCTGTGAGTGAAGTTGTCATGTTTAGGTAGTTCTTAATTTTCTCAGCACAGGTAAGCATTTTGTTTCTGAAGCTGAATAGTGCATGTAGCCAGGTTGTGCTGCACTAGAGACTGCATGCACGCTAGTGATGGACAGTTCGTGTATTGAAAGTTCAAATTTTGTATTGTAACACTTTTTTAAAAAAAGAGGGAAAAATATTTTAGTAGAAAATTTTTGTGACCTATGAAAGACTAGAAAAATGCAATTTGGGTAATCCAGATTATTTGCTGAGGTTACTCTGATATTTTCTAGGGGACCGGGCAAAAACAGTACTCCAGACAGCATAACCACTAAGAACTTTTTTTACAAAATTAAGAATATTGTGTCATGACATACAGCAGGTATTGGTATGTCATTATATTTTTCTTTCCTAAACTAGATGTTAAGCACATTGGAGACTTGGTAGGAGCTAGGAGATTCTGCCTCTGAGGGGTGATCTGCAGTGGGTCATTGCATGATAATATGCCTTTGTGTGAGGTAGTGAACCCCTAACACTTGGGAAGAAAAGCAAGGGGATGCCTGAATCACATTTATGAGTGTGTTACTGTGCGGTGATTTTAATGATTTCCAGCTTTGCTGTAAGGAAAAGCTATTCCTATTTGTGTAATAGCTATTGAACTATTATATTTTGCTAGCCTAGCAGAATATGCTGGACTGTTTTTTTTTTATTTACTTTAATTCATTAAGTCATTTAATTAATTAAGATGCACTAGTCTGGTTTGCTGGTACATAAGCAACAGAGTTGTTTGTGCATTGAGGTTAATGAGAAAACTAGAGTGGGAACTGACCACTGTGATTTAAGATTTAAGGATTAAGATAACTAGTGAAAAACAAGTATGTGGCAGTTGATGCTTCTCTCTTAGTGCTGTTCCAGTGCCTTGCAGCATTACCTTCAAAATATGCTCATGTGTAACCTTTGTACTGTGTGTTGCTGATACTTAAAGCATTTTTGTCTTTGAGCGCAGACTTCAAAATGCAGTGCTGAAGAATTTTGAAGAAGTCTATATCTTGGTATGGCAAAGCATATTTATACTGCAGAATATGATATTTCTAGGAAAAAATGCAGTGTCAAAGAAAACAGTGTCTCAGTAATTAGTAAACCTCCTGAGCATGATGTTGAAGTATGTTTTTTTTCCTCTGTGTGAATTGGAGAAGATTTCAGACTTATCCTTAGTACTTGTATAAACATTCTGAACGTCTGTCAGTCCTCATGGTGAAATTGTTATGGGACAAATTGCTCTAGAACAACAAGGGTGCATGGGTGAGGGGACGAATTTCTGTGTGGGGTCTAGATGAAGTTATTGTTTCACCAAGTGCTGTTGAAGTGGTTGGTACAGTTACTGCCAGACATTGCAGTGCTCAGATAATGTTACGTGTTTTTTATATTTGATCATTGTCTCATTTTCTGTTTGATGCAACTTCGGAACTCTTTTGTGAGAGCGTTCAGGTTTTACAGCTTGTGGAAAAAATTATATATAGTCCTTGCACTTTTGCCATTTCTTGTGCTGATTTTGAAGAGATTGAAATCTTGAATTTGTGTTTTTTTCTTCCTCCCCACTCCCCAAAACAATAAAATTTCAAGGAGACTTAGATTTGTGAAGTTCAGGATACTTCTCAGCTTTTTCAGTGTTATCATGGGGAATGTTAACCAAAAAAATAATGTAAACAATGTGAGAAAATCAGATCTTTAATAGCTTGCTTATTTGAAATGCAGGGCCACTTTTCTCCTTAAAAGTACATTTCCAGCTGTTAGTACTTTTATAATTACCTTTAGAAGTACATTTACTTACAGTTGTGTGCCATAAGGAGTACTACTGGAATTTCCTTTTCCGCTGGAAATAATCTTTTGATGTTGGTTTTTTTTTATTGTAATTTGTCTTCAGTCTTTAAGGATGTTTAGCATTGCCAGATCAGGGTTCTTCTCAAGGTGAGGATAAGGGAAATATAGATAACCTTTTTTTTCTGATTTAAGCTAAATAATTTTTTTTTTGTTTAGCTCAGAGCAATAAATGTAGATCTCCAGACTGATGCTGCTCTGCAAGTGGATATCTCAGATGCACTTAGTGAGAGGGACAAAGTGAAATTCACTGTCCATACAAAGGTAAGTGCCTGGGTTTTGTACACCGAACTTTTTCTTAATTATACAGGAAAGAAAGTTTACATAAACTAGTGAAACAATTGTAACACAATCCAAAGGAAATGAGAAATTAGTATTATCTCACGTTTAGGAGACTGTGTGCCTGCAGAGCTTAAGAAAAGGACTACTAAAAAGTTAAAAGGTTAAAAATCTGTTAAGAAAAAAAGTGACGTTTTTAATACTGATGTGTCGTCATGCCATCCCTGTAGTTATTAATTTGCCTGTTTGTAGGCAGAATATTTAATAGACCTCAGTATCCTTCTGTATAGTTTTTTTATCACATTAGTCATGGTTTCAGATTCTAAAAATATATTTCATAATGTAATTACATTCAAGAGTCATTTCTAGTTACTGCTTGTTTGTGGCTTTCTCTTTTTTTTTTTAAGATTTGAATGTTTATTGATTGAAGAATCACTGGAGGTCATTTAACCCCATCTCCTCCCTCACTAACCCCAGTAAATCAAGGTGAACCAGAGCACATTGCTCAAATCTTTTTTCTGTTCGTTTTGAATGTCTCCAGGGGCGGAGACTCCACCACCTCTTTGGGCAACCCATTCCAATTGGTTGCTGCACTAATTAAAATGGGGGTAATTATTGCTGTACAAACTTTTTTATGCCCAAATCCTTACTTGGATGATTGGATTCTTTTTAAAGGGGTATTTTTCTTATTCCTTCAAGATGTTTTTTGTATAGTAATGAAAAACGTGGGGTTTGGGGCTTTTTACATGTGGGTCATGTGTTTTCTTCTTTTTTTCCTTAATTTTTCCTTCTCTTTTCTTCTAGAGTTCCTTGCCAAATTTCAAACAAAATGAATTTTCTGTTGTCCGGCAACACGAGGAGTTTATTTGGCTGCATGATTCTTTTGTTGAGAATGAGGACTATGCTGGCTATATTGTAAGTATTACAGTTCTTTTGATTTATGTGCACTGTTTCAAAAGTTCTTGTGACTGCTTTTAAATGTAATAGAAATGACAGCTATTCATTCCTTCTAAAATCAGATGTTCTAATACTTCATTTTATGCAATTACACAGAATAAATGGTTGAAGCAAACTTGGAGGAAAGTTACTGTAGTTGTCATATTTTCTTGCATTTCACTTCTAAGGAATGAGTAACTTAATCTGTATCTAAGTGCATTTTTGGTCTACTGTGTTAAAAATGTGGGAGATGGGTGAACTGTGTAGCTTGGTGGTATTGTTTTTGCAGGCTAATGTTTAACTTAAGTTACAAGTTTAATGTTGCCTTTGTTTTAGCTGAATGGGAAAAGTACGGTAACTGAGCTCTAGTAATTACGCTTTTCCAGTTTTCATAATGGTGGTCAGAGTCATTTTACTAGAAGTCAGTTGGAGAGTTAAAAACAACACTAATACCATATAGAATTGCAAAGAACCTTAATGCACAAGTTTTGAAGTTTATTGCAGGCCTCCAATAACAGAGGTCCCAAAATAGTCACCTTAACCTTATGATACTGTCTATTAAAAATGAGTGCTGCTGTTCATACTTCTAACTACGAATAGGAATGTTTGTCATCTTTGTGTGAAAGTTAGGTATTAATTCTGTGTCAGAGGGGTGTCTACTGATTCAGAAGGAAAATGTATTTCTAATTAACTAGTGGGTACAAGATGATGCATATTATCTTTGATGTGTCATATCATTCTTGAGCTAGTCTTTTTCAGTCACAAAAGCTATTAGAAGTGACTAGACCTTCAGTGTTTTGGTAACTAGTTTCAGACATTAGATTCATAGGTAGTGGATTTTTCTTTTTTGTAATACATTAATGTAATGGGCAAATATCAGTGAACTAAAACTTAAGCACAGTTTAGATTTGTTCTGTGTCCCTTTTCTGATGGCAGTGCAGGATTAGTTTGACTGTGGTGTTATCTCTTTCAATGTTAATACACTATGTTATAAGATTAAGTAGAGACTTGTTTATTGTGCGCTTTGTTATTTCAACAGATGTATCTTTAATGTCAACAGTGCTGCAAGAAAGGACTAGTGCCTGCAAACAATATGGATTTTTTTTTTTTGTATAAAATTTTGGAGGGTTATAAGTGGATGATTTGAAAACAATTGTGGATTTTTTTCTTTAAAAAAAGAAACAATCCTTACTAAATAAGGATAGACCAAAACTAATTATAAAATAATTTTTCCAAGTTTTAATTCATTGTAACAGGAAAGCTAGGTATTACTTGGTTTCTATTGTAACTAAACTACTGAAGCCATTTGTTTAAACATTAGTAATTTTCAAGGTTGTTGAGCCAAAATTGGTACAGTAATGCAGCATGTCTAACTCATGAATCAGAGAATTTATTCATAAATGCTGTAATGAATGATGAAAGGGAAAGCCATATAAGAAAAAGCTGCAGGCAGTCTTCAGTTCCTGTACTGAATGGATGTTGTTTCACTGAGAAGATAAGCAATTAAAATAGGTTTGATTGAATTCCAGATTCCACCAGCACCACCCAGGCCTGACTTCGATGCCTCAAGGGAGAAATTGCAGAAACTTGGAGAAGGGGAAGGATCGATGACTAAAGAAGAATTTACCAAGATGAAACAAGAATTGGAGGCGTATGTAGGCTTGATTACTACTAGTTTTATAGTTTTATTTCTTTTAGTCCCTCAATTTTAGCGCTGTTTGTTTAATGGTTCTTGGAGATACATGCTGGATAATCAAGTTGCTACATAACCAGGGTTATCTTAGTGATCATGATCAGAGCCATTAGGAAAATTGTAAAAATAATTTCATGGAAGATATTCTGAAACAGGGAAAAAAAACCAACTTATTCTTGAGCGTTCATTTATAAGGAAAAAGCTGATTAGATAGTTTTCTTCACAGAATACCTGCAAAGAGAGAAGGTAACCTCTGTCTTTTTTAGTTCTGGTGTTCCACATTTTGTAAGCATAATGAGCCTTTGTTTATACACGTAGTGATTGAACAAGGGATTTTTGCATGTAGTTGGTACTGTAAACAGACGCCAATCTTCTGTTTCCCAAGCAACATGGAGATTACTAGAAAATACTTTTTTTCACACTCCTTTTTTTCACAAGGAGAATATACTTCCTGAAAATAGTATTTGCCCTTACTGTGAATTTAATGTGTATTGAAATATCTGCTTTGAGGCTTTTTATTCCATATTGAGTTACACAGTGAAGTTTCTCCTTGCTTCATCCACTTTCCTTATCATGCATTCACTTCTTTGATCTTTTTCCTGTCATTGGTTTCAGTTTTCAAGTGTATATTTACGCTGCTTCTAGACTGCTTCTATCAAGAGCTCTGAATTGGCAAGAAAAGTACATAGAACTCTTAGAACTGCTGCTTTCTCTTCGAACTCCAGCTGCTGTGAGCAAATGTCTTAAAGCTCTGTATTGTTGTTACGTACAGCTTGACTTATAGCAGAGTAGATATACACTTCATATGCAGAAAACTGGAAATGAGCAAAACACTATAGATTTTAAAGAATCTGTAGTTTTCCAGCGGCCCTGATCATGATTCTCTTGTGGTCTGGTTAGGGGTTGGATAACACAGAAAACTTTGGGTTTCTTCTACTGCCACCTCCATCCTCTGCATCCTCCTTTTTTGTCTTCACTGAATGACTACTACTCTCACTGAGATCAAACATCTCCCAACACTGGCCCTGCTGGTTTGCTGGTATGTAAGTCTTAACCTCCTTGCACATAGTGGAAGCAAAAGTGTTGATTATCAGTTTACTGACCTCAGAATGGGGAAAAGAGCTCCTTCCTCATTTCTAGGCAAGTTACATCTTATTCATTGGATTCCCAAAGCAAAATGAATTTTAGCAAACTTGTATTGATAAGAATGTCTTCCTCTTAATAAAAGAGTAATTGCTTTGAAGCTGAGTTGGCTGAACTGGGCAACTGTTCAATTGTCATGGTTAAACATGATTTTTTTTTTTTTTTTTGGTTCTACCTACCAAACACAGCACTTAATTTCATTTTAAGAACCACTATGGAGCAAGATGTCCACAATAAGCTTCAGCCCCAAAATGCTAGGTGTTTTAACATGGAATAAAACCTGCTATCTAAAGAACTAAGAAAACTACCTAAATGTTTTAATAAGTAAGGAGGGTGCAAACAGGCAAGGGGATGGAGATGGGGAGGAAGGAATTTGCTAGTACCTACTAGTGTCTGTATCTCAGTTTCTTGATTTTTGAGGAGTTGGGGAAAGGACAATTGAATGAGGTTACACTTTCAGCAAACCAGTCTATGTTAGCTAGCCTTGAATAACAGAATATATTTGCTGACTCCTCATTAAAAGTCTGTAATATGTTAGGGCTTCAAGTTTTCCCGTAGTAGTAACTTTGTACTATTTATGTATTTATCAGATATTGGAATTACAGCCTTTACTATATCAGCTCATAATTTTGTATTGTTACTGAGGATCTCTTAAAGCTGCTCACTAGGCTTATCTCAAACTTAATTGCTTCCTGTGAAATTCTTATGTTTGTCTTGTTTCTGGTTTTCAGTGAATATTTGGCAATATTCAAGAAGACAGTTGCAATGCATGAGGTGTTTTTGTGTCGCGTGGCAGCACATCCTATTTTGAGAAAGGATTTAAATTTCCATGTATTCTTGGAATATAATCAAGATGTGAGTATTCAAAATTGAATTGCTGGCAAGAGAAATCAAGATGTACTTTTATAGTAGGATGGAAAATTGATTAAGAGGGCTTTACCTCCTGGAGCAAATTGCATCAATTCCTTCATGCCAGATGTGTTTGTATTGTAAAAGTTAGAAATTAATTTTGTCTGTAGGAGTTCATTTTGCTGCCACCTGGGGCTATGTGCTCTAGCCTCAGCATAAAAAATATTAATGGGAATCCAATATGTTTTGGATTAAAAAGATTAACTTTTGGTGGTGTTTTCACTTGACGTTAAACTTGTCCACTTCTTGACTGATATTTTTTTTTTTTTTTTTTGAGGGGAAGAATGATGAAACAGACAGAAGGCTAATTTTAGGATTTAGAACTATGGTTTAAATTCGGTAGCTAACAGAACCAGTGAGGATTTCTAATGAAATATTCTGATAAATAAAGCCTTTATTGCTAATAGTGTCAGTGAAAGTTTGTGTAAATTTTTTTTCTAGCCATTGGACTAGTGTGGCTACCCACATGTTATGTACTGAATTGCTATCTAATTTTGAGTTATTGGAGAGGACTCCTTGGATTCATAACAACTCTTTGGTGTTCATGTCAGTGGTTGCTGATATTCTGCAAACGTTATTCAGATGCTTTTTAAAATTGCAGAAGTCAGCCTTGAACATTGAAGAAATCGTTACAAAGATTGGCTTCACTCAGCTTAATTTAAAAATATCTTACATAGGATCTGCCTGTTGCTTGATGTAGAAATGCTTCAGGAACTCAGTTAAGTCATACTGGGCAAATTTAGATGGACAAGTAGAGCAGAGGCTGAAACCAACATTGTCCTTGTTGCAGTGAGGGGTAAATGCTTCCGTAGTTTCTAAAAGTTGGAGATCTGCCATTCTGCACTTATATAGCTAGGTTTTGCTCTTTTTAGGTTAACTCAACAGCTATACTATGTGTGATAAATACTGTGTTATTGATAATTGAAATGCACACTTTGTGCTTTTGGTATTATCTGCATGTGCTAGAATGTTGCTATTATTTTCCCCTGGAACAGTATTTTAGAGAATAAAGAGCAGTCCAGTAAATGAGGTAGTCTGTCATTCTGGGTGCATAGTGCCCTGTCCTTTAGTGCAGAGAATAAGACTAAACAGAGAGCAGGAGTAGCAAGTTGTGGATTGCAGTTCTATTTTTCACTTAAAGCTTGTATGGCCTCCAGAAAATGAACTAACTTGATAAATGAATTTGTTTTTCAGTTAAGTGTTCGTGGGAAAAACAAGAAAGAGAAACTTGAAGACTTCTTTAAAAATATGGTTAAATCAGCAGATGGTGTAATTGTTTCAGGAGTAAAGGTGATTACTGTTTCACATATCAAGATTTAAAATGTATTTTCATTCTTGTCCTCCTTTTTTAATTTTTACATAGCTATAAATAAAGAGATTTTTGTGACAGTGTCTAAGAGACAAAGCATGGGAAGGAACCTGTGGCCTTGGATGCAAGATAACTGAGAACCGTCTGATTACTTCTGTGAAAAAGGGCTTTCAGTACTCTCTCCCCTGTTTTGTGAAATTAAGCGTTTATTTTTAATCTGTATATGATAATGTGTTTTTCCTTATGGCCTGTCATTTTATGTAGTGATATGTAGTGAGAAGGTGCACTAGCTTTAACAGCTGTTGCAGCTCAGAAGTTACTAACACAGTGTGAATTTCATCAACCCTGTACCATCCTTCTACTCTTTCAAAACTAAGAAGAGCAGTAGAGGTGATGTTACTTTTCCCATTAGATGCAAGAATAACTGAGAGAAAAAGAATTTTAATGAAGGTTTCATTTTTAAGTTGTAAGATGGGTTTTGTAAGAAGCATAAATTTCTTCAGAAGATTTTGATCTTCTTTCTTAGCAGTGGTAACTTTCCCTTTGCAAGAAAATGAGGAGAACTTAAGTTCCTAGTTGTAAAATCTTGAGTTTCAAAACTGCTGTAAAGTAGACATAGCTGTGGGTTAAGACCTGGAGGAAAACAAAGTCCAAATAACAGGCAGTTTTCATGAGCATATGTTCAAAGCCCATGTTGTAAGCTATTCCGTGGAATTAAGCATCTGTGCCATTTTAGAGGTTTTTTAAAAAATAAATATAAATGAAATATATCAAGTTGTAATACAGAAAATATTAAAATTAATTTACATTTACCAACTTGAAAGAAGCCTGTCATCAATATCAGTGTTCCTGAGCTAGGAGTTCATAGTATCTCTGCTGCAACGGCAGTGTTAGTGCAATTGGTTATCTTTCTTCCCCACCTCCCCTTTTTCTAGGTTTGTTTAGTAAGTACTTGACATTCTGTTTTCCTTTCACAGCGGTAGTTAGTAGTGCAGTTATTTCCTTTGCTTTAGGTTTAGTTATCTAGACCTTTAGAGTACTTGCTACAAATTCATAGTTCTTAATAAATTCTTAATAAAACTTGAAATCATGATAAAATAAGTGAGGAGATCAGTTTACAGAAATGTTGTTTTAGACAAAAATATATTGCATTTCATGTCACAGCAGCAGCAATATATAAAATTATCTCTGCAATTGCTATGTACAGTGTGAGTGAAATCTTGGTTTTTAAATTGCTTTTGTGTTTTGTAGGATGTGGATGACTTCTTCGAACATGAAAGAACATTCCTTGTAGAATATCACAACCGAGTCAAAGATGCCTCTGCCAAATCTGATAAAATGACAAGATCACATAAAAGTGAGTTCTTTTTCCAGGGTGAAAATAGGACTAGTTAAAGTGTATGGAAGTTGTTCATGAGGAGCAGTAATTTCTAGTTGCATGTGAAAAGTGAGTTAATTTCTCCAAATGTAGTCTTCAGATAGTCTAAAGAATTTAAATCTGCCTTTCGAAGTTTAGCCTTTGCTGTAGTGGACTGGGTGGAGTAGGAACAGCCTGATGTAACACCAGAGTTATCTTGGTTATTCATCTGTCCCTTTGAAGAGAAACATACTTAATGTAATTATATATTTTTGAAGTATGATTCTTAGTCTTTAAAGTGTCAAGGTGGGTAATAGAGTGGTATATGTGATTTTACTTGTAATAAAGTTGCTCTTGATGGAATGAGAGTGAAATTTCTTGACACACTAGACGTTGCACTACCTTGCTGAGCAGCAAACTCTATTTGGCTTCTTAGTTCTGGATCATGAAGTCACGTGTCCTTTTCTAGCCTTTTAGAATGGAGACTGGAAAATGTGCATTCAGTAGTTTGGTTTGCAGGACCCCTTTTCTTCCTGAGGTGGAATATTCCACTTTGCTATTAACCTCTCTACTTAAGATGATTTCTGGAAGCTCTAGATAGTTGTCTTAAGTGCAGTGCATTTGAGAAAATGGGAAGTCTTTTGTTTAGGAATACTGTGTTTGGTTTAGGATTACTGTGTCCTGAGAAGCTCAGAAGAAAGTTGACCTTTATTGCCCTTTATTTTAAGTTTTTGTACCTAAATAAATCAAAATTGAATACTAGATTCTATCTACTTTCTTGAAGCATATGTCGTCACAGATTTGATCTTTGCTATCTACAGTAATATAGTTCACATAAAACCAGACCACGAACCTGTTACGAACCTCCATTGGTAGGGACTCTAAAGTGCATATCGAATCAAACGTTAAACCAAGAATTTACTGAGCTCTTCAGATGCTTTTTTGCTGTTACATGAAGACTAGAGTCATTTGTAGCTGTTGTGCTTATGCTAGGAAGTGGAGAGAGTCATTTAAGGCTTGATGAAGCACTATGGGGAACCTGTCTCTCCGTTCAGTTCCTTCCTGAAGTGGTTTCTGGTGTTCTGTTTGCTTTCTTAAAATGAAAACTGACCTTCATTCATGGTAGTTAGATGCCAAAGTTTACAGAGTGAGAATGCCTTTCGTGGTGGCTGTAGAACCAGGAAAATTCTTAGAAATGAGGTTTTGGAGGATCTGATAGGAGAAGATTGATCAAACTTGTTAAAAAGCTTCACTGGGTTTTCAGACACAAGTTACCTAGGAAGGTCATTGACAATTTTTATCAAACTGAATTGGGTCAGATGACATCTTTTGAAATTCTGGCTAGTGGAGCAGAACTATTGCCTGGGAGGCCTGTTTTTGAAATGGGCAATCTTTAGTTCATGGATAACTTATGACAGACAGAGAGAGGCAGGGCTTGCAACGATACTGACTTCCGATTTTCCAGGAGAAAATCTATTTTTACATTTGAATCAGTAGAATAGAAGGGGAGGTTAATGGCTTCTTAATACCATTCTTCGCTGTAACCAACTGTACTGATTCACTTGGAATGTATGGGGTAATGAATTAACTGGGAAGTAACCTGTTCAATCTCTTGAAACAAGGTTATGTTATTTAAAAAAACCTTTGCTTAAAGGCATTTACTTGGAAAAGTAACAAGCAAATATATTTTCCTGCTCATTGCTTAGATGTGTTATTGTTTTTATTGTCCATTGAGTTTATACTAAAAGCTCTTTAAGAAAGCCATCTGTTCCGAGATTTGATTTTTGCGATGACTAGTGAGGTATTGCTATATAGTAAAATTATACATTGTTCTTTACAAACCCTGCTTCTAGTTTCAGTGTTTTAAATGCTTTAACAGTAATGCTACTTAAACCAGTGACCACTTGTTGATGAGGTAAGGGTTTCGTGAAAATCAGGCATGCGTTAGGAAATGTGTTACACATACAGTGCTGTGTTTTGGTAGTCTGGAGTTAGTATTCACTTTATGCTCCCAAGCACACTGACTTACTCCTTGTTGTTGTTACTGTGTTGTTTTTTTTTTTTTTTTTCAAATAGCTTTAGACTTCAGATTCAGATTTAAAATCGAGTCTTAGCCATTGAGTTTGTGCATCTTCCACCAAAATAAGACCTAATGAAGCTGCACAGTAAGTTTATGCAGCAGGTGCTAATTGTATTAAATATTCCTAGATAAGTTAGACTGTTCAAGATTTGGTCAGAGTGCCATGTTTATTGTGTAAAGCTATCGTTTGTAATAGATGACATGATGGAAATTTTATTTCTGCTTCTGTGTTAAAGCATGTTCCTTTTAGAAAAAAACTACTCTTGAAGAAAGGGAGGAACTTCAAAATTATCAGAAAGAAGAGGAATGAAACAGTAAAACAAGTACTTGTTTGTTTTTGTAGATGTAGCGGATGACTATAATAGAATTGGTTCTTCGTTATATGCATTAGGAACGCAGGACTCCACAGATATATGCAAGTAAGATATTGTTAATAACTTATGGGGGAATTTGCTAAGTAGTGGTTTTAATGGTGACCTACTGAGATTGGTAGCTCTATTGTTATGAGAATACCAGAATTTATTATAGTTAAATTACATTAAGAGGTTTTCCTCTCTAGTATTTCATTTCTGTAACAGGCTGCTTTACTACTTTTGCTTTAGTAATTGTTTGGGAAAAAAAAAACGTGTTTTCTCCAGTTTGTAGAAAATTACGCAAATGGGATGGAAAAATCCTCATAAAATAAGAAAAAAAACTCAAGTCTTTCACCAGTTTTTAAGTGTTTTAAGCGCTTTGACATGTGCAGCAAGAGCAGGCCTCATTCTGAGTATAGTGATGGTTGTGGGTGTTCTCTGTACCATCATCTTGAAAAATAGTGTGCTGTTCTGGCATTTTTACAGCCTTTAGAAAAGGGAAAGAATCTACAGAGATCCCTAAAACTTTGAAAATAGAAGAGGATCTCTATGTACAGATGTTTGTCCGTTAATCTTTCAGTGAATTGCTTGAAAATGAAGTTTGGTGTATCTGAAAGTAAAACTTAGCTTAAAGATGTTGATGCTTGTGGACACATACGCTTATTGCTGTAGTATGGTGACAGGAGGGAGAGGAGTACAGAAGTGAACTTATTTTTATTAATTTATCTGAATTACAGTGATATACTTCCAAATGTGGTGATAGCTCACGTATTGATTACTTTGATTGTAGTGTTGAGATTTGATGTAGTCTGTTAGGGTCTGTCAGGAATCACCTCTATCTTTTGTCAAAATAGTATGATTTTACTGTAATTTGGTCTGTTGTTACACTGAGCCCTTGTATTGTCTCCTGTGATGAAGATGTCACATCATTGCTCAGCCTCCCTAAATTCCAAATAGGGTATAAGTAACGTTTACTGTGTGAAGAAACGAATGTTCAAATTTGAGTGAAGGATACTTGATGATAGTGTAGGACCGTTAACCAGGGTGGTGTTGTTTGGGATTTAATTCACAGAAGCAAAAAGAATTCCTGAGGAGCTGTGCAATTATCCTTCAGTAAAAACATCCATCCGTTATGCTTTGTTTGTCCCTTAGCTTTCCTTTTTGTTCTTTACTTTATAATTCCCAGATGTTTGAAGTGCTGCAGTTTGAAACTCTTGCGTTCTCTGAGTTCTATGAATTACAGTTCTAAGCAGCGCATTTATTATGTGTTGCCGAACATATTTTGATTTCTATTAAGTAATTAGACTGTTCAAATTAATGATGTAATATGAGCTGTTTCCTTTGTGCAGGTTTTTTCTGAAGGTATCAGAGTTATTTGACAAAACAAGGGTATGTACTATGAAACCATTTTAGATACATTCTTTGTGTACATCCTGGAATTGGCAGGACGTCATGTATCAACTAGACATTAATACGTGGATGTTTTTATGGATGCTTCCACATGAAGCATTTAAGTTACGTTGGGCAGGGAACGAAAAAGCATAAGATTTCAGTCATCTGATTTGTGAAATGGTTGATCCTTAGAAGTTGTAAATCTACTCAACATTTCTAGGCAGTCTTCCTGTTTTCTGTGTAATACATTAGTAAAGCTTCTGTTCCTCTAAAATGCATTGAGGCCTTCCACACTTGTTACTAGCTATCACAAAATTCTTTATGGAAAAAAGAAATGTAATCCTTAACACGAAAACCAGCAGTCATGCTGCTTTTTTTCTGGACCCAGGATTTGTTTCTGCAAATATCTGACTCAGAAATACTATTACTGAATCTCCTAACCAGATTTGCAAATATCTTTTGCCTTATTTATTTGGCTTGGTGGAGCAGAAGATGCATGCTGTATGTCAGGAATACTTTAGAATGAAAAATGTGTGCGTTTCCTAAACGCAGTTGTACCTGCATAAATATGTACTTTAAAGAAATCTTAGTTCTTGAGAAGGACAATCTGTCATGTACTATTGTATAATACATGTTGTATTTACATCATATAAGTGGATACTCAAAGTCTGGATTTTTTTAAATTGATGCTTTTACTTACTGTTTTCCCAGAAAATAGAGGCCCGGGTGTCTGCGGATGAAGATCTTAAACTTTCCGATCTTCTGAAATATTACTTAAGGGAATCACAAGCTGCTAAGGTGATTATATGATGTTTTATTCAGTGAAATAATGTTTCTTCAAACAAACAGAAGCAATAGATCAAGGATCGTCTTGAGAAACACGGAGTAGATAGGCTAAAATGCTGCCACCTCTAGCCTGCAATTTCTCCCTCAAAATGTGGATCTTTGTTGAAAATAAGGACTAACAGTGCATTTATTTACTGTGGGACTGGCTGTTTGGAACTGCGTGACCCCCTTATCAAGTATAATTGAAAACAGTGGAAGAGGCAGTGAATTGTTCATGTGTTTGCAGTGTGTTTGTTGCTTGTAGACTGTGGGCAATCCTACTTTTTTTTAATATTAAATTTGGATACTCCAGATGATGTGCAAATGCTGATACAAAAACACATGGGCCCAATTAATATTCTGTACCTACAGAAAATTTTGTTGAGTGTTGTTTGATGTAGGATGATTAAGAATCATGACAGAATTGGGAACACTTGACAGTAAATGTCTGTAATTAGATCATCACAGCAATAAGTGTTGCACAAAAAATGCTACTGCTGTTTCTCGGGCCCTGTGTATATTTCAACTGCATAATCTAAATATAATTTGTTTCTAATCTAAGAAGCCGTGAAATTTCCCACGATTGCCTGTTCTTAGTCTTTCTGGAGTATTATCTCAGCCATCTGTTGCTATCCTCTGTCAGACAAAATGCAGGCCAAACAATATTAAGTTGCATGTGTGGTCTGGTATGGATATTCCTCTGACTTGCAGGATGAAGTCAAGTGAATGCAGACTACTTAGTAAGAACTGAAATACAGCAAAACTCAAATTAATCTGATTTTTAAGTTTTATTTTTGTTGTTGTTACTTGGTATACACTGAAATCCTTAGGTAAATTCTTGTAAACTCTATACATTATGCCTTTTTTGTAGGATCTCTTGTATAGAAGATCTAGGTCACTAGTGGATTATGAAAACGCTAATAAGGCATTGGATAAAGCAAGGGCAAAAAATAAAGATGTGCTGCAAGCCGAAACTACACAGCAAATATGCTGTCAGAAATTTGAGAAAATATCTGAATCGGCAAAACAAGGTATTTGGGTGGTCTTTGATCCTATGTTACTATTTGAGTATTAACAGATTCTTGGATATCAATGAGAATAGGTTTTTGTTCTGTTATCTTTTAATCAGTATTTATTAGTTTTAGAAAGATCAAAGGATATTTTCCTTTAGCTCCCCATAACTCCATTAGGCAGAGCAAGTTCTAGGTGCATATTATTTGTTAAACACTTTTATATACATAGGATAGGATGCAAAATGAAAATTGCTAGCAGTAAAGGTAAACCTAATCTTTTAAAGTATCATTAAAATTCCCATTTTGGTTTTATGCATTCTTCTGCGAAGACAGCAGTCTGTTGCAGAGATGCTGTGTCAGAAAAGGGAGAGGTCATTAAATGAGATTTCACTGAAGCTGCAGAGTTATAGTAGCTCCAGGGAAAAGGAACCTTATTTACATATTGACTTTTTTCCTGGAAACTTACTTCCTTTTTTTAGGCTAAAATTATTATTAGCAATTGTTGAGTTAGCAGTCATCCAACTTCTTATTTGGGGCATGTTTGTTGAAGGTTTAAACACCATGTTCTTTTGCTTTTATCATTTAAGAGTTGTTTGACCCTGTAAATCTGCCTAATGAGTCCTATAAATCAGATAGAGAAGAATGAATAATCCTACTAGACAGAAAGGTATATGCATAAAGCATACTTGCTTCCTCCGTTCTTCATTCTAGTTTTAGCTTGGCATCTTCCTGAAATAAACATATCAGCCTTGAAAAAACAGTGCACACGGAATAAGAGAATTAAATGTTTAAAAGACATTACAGTCTTGTTCAAAAGAGCTTTGTGTCCACAACAGGTCAGCTAGATATGAGGAGCTGCAGTCGTGGTTTGCTTTCATCCCGAAGGAAAATCTGTTAACTGTTCAGGGTACTAGTGATAGTAATATTAATTAATCCATTTTTATTTTCTATAGAACTGATAGATTTTAAAACAAGAAGAGTTGCAGCATTCAGAAAAAATCTGGTAGAACTAGCAGAACTGGAATTAAAGCACGCTAAGGTAAATGTCATCCTTTTTAGCCTGTATTTCAACTGATCTTAAAAATTATATGCTTGAATAACCAAACTGCTTCTGTTTTTTGTGTGATAGAACTTTACAGTTGGGAAGATAAATTACAAGGGAAAGCATCATCCATAAAGGTGAATGTTCTTGGATAAGATGGGGGAAAATTTAGGAGAAATATCTTTGAGAAACTAGTGTGCTTTGAGGTACCTTTTGGAAAACTCTCCTTGAAGTCAATTCTGGCTTCGGTTTTGTGTTTCTCTAGCTGTTTGATATTTATAGCTGCAAACTTTGAACACGTCCACCATTTTAAAACCCCATTTCATCATTTTACTGTGAGATAGGAAGTGGTTCCTCCTGTTGTCCAGATGTTGCGGACTTGATGTATAGGATAAGCTGTCTATTAAGCATGAGATCACACAGACCTATCTGAAGTCAGATGAGTGTTACTCTTGAATATGCTTTTTGAACCTTTTTGCCTTTAAAGTGCTGACAAAAGAGGAGTGTTGCAGAGAGCCTTTTCATCAAAATACATTTTTTGAGGAAAAAGTCTTTAAGGGGCCTGTCCTTAAATTTCACAAGGTATTTGATTCTTTTAATTTGTATGAAATTAATGGGTTTGGTTAAATCAGTTTAGCTGCACTGATTTCTTAGACAACTGTCTCTTACTTTAACAGTCCTATAGCCGAAGGCAGCTTTCTTTTAGGAGTCAGCCCTTTAGCATTCCTCATAGTCACCACAAATCTGAAATGAGTTGATGACTGTCACGGCCCGGACCTATGAGCTACACGCTCGTGTCCAGGCCTGAATGGGGTGGTGAGGAATCGTTTATCTGTGTGGTGAAATACGCGGGGTATTTCCCAGATCCACGAATTATCAAGTCATGCCCAGACCTCTTTTGACTTGTACAGTTGAAAGACAAGAGGAGTTTGGGGTCGGGATATACCAGATAGGGGAAGAAAAGACAACCAGGATGCTTATGCAGGGGTCAGCATTAATATAACAATAGCCGAATGAATGAGTAGGAGTATAAATCTAACGATCAAAAAATAACATTTTAACAAATAGGGTTGAAATTATAGTTCTTATCCTTGGTTTTCTATCCCTTAGATTACTAGCAATGGTAAATAAACAACTCTAATCTTAATGCACAACCTACAAGCAATAATAATATTGGATCATTCAAAGGAGTGCCACTTATTTTCCCAAAAATTTATAGGTTCAGTTTTGTAACCAGAATCCCACTGGCTCTGATAAATTTAAGGGGCTTAAAACCAGAGTATTAGGAAACTTGAGGCACATATAAAGCCGCCTAGTAATCTGGTTTCTCCAAAGGATGTAATTTTGGATCCCAAGGACGGAACTCACAAATCTGTGATGATGACATCCTCAAGAATACCTTTCACCACCACTTCTTGCTCCCAGTTGAGATCAGTTGGTCTAGACCTCTCTTCCTGAGGAGCAATAATAGCATTAACAGAGAAATATGCAACTTCCTTATGAAAGGAAATAGTCAACTTAGGGAAACCCAAAATCTGTAATACAAGTATAGTGAAAGTAGCCACATTAACCATATGGAAAACAAACACAAAATCAACAGTTGCGGCAAAAAAATCTCAATACAGGTGTAGCAAAATTAATCATACTAAACCCAAAGACAAAATCAACCGCTGTGGGAAAAGGTCTCAGCCCGTCTTCATTGGCAGAGGTCATAGCAGGATGTATCAGCACATGTCCTTGGTCCATGTGGCTCCATAGAGGATCATCAAGTTTCTTGTTGTTTTTTTTTTCCTGATAAAAAGAAAGAAAAAGAAAACTCGGTCCATGACAGGACCGATTTTAAAAAGAAGGAACAATCCACCATGTATTTATTTTATTCTCATTTCCATGGGCATCGGTAGCTACCCACACATACAGATTAAGTGGGATTTTTAGAATAAGGGGTGCTTCTCAAAATTTGGGAGGCTCTCTAGGACAGTCTGTCCTGGGCAGTATCTAAATTTGCCAGGGGGGAAAGTAGCCAATAGATCCCCTTGTTTGTTTTCTGTGAGCCATATAAAACAAGCCCACTGGCTGCTTTTCCTGTACTCTGCGAGTTTTCTCAGCCTGGGGATGCTGGTAAGATTACTCACAGGAGCTTCTGTTCCCTTTGTTAAAAGGGCTGCAGGCATTTTCTTTTCTCGAGTGGAGGGGGTGGCTTTTGTCTGGGGGCTGCTGCTTTTTTGCCAGCCAGTGCAGGTCAGACAGTAGCACACCAGGCATTAAATATTGGGGAAATCCCTTTCCTCACTGACTTGGTGAAACTTTGTGAAGCCTGATCCCAGGAGTAGGGATCACAATCACATCATCCTGCTCCAAAAATCCATTTCCTCTACCCCAGCAAAGTACCATTTTAATCACAAAAAGGATATTGTCAAAAGACAAGGGGTATTTCCCAGATCCATGAGCTTGCAGCTCAGCCTAGGCCGAAGCTTTGAACTGCAGCTTGGTTTTTGAAGGTTAACTTATTTTTGCTGACCCTTTTCACCTATTTTATCATGGAGTACTGTAAGATTCACTAGGCAGTTTTGAATATTTAAAGCTTTACAGTATAAAAGGCCACTTTAACTACAGGTGACAGTTCTTCACATGTTAACAAATGTTGTGACCGATGAATGAAAGGATATTTTGTTTTTCACTAGATCTGAAAGTTCTGGATTTTTTTTTTTCAAGGCCTATGTTTCATATTTATTCAAAACAAGCTACTGCAGGTAGATCAGTTTGTTTGCTGTGCTTTTATTTCTACAAATTCTGAGTTGGATTATCACAGAATTTACGAGGGCAATAGATTACGTTTTTCAATTTTATATAATGGGAAATTCTGATGTTAATACTATAACCATTGTGTTCTAGGGTAGTCTTATGGACAGGTTTTTATTAGTCTGTACAGAGTATTGAAGGATGAAATGGTTTTAGACTTTTCAAGGCAGTTCCATAAAAGGAAGGTATGAGAAGACTTTTTTTGAGATTGTATTGTGCCCTGATGTGTGAAGAATGATGTTACAGGAATCTGAAGATTTCTTCTTGTCCCAGAGAGGATGTTTTTAATACTTGTGGTGATGCAGATAATGAACAATGCTCCAATTTCAGGCAGGCCAAATAGCCATGGTTTTGTCTGGGCTAAGTAAGGTGGGGTGTTTGTAGACATGTAATTCCTCTTGCAGCAGAGACAAAAGAGAGCTGATAGAAGCAAGAAGAAAGCTACTTTGTGTAGACTATACATTAATGAAGTCAGATCAAAAGCCCCCTGCTCTAAGGTTCTGGACAAAATACTTTGCCTGATGCTGCAGCAGTCCCTGTCTTAATGCTTCTACATCTACTGGAGGCAGGTGAAATTTTAACAGCCCCAAACTGGAAATTGCTTAGCTGGTCAGTGGCATATGGAGCACAGCACTCCCAAACATTGCAATGTGATCTGTGATTCAGGCCTAAGTGCTCTTTCCAGCAAAATAAAACCTAACTGGGGAATAGGGGCTATGGGAGACAGTTAACACTGCTGCAGGCTTTTGCTACAAGTCTTCTGTTGTGGTGATTTTTTTTGGTGTGGGAACTAGTACCTCCAGACTAGATGTCTTACAGATGAATCTGTTTCCAAGATGATCTAGCCATGTGTCTTCTGGACTTGGAGTTGCCTAGCACAAAGCGTGAAAGTGAAGTCTGATGCAGAAATGGATGTAGGAACTCACCGGAGAGGCTGTCTTTGGGAGGAATTTAGCCACAATGAAGGCTGCTGTATAACTCACAGTTAAAAGTTACTTGCTCTTTGTGGGAAGAACACAGATCTCAAACCACAAAGATCGCCGTACTGAAGAAGTCAGAATGACCAAAGCATTGAGAGAAGTTCTAAAAGACAGCTCACATTTCCTGAGCTATATCTGGCTTGCCAGAAGACTCTGAGGGTGACATGGAAATCAAGCTTTTAGTAAATCAGGGACACTCCATGCACAAATACTAAGTGCACCGTCTCTGCCCAGTTATGTTTATACAAAATACTTGTTTTAATCAGCTAATATGCTCTCATCCTTTCCTGGTTGCAGCTCAAGACTTTTGAAAAAGCGAAACATTGAACTGTGGGTTGAGATTGCTTTAAGCTGATGCAAGTGCAGACTGCTGCCAGGGAGGATGACGATGCATGACTGTTCCTCTCCCTTATGTTGGTGCTATTATGTGTGCAGCTGCCTAGTAAGATAGGGCTAAAATTTGCTATGGGTTTTTCTAAGCTTTACTTTGTTTTGTTTTCATAGCATCCCTTGTGTCAAAACACACAGGTTGGGCTGGGAGGGACTGGGACTAAGAGAGTACTGGCTTTCTATCAGCAGCACTTACCCTAGATTTACTTAAGCTGGAGTTTGGCAGGTATTTTAGATTCTGCTTGGTCTTTGACCTATACTAAACAGATTGATGTTTCTTTTTCTATGGCCATTCTGTCTTACTATCCCTATAGGTAATGTTTAGCTCTCTTTCTTCGTGACTTCTGATAGCTGGTGAGACTGCTAAAATGATAATCATATTCTTAAAGCATTTATAGCCTTGGCTATACTTTTAGAGTCTTTCAGCATATGAATTATAAATGAATAAGATAGTGACTTCCTTCAAAGAAAAGAAATCTAAACATCTCTTTCCACAAATACTAATATATACACTCTTGCCTCTGTGGGTTTTTGTGGAAAAATAATTAGTTGCATTACTAGCAACAGATGTCTGTTTGGAACTGACAGAAGATGGGAGTAAGCAAAATCCAGTGGTAAAGGATTTGGTTAAATACTTTGTCAGTAATTATATTTTTTTTTCCTCAGAAGAAGGATGTTTCTGTCACTATGGTTCTGCCAGCAAGCGTTATACCTAGAGCTTAGGAGTCTGAGTTGGCAAGAAACGCTTGTGTGAATATGAATTTATAAGACTTTCTCAAACTATGCTGATATAAGTCAAGTACATCAGATGTTGCAGGCAGAAATGGCTCACAGCCTCTGTTGTCCATACAAGGACAGGTTGTGGGAGTTGAGGTTGTTCAGCCTGGAGAAGAGGAGGCTCTGAGGAGACCTTATAGCGACCTCCCAGTACCTGGAGGGGGTGGACAAGAAAGCTGGGGAGGGACTGTTTACAAAGGCTTGTAGTGATAGGACAAGGGGGAATGCTGTAAGGTGGAAAGGGGCAGATTTAGACCAGACATAAGGAGGAAGTTCTTCACAATGAAGGTGGGGTGATGAGGCACTGGCACAGGTTGCCCAGGGAAGCTGTGGCTGCTCCATCCCTGGAGGTGTTCATCTGGTTGGATGGGGCCTTGATCAGCCTGATCTAGTGGGACATGTCCCTGCCCATGGCAGTGGGGTTGGAATTAGATGATCTTTAAGGTCCCTTCCAACTCAAAACATTGTACGATTCTATGATTTATTATAATTTAAATAAGGTTGGGTTTGTGAACTTAGTAAATTTGATCTAATGAAAATGAATGGTTTGCCTGCTGTATCTACATGAGACAGTGTTCCTACATTTGAAAAACTCTTTTAAGGTAGAAGTTACTTACATAAATATTTCTACATAAGCTTAATACCTGTCTTATTCTCCCTCAGTGGTGTCATTGCCGTTCATAAAAAAAAAAAATTGATGCAAGCATAAAATTAAGTAAGGTAATGTGGTCACATTTTTCTTTATTTTTACAGGGTAACTTGCAGCTGCTGCAGAGCTGTCTGGCAGTGTTAAATGGTGACACATAAGCTACGCTCCGTCCTCCCACTGACAAGGGCTGCCCTCCTCTGGATTTTGTTTCCATGACTCTAAATAGGCATTTACGGTTCCCTGGAGAAAATGTTTGACAAAGTGCACATAAGCAAGCTCCTTCTTTCAAAAGAATTAAAACAAACACCTGAAAGTAGGTCCAGACTGTATGAAGCAACAGCATACTTGTCATACATACATATTCATGTTTATTTAATCATTATATGCTTTCATTGTTCAGAAACCAAATGCTCTGGTTTTGTGAAAATAGCCAATATAATTATGTTCACATTATGAATACTATGATATGGCTGCCAACCTTATTTACCTTTGTAAGCAATTTCTGAAGTTTACCATTTGAAGCACATTGTTCAAATGGCCTAAATATTACCATTAGATATTTGAATATTGTTCCTATAAAGGCATTGTATACACTGTCTTAGGTTTTTTCCATGTACTGATATCAAGGAACTTAATCTTTTTTTCAATTGTGAACATTTCTTAGAAATTTTGGAGAACTTTGTGTAACCTTTTTAACTATGATTTAAAAAGAGAAGCAAATGCATTAGTATGTTTGCCTTAACTTGTAGACTAATCCAATTATTGTAAAATAAACCATGAAATCGACGATTTTTCTAAAATTATGCAGACGTATCATCTGTAAGCTTAATATTTTCTAGTAAATTGGATTAATTTAATTTGCTTTTTCTCTGTTCATCCTGTAAAACCATTGAGTAGGTATTGGATTGGTCTGACACTAAATACTTGCCCAGTAATTTTTCACTTGCATTCTCAGGTTTTATCTGTTTGCCTGTCCATTTGTCTGTGACTTTCCTCTCCAGTGTACTTAAATTGTTCTGAGCCCGGTGGCTGACTCTGCAGTTTCTTTGGCAGAAGTGTGTTTTGGAGAACAACTTTGGTTTCTTTCCAAAAAGGGGAAATAAAGTAGCTGAAGGGGATACAGAAAGTGAGTAAAATATCAGCGAAAGGTAATACTGCCCCACTGTGACACCGACAAGAAGCTTTGCTTCAGAATATAAAAAGTAAAGGTATACCAAATAAAGGAATGCCTGAAAAGGTTCTCATTCTGCGAACTGGACTTCGAGCTCTGAATCTGATTTTATTTTGTTGTGTTGCTGTGCATGTCTCTTACTCGGACCCTGTAAATTCCCCAGGAGGCGCTCTTCTCTTGTGTCATTGCAGGATGCCGTAAACCCAGGCCCGCCGGAAGAACTGGTCTTCGCAGGGTGCTCGCTGCGTTCTGCAGGGCGGTGGAGCTCGAGTGAAGCGGCGGGCGGCGGGGAGAAGGGGATGTTTGGAGGTGCAGATCGATGTGCAGTCGATGTCTCCGCGCTTCTGCTGCGCGGAGGCGTGTGGTTGGCTGTGGCCTCGGGGGGGACGTGCGACACCTCCCTCGGGAGGGCTGGCGGCGGCGCTCGGGCCCGTCCTGCCGCGCTTCTCCCGAGCCCCGGGGCCGCCCCGCGGAGAGGAGGGGCTGGGGGCGCGCCGGAAACAGGAAGTGCCCGCCGGAAGCCGGAAGCGCCCGCCGGAAGCGGTGCCCGGAAGCGGCGGAGCGCGGGGTCCGCCATGAGCCGCCTGCGGGAGGAGGATGATCCGTATGTGGTGGAGGAGCCCAGCGACGAAGAGCGAGCGCTCAGCAGGTGCTGGCGCGGCGCGCCGGGGAGTGTTTCCCCCGCTTTGGCCCCACAAAGGGCGATGCCAGCGCGCTGATAATGCCCCTCCGTAAATCCGTCTCCTATAAACGCAAAAAGCGCGTTCCCGGGGCACCCGTGCGTTTCGCGTCTTCCACGTGACTGTGTCGGTGTTCTGAGCCCGTTGTAGTAATTCGGTGTGTAACGCTTGAATGTTTGCAGCTCGGAGGATGAGGTGGATGTGCTCCTGCATGGCACTCCCGACCAGAAGCGCAAGCTGATACGGGAGTGCCTCACCGGGGAGAGCGAGTCTTCCAGTGACGATGAGTTCCAAAAGGAGATGGAAGCAGAGCTGAACACTGCCTTGAGGACAATGGAAGGCAAATGGAAATCGCCAGAAGTGGGTAAATCACGCTTAACATCTACTTGCATATGAAATTGTGAGTTCGGTGGCAGCCGGTTAAGATGTGAAGTTAATGTATTATTTCTGTGGCAAGAGTTGCGTGTGGGAACAGTCGAGTGTCGATTGAAGCCTCCAAGAAATATTAAAGTGGCCGATTGCTTCTGCAGAAACTGTCACCAGGCGCAACTTCAGTGAATGCATCTGTTTCATTTTTTTCTAAGGCTTCCATGTTGGTATTTATGGATTTCTGACTCCTTGCTTTAATACGATTTCTCATTGCTGGATCATTCCCCTTTTATCCCAAGTATATCTGTAACTTCTATTTTAAGTTGTTCTTTCACGTGTTTTAAGAAGTCTTTTTTTACATGTGCCTCTGCAACTTTGTACATTGTTTGCTGGCCCCGGATGCTGTCAACATTTGGAGCCTTTTCTTGAAGAAAGGAGTAGCATGTGGTGGACTGAGATCCCTAATCAATTAGGGGGGTAAAAGAAAAAAACTAATCTTCTCCTTTACCTGCTTATAATTACATGTTAAGTCAGATAGTAAAACTGCACTAGAGAAACGTGTGTTCTGGTGTTTGTGTACTATGGGGGCAAAAGATGGGTTGCTTTGGCATTTGAAGCATCTGTTCTCTCCACGTATTACAAAACATTTAGTGAACTACTGTTAATTTCCCAGAGAATCAATGTAGTATTCACTTTTGCATAGGCACTTCATTCTGCATTCAGCAGACATACTGATTTTATCTGTTAGTGGGCAGATCTGATCTTTGGGTTTTCGTTGTGCAATTAAGATGTAGCAATGTTTATAGCACCATGTCCATCCGGCACAGAATAGGACTGTGGGTGCAGATTGGTTGAGGTGGATATGCTTGGCAATTCATCTAGGTCTTTTGAACTTCTTTGACTCTGAAACTTTTGGGGATATGGTGTGCTATACCTTTGTCTTTCACATGCCTGAAGATTTGTGGACTCTCTGAGATTGTGTGGACTCTGTGGGGCAAAAGCAGGCATGTTTGATGTGTCCTCTGTACCTAAAGGGATAGTATCCTGGGAGAAGATTTCCTTTGAACTGTACCTGCAGTTCATCTTGTGGGGTGGTAAGCAGCTTTATTCTGAGAGAGCACCTATAAATGAAATAACACAAGCGATGTGGATCATCAGGATGTGGGAATAAATTGGGAGCTGTTGCCTAACGCACCAAGATAAAGCAGATCACTTCTGGATAGAGTAGCTTATAAATGAAGGTTTGTTCTGCGCTGTATGCTTGTGGTCCTTTCGGTGGAATGTTCTTACCATTTTTCTCTCTAATTTCACACAAAGGTACTTCCTCAAGTACCGGGCAGACTGGACCTGCCACCACTTCAAAATACTATGATGACGTTTACTTTGATTCAGATTCAGAGGATGAAGATAAAATGGGTAAGTGGCTTGGGAGAGGAGGACATCTTTACGGTAGCATTCCTTTTTTTCAGATCCTGTAGAATTCTCTTGGGGGAGTCGGGGCTGCTGCTTAAGGCAGGCATTTGGGGGCAATTACCAGCCTGTATCATCTCAATGTAGTTCCTGCAGCTTTGTGATGTATCCTAATGTATGTAAAGTGCGTTAGTGCTTTGTGGTGGTGCATTTGGAGGAGAGATGAGCTAGACCTTTGTGTTTTAGTTTATACCTTTATGTTTAATCGTCATATGTCTGATGGATTTAATGTGTGCTTGCGCAAATCTTCCTAGTTTCACAGGATGTCCGGAAAACCAGAAAACATCAGCAACGTCGGATACTTTCCAATGATGAACTGCTATATGACCCAGAAGAAGACAGGAGAGACCAAGAGTGGGTAGACTCGCAAAGGAGGGGGTAAGAGTCCGTAAATACTTGAATTGTAGGATCCTTAACGTAAACTGAAAAATTTAAAGTAAAATTGTAAATATAGAGAAAAAGGCAATGCTTTCAAGTCCGTGTATTGAAAATATTTTTATTTAGAATTTACAAGATGTGAGACTTCAAAGCCTGTACAGTTTATATGCGTATCTAACGTAAGTGGAGTCTTCAAAATTGCACAATTGTAAAACTTGAAATTTTTTTTAAAAAACAGAATTCCTAGTTCTACAACTCATTTTTTTCTGTAGATCTCATCTAAATAACCACGCTGTGGATGAAAATGTTGTGAAGTACTTTGATTGCTGAATTAATATCTGTTCTTGCTAAATTAATATCTGTTCTTGCTAAATATTGTATGCCTAGCTTTGGAAGACTTTGAATTCAGCAAGGCACAAAATGTTCAGATAAAATAGGAACAGCACAAGGCTGCTTTACTGAGAGTTTTTTGAAGCAAAGTTCTCTATGTAAATCTTTTGAAAAGGACAATATTAATGTATGTTTCCTGCAGAGATTGCACTTGAGATACCTGCCTCATCAGGGGAGGGGGTTATTTGGCACAGATTCTCATGCCAGATGTATTTGTCTCACCAAATGAAAATTCTCAGTAAAAGTAAATGAAAAGACACTAGTATGTGGTTTTCCCCCCAGTTTATTTATTTATGTGCTTTGACTTAGTGAAAAGGGTTTACAGAAAGAGCCTGATATGAATTGGTGTATTTTAATATTAAAAAAGGTTTGATGGTTGAATTAATATGCCCATCAACAAGGGCACATAATTTCACTTTTTGTCTCTCCTCCTTTCTTGACTCGGTAGGTACCGTAATCAAAGAAGAGGGCTGCTGCAGCGGCAACGGCAGCAAAAACCTTCAGCTGTTCCAAACAGTGATGCTGTTTTGAATTGCCCTGCCTGCATGACTACGTTATGCCTGGACTGCCAGAGGTAATTGGTGAACAATATGGGGTCTTTTTGTAGTGTCTTTTTTTTTTTCTTGGTCAGTTGTATTCTTAGTGTTTTCAGTTTGGTCGATTGATTTGATCAAGTCTGTCCTGCAAGGTGATGCTAATAAGGAGAAGGCAGGTGTACGTGAATCAGATTTGGGGTGAATGCTAGTTAGGAAGAATGGTGATCAGTTTAACTGGCAATAATGAGATGAGGAGGAACCGAATGGAACATTAGCATAGCGGAGAGGGTAAACTATTAGAAAAATCCCGCAATTCATGGAGACTAAACAGGCAGTTTGGGCTGTTTTTTCTTTTTTAAATGTGTTGGCTTGATGCTTAAAGGCATACATTTATTCCAGGCTATTTTTATGTAGAAGTGCCTTGTTTAGGGGAGGATCAAGCAAAACCAAGATAGTGTATTTTTACCTGGTTTGAGTCTTAGCAGTTGTGGTTTTGAGTACAGTTACATTTTGAAGTGCCTGGAAAGCATTTAAGAGTCTGTAGTGTGTTTTGCAGCTTTCCAGTGCCAGACAGCACTGCAAACCTAGTTAGTACTGCTAACCTTGCTGAGGAAAGGACTTTCGAACTGTGGGTAAAGGAGATAGAGAAATCCTGTGAAATGAAGAATGAACTCTCTCATTAATGAGTACTTTAGGTGGTTGAGAATGAAATTCCATAGTGGCCTGAAATCGTCTATACACTGGGTGCTGTTTCTCACTCTTTTCCCTTTGCTGGCTTTGTTACTTCTTGACCCTGTTCTATAGCATTTCAGTTTGCTAACCTGACAGAAAACGGTTCATTTTTACTGTCAGACGGGTCTTTTGTGGGTTAAATAAAATGAAATTGTTCAGCACACATTATAAAAGCAGTAAAGCCAGCAGAAATAGAGATAGGACTTGTGCAGCCACCTATTATGTTGGCTTAGGCTGCTGTAAAACTGCAGCCTGAGGGACATTGTGTTGAATTGAATTGTACTGCGGCCCTGGATTTTGCTGTGTGCTCCAGCTATACTGGTGAGGGCTGAAAATACATGTTGTATTTTATTACAGACATGCTTTTTCAAGTGTGATGGGTCAATGTTTATTATTTATAAATAAGTAATTCCAGGCTTCCAAGGTGTTTTAGAATATAAATGCCAGTAATTGAGTCATTTGCACTTGCAGCTTCATGATCTTTTGCATAATTCTGTGGTACCGATACTATTGTACTCCAGGGTATTTATTTCAGCAAGAACCAGCGTGTTTTTAAAAACGCCTTACAAGCAAGACAGATAAGTAGTTGGTTTTGGGGTTGTTTTTTTTTTTTAGTTTTCATAGTTCTGTTTATAAAGCTTCATATTTATTTGGGTTTTCAGCCCTTTGGCTTGGTACTTTCTGTCTTTAATCCCATTTCTTGAAAGCAGTTTCAATAATGATATGACTTGTATTTTCTCTTTTTCTCCGTAGACATGAATCTTACAAAACACAATACAGAGCAATGTTTGTGATGAACTGCATTGTTAACAAAGAAGAAATTTTGAAATACAGGAAAAAGGTGAAGAAAAGAAGTAAGAAAATGAAGTACAGCAAGGAAACTTCTGTACAGTCAAATGAAGAAGAGGAGGAAGTATATCATCCAGTATTGTGTACTGAATGCTCGACTGAAGTGGCAGTGATGGATAAAGATGAAGTTTTTCACTTCTTCAATGTTCTAGCCAGCCACTCCTAATGTGCAAAAGCTGGGGGTGAGGGGGGAGGTCCTGCAGAGTTTAAGACTGGGTGAAGTATCAGAAATGCAGGCATGTTAACCTATTTAAAATACTGTCTTTTTAAAGTACATTTTCATCAGAGCGCTTCATAATGGTTGGGTTTTGGCAGAGTTTATGAAAGGAATACAGTTAAGTGTGCATTGGAGAGCAAAATTCTTCAAACTGCCGGGTGGTTGCATCTTTGCGGATTTAAAGTTTTTGTAAATATAATGTAAGCTCTATGTATTATGATCATTGCCTGTATATATACTATCCATTATCTCAATATGTATTAGAACTGCTGCTTAGAATAAATACTGTACAGCTACTGGTTCTCCATAGCTGCATTGGTCATTTCTGTGGCACGTGGTAAACAACTCTTGGTTGGGGTGTTTGGCCTCTTTAGGCTGGTATTCTTGGTAGATTTGCACAAAGGCAGGTTTGGTAAAGAAAATTGTCATTATGTTTGGATTTCTGGCCCATTAAGATCTCAAAATGGAAATTTTTATTTCTATAGAGTGGAAGATCAGCTTCTATCAGGTTTGTTGGTATGGATCGTTCTGGCATGGATGGTTCAACATAATTGCTTAGTAATACAGTTCAGAGTTTTAATGTAAATATATGAAGAAGACACTGGACCTTTTATTCTGTTGTCCTTTTTCCTTACGCTGATGCATTTTAAGAAGAAATCTGTGGTGAGATATATGACCACAGAGCTAGTTTGTGTGCTTTTTCCTTTTCTTTAGGATGTTTACAGCTTATTTATGGAAGCATAAAGGATTTATGGTACTTGGTACTTAGTCTTATTGCTTTGCCTATGAAACCACTGCAATGTTAACATTGGATCCTTCCCTTTTTGCCTCCAGGCATGGTCCCAAGGGGTGAACTCTAGTTTTTTATTGGTAAATAACATCTCCTCTGTATAGCCTGATTTTTTTTTAACACATCAAACAAGAGTCTGAAAAAAGTCTCATCTTTATGCTTTTGTAATAGTACCAGGGAATTTGTTACGTGTGCTTTGAGGATTTGTCAGAATATATATAAACTTAGGAGGCAGGAAGCTGAAAAACATCCTACTTCAGTGCTTTTGATTGTAATGCAATCTTGTGACTCTGTTTACCTTTTGTAGTTCCTGGTGCTGTATTTTAATAATCTACCCACACATTCTACGTGAGATTAGGAAGAAAGAAAAACATAGGTTCTTCTGTCAGGATTATATGAAGAGAACATTAACTTGCTGTTTGCAGGTCAGCAGAAATTAAACCTCGGCTTGATGAAGTAGGTGTAAATGGAAAATTCTAAATTTTGGGCTGAGACCAATGGCATGAGGTTTAACAAGGCCAAAGTCTGGATCCTGCACTTGGGGCACAACAACCTTGTGCAGTGCTACAGGTTAGAAGACTGACAGCATCCATACAGAGACTTTTGAAGTCTCTTGTATGCTTAGTGTCTTTTCTTCCTTCAGTCTGTCATCTCATCCTACATTCTTTACCACCTCCATGTCTTTCTTGAGGTATGTTGGATGTGTGTGGATGCCCCAAGGCTCAGTGCTGGGTCCAGCCCTGTTCAATGTCTTTATCAATGACCTGGATGAAGGCATCGAGTGCACCCTTATTAAGTTTGCGGATGACACTAAGCTGGGTGGAAGTGTTGAACTGCTGGAGGGTAGGGAGGCTCTGCAAAGGGATCTGAACAGGCTGGACTGCTGGGCCGAGTCCAATGGGATGAGGTTTAACAAGGCCAAAGGCCGGGTCCTGCACTTGGGCCACAACAACCCTATGCAGTGCTACAGACTAGGAGAAGCCTGGCTGGAAAGCTGCCTGGAGGAGAGGGACCTGGGGGTGTTGGTTGACAGCGACTGAACATGAGCCAGCAGTGTGCCCAGGTGGCCAAGAAGGCCAATGGCATCTTGGCTTGGATCAGAAACGGCGTGACCAGCAGGTCCAGGGAGGTTATCCTCCCTCTGTACTCGGCACTGGTGAGACCGCTCCTCGAATCCTGTGTTCAGTTCTGGGCCCCTCACCACAAGAAGGATGTTGAGGCTCTGGAGCGAGTCCAGAGAAGAGCAACAAAGCTGGTGAAGGGGCTGGAGAACAAGCCTTGTGAGGAGCGGCTGAGAGAGCTGGGGTTGTTTATCCTGGAGAAGAGGAGGCTGAGGGGAGACCTCATTGCGCTCTACAACTATTAGAAAGGAGGTTGTAGAAAGGAGGAGACCTGCTGGGTGCAATTTGTAGTCAGAGCAGCCCCGCCCCCGCCCCGCCTCCGGACGGGGCTTAGCCGGAGGCGGGGCAGGAGCGGGGCGGTCCGGTTCTGCCCCCGCTATGGCGCTGGGCTCGGCCTGGCAGCGGGTGTCGTGGCTGTACTACCAGTACCTGCTGGTCACCGCCCTCTACATGCTGGAGCCCTGGGAGCGCACCGTGTTCAGTATCCTTGCCGGGGGCTGCGGGGCGGGCGGCGGGGTCGGGCTCGGCTCGTGCCCCCGAGCTGGTTCCTCCTTGGGGTTTTATTCCGGGGCGGGGGCGGCCGCGCTTCTTTCCTGCCTTTGGCGCTGAAATATCGAGCTTCTTGTTACGTGCAGATTGTAGACTCGGACTCGCCAAGGTTGGAGAAGACCTCCGAGGTGGCTGGTAAACCGGAGAGGGGTGATTTAGACCAGACAGAAGGAGGAATTTCTTCACCATGAGGGTGGTGAGGCTCTACCACAAGGAAACTGTGGCTGCCCCGTCCCTGGAGGTGTTCAGGGCCAGGTTGGATGGGGCCTGGGGCAGCCTGGGCTGGTGGGAGGTGTCTCTGCCCATGGCAGGGGGGCTGGAACTGAGTGATCTTTAAGGTCTTTTCCAACCCAAACTGTTCTATGATTCTGTGATTCTGTGACTATCGAGTCCAACTGTCAGATGTCAGTCAGGAATTCTTCTTGCCTAGTGAAAAATACCTTGCAGGCTCGTGTTTGCATGCTGCTTTGTCACCTCCTTTTTATTAGATGAGTGCTTAGTCCCCTGGCTGGTAAGTTTGCTTGGCTCTTTTGGAGTGGAAGAACTTGATGGGTGCTTATGCGAAGGCATCTGTATAAAAGACCATTTATAGGTTTGCTTCTTTACTCAGCCCTTTCACAGAGACAGTACGTTCTCTCAAGCATCGTTACGGCATCACAAGTATTTTTCTCTTAAGTGTGACTGATTTAATTTTGACTTAAAATGATACCTTGTATGAATGACCCTGAGCCATTTGCACTTTGAGAGGCAAGGAGAGAAATTAGCCAAAATATTTACCCAAAGAAGGGCATAAGTGATAGAGAGAAGCTGCTTTTACTGAGATACTGGTCAGTTCTGTGAAAGAACTCACATTTGTCGTATAAAAATGGTTGCCCAAGCAACAGCTGTGCAGACTTTTTCCTGTGTAAAGTCAGTGGAAGTGGAGATAATTATTTCTCTTTTCCAGTATTGATAGACTTACTGTGCACAATTGTTTAGGCAGGGGTTCTTGCCTTCAAAATGTTGTGTGCTTTGCTAACATACTTTCCTCTTTCTTTGGTGATACAGATATATCATAAAAAGTTCCTTACAATTACATTACTTAAGAGTAATTTTTTTATATTTTGTGTTAACCAGGCAGCTTTTTAACCTGTGCAAAATATTTAAGTAAATGAAGGTGTGTATGCATGTTTACTTTTATAAAATGCTCATTTTGCCACTTGTAAGTGTCTTAGGTGGCACAAGTATAGCTTGCAGGTCAGCAAAATGTCTTCTTGTCCTCAAAGTGGCCCCCTGTAACAGGACCAGGTCTGCTGGGTGCTGTACAGATGCAGCAGCCTTGGGAGCTAAAAGTGCATGGCTCTGCTGAGTGTCTCGCTGCTGCTTGTGCTCCAGAATCAGAAGTGAGTGCTGATACGGAAATGTGGATTTATGAGTTGACCTTCATTTTTGTCTCTCATACTGTCTAATCTTCTGAGACTAAAAATACACCAAGTGGTTAGTACGCTTTAATGAGCGCAGCTTATACCGCTGCTCTGCCACAGGGAAGTCGATCAGAGAGCATTTCTTGCACGCATGCTATGGTGACTTGATTTCTTGAGGACATGGGGCATGTGCAGCTCCTCTGGTTTCACCTGTGGAAACCGAGTCAGAGTTATCACCTTGTTAATCTTCAGCATTTTTTATAGAGTTTCTGACTAAGTTTACTGAATCTGTGCAGATCATTGGATGAAAGCAACAGGTTATTATTAGTTTAGAGTACTTCTTTTGAATTTCTGAAACATAAAACTTTGAATGGTATAATCTTTCAGTAAGCTGATGCCATAATTCTGTAGGTAAAGCTTTGTGAACCTTAGAGCTTGGCAAAGGGACCTTTTTATGTGTATGTTGTTAGCAGGCATCTCTAAGTTTTACAGAAGGTCCTGTTAGGAGTTCAACTAATAAAGTGATCTTAAGATTGTTTAGCAGATAGCTTCATGGGAAGTTTGTTTTGCAGTTTAATCTGCCGTAGTGAAGTACTAATGAATATGTATTTGTTTAAACACGTAATCTATTCTGATGCTCTGAGGCTTTGTGAGTGGAATGGTTAGAAAGGTGCATGTCACAATGTTATCCATACTTTTCATTCCTCCTGCAGTTTCTATGTCCAAAGTACTGTTAAACAACATAAATTGAGCTGCTTGCCCATGAAGGAAGGGCCTGAGCATGACATTCAGATGCAGAAATGAACCAAATAATGTAGGGACTTAAAAACATAGAGGATACTGGCAGCTAGAAATTGATTTGAGGTTTCCCAGCTTTATACAGCACAACTTTCTTATCAGGTGTGTTTTGTGGATCTTAAATTAAATTGCTTAGGTCATGCTATTCCAAGGAGTTTAGGTTAGCATCTAGTGGTATCTGCTGAGAGATGAATAGGTCACCTGCAAATAAGAATTCTTGTTCAGTACAGCTACTCATATTATTGTCTATTAGGGCGTTTTTGTTTGTTTGACTTTTTTTCCTGTTTGGCTGAATGGGGCTGGCTTCTGCAACCTAGGAAGGTGCATGTAAGAGTTTGTATCTTCTCAGTGCCCATTTTCAGTTCCTCCTTCACTTTTCCCATACTTTGGCCTCTCCATGACACGGCAGTGCATAACTTGCAAGGCATCCTTCTGTAATTCAGCTAATCACTTCTACCAGCGTTCTGGTTTTCAGTTAGTTCTTTCTGCAGGTGCTGAATTCAGTTAACCACATCTAATTTAAAAATTTAATGGTATAACGATTGTTACCAGGCGAGTTTTAATGCTGCAGTTACGTGATGTCTAATGCGCTTTCTATTTCAAATGCTTTTTTCCTCAGCTGTAGTTCAGATTCCATGCTAGTTTCCATTGTTGGAATGGCACTGTACACAGGCTATGTGTTCATGCCTCAGCACATCATGGCAATATTGCACTACTTTGAAATTGTGCAGTGATGAAGAACGTATTTTCAAGAAGTAATCAGGCTCTGAAATCTTGTCTACAAAGAAGAATGAACCTCTCAGTTTTAACAAGACCTCTACTGATGTCAGAAAGACATGATTATGACTCCGAAGACTAGCAAGCGAGATATGTAGAGCAGGGACGTGAGATGTCCCCTATGTTGTGTGCATTCCTTTTAATTTTACAAGATATGCCCTTGTATAGTAGTTTTGTCTACTTTAACATTGTGATTGTACTTTGATATCAGTATTTTCTTAACTTTGTGACAGTTTCAATATTGCACTGTGAAAGCTTTTCTTAATTGTAATTTTGAGTAAATCTTAATTGCCTTCTATTTTTAATCAGAATTCATCCTATTAAATGGGGCTTAATGCTTTTGCTATTGTATGGTATGTATTTGCCTTGATATTTCTATTAATGTGTTTTGTAAGAAAATACATCTAGATTCATATTAGAAACATGGATATATTCATCTAATGCTATTTACAGGAATTAGTTTGTATGACTGAACTCAGGTGTCCTGTTTGCTGTCCAAACTTCGAACAACAGTATATTTGTGCATACCACCTAAATTTGGAATTAGCAGTTATTTCAAATTTCTATATTCCACCTGTTTGAGGAGGGTGGGGGAGATGAGGCATTGAGACCAAGCAATGACTGCATTTGTTATATTTAGAGTGGTGCTGTGGTTCTGGGCTTTATCTAGTGGGAAAAAAAAACTTTTATTTACTGACATAGGCCCACATAAGGCTTTTGGGATAGCACTTTAAATCAACCCTGTTTTTCTAGCTACCAGTTTGTTTGTACTTTTACAGGATGCTTTATTATGTTCCAATGCTTATGATTTCTGCTAATTTTGACTCAACAGTGTAACTACGTCTAGATTTTAAAGGGGTTTTCTATTGCTGCTAGTGTTCCAAACATGTTCTCGCTACCAATGACCAAAACGTAAGGATTTAAATGGACTTGAGTTACAAATACAGCAATAAGTAGCTGAATACTTGGCTGAAGTCCAGTCTTTTTTTTTTTTTATAGGGATTTTTTTCAGTTTTGTATTTTGAAATGGAAGATGGTGACAACTTAACTTTCCTAAGTGGAGGATTTTTTTTGTTGTTGTTGTATAAAAAAATAAAAGTTTAAAAGCAGAGCTTTGATGCAAAACTTTATTTGAGAAGTTAATGTCTTTCTAAATGCTTTTCTTGGAAATTTCCAAAAGGTGAAAAATGATACTTGAGCAAAAGAATTGTGATTTTTATTGGCCCAGTAATAATAGGTACTGTTATATCTTTTATGCATCTTATGTTGAAATCAGAAACTATACCTAGGTTGTACAACTAAATTGTTATCTTACAGGTTTATTTGATTTTCTCAAATGCACACTAATGAGAAAGGAGGGTTTTTTCCCCCCCTATATTTAAGAATCTTATGTGTATCTTGATTAAAAACTCCTTTGTCATGTTGGAGCTGTGAAAAGTGGGCATTAAACTTAGGTGAACCCTAGCTTTACAGAAGCTGCTAGGAGTCACCTGCTAAATTAGTGCCTTTGCTTAGTAAAAACTGTCTGTCTAAACATAAGTAGTTTTTGGAGTGGTGGTTTTTTTTTTTAATGTGTCCAGAATTGTACATGAGTATTTTAAATTTATATGGAGATGAATTAACATTTTCTTTTGGAAGTAATGTAGCATAAATTCCTGCTGTCCATGGATTAAATTGGTACTGTGATTTTTCTTTGCAAACTGCTACTGCTGTTGAGAAGGGGTTTTAGTTGTATGAGAGGGAAAAATGCCCTTCTGTGTTGTGGCATTGGGAATGTTAAACATGATTTTTAATTGTGAAAGGTTTTATACTAGGGCTATGATATACTGACTTTTATTAGCTTTCTGCTTTTTGTTGAGGAAAAATGAATAACCGCAATCTCTAATCACTTCTGTTGGATTGGAGTGGGCTTGATTGGTATCATAGGTGAATTCAATTTGCTAATCTGAGTACAGTCTTCTTCAGCAGTTATTTTTTAAATTTAAAACAGTTTGGGACTGTTCTTTTAGATTCCACATACTTGGGTAAAGGTGGAATAGTTGCATTAATAAAATACTGTATGTTACTGGAATTTGATTTTCTAGAAGAAAGTTTCTGTAACATGACGTTTTCATGAAGTTGATCTAGTGAAGAGGTGGTTCAAAGAGTGATAATAATGAAGCAGAGTAAATTTTCCTTTTGAAAGTAAGGGTATCGGTAAGGATTTATTTAATCTTTATATTTGAATAATAAATGAATCATAAGGCTATTGAGCTGTTTTTGCACTGCAGCCTGCTTTATTGTCATGTTAGTTGGGGGATCATATCCTTCTTATGATATAACTAAGCTCTTTCTGTTTAAGCTGGAGGTTGAAAGCAACTTAAATATCACTTAGAAGCAGCTGGTCAATTATGTTTCTGTTTTAAAATGGTGATAATAATTGAATCATCAGTCAGTGCTTTAAAGTTGGAAAAAATAATTGTAAGACCTGAGGAAAAAAAAAAATCTGCGAGCCTGGCAAGTGACTTTATGTTAGTCTTTAATAGCTCTCAGGGTTTGGATTGTGTCATCAGACACATAAATGTTTAAAAATGCATTAACTCTATTACAGCACAACTGATAATATCAGCTCCATCAGTCAATCCTGCCTGGGGCTGTCAAACTCTGCTATGGCCAGGGCTACCAGCCCAGGTGGGAGGACTTGCTGTTCTGGTTGCCTTGGCAGGAGCCCATGCAGCTAGTGGCCCTACCAGCTTCCAGAGCCTGCTCAGCAGCGGCACCCTGGCTGACATGATGGCTGACTGCTGCAGAGACTCCTTGGAAACTGCAGTAAGAGCTGCCGTAACTGAAAGAGGAAACTGAGGCATGAGCCAGAAGTGGATCCAGGATATGTATGTATGTATGTCCTGAAGCAGTAATGTTTATGTATCTGTATCTCCTGTTTGTTTCTTTTATAAACAGTTTATATATATATATATGCATCTATATACATAAAACCTGTTCACTTCTTGTCAGAAATACACAGCAATTAGTTTGGAGACAGAGGCTGTGGGTTGTTGTTTTATTTTTTCTGGTTTCTTAACTACCCTGTGAGGAGCACACCAGAGGATTCTTTTTCAACACTTCCTTAATGAGATTTAGCAACAATTTTGCAACCATTTGTTTGTGGATTTATGTAAATATTCAATATTACAAAGAAATGGATGTGGAAGGAGTGTAGCACTGTGAAGTTCAGTCGTGTGATTAGATGTGCGTTGCGTTACTGCCAGCTGGTACAACTGGTATGATGTGAAGTGTTGCCCTGTTTCATTCTGGTGCAGTAATGAAGTGTGCATTGTAAATACTGAAGAGGAGGTACCTGCTGTGGGGTAAAATTGGCTAAAGGTTATGTCAAGGGGAAGAGATACCACATGGAGAGTTCTGGTACCGTGGGATTAGTCGGCTGTGCACCAAGTTGTGTAGATTGCCGCCATCCTCTGAAATACCAGAGCAGTTTACTCTAGGGCTGGAACCCCAATAAAGGTTTTCAGTGTCAGAAGTTCCTTACACCTGCTAATTTGCCCAGATTTTCTACAACTACTATTGTGGGAAAAGTTTCTTCCCCTCTTGCCTGCTGTTATCCTGACACCAAGGGGGGTTTTTTGTTTGTCTTTACAGACAAACGCCTGGAGGTTTCCATGTAGTTTCTCTGATCTGCTAGGTCAGCTTAAACAGCGGTCATCATTGAGTGCAAAAGCCGCTGCCTTTTCTGCATTTTGTTTGGGTAATGGTGGTTTAAGGGGAAAGTATGGCATCAGAGTCCAGAGATATATTGAACTCTGGACTTCCCTTGTCTGTAATAGGGAGTGATGAAATTCTGGAGCAGAAACTCCTCTGCTTTTAAAGTCATATTTATTGCAGGATCCTCAGGTGATCTCAACTCTCAAAGCATGACTGAAGACTAAGAAATGATGACCGTCCACTCCCTGAAAGTTTGGCTGGATAAGAGTTGAGTAGGCCCTGATGTAAACGGCATTCAAACACTGATACAATTTCTAAAGTATTGTTACAAGTCAAGCTTTCTTTTTTCCCCACAATAATTTTAAAGTAGCAGCAGTTGTCTGTCTCAAATGTTCCAAGTGCGGTTCAATAAAATAGGGGAATGCATTATGTGATATCTTATCACTACATATTTAACACAATGTACAAAAGCAGGGAGGTGGCCTTGGTTGAAAGCTGGGCTGTGTAAGGCTGTGTTGCTGGTGCCCCTCTTTCCAATGCTGTGTGAATTCAGTGAGGCACACAACATGTGCACTTAACAGAATTCAGCTAATTTGTGGGTGGAATTTTGTCATTGAAACAAACAAACAAACCACCTGACCCAAACTAACTATAAAGCACTGGCTAGCGCTGTATTTTATAGGTAGTACTTCTTGTTTTAGTTGTGAATAAGATGTTATATGTGTACAATCAATAACCTGCCTCTGTTTATGGATCAGGTAATCAGCTCTTATAGTATGGATGTATGAAAGTATGTGTTGTTTTGGAAGAAGTCCTGTCAAATATGAGAGACTCTTGTTTTACACTTAACAGTCCCCTAGGTTTTGCTGTAGCTAAGATATGTGGTGTCCTGAAGCATGTAACTCCTTGACATTTTGGAGTATGTTAAAGAAATTCCAATTTCCTGTGAGGAGAAGACCTTCTGTTAGTGGTATTCTTCATTCTGGAGGAATTTTTAATTGAGTTACCATGATTCTAATCTAAAATTGGTTCATTATGTGAAATTAGAGGGAAGGTGCATAGAATGGAATTGATATCAAAGAAGAGAGGCTGGAAATTAAAATTTTATTTCTGTTTGGCAAGCGACAGGATGAAGTGAGGGATTAAAATTTTACAAAGTTTCTGCGAAACTTTAGAAGAATGGGTTTTTCTAATGTTTTGAAAAATGTAGGAGTTATTTCCCTAAATAGAAAGTTTAACCTTGTTTTCAAACTGAAGACGATACTTGTGCTAAACCCCAAACTTGCTAGGCAAAAGAAAGTAAATATTTCATGTAAATATAGCAGTTACCAAGGTTACCGGGCCTTGGATTACAAAAGAGTTAGTTTAGCAGGTGATAGTACCAGCCTGATTAGACCACTGAATATTTAGACTGTGGTTGGAATGTAAAACCCATGGTTTCTCCATGCTGTAGAGGCAGCTGCTAGCCCTGGTAGGATGTCACAGTCATTTTTTTATTTATTTAAGCGTTTGGAGTGATGGTGCTTGGGATTAGAGACTGAATAATCATCCTAAAGGTTTTACTGTTGTATCTGGTGTTATGTAAATGGATGTGTTGATTAAATAAACTGATGTAAAACCCTGCAGCCTTGACACCTGTCTTAAGCTAGACAGGTAACGTGGAGCTGTAATCACTAAATTGGATATAGGATGTGCCAGTTGCAGACAGATAATCATGGAGCAGTAATCGCTAAATTGGATATAGGATGTGCCAGTTGCAGCTAAAAACCAAACAAGCTTGGAAAAGGTGATGTGTCTGTGCAGTCACCCTCTGTGTTGGCAGCATCATGGTGGTGATCTGTCACAGCCTGTTACTGGCTGAAATGAGTTTTTTACAGGTAAACGGAAGACTTTGTCTTTCATTGCTCTTTCTTAACCTTGAAGGGTGCGTGCTGTTTACAAATCAATCTCATCACAGTAGTAGGTTTCATTTGGCAGGCTTGCGTTAAGGGTTTTCTAATGGTGAAAAGTTGACTGATTTCATAGGTGACTCTTCTAGTCTTTATTTCTTGAGTTTTGGAAGTGAAACCATATGATTAATAATCAGCTTGCTTATAACATCCCACTAAAAAATGGATTGTATTTCTTTTGTTTAATCCTGTTCAAGAGGTTATCCTGATAATGTTTGAGGAAGAAGCCCAAGATTCAATTTATAGTTGTGGCTGGTTGCCTTCTCATTAAAATTGACAGTTCTTGGATGTGAATCTTTGTAAGCCTGAGTGTTCCTATACAAGCTCCCTGCTGTAAGATCTGATAGCTGGAACTAACAGATGATCGGCACTTCACTAATATTCATACAGTTACAACATCATTTCTGATGTGTCTAGTTTTTATTCATGCTCATTTCTGCAGGTGGAATTGTCTTGGCGTATCTTACATTTTGTGCTCCCTGCAGCTGGAGACAGACAGCATATCTGAGGCCCATGTTTCATGGTGACAAGATGATGTACTATGTCGCCCCTAAAAGATATTTTTTTTTTTTTTTTTGGAAAAAAATTGCCTTGGCAATGGTGGATCGTATTTGCCTTTTCTCTGAAGTTTGTTTGCGTGTTTTGAGTCTACTTAGGGAGAAAAACTTAAGTATTTACGGTCATGTAAGTATTTAAACCAAAAATATTCTGGTCAGGGTTTGTATTCCTCTCCTGCTTCTGTAATGATTATTGTCCTCTCTTCCATTTGGGTTGTTTTTCCTTCAAGCTGTCCTTGCTTTGTGTACTTCAAAAAGCAAGAAATTCATGCCTGGATACATTTTTCAGTGTTGCTATTTAATATACACTGGTAAGGTTACAAAATTCTTGCTGACATAACAGGTTTGTGCTATCAGATCATCTGAAGAGTTACCCAAAGGCATGTTTGGTCTGAGTTTGAGTATCTAGTTACAGGTACCAGTCTCATGACAGCTAGTTCTTTTGCTTGTGTTACATTACCGTCTCAAAACTAGTGTTTTGGAGAGAAAGCTCCCTGGATTGTATCCCAGGACCCAAGAAGTTTATAGGCTTGTGTATTACTTGCTGGATTTTAATCAGAATTATTAGATAGTTCCCAAACTCAGGATTGAATTAGTGGGTTATTATATGAAATTATTTCTTAGTTGGCAGGCTTGTTTAAAAAAAAAAGTCTTCAAGACACCTCCTGTGTGGTTGTAGAGTGTACCAGTAGGCTGGACAAAAAAGTAGTGCTCAGATCAAAGTGACTGAGGATAAAATGCAGTCTGTCTGTCTTGGGCCCCAGTAAAGGACCCTTATTTAGATGGTCTGCTGAAGTCTGTTATCTAATGAAATGGAAAGAATGGCTCTGCTGGGAAGTGATCAAAGGGTTATCTCCACCCAGAGAACAAGAGACGACAACAGTGGAAATGAGGCTTTGTGGGTCAGGACACGGCGGCAGGGTATATCTGTGAAGTGTGATGGCGCCTAATGCTGATGCTGTGATCCAAGAGTACCCTGCAGAAGAGCTTGTGTGACTTCTCTGTATTTCCTTGGAAAGACAGTTATATTTGGGCATGCTTATGTTGAAAAGATTGAAAGTGTTTGCGAGGAATCCCAAACAAGCTGAAGCACACGGGCTCTGGTCTCTGTGCTGTGCTGCATGGTGTGAGGTGGACAGCCATAAGCCATTTGCATGACACCATGGTTTTAAGTACTGTTTCTGCTAAATATGGTGCGAAAACATTCTGCCTTGTGTCTTCTGCAATCAGGCTTGTTCATATGAGTGACAGGTATAGTTCAAGCCTTTCATTCCTTCTTCTTTGGTTGATGACTGAAATCCGGGCAGCAGATTGGTGATCTCCAAGTTGATTGATGATGGTAGTATTTATTCCTTTTAAAGCCAACAAATATGCATCCCGTGATAGTCTTCATACAGCTACTGGTAAACATTTTGCGTTGTGCATTAGAGTGATGTATCTACCACTATATACATTCTCAGCTAGTTTCAGGCTTAGATTAGGACAGCAGACACAATAGGGAACATGAACAGGAGAAACAAAACCTGTTCCATGGCCGTTTCACTTCACCTGATGAGTTATCATTTTCCTTTTGATGGTTGCAGACTGGAATTAACCAAGGGTAAAGCACTGTATTACAATAATAAAGGAAAACAAAACATGGGAAGTAACACTGATGATGCTGCAGTGAGGGTCTGTTGTGACCTCCTGCCTATGCCTATGAGGGTGAAGATGGTGAATCTATTTTGCAAAAGGCCTGCTTGTATAAGGAACGTGTTTGTTAGTGAATTAGAAGGCAAAACAAAAAAGAGCATGCAAGAACTGGGAAGAGGTAAGGGCATGCTACAAAGAAGATTTGTAAAGGCATTGCTTGGACAACCATATTGCTGTATATAATTAAATGACTTGTTATATGGATGAGAGCAGCGGTGGGTGTTCTTGTACCTTAACTCCAGGATGGCTTTTGACATATCCTCCCACAATATTTTCATCTGGACCAGAAGGAGTATGAGTAAAGCAAATGGACTGTTTGGTGGTTTGAACTGTCTGGATCACTGGTCTGAAATCAGTTGCTCGGTGTTCGTTTGTAAAGTAGTTTAAAGTGGAGTACTCTGTAAGGTGATATTTGGGCAGATATTTAGTTTCTTCATGGATGACAATATTCCTCTAAGAGTGAAAGTGTGACTATGTTGTAAGATAAAGCCTAGGCCAACAGAAACCTCATGCAGTTTGACAAGAAGTACCAAGTTCTACAACTGATGCAGAACAACCCCCTGTAGCTTTGCTGAGAGAATTCCTGGAAGTTATAGTAGCATGTGCTTAAAATGAGCCAACAGTGCGTTCCCAACATAAATAAGTCTGCCTGTATGTTTGGCCACAGTGGGAGAACGTGGCCCCCAGATCAGGGGAGATGGTTGTCCTCTTCATGCTGTTGAGGCTGCAGCTGTGATACTATGTCTGGTTCTGAGCTCCCTGGTTCCAGAAGGTTGGTAAGAAACTAGAGAGGGTCCAAAAGAGGCTACAAAAATGATTAGGATTTAGAAGCAGGTTTGCTAGAGAAGTTGTGAAACCTCTGTCCTTGAAGGTTTTCAAGACGTGGCTGGACAAAGTCATGACTAACCTGACTGGAACTAGTGCTGGCAGTTATCCTGCTTTCAGTAGGAGGTTGGGTTAGTTGATCTCTAGAAGTCTTGTCAAACCAACTTTTCTATTGTCCTTTAAAGGCTAAGAAAAAAGTCAAGAGAAGGAGCAATACCAAAAAATTCAAATGGATCATAATAGCAACCGAAACGTAGGCATTAGGAGAATCGTGCGGAACCCAAAGTGTCAGGAATCCATATGATGATGGAGTGAAAGTACAAGGAAGGTTCTGAGATGACAGTAGTGAAGTGGTTCCAAGATGATCTTTACAGCAATATTGTATTTCCCTGGATGCTATTATTAGTCAATAAAAAATTATAGTTAATGAGACTGAAAACAGCAGAACAGAAAGTACTATCTTTTGAGCTTCAAATGAGCAAAAGAATCAGGAGAGGCATGTGCCACAATATTGTGGAAGTCTGTCTCCTATAAAACTGAGCAGCTTCTGAGTGCAGCAAAATTATTTATCTTCTCATGAGCTATGTTTTCAAAATAGGTGTCTCATGGCCTTGCCCCATACTTTGTTGTTATTGGTACAACATTAAAGAGATTTTTTTTTCCCCCTGGAACACGTGGCCTGAGTTGTATTCTGGGATCAAAGCGTGATTAATTTTTATCTGCACCTGGGGACTTTTGTACTTGGGACTTAAGGTGTCATAGTCATGAATGACTGCTGTTAAGAAATCAAAATGTCTTCATTTTCTATAAAGGGTAGCTTCTGGAAGAGAATGGAAAGGAGAATCTAATTTTCACTAATCCAGTTTGAGGCTGTTCCCTGTGGAACTTGAAAATAGCTTATTTACAGGAGCTGGCTGTTCTCATGAGAGGCCTGAAACTGTACAGCAGAGAAAACAAGTCTGTTTTTTGCGGCTGGGGGAGCTGGGGTTGTTTAGCCTTGAGAAGAAGAGGCTGAGGGGTGCCCTTATTGCTCTCTAAAACTACCTGAAAGGAGGTTGTAGAGAGGAGGGAGCTGGCCTCTTCTCCCAAGTGACAGGGGACAGGACAAGGGGGAATGGCCTCAAGCTCTGCCAGGGAAGGTTCAGACTTGACATCAGGAGAAAACTTCATGGAAAGGGTCACTGGACACTGGAACAGGCTGCCCAGGGAGGTGGTTGAGTCACCATCCCTGGAGGTGTTTAAAAGATGGGTGGATGAGGGCCGTGGTTTACTAGCAGATAGGAATGGTTGGACTTGATGATCCTGGAGGTCTTTTCCAACCTAGTGATTATGTGAAATGGCACCTGGAAATGACTGATTTCTCAACTGTATGTTTTTGCTGAGCTTTGTTCCAATTAGAGATTTGTTTCGGAGACTGGTAGCACAGTAAAAAGCAGTGCATGGTTTTGAAGAGAGAGGGGTCTGTTTTCATGATCAGTGGAGTCATCTATGGTTTTGGGAGCTAAAAGGTCTTCTGATTGTTCTTGTCCTTACCTGTCTTTTCAAGATGCTTTTTGTATGCATCATATGCTTGTACAAATAAAGGAACAAAATGTCCATCTAAGCCTGTTGCTACCTGCCCTATCCACTGTGCGCAAAGATAACCGATTGTTCCTTTGCTCTTTGCAACAGATTTTTTTTTTTACATTTGAGGGCTGGAGGAATGGGGCAGGAAATTAACAATCTTCTAGAAGCTAAGTTGCCTCAAATATTTTCTGAAATTGGATGTTATCTCATCTGAGGCTTTATGAGTGCAAACTAAAGTAAAAAAATTGTATACTGAAAGACGTGGTGTAATCCTGTTCATACATCCCTGTCTGATGTTTGCATTTTCACAGCAGCATTATATTCACATGCCTTCTGCTTGTTATCTATTGCTTTCCCACCCTCTTAAGAGCTGTATCCTTGCCAGCCTGTCCCAAAGTCATTCAGTTGGGTGTCACTACAAAAATGCAATGCTTGACATAAGGTTCATGCTCGGTCTGTATCCTTTTCCCTACTGCTTCTCCAGTTTGTTTATTTTGAATTGTTTGTTATCCAGAATACTTGCAGTTCTGCCTACTTTCTCATATGCAGGTATAATAAGCTTGTTTATTCCATTGTTCAAAATTAGTAATGAAAGCATGGAATGAAGTTGGAAGTTGTGGAGTTACCCATGAAATATCCACCTCAATGCATCTTTCTTTTTTTGACAGGGACCCATGGATAATTACCCTTAGGAACAGTGTCTGCTGAATTTGCAGCCATCCTATGATGGTTTGATCTAATCTTTGCTTCTGCAGCTTACTTAAAAGATTGCCGTGTTAGGTAACATCAGAAGCCTTTACTGGAATTGTTTTGACATTGATTGCTTCTTCCCTGTCCACAAGGCCTGTTGTGGAAGGAAATTAGATTGGTTTGGTATGGTTTGTTCCCTACCATTCATCTGCTTTAGTACCTTTGGTGGGTTTAGAGACGGTATGATTTATTCTAGTAGTTTTCTGACAGTTGAATATGCTAGAGGTACAGTGTATTTTCTGTCTGCCAGAAACTGCCAGTAAGTTCTCAGGATGACCATCAACACTTATGGGATTAATTCCTTTTTTGTTGATGTTGATTTTTTTTTTTTTAATTATCCTTGTACAAACAACATCATGTCCAAACAATATGAAAAAAGGATGGCCAAGTTATCAGAACTTATTGGGGCTTTTAAGTGAAAAAAATCAAACAATCTGAATCTGCTTTTACTTCATAACTTTTCTTTTAAAATATTTTTCTTAGAAATACTAAAGATTACATACAGCACAGTTACTTACTCTTTTTTTGTCAGTATTAATTTTACTAACCAACTGCATGCTGCTGACATTTCTAATGAAGACTCCTGTATGATGACATAAAATGTTTTGCCAGTGCCTTGGCTGCAGGCTCAGCTGTGCTGTGGTGAGGGGCCCCGTGGTTTTGACCTCGTGAGACCTGTGCCTTAATGGTGACGGCTGAGCAACAAGCTGTGAGTTGAAGACAGGCCTCTGTTTGCTTCAGCCACTGATCTTACTTCCTTTTCTTTTCAGTTTCCTAGTTGTTTTCAGACAACACAGGGATTCGGTAACTCTGGTGTTAGAGTAGTAATGAGCCTGGACAAAATGCTGGGGAATCCCAAGCCCATTCCAAGTAGTGGGATTGGTGTCACTGACGTGCCAAGCATTGGGATTTCACCTTGGTGTGTCTGAACTCTTTGGAGAGATTGTGCTACCTTGCTGCATTGTGCTGACTGCAGTGTATTTACCATTTATTTATTCTCCCTCTGTAAGTGGGTACTTAAAATTCAAACCTTAAGCCAACTAAATCCACTGAAGTGGAGCTGAATATTTGTGAAAAACAAGTAAAAGTATCTTCTCAAAGCATAAACACTTGTATTTTCCTTGCACTCAGTATAAACTCTTCTACAAAGTGAACTTAGCGCTGATGAAGTGTGCCTATTTGAAGACTCTGAAACTGGAAATATCTATCCACAAGGCAAATCAAGAGGGAACTGCTAATGCAAAAACCTTGGCTGAACCGTTCAGCTCTACGCAGGCCTGAGAACTGCAGATATAGCCTGGGCTGACTGCAGTACAGGATAGAGTTCAGTCTCGCAGCACAGAGCTGTTCTCTGTGTAATTTTTTTTACTTTACCTATTTAGGGCAGTAAGGTACATTGAATTTCAGTGAAGAATAAAATTAAAGTATATTTTCTGATTAAAGTCCATTTGCTGTGCTTCGTAATAAGTATATCACTGGCAAACTGCCTAAAAAGCTTCTCTCAGTTTAGACTGCACTTTAGGTTGTGCTTAAGGAGTTGAGTGGAAAAGGCTCTTTGCCTTCCCTCGAGAGATGTTCAAGTGGGACTTACTTCCATTAGCTTTATGATATTGTTTCAGACCTCTCAAGGCCATACAAAACTCAGCCTCATTTTTATTCAGTTTGGGCATTCATTGCACTACCAGCTCCATGTTCCACCAGTGGTGATGGTGCAGCCCCATTGGCACCATGCAATGCAACCACAGTATGATGGCTAAGACTGCCCTAGAAAATTAGGGATAAAGGTTTCCACTGCTTAGCATCTTCTGCAGATCAGTTCCTACTAGTTTTAATGGGGAGCCTGGCAACAACTGAGGCAGTGGAGGGTAACCAGGGATAACTGAGAAGGGAAGACATTAGAGATTTTTAATTCCTACAGGCCTATCCTGGCACTAAACACCATCTCAGCATAATGAAAGGGCAAAAATTGGATAATCCAATCAAATTAGTTCAATGCCTTCTTTCCTTCTGCTGATATCGACTGTGTTCCAGGCTGGGTTAAAGCAGCCCCTCAAGCTGAGGAGTACTCAAAAATTTCCTTCAAGGAATAAAAGCATTTTTAAAGGATGGGATTAATTTTGGCACCTTGTATGAACTTATCTTTCATATGAACTCCTTGGCTTTTATTGGCCTATGGAAATCCAAATATTTCTCGAAAGAATATGCATTTTCCTAATCCTTACATTTTGGAGATACTAAATTTTAAGACTTAAACTTTTATCATACTTAATCTTCCCTGCTTTTGGTTGGATGATAGGATGATCCGATCCCGACTTGAAGTAAGGGCCATTTTCTATGATACAGTATTGAAAAACCATTAATAACCTGAAAGATGGGATTGCCTGATATTGAATCTTCATTTCTTACTCAACAGAAAGTCATAATTATGCCAGTAACACTGGATACCTGCATTTCAAAATTTTGATTATTAATTAGTTTTCATTATGAGCCCCTAAATAGGTAATTAACATGATCATCTGTGTCCGAAGACAACAGAAAACTGGACTAAACCAAGTTCCTGTTCACAAAGTCTTGTTGAAGGCAGATGGAGCCTTGCACAAGGTGTTACTAACTCTTTAGAATTATAGAACAATAGAATAGTTTGGGTTGGAAGGGACCATGAAGGTCATCTAGTCCACCGTCCCCTGCAGCAAGCAGGGACATCTTCAGCTAGATCCAGTTGCTCAGAGCCCCATCCTACCTGACCTCAAAGTTTTGCTTTGCTAGAAGACTCTTCTGAAGGTCGTGATGTGGCTAGAAAATAGGCAGCTGAAAAGCCAGTTATTATACCTGGATATGGTGGGTTAGAGCCCGGCCTGTTGTAGCCAGTTTGGGCTAGAGGGTTTGTAGATGTCCACAGCACTATGCTTTGCTTTGGGAACAGAGTTAACTGACTTTCTGTTTTATACTGACTTACCTGGAGTGTGTGTGTATTTTGGTGTTGTTGTTTGTTACCAGGATAATTGATTTTCACACTCTCTGAAATAGCATTTCTGTGATATATCCTACCATATACCTGTGGAAGAAAGCAACTTTACCACATTCTGAGTGTCTTAGGTCTCTTCTTATGCATGAAAAGCTGATATAATTCTTTTAGTATAGGACCTTACTTCTTAGTTAGCTGACCTCATTGTTACCACCACCTCGCTGTCCTTGATCAACGTCAACTCCTCTTCTGTTTTCCAGAACTGGCTCCAGCTGGCTTTCAGGGCTGGGAAACTTGGGGCAGCTGTATGTGCCAGCGTCTGCAGCTCCGATCCAGTGGCCTGAGAGCCAGATCTGCTGTGACGTTTTCCTGACTATTGTGAAGGGTGGGAGGTATGCTGCACAACAGCGTGATGGGTTAGATGCCTTTTTATTGTGGATCTAAGTACCTGTGGTCAAGCCTAGGCATGTAGGCACTAATGAGATCCAAGGTAATGAAACACTAGCATAGAAGTATGTATCATTGCCTGGTAAGAAACAGTACCGAGGCAATCCTGGCTTCTGGACTCTGAGTTCAGATATATGGGATTTATACACTATCTTTAATCATGCTTTTATCTCGGCCTGTGAAACCTTGGCAGGAAAATACAGAGTCAAGTACAGCTCTGTGCTTTGAGGACAGTGGAGCTAAATGGGGGACAATTGTGCCCACAAATGCACTCAGCTTTCTAGCAGCAGCAGGAATGCACTCCCTGTTTTCTTGTAATGCACAGAGGGCAGAAAGGTTATGATTATTTTCTGGCTTGTGGATTTAATGAAAGTTTGGCAACTTGGCAAATAATCTGATCTCATCACCATCTCCATTTTGCAAATATATCCAGAGCACAGCAGTGAAAAAATTCTTTTTTATGTAGTTCCTAATTCCAATTAGAAATATGTTAAATCCCGAAGTTTATATGGAGTCTCCCATGCCTCATTTTAGGTGCAAACAGACACTAATTAGAGACATTAAGCTCTCCACTGCTTCTGGGCTTTTCATGCATCGCAGCTGGAGTTTATTTATATTGCAACTCAGTGCCAAACAAGGCACACCCAAGCTCAGGCTCTGGACACAGTCCAATCTTTAATAAACAAAATGAGGTTAAGCCCATTCTTTATTCAAAAAAGGGGAGGCATTGGAAGTCTTTTCAGCCTTGAAATCCTGCAGAGTTTGTTTTCTCCCTCTCTCTCCTCTGTCCCTCTCTCTCCTCCATCCCCCTCCCTTTCTCTCTCTTTCATGACATCTTGGAGGCAGAATCTTTATCTTTAGGAAGATGAAAATTGACAAGAATGATTTTTTTCTTTTCCTGTAGTCCTCCTAGTTTTTGATCTGCAATTGTCCCTCTTCCCCTCTTTGCTCACTCTTTGCTCCTTCAGTTCCTATGCTGTTTTAAATTTATGCCCTTTCAGGTTGTAGTGAAATTTTGTTTCCTGCTTCATCTGGTTTTCTAAGTCTTTGTTTGGTCATCCTTTTCCTTGTTTTAAGAGTTTTAAGGCAAGGACATCAGTATTTTAGTTGATGGATAATAGCCTTTCCATGTTTATTACTTTACTGTTCCAGCTTTATTTGGTCTGATTTTAATTTACCGTACTGAATAACACCTTTTCCTGTTTGCTGACCCAGGTCTCTGTGAGCTTTCTCAAAATCTAGAGTAAAGCTTGTGTTGTACTTAACTTGCTGAGGTTGTTTCCATATGACAGCTGTAGGTATTTTGGTTTGGAAAGAAGTGTGAACTACTAGTTACAGGTTACCTAGGAGTTCTCTGGGTGAACCTCACAGCTTCCAGTTTTGGGGTTGGTCTGCTATAAAATTACTTCTGATTATTATTTACTGCCTGCTCCAGTCTACAGCTTTTGGATGCTAATGGAGGTTTCCCTTCATGGTCAGGGAAAGCTTGTACAACCAGGCTGCTAGCTCTTGTTGTTGGTTGAGTTTGGTATGAGAAAGGAACAAACACCTGCTTTAATAGCTTTGCAAAAGTCCATATAAATCTTAGCTCTGTGGTGAAACCTGACAGGAGTATATGTTTTTACTATAGTTGATACAGTAAAATAAGTATATGGACCAGTGACCTGTAGCAGCTCTGCTTCCGTCCCAGGCGATAACAAAGTCTCTGTGGACTGCTATGTTGGAGGATCCTGCTTGATAGGTGGTTCAGAGCAACTTGGAGCAGTGGTTTTTAGTGAGCAAGTGGTTGCAAGCGCAGAGGGAGAGACAGTTATAACTGGCCTTTAGCAGAGAATCTAAACAACATCAGGGGAAAGAGCTTTTGAGGCAGGGGAACCCATAACTGGCCTTTAGCAGAGAATCTAAACAACATCAGGGGAAAGAGCTTTTGAGGCAGGGGAACCCTCAGCTTTGTCTCAGGTTACTTGTCCTGATCTTGATGAATGTGTAGTTTGAACTAAAATGCATTTTAGCATTGTTGGGGAGATGCACGTAGTTTATGTGTATACTTAACCCACATTAAATCTATGCCATCACCTTGCTGCACTGCCTAACAAGCTTCACCAGAGCCAGCACAGGTCTGGCTTGCATATGCTTTTACCACACCTCTAACTGCAGGTAGGAGGTATTTTACCTGACTGCCTGATCTTAAGCATTCCAGCTACTCTTGGGCAATATGTCCCTGTGTTTGGACAGACAGGACCTGTAGGTGATCCTGTTCCATAGGATATGGTGTGTACTTTTGGTGGTGCGGTGACCTTGAGCAGACTGGCCAGCACAGTAGTCTTTCCTGTTTCTCTCTGCTCAAAGGGGTGTTAGTATACTTGTGTTTTCTGAAACAGTATAATGATCAGCATATTAATGGTCAAAATTAGTTAGACTGATCTAAGAGGGAGACAGCTCACAATTCTCTGCATGTTTGTGGGTATTTAAGTCAACAAGCTATTTGTTTTGACAAATAGGAGGAAAAAAAGAGTAATAGCAACATGAGGATAACAAAATCTGACATCAATAGGTGAAATTAGGCTGGACATTGCCTTATTCATCTCTCTCACATGTGTAGAACCCGCTGTACAGATGAGCAGCATCTGCCAAGTTCAGCTAGACCGACATCTGTCTAACATCAGAGATCACCAGTGACAGCAATTTTGTAATATTTCTAAACACTCTATTCCTCTGCTTATGGGAGTATGCATACTTTAAGTTAATGAATGGATAAATGCACCTTAGCGACTCTGCTGTCACCTCCTCTTGGACTTTGTGATGGCCATGGAGGAGGTAAGCAGATGAGTGAGACTGTGCCTGTGCAGTGCCTACCACTTGTGGTTCTACCCTGTGATCACCCAAGGATGGGTACTGCAAAGAGAAGGTTAAACTGTGCTGGCCAGTTCCCATGATTTTTTGATGTTTACTGCTCTTTGTACTTCATATTTAGGGATGTTTAGCTCAGTAATGATGAACCTCACAGCCTATCATAAAGCTGATATTCTGGAGACAGATAGACAACATGTGCAAGCTTGTTCCTTGTCAGCATTACAACAATAATGAGGTTACAATGTCAGCAGAATTAATTGAAATTACAACAAAGCCAGGTATATAAAATCTAATGCAAAAATCTACAGCCAATTAAGCTTCATTGTAAAGTGACAATGAATTTTGCTGCAAATGATTACAAAGCTGCAAACTACGTGGCAGTGAGATTAGTTTGTTTATATTAGTACATCAGTTTTATCAGGCTGGCATGAACGGACCAGTTTTGTCTGAGAAAACAGACAGTGCTTTCCTAAATTTGGCTTTGGTTGTTGATTTGTACCTCTTGAATGAGACTCATCATTTTTTTCAGAGGGCAAAATATGTATAATCTTTTGGGCAATTTCTCACATAGTGCTTGCGGCCTAAGTTTTACTTTGGTGAGATTGTTTGTATTCAGATTATTCCTCATCTTGAGGTTGTACTGGATGTACAGGAAAGCAAAAAGGTAGATAGTAACCCACTGCCTTCAGATGAGATTTATCTCGTGTAACTCTTTGATATTTAAAATATACTGCTTAGGTGAGATGCCAACAGTTCTTACTCCTTCCTATATGTATAAATTATCTCCTTTCTGGTCCAGGTGCTAAATCTGTCCTTTGAAACAGCACTACAGGACACTCCTGTGGTGGTGGAAACGCTTAATTCCAGTGTTTCAAGGTTAGCATCATCATGCTTCTGTCTCTATCCCATTAACAATTTATAAAGATTCAAACCTTTTAAAGGGTAGGATGATGGCTGTGACTCATGGCCAGTGTATCCTGGCATTTACCCTGATAAGATTTTTGTGACTGATTCGAGAACAGGCCGAGTTGCCTGATGTGCAATTGAGAGCAAGCCGTTTCCTCCTCAAAATAGGTTCCTATACAAATTGTTCCCCTGCAAAGTCACTCAGAGTGCTTGAGTGACTCAAACAATGAAAACAGCCATGGGGTACTGAGCCCACTCATGAGTAAGTGCCATAAAGACTAAACTCCACTCTGTTGATGTTCAGCCTTGTGCTATTGCGAGGAAAGAGATCCCTTGATAAAACTCCAGGAGACACCAGAACTATTTCTTCTCAAAAATAGATGAGAGGGAGCTGCTCATCAATAGATTCATCTAGACCACAATACTTGTCATTTCTTCAGAGGATTGACACTTCACAGCGAGCAAAATGAGAACAAACTCCTTTCTCAAGATTTGCCAGTAAGAATCCTGAAATGAGCACCTCTTAGATGGTAGGTCAGTCTCATGTGCTGATTTATAGGAGAGGTGAAATACAGTTCTTGCTCAGGTTGACAGCCATTTTTTGTCATTACAGCAAAACTGAATCTGTTATGGATGAGCAATATTGGTGCTAGGCAGTTGTACAGGCTGAGTGGTCATTACAACTATCTAATGCAGTATTCCTTTTTCAGATCCTGCAGTTCCTTATCTTCCTCTTCCTGACAGAAAAGTAAAGGCATTTGATCTGACCTCAAGCTTCTGCTTATTGCAGCCTTCCAGGCTTCTGTCTCTTTGCTTATGAATCACATCACAAATATCTTCACTTTTAATACTTTGGTGGTAGCACTCTTGGCATGTTGTTATAGCAACAATACATTCCTTATATATCAGAATATCCCACGTAATATCACTGAAATAAAATATTTTGCATCCTATCAGGTGCAGAGTATCTGTGGTGTTTTAAGGATATATAGAAGAACTTATCTCCTTAGATAACTGGTCTGTTTCATTGTGCTTGCTCTACGCTTCCTAGGTTTCTAACTGTCCATAACACTTGTTCCAGAAACAGTCCCAGCACTGATATATCCCTCTCATAATGGAGTGAGCAGAACTGCATGTACTTCTCTGGCAAAGAGTAAACCATTGATTTATATACTGGCAGCAAAGGAGCTGCTCTCTCCTGAACTAAATGTGCATAGCAAAATAAATTAATGTTCAGAATTAAAACTGGGCAAGACCAAAGGAGAGATAAGCTTGTTTTGGGTGAAGATAGGTTGCATAGGTGAAAGTACTTGTGCTGCGAATTACTGGGGTGGAGCAGAAGAGACGTCAAGACCTCTGGTGCTCTGAGGAGGGAAGACAAGGAGGTCATGCTGGTCCTCCCTGACTCTTTCCTTTCCACCAATCTGGGGACTTCTTTCTGCTTAAGGCCTGTGTTTTTCCTGCAGCTGAGTCAGGCTCCTGGCTGTCACTCTCAGCTCTGGTAAGCCAAATACAGCCCTCTGCTGTGTGCCGGTGGGAAGACTTATAACCTGGCTTTGACCCATCTGCACCAGCCTTTCTTTCCGACACAGCTTATACTGTTGTTGCCCACCTACTCTTCTTTTTTATCTCATACTGGTATAGTGTTTATGTTATTAGTTTGAATACTACAGAATATTTTACTTGCCTTGAAAATAAAAAATATCCATCAATCCTCTCCAAAATTTCACAGATGAGCGCTCTCCCTTCTTCACCTCACCTACCACCTCTGCAAAGGAGAGCCTCAGCCCATGCTTGCGTGAGCAGATGTAAAGGACATCTCCTAAGTCGGGGCTGGTTTTTATGGGCTGTATCAAGTTACCTCAGGGGAAGGAGTAGGAGGCTGCAAATGGCATTTTTCCATTTACAGATAAAATTGCTTTGAGAGTGGCAATTTCTGGGACATGACACCTCGTGGAAGTACAAGCTTCTTAACAGGTTTACCATTGACAATAGACTGTGCTCCTAGATACCTGAATTTATGACAGCTTCATTTCTGTCTGCTTCTACATGTTCGCTAGCAAGGGTTATTCCCCGCTTTGCCTTTCTGGACATTTTCTGCAGTGACCCATTCCCTGTTTTCATAGTGCTGCACGAGAACACCTTTTTTTTTGTCTGGTGGAAAAAAAAAAGAAGGACAACATATGGAAAAACTGTTGAGGATAGAAAGGCTTTTTGCTCCCTAAAAAGTGCATGGTTGAATGTGTCCTGCCCGTGCTCTGCTTTTGTGTGTCTTGTAACAAAGATTAGAAATTGGCAGAAAAGCAGACTGTGGATGAGATGACCTGCAAAGGGTCCCTTTCAAACTCAGCACCTCTTTGATTAAGAGGCATCATGCTAAAATCGATTTAAGGCAATAGAGAGGAAAAAATCTCACATATACACACAAGGCTTGGGTGCGGGGGGAAGGGCAAAAATAAAAAAGGAGTGAAAGTTTCCTTTGTTGTTTACACTGATGTTATCAAACAAACCTGTGTGTAATCCTGGCAGATATGAGTACAGAAGAGGAAACCCTGTTGTTAGAGAGAAATGAAGGGCTGGTTTCCAGCAAGGCACATATATAGTAGTGCTTTCCACTTTTCTGAACAGCACACACAACTGTGCTTTCTTCCTAGTGCCTGGCATACTGAACTCTTCTGTAATTCACTTCAACTCTCACATCTTTGAAAGGTCAGATCATCAGCAGGCAATTGTATGAAGCTGGCAGTTTTTGCATAGGAGCAGCAGGGGTATTTCAGGCTGGTCTGAAGCAGTGTTTGTAGGAATCTGCCTACAAGTTTATCTGGAGTTTGCTTGTGCCACTTTGGTGCTAGTATTCTTATTTTCACAAAGATTGCAGTTATAAAAAAAAAAAGAATATTTTTTAATAAAAAGTACTGACACAACACAAAAACCTTCACTGAATAGGGCAAATTAGAACTGAAAATTATTTACTACCTGGGTAGTAAGTAAGTATAACTACTTACTTGTACTTCCCACATCATAGACTCTGTTACATAAAAAACTATAATACCACACAGTGTTTTCTCTCTGAATTATTCATGACAGTGTGGTCTGAGTGGCAATCTACAGACCATATGGGGTCCACACCTATGCTGCTGCTCAAGCACTGCCCACAAAGACAGAATCCTCCTCTGGCACACACCCAGGCTAGAGCTTGATTTGACTTCTCTCCCAGTATAAGTGGGCAGGAGGTAGATGCTTCCAGATCATCTCTAAACCTGTTGTATCTGCTTCTCCCAGTGGTGGGATGAATGGTGAAGCATCTCAGCAGGTGCTGCACAGGCTGTGTCTGAGGGAGGGAGAAGATGAAGCGTTTAGGTGGTGCTTGTAGCCATAGGTGTGTGTGAGTCATGAAGACGTGCTTGTGTCTGAGGATGGAGTTGTAGTTACAAGACCTTTGCAAGGAGAGCCTGGACCGACCTCTACAGTGAGAAGAACCCAGCAGAGGTAAGCCCTTATTACTCCAGCAGAGTAGCAGAGCTCTTGGACTATAAAGACCTGGGTAGCTATGGGGCTGCAGTGATAGTGAAAAGTATGCCATCAAGCTAAAGGTTCTGTAGGATCAGTTCATTAGCACTAACACTAATGACTGGTGGCACTGTTGAATTTACATGGCAGGCGGATGCTGGATTTACTTCCTGCTATGCACTAAACTCCCATTTTCTTTCCAGCCTAACCTCTATCTGTGCCTCACGTTACCTGTAAGGGTTGGAGGGGCTCCATAAGGTCTTCAGACTTGCTTATTGATCTCAGTGGCAATGTACACTTGTAGCCTAGATGCCATTAGAATGAGTCATAAATAGACTTTGCTGACCCTTGAGCTTGTGAGTTAATCTTAACTCCAGCCAAAGATGGACCTAAATTAGAACTTGGTCTCTCAGTCTCTCCAAATCTGGAGGCAGTTTGAATTTGCAGCTGGTGATGTCATCTTGTTCCCAATCCCATGACTTAGTGGCTGGAAATTCTAATTCTATATCTCTCAAAATGTTAATTTTCTTTTGTGTGCCTGGTGCATGGCAGTCAGACTCACTGGATCCATTTGTTTAACAGTCATTTGAGGTTGCCATGAGATGCTTTGGGTGACATGCAAGAAACTGCAATGGAGCGACTGGCTGAGGCTCTTTTTGATTTTGGATGTGGAGACAACACAGCTTCCCATAATTTTTGCTATAGAGTCCATGTTGCTCAGCATTTTCTTCATTTGCTTCAGTGGGACCTTGAAGTGCCCCATTGAAGTGGTGACTCCTTTTTTTTCTTTTCCCCACTTGCTACTTACTTTCTCTCTATTTCTCTCTCTCTCTCTCTCTTTCTTACTTATCTTACTGTGCCTTCTTTTTTCTTTCCTGGCATTGTGGTGTGTGTCGGATCAAATCTCAGTTGTGTTTTGTGACCATGGCTGTGTTCAAGGTATCACATTGTAATCTGATCAAACTGAGATCTGTTTTTGCAACTTTTGTCTAAAATAAACACTGTATTTACTTTTATCCCAAGAGATTTGTTGGTCTCCAAGTTGCCAAGCAGATATCAAACGACCTTCCCTTTTCAACTGTGCAGGATGAAGGAGGACCCGAACAAATGTGGTGTTTTGTGAGTGAGCCCTGACACATGCTTTGCTTGTTCCATGCCTAAATTATTTCTGCAGCCTGCTGTTAAACATCCAACATCAGTTTGCTTCAGCAATGATACAGAAAAAATGTCTGAAAGGGAGTTTAGAGTGAATGTATCTGAGGCATTGTTGCTTTTATAGCACATCTCTGTTCTGCTCCTGACTTTTAGCATCTTTGCTGGTTTGTTATGTGGAGTAAGTCTCTATAGTTTGGGTTGAAAGGGACCTTAAAGATCATCCAGTTCCAACCTCCCTGCCGTGGGCAGAGATTCCTCTCACTAGATCTGGCTGCCCAAGGTCCCATCCAATCTGACCTTGAACACCTCCAGGGATGGGGCAGCCACAGCTTCCCTGGGCAACCTGTGCCAGTGCTTCACCGCTCTTGTTGTGAAGAAATTCTTCCTTATGCCTAGTCTAAATCCACCCCTCTCCAATTTACAGCTGTTCCCCCTGTCACTACAAGCCTTTGTAAACAGTCCCTCCCCAGCTTTCTTGTAGCTCCTTCAGCTACTGGAAGATCACTGTAAGATCTCCTCAGAGCCTTCTCTTCTCCAGGCTGAACAAGCCCAACTCTCTCAGCTCATCCTTGTATGGTAAGTGCTTCATCCCTCTGATCATCTTTGTAGCCCTCCTCTGGACCCGTTCCAACAGTTCCATATCCTTCCTATGTTGAGGATCCCAGAACTGGTCACAATACCCCATGTGAGGTCTCACAAGAAAAGAACAGAGGGGCAGAATCACCTCCCTCAACCTGCTGGCCACACTTCTTTTGATGCGGCCCAGGATGCAGTTGGCCTTCTGGGCTGCAAGTGCACACTGCCAGCTTGTGTTGAGCTTCTCATCAAGCAGCACCCCTAAGTCCTTCTCTGCAGGGCTGCTCAGTACCATCCGCTCATCAAATCCATATCTCTCCAATCTAGAGAGAAGGGTGTTGTGGGGGTCTGTGTCAAAGGCTTTACAGAAGTTTAGATAGATCACATCCATCGGTTTACTTGTGTCTACTGCTGAGGTTACCCCATAATACAAAGCCACTAAGCTGGTCATACAGGGTTTGCCCTGCTGGCTGCCATTAATCATCTCCCCGTCCTCCATGTGCTTCAGCTTAGCTTCTAGGAGAATCTGTTCCATGATCTTCCCAAGCACAAATAATTGGACAGGGTTGTCTTCTGCATAACAAGAAAATTAAAGAGTCATGATCTTTTACTTGTCCTACCACAAATTCATTTTATTATAGTAATGATAGGAAATGTCCTGATTCTCTAAAGTTAAACAAAAACCGAGAGCACTTTTAGAAGTGCTGCATCAGACTGCAGCTAACAGATGTAATTGTTGCTGCTTTCCTTCCAGAAACTGAAATTCAGCCTCATGCACATTGTAATGGGATAGCTTCTTCCATAGAGTGGGTTAACAGCTGGACAGTTTCTGGAAAGTTGTAGCAAGTAGAAAACACAAGCCATTGATATTAACTCTCTGTTATCCTAAGATCTGAATGACTTATGTTACTGCTATATTATTTTACGTGGCAAAGGCCCACTTTCAATGCATTGATTAGAGAGTATATTGTCAGAAATTCTACTTACTGTTAATAAATACGTGAAAAGAAATAGGTTTCAACAAAAAACAGATTAAGCCAAATTTAATGGAAAATGCTATTAACTCCTGTTAACAACTGCTGGCTGTTCATGCAAGATAATATATACCCTCCCTGGATTGTTTTTAGCTTGCTTTGGATGTATATATTTGAAATAAGATGGAATTTCAGCTTGTGGCTGTAGGACATTATCTTGGTCTTTTTTTCAGCTCCTACTTGCATCAGTTACAATAATTTTTGTTGCCTTTATTAAGAGAAGGATCAGACCCCTCGTTAAAACCAGACATGTGTCCTGAATACCCGCTTGCAGCTTGAGGGGAATTTAGCAGTGGTTTTGACAAGAAAAACCATTATTCATCATGCCTCATTTAGCAGGCATCAAATTTTACATTTTCCTTCTGCTAGCTATTCACTCTCCTGCCCCTTCTCATCAGTCAAATACAATTAATATCACCTTAACTGACTGTTCACTTTGATTATCCAGTCTAGTATTATTACTACTTTCCTTTCTTGGCATTAGCAAGCCATGATTAACGATTTATAACCTTGTTAAAACAGTATTGCTTGCATGTCTATGTACCTAAGTTTCTATTCTCCTTTTTACCCTAAATACCTTCCAGACTAATTAGATGTTACCATGTTGTTTCCTTATGCTCTGACTCCCTATCAGCCTTAGTATTTCTGTTCATCTTTTACTGTGAATTTCTTTCCGCTGTCAGCTTTTCTGCACAACCACTTCTTGACTGTTCTTAAGAGAAGATCCTATTTTTCACAAATTCTTTACCTTTGTTGTTGATGTTCCTTCCTTGGAAGTTTTTGAAGTAGTCTGTGACCTCTAAAATAACATCTTCTTTGACAATTAGTCAACATCTTGTACTATCTCAGTTCAACAGAGCCCTTCAGCTGGTGTTCCCCACTGCTCAGAAGCATGAAGGAAGGAGAGCTGTCAGTCTGGAGTAGATGGTTTCTGAGATTAAATTATCCAATTTGCTGGACCACCTGCTGGTAACTGTTGCTCAGCTTCTTGAGCTGCACATCTGTCCTACATGTAGCCTGAATGCTGCAAATGCTTCTGAGGTGTTTGAGTAGCCATTCAGCACAAAACGGCTCTTAGAGACCATTGCTGGAGTCAAAGAAATTGGATGTGGGAAAAACCTGAAGGAGTCCAGGTGGGTTTATGTCCCTCATCCCACTGCTGGGGAAGGGTTGCTCACAGCAATATGTCGCCTCGTTCTCTGGCCTGTTGAGTTTTCAGGGTCCTGCGACACACTCATTTCTGCGAGTTACCAGGGTTTTAGAAGCAATAATTCTTAGTATAAAATATAAACAGTCAAAATATGTGTCCAAACCTTTTACTACAAATCTAGGAAGAGCATTTCACTATTTCTGTTTGAATTAGGCTGTTAGTGCAAAAGCCTCTTGTGAGTGATTAGTAGTCCTGCCCTCCTGGAAAGAGTATGTGCAGTTTCATGGAGGATTGTCAGGCAGTGAGGAACATTGAACTATGTATTTCTTTGGCTAATACCTTCTTAATCTGGAGACCACTTTGACTTCTGCCAGTTTACTTGCTGTGGGCTTGCAGGGTTTTGTTTTCCTCTGTAGAGCTAGTGGGAGCCAAGCAGGTAGGAGTGCTTCACAGGCAGTGTCCAGTCATTACTTCTAAATTCTCTTAATTTGTTCTATCAGATTTCTTCTTGTAGCCACATACTAATAGGTGAAAAAGGCAAATTCAAGTCCCGCATGAAAGTGTTATGTTTGATAACTGAATATGCTGAGGTAGTCATGAAACATAGGAATAGCAATATCTTGCTCTCAGAGAAAGGCAAGATGTCCTAGCAAGCTATGCTCCTGTATCTGGTTTGAAGTCAGCTTAAACTCTGCTTCTACAATGCAAGCTGAAAACAGCTTGCACTGTATGACTATTTAGTCAGTCTCTAATCAAAGTTTCTCAGACTTCCCTAGAAATTAAACTGACTTAAAAGACAAATTATTTTGTGGAGGTCTTATAGATGCATTTCCTCAGCTTGTCTATCCTTTTGATGGCTACCAAAATTCTAATGACAGTAGGCTATTACTTACGTGGTAAAGTGACAGGGCGTGATTCATAGGCCTAAAACAATATAGGTGCCCTATGGATGATTCATATTGCATTGCTATGTGTACTGTTTGATCTGTAACTTCTCACATTGCTATTACCAGTGGAATTGTGCTGTGCTATTCTTAATACAGAGAGAGTGAGAAAATGTATCATTGTCAGCATTATCAGTAGAATTGGGCTGTGCCACCTCCATTGTAGCTTCTTCAGCATGTATAGGATGAGAAAAAGACAATCTACACCCTGGCTGACCAATCAGCACAAGCATGAGCACTGTGTGAAAAGAGAACTATGTAGGAATGCTGCACCTCAAAACCCCCTGTAGTTTAAATAAGCAACTGGGATGAGAAGCAATGTGTGTTTAGAATGAGGTAAGTTGTTTATTTCAAGATATAAAAGCTGGACCCTTTGCAGTGATCTTTGGCGACCCTGCCTACGAGTAAATGCACTGTGTAGGACTCCTCAGCTGCTGGGGTGGGCTCTCCAAATCGTTGCTGCAAAAAGGGGCTCCTGTGGCAACTGCAAATCTAGATGATGATGATGGGACAATTAGTGATGTAGCTTTATTAATTACTATATTTATTCTCTTGTAGTAATAATTAGACACATCACCTTGAAAGCTGCTACTATTAACTTGGTTTTAATCACTACTAATCACTTGTTACCTTTCTTGTTTTAATAAGTTAAGTAAAACTTGATTTCACAGACCATTTAAGAGTTTGGGCTTTTATGCTGATCACGCTTTGTGCTTAGCAGTCTGTGGTAAAATGTGGGAAAGTAATATTTAGAAAGGCTTTAATGATCTTGTAGTTGGCTTTAAACACAACAATTAATATTAATAAATCTTTACAATTAAGGATCTAAATAGTCACTAGAAGATAAATTCTTTCCTCTCTTTCAAGTTGAGGCATTAAGGATGTAGCTGGAATTTCTTTCCTTCTTCAGGCCCAAGGATTATCTAAGTATTCCTTGAAAAATAGAATGGTGGTATTGACAGCATCCCTAAATGCTTGCGCACCTCTGGTGTGAGATGTGAATTTGAACTCTTGAGGGGCATGGAGGAAGCTGTGCCAAAATGTCTATGCTGTAGGTGAGGATAGTGGCCACAGGGGTCCATCAAAAGGGCTTGGTTAGCTACTTTACTCAGGAGAGAGCTGAAGGTTGTGCATCCAGCCCAGAAAGGAGTGCATGTGTCTGGTTTAACACATGCATTTCCCTTTTGCATTTCCCTTTTGCATTTCCCTTTATCAGTCACCTCCAGACACCTACTTGCAGATCTATATGTGCCCTGAGCAAGGCAGAAGCTGTGGGGCTGTGGAACAGCACTGCTCCGCTTGAGCAGCACTTGGGTTCAGAGCTCCCTTGTTTGGACCCAATTTGACATTTAGTGACAGCACTGCTTGAGCCAACATAAAACACTGGGCAGATCTGTGACTGTCTGAAAAGTACATATGCTCTTGGGTAATTTGCATCCTTGCACTTCTGTCAAGTTTGTTGTCAGACACCTAAAGTAAGTGCAGATTTACCAGGGATGTGAGAAGGTCTCCTGCATCCCATTAACTCTTCTTGAGCAATGTGTTTATGTGTTAGCACTAGCCCATCATCCACGCTGCAATTGCTTCTGCCCAGGCCAGCAGAAGCTGGGCATCTTGATTAAGAGCTCTCAGTTCTGCAAGCTGGCAAATTACCTAGGCGTGCTGAGAAACTAAATACTGTATTGCCCAAATTCTTTGGTGAGTCTGGCTTGGAGACACTTATCATTTGATTATTTTAATTTCATGAGTTCCTAGAGGCCAGAGGGAGGATCAGAATCTTACTGTTATATGCTACAGAGACTTGTAGAAAGAATCTTGCCCTGCAGGTCTTTCAATCTACATACAAGAAGATTAAAGATTAGAGAAATGGAAGTATCATGCCAGTACAATAATCAGATGATAAGTGGTAAATATCACATCAGTTCCACATTAGATTTTTTCCCCCGGTTTTCTTGTTATAGTCCTTTACTCTTACCATCAAAGATAAGAGGTAAAGAAAGAAGAACTCATGCTTTCCACTCCTGTTACTGTATCTCACCTATGGCAAAAGAACAACTGGCACTTTGTTTGTCTGTGGTTATTATAGTTTACTTTTTTTCCTTTAACATTTATTATTGTTAGAAGTATTAGCATCATTAATTGTATTTTTTGCTATTATGGTGCCAAAGGTCTGACAGAGATAGGAGCCATAATTGGAAAGTTGCTCTATAGGTAGAGGAATAAATCCATTTCTAGTTGATTCAGCAGCCTCTATTCTGCTACTTACAAGAAAACGAAGACACATTTTTGGGGGGAAAACTCCAAAAAGTCAATGGTTAAAGCAAGTATAATGTCCTTGAGCCCCAGACCTCTCAAGGGACAGCAGAATTTTGCCATCAGAAGTCTCTGTTTTCCAGCTTTATTGCTGCAAAATTATTTCTATGCATAGACTAGTCAATATGCTTCTCTGAAGATTTTGCTTCATTGAGGTGAAGTATAGCAGTCAGCTGGCAATACTTAAGCCATGTATGAAAGGGAGTCAATTTTCCTCCTATATTCTGCTCTCTAATGTTGCCTATAGCTCCAATAGATTTCATTATTTTGTACACCTGTGAATTTAGTGAAGTGCAAGCACATATGACTGGAGTCTTCGGGTAAGTTATATCAGCATCTGGCACTTACCATAATGAGACGTAGGAAGAATGAAAGAAATCATAGTCCCATTGAAATAAATGATAACACTCATGCACTGCAGTGAGGACAGGATTTCTGGCCACGTGTATTGATAAGGGCATGTCCCTGGCTTGTCTTATACAGTTCCACCTGCAGAAAGTTTCTTCCCTGTCTTATGTGGAGAGGATATTAAACATAGTTTTGGGTTATTATTGCTCAGTGATCTTCTGGGGAGTAAATCTAACAACCAATTTATATAATGATGAAGTCCCAAATGCCAAGGATGATCTGAGCACCATCTTTGAAAAATTAAAAGGAAGAGAAGTTTTCCTTCAAAAATTGAGTGTCTAGGAGGTTCAGTGATACAAATAATTTTCCTGAGTCAAGTTTATACAGCCTCATCAGTGTCAGAAACACAACTTTTGCCCTTCATTTTTTTAAACGATAAATAGTCCCACTTTTTCTTCTGTTTCTCTCGTTGCAGCCTCCTTCTCCAGTTCCTCAGAGGGAATGTTCCTTGGTCCATCTGTCTGTCTTGTAGTCGCGTGCTTAAGATTATTTAAAGGCTCGTTCTTGAGCACGGTCTGTCTTTAGGGAACACAGCTCTCCGGGTCGTTTGGGAAATCTGCTCTCCGCTTTTCACAGCTGGCACTAGATGGTGCTACGTTCCTGAGATTGGTTTTCTCTCCCACGCACCGGACGGAGAGAAGCTTCTGTGCCCACACTGGAAACATGGGTACAGTAAAAAGACCTGTTTCTGACCCTGAACTTTAGCTTTTGTCAGTGCAGTGTGAGTTCGAGAGCTGAACATCGTCCCAGCTTAATCTGCTTGTTTCCTTTTCTTTTACAAGTGGAGCTGCCATTCCTGTATTTCCTCGGACCGTGGGAATTGTGTCGCTCAGCGAAGAACCAAGGTCTCTGGTAGTTACAATATCCCATACATCTCTTTAATCTGTTCCTGTAATTCCCCATCTCTCTCCCTCCTTCTTACATGATCCCGTTTCTTCAAATGTTGTCAAAAAATACAAAGAGAGAGCCGCAACAGATCTGTTTGAAACAATTTGCTGTATATTTTCAACAATAAAAATATGAATTTAAAAAACAGAGTGGATAGGTTCAAAAGAAAAAAAAAATCAATATTGTCTACCACAACAGACAGTACAGACAGGCTTGTACATGTACAATGCATACAGTGCTGTATGAGGACCATATAGACAAGGTTTTCAAGCATCTCCCACTTTGATGCCTAAGTAATCGAGCTTTGTCTCCAAATACTTCTGCATTTCTCCTCCTGAGGCTGCCTGGAGCCAATTCTACTGATTACATCAGTGAGGGCGGAGGGCTTTAACTGGGCCCAGTCTGTTCCCTGCCTTTCCCCATACAGGTTTTGCTAGTTTGAAGTGCCAGGCTTCACTGATGTAGAGAGATGCGGTTGTAGGGAAGATGCTGATTTACCTTTGGCTCAGACCAACGTGAGCACAGAGGCTTTCCTCATGCAGGTGGATGTGGCCCTGCATCCAGCTGGTGAAAGAATACATGAAGGGTTTGTCTGGTGCTGTCACGAGCCATCTGCTGGGAGTGTGGCTCAACCTCTCCCAGTCAGTGGCCAGTGCCCAGTCTGGCTGTGGGGATAGGGTCCTGGGGCAGCCATGGGGCAGCCCATCCTCCTCCTGGAAACAGACAGTGGGAAGCTGCGGGCACAGAGGCAGGTGCAGAGAGAGCTTATCAGCTGGATGGAAGGTACTCTCTGAGGTCTGGCAGGACCTCTCCAGTCTATATTTCAATAGACTTCCAGCAGTTATGGAAGAAGTAAAGAATGATGTTGCTGGATGGAGACAGGGAAGACTGTTCTCACATCCCATTCAGTCTGGGGATGAGGTTGAGGCTTGAAGAAGGGGCTGAAAAATCCAATGTGCATAATAATCTAAACCTGTAGATGAATGAGCTTGATCTTCAGCTGTCCTCTAGGGTTTCTTGAAGGTTTTCATCCAAACTTGCCCATATCTCCAGCAAACAAACACCCAAAATGAGATATGGGTCCCAAATGCAGAGTTTGGAGGGCTTGCATCTGTATTTATTGTGGACCTAGAGGAAATATAAAAGCTCAGCTGGAGATGTGAGTGGTCTAAGGGCTAAATTAATTCCTGTGATTTTACTTCCTCAGTCTTTTTCCAGATTTTTACCTCACAGAATCACTGAATAAGCAGGTTGGAAGAGACCCACCGGATCATCGAGTCCAACCCTTCCTATCAAACACTAAACCATGCCCCTCAGCACCTCATCCACCCGTGCCTTAAACACCTCCAGGGAAGGTGAATCAACCACATCCCTGGGCAGCCTGTTCCAGTGCCCAATGACCCTTTCTGTAAAGAATTTTTTCCTAACGTCTAGCCTAAACCTCCCCTGGCGGAGCTTGAGGCCATTCCCTCTTGTCCTGTCCCCTGTCACTTGGGAGAAGAGGCCAGCACCCTCCTCTCTACAACCTCCTTTCAGGTAGTTGTAGAGAGCAATGAGGTCTCCCCTCAGCCTCCTCTTCTCCAGGCTAAACAACCCCAGCTCTCTCAGCCGTTCCTCATAAGGCCTGTTCTCCAGCCCCTTCACCAGCTTTGTTGCTCTTCTCTGGACTCGTTCCAGAGCCTCAACATCCTTCTTGTGGTGAGGGGCCCAGAACTGAACACAGGATTCGAGGTGCGGTCTCACCAGTGCTGAGTACAGAGGGAGGATAACCTCCCTGGACCTGCTGGTCACACCGTTTCTGATCCAAGCCAAGATGCCATTGGCCTTCTTGGCCACCTGGGCACACTGCTGGCTCATGTTCAGTCGGCTGTTGACCAACACCCCCAGGTCCCTCTCCTCCAGGCAGCTTTCTAGACAGACTTCTCCTAGTCTGTAGCACTGCATAGGGTTGTTGTGGCCCAAGTGCAGGACCCGGCATTTGGCCTTGTTAAACCTCATGCCATTGGACTCTGCCCAGCGGTCCAGCCTGTTCAGATCCCTTTGCAGAGCTTCTCTATCCTCCAGCAGATCGACACTTCCACCCAGCTTAGTGTTATTCGCAAACTTGCTAAGGGTGCACTCAATGCGTTCATCCAGGTCATTGATGAAGACATTGAACAGGGCTGGACCCAGCACTGAGCCCTGGGGAACCCCACTTGTCACTGGCCTCCAGCTGGATTTCACACCATTTACCACCACTCTCTGGGCCCGGCCATCCAACCAGTTTTCCACCCAGGAGAGTGTGCGCCTGTCCAGGCCAGAGGCTGACAGTTTCCGAAGCAGAATGCTGTGAGAAACTGTGTCAAAGGCTTTACTGAAGTCCAGGAAGATACATCCACAGCCTTTCCCTCATCCAGCAGCCGAGTCACTTTGTCATAGAAGGAGATGAGGTTAGTCTGGCAAGACCTGCCTTTTGTGAACCCTCCATTTAATGTGATGTGAATCTGAAAATGTTAGTGTCTGCTGCTGAAGTTACACCAAAGTTCTAACATATCAGTCAAAGTGAGAGTATTTTCTCATTACTGCTGACTGAGGTTCCACACAATATTTGTTGAAATGGATGGAAAAAAGACATTGAAATGGTCTCAGCACAGAAGCTTGGTAAAATATATTGCAATATGACCATTGTTATGACCATATGTTAAGGAGGAAGAAAAAGATAGGAAATTTTCTGTGACAAGGGACTGTGTGTGAGCTTGAGGTGCCCTCAGAATTACCCAGGAAAAATTCAGCTGAACTGTATCTTTCAAAACCTGAGACAGGAGAAAGAGCAGCACATATTAGTCTCTCATCTGTAGGAAAATAGTTAAAATGACAACAAAGACAAGAAAACCTACATTTCAATTTCAATACATCTGTTTGAATTATGGCTATTTGGTACTTTTGAGAATAAATTGCATTTGAAATGGAATCTTCCTAATGACTTATCTTTCAGGCAGGTATTGTGCACACCTTTTAAATGCATTTTACATGTTTGGAGGGGGGAAGAAAAAAGATGAATTATGAAGAAGTTAAGAGGAAAATAATTTCAGGAGGTAATGGATGAGCTCTGTCTGGAAGATTAATCAAGGCAGTTGCAAGAGAGTGCCAAAAGCATAACTGAAGTAGAACTAAATATCTGATTGTAATTAAAACTTTAGCCTTCTAATGGCTCCATGAAAGATATTTTAATAAACGTGAAATGCACTTTCTAAATGGCACGCTAACTTTTAATGACTTGGGTGTTTTGTTTGATTAGTAACCTGGACTGTTAAATTAAAGCCAACTGCAAATGCATGATAAAATATTGATGGTTTCAGGCAAATGAATTGGGGGAGTTATGCTTGACAGATTTTTGGTATCATTAAGGATTTTAACTGGTGGAAAATATATATTGCTGGTGCTTAAAGATAGTTAAAGAGGATCTCCTCATTTATATGCCCTAGTTTTAATTTTACAGTAATAATGGGGAAAAAATCTGAATTATTCACAGATGGTTGGTCAAGAGAGGTCACTTAATTTAAAAAGTGTTATTTTAATTACACCTGTTTCTCATTTCTGGCATAGAAAATTAAATATTTGGTGGTATTTTGTTATTTCTTTTCTTAGAATGCCTGGAGCTTTCTTGAGGCTTCTTTGTATTTTGTATGTGTGTTAAAGAAGGAAGAGTGACATGGTAGGAAGAGTTTTATTGTTTCTAGTATAAGCAGCTTTATTGGAAGTTAATTAAATTAAAAAAAACCATAATGGTGTCTGCAGGTTCAGAAATATCATGTGATTTCCAAAAGAAATGCGTGTCGTCCCAGAACATAGCCTATTTTTAAGATGAATTTATTATATTATCAAAATTCAGCAGTCTTTATGATGTCTCCACATGATTAAAACTGAGTCAGAGGACTGTGGGGAAACCAGTAGAAGTATTCTTGGTTCCTATTAGTTCTCATCAGCTTAGAATCAGTTCTTACATCTAAGGTGCGCTCTGGTTTTATTGTAATACCTTAGATTTTATTCCTCTCTCTCTTCTCTCCCATTTCCCCCTCTTGTCCCTCGCCTCTGCTTCGTGCAAAGAACAGAGACCTAAATAAGGCACAGTGCCCAGAGTAGGGTTAATAGACTAGTATTTTGGAGTAGTTGTAATAGCTGAGATTTCATTGGAGGGAAAGGGAACATAATATCTTTTGCACACGCATGCCGGGCAACAATCAGAGTGAAATCATACTTCCACTGAACAAGGATGTCTCGTCAGGGATTTTCATAGGACCAGATGTTTCCTGAAGCTGTTGTACCACCATTACACCTTTCTGTCCCCTTCCCTCATACTGGTTTCTGCTCCCTGTGCCTACAGAGCTGCTAGCTGAGCTCTGGCTGCCGTCACAGTGGTGCTCCCCTGCCCCTGGGAACCCACCTTCTCCCTGCAGGCTCTGGGGCAGCACCTCTGCCTCATTTTCTGCCTGTGATTTTCCTCCTAGGTGCAGATGGCCAGGCTACAGCAAAGCAGCAGAAGTATAAGACAAGTCTTTGGCTGGCTGAAAATGGGCATAGGGTCAAGAAATTATTAAGGGAGGAATCTGGGGACACTTTGGCCAAAGCCACACGCAAATACCTCAGTAGAGTCTCATGGAAGAGTAACTGTCCCTTTGGCTTCCCAGGGGTCGAAGACCTGGGTTAGGACCAAATTCAGTCCCTTACGAGGGGTAAGCTGGGAACACAGACTGTACAGGCCCTTTCTTAGGATGCCTGAGGCAGAAGCTGGGAAAGACATACAAAGAGAAACAGCGTAAGCTAAGGCAAAAGTAGGCAGCTGCCATCTAAATCAGAATCTGCAATCACAGGAGTATTTGAGCTGTTTTTTAATGCCACCTGGAAGCAACGGGGAAATACCACACTTGTGGAACTACTTAGAGGGAAGCTCCAGGGCCAAGACCAGTTACATAGGGAAAGCGGGAACTTGCCACAACCTTTAGGTAATATCTAATGGCCGCAGTGTCCTAGGCAGAAGGCTGCATGGCTCACTAGGCTATTAACTGGTTTGCAGGATTTTGGCCAATATAATTAATCCTGACGAGGAAGGACTTGTGAGTTGTTGAGAGAAAAAAATCATTGTATATACTGAAAGAAAGCCCTAGAGACAATGAATACAATTGTGTTTCTGGTGGCAACTGTTTACCTGATGCTGGTATCCTTTGCCATTAGAGAAATCTCCAGACCGTGATGGTAGTTCTGTATTTCAGGTTATGTTCCACTTGCTTTGTTTCTCCATGGACATTAGACATCAATCCACTCAATCCACCAGACACCTCAGGTTAATTTGCTGCATATGAATATTTCAACCAGAGTATTTGCAAACTCTGGTACCTTGGACCGCGAGTTCTTCAGGACCATCTCCTCAGTGAGTCTTGTGCAATACCATGCACACTGCTAGTGCACAATTGATAAATTACAAGTCCCTGGAGACTCCCATTTGTCAGAGAAAAATGCCTCCATGTTCAATAAAAGATTCTGTCACTCTGTTACTGTCTGCAGCTCTTTCAGATTTATATATTCAGCTGATGATGAGCCATTCAGAATGATGGGTGTGATGTGTCTTTCCAGTTGGACAGGATGACCACAAACATTATTAAATTCTACCAGTCTGCTGATGGAAGACAAAATCTGTTCCCACATGATATCAGTAGTACCAGCATAGGAGATAATGCAATATTTATTTATGTACAGGAGGCCATAGATAAATTTCCCATATTGTGAGCCTTGTGGAATGCTGAACGCTCATAAATGATGTACCAACTTTATCCTGGCAGGACTGGCAGATATAAACACGATGATGTTCCTGACTGGCTCAGTTTTACTGTCATCCAAATGGCTTAGTATATAATGTAAAAACATGTCTGAATCAGTGAATGTCCTTTTTTGAGCGTAGCCAGATGGATTTCTGCTGTGCAGGGCCTTGTTTGATGTCTAAATTTGCCTCCCATGTGCTCTCAGTATCAGCATGCTTGGAAGAAAACCTTGATTTAAGCTGTTTATGGAGGTTCCATGCTCGTGTTCACAAATATTCTGACGTTCAGCCAAAAGACTGGCTTTATTCCTCACCAGGCAGAGAGAAACACACTTTTAGAATTATTTCCCTAAAACCCACAGGCTAACTGGGAAGTGGAGTTGGTAATTGTTGTATTCAGCTGGTGTCATGTAGGCAGTGTGACCTTCTCTTATTTCTTCCATCAGGGAGGAGTGTTTCTTTGGTTCTTCTCTTTGAATATCCAATCTGAATTTTTTTAGAAAAACCCATGCAACTTTTTTTGTTGCTAAGTATGTACCCACCTCCCTAGCAAGGATGGTGGAGACTCTTAGAGGCAGACGGGAGGAAGTTGAGCCGTTCTGGGTTCCAGCAAGAAGGTGATCAGAGCAGACTTAGGCTGATTAACTTCTGACACCTCTCAAGTTAAGGGAAATTAAATTTATGGATGTAATTGTTAAAATCTGTATTTTTTCCAAAATGCATTATTGAAATGTTGATGGGATTTAAAATCCATAATGTTGAATGCTCTGTACTTCTTGCCCTGTTCTTTTAGCTGCATTTTTCTTCTCCTTTATTTTTCTAGAGCCCCCTGTCTTCCCTTTTAACCCCATTATATTTTCATTCCTTTTTATCTTTGCTGTGCTCAGTCCATTTGTTCCAGATCAGAACAAGAAAATAATAAGTCTTCTAAGTCTTGGCTTATCCTTCTGACCACTGGGTTTTCTTTTCTGCTTGGGCAGGAGTACCTAACCATGCCATGACATATTGTTCTTAGTTTCTGGGAAAGCAAAAGGAAAGAGGCCTTCATCTAGTTGCATCATAACACACCTAAAATTGCTATAGCAAATGGTATAAGTTTTGTTAATATTTTGCTCGCTGAGCTTTTCATTCAGTCTCTCACTTTGCTATGTAATTTTATGAATTTCTAATTGTGACCTTTCATCCATTTTTCCTGTCTCCTCTACCTGTTCCTAGTATATATTTATTTCCAGGTATACTCCTCATAATTTAATGCTGCTGAATATTTTCCCTTTAAATGTTAACTTTTTTTTTTCTCTTCTCTTTCTCAGGCTTCTCTTTTTCTCTTCCTTTTATTTCCTGTGTCCGGAGCACTCTTTGCCAATGATTTCATCAACTTAGCCTTGCTTGTAATCACATGGATGTGTCAGCTTACTCTTCCTGTTCTCCAAAGTCCTTTCTCCAAAGTCCTTCCATATTTAGCTTGCTGCCAATTGTCATATATTCATCCTCTCTGTATCCTTTACATAAAAGGATTTGGTCAGGCCCTGCAGCCTTCATCTTAAAGGGAAAAAAAAGGAGGAGGGTGGTGAGGGTCAATCATAGGTCCCATCTGAGCCTGGGAGTGTTGTGGAGTGCCAGTCCCTGTGGGCAGGGACTGACAAGGCTCAATGCCAGATTTTAGTGTGCTGGGTATGATCTGGGGAGCTGTATTCCTTGTCTTTCTTTAGCGTTTGCTGACTAGGGATGCCAAAGCGTGCCAATGTGGGACATGGGCTCTGCAGCTGAATGTAATGTGAGTACTGATGATGTGACAAGCATCACATTTGGTCATTTTGTATTGCCCAAACCTAGAAATCCTGACAAGACTTGGAGTCAGGGACCAAACAGATGATGATAGGGTCTTCATTGTTTGTGCTTTTTAAACAGCGTGGTTTGGGTATTGTAGCACAAATGGTTACTGCCCTTCCTGGGCTCATTTGATTTCTGTACATTGACGTACTGATACACCCCATATTAATTTCCATACTTGTCAGTGCCCAAGGTAAAAATAAATATTGTGGGCACAGGAAAGGAGAGTGAGTATGTCTTATGTACCATGGTTTTAAGTTTGAAGCTACTCTTTTGCTTTCATTTGGTGGGAGTCTGAAGCTTCAAATGGTAGCAGTCTGTCGCCAGTCTCTGCCAGAATCCTTTCTCATTCATCTAGCTGAAGGCAAATTAACAAAACATGAACCAAAGGTGTTATATAATGGCTATTTGCATGATAAGAATACTCTTAAATGTCAATATCAATCAAGCAGATATATTTCCAAAACAGCTACCAAATTTTGACACGTAGCACTGGGGAGACCGTGGTTACCTGCCTTGTATGATGGCAGCCGCTTACCTATAGAAACTTAAGACTGGTTTTGCCAGTGTAAAAATCTGGAGATGAGGGGAACAGGCAATATCTGAGGCCAGTGAAGAGCCTATAATGACAGCTAATGAAGCCAGCAAGAGACTTCTGCAATGAGACACAGCTACAACCTCCTGTCACCCTGTACCATGCTACATGACTAGAACCAGGAAATAACACAGCTACAACCTCTATCTTGTCAAAACTCCTGTGCAACGCTCTGATGGAAGCCAGTTTGAAAGTGTGATCCTTAGTGAGACTTCTTTTTTTTTAAAGTAGAATGAAAAATGTTCTGTCACGTTCCAGATTACAAACTGTAGCTGGAGTAATAAAAGGTCACTTTACCATTCAGCATCTGTTTCCAATTCCTTTGAAGTCCAGCATTTACTAGCAAGTAAACCAAGATACTTCAAAAGTTTTACAGCAGTGTGATTTGGCAGAGATGTAAGTACATGAGAAAAATTAATGATTAGCTGGTACTGCGTTTATAGCTAAACAAAATGCAAAATGTGTGCAAAATGTGGCCCACCATTGTTCTCTCATTGTCTGTGTTCTGCAGGCTCGTCAGAGTTGTCTCTGCCTGGCCTTCTGTGCTGTATCTTTTATACAAGGGTTCATCTCTTTGAAGTGAGTGTCTGTCGGGTGTGGGGGGGGAGGAAGCACCTTTTCTTGACATCTCCTTTGTTATGCTGCTTTCCTTTGCTTGGGAGGTTTAGAAATACTTTATCACCTGTTCCCTGTCCTCTTCCTCTTTCTCCCCAACTCATGATACTGTGAAAAGAGAGCAAATACCTAAAAAAGATGTTTGCCATCCACAAGCAGAAGAATAAGCACGGCTGCAGCGTTTCTTAAAAGGTAATTTCTTTTGCCAAGCTGCCTTGGTAATCAGACAGAATCATCTGGAAACAAACAAGCAAAACAGCTTTCTGTGGTTACTACTGGGAAGGAAAATGTTATTAAAATTATCGCAGAGCCTTTTCTCAGGGACCAGTGCTTGCAAGCCCTCCGATTTTATGCCGTGATGCGAGAGGCCAGCCCCGCGCTGGGGACGATGCGACCTTTCGGCTGCAGGGGGCAATCCTGCACAAGCTAAACTGGTTTGGCAGCCCTTGAAATAATCCAACTATTTCTCACAACAAAGGCCAAAATTACGCTCATGGTTTGGGGACCGCAAGGCTGCGTCCTAGTGTAAGGCTCAGTCTCCTTTGTGCTGTGATTATGTATTGTGTGAAAAGCCCTTAATCAGCTGCTGCCATGTGTCCACTGGATGTGACGGAATTGCCCATTTTCTCATGAAGTGGGTTTTTTATTCGGGTGCAGAACTTATGCTAACACTGAAGTGCTGCTTTAGAGACCACCTATCCTGCCAGGCTCCTCGGGGATGCTCCCGTGCCATCAGGAGCAGGTGCTAGCAAAAAAAGAAAGGCTTGGGAATCTAGTACATGGTTTCCTCCTTTAAACGTGAGTCTTGTCACAGCCAAAACCAAAGATATTTGTCAAACAAGGTAAGCACAATTGCTGGAAATGGCTACATTGGGTCCCGAAAAGTGGTCAAAGCCTACGAGTATGGTGAGACGCCAGCGCAGGAGCAGTGGCATGAGAGCTGGTGAGGAGGGGAAGGTAGTGGGGCTCTGGCAGTGTTTGCATTCTCCATTTAGCTCCTGACACAGTTTATGCAGGATGGTAGAGAAGTATCTTCACCTGTTCCAAGTTTGTGATGGGATGATTTAGTGGTGCTCAGGCACAAAGTGGCTCCATCAGAAGCAGGGTGGCCAGCAGCACTTGCTGGAGCTGAGCAAGTGAATTGCAGCAGAGGGCTTGTTAAGAGGCTCCTCACACCATTTGTGTTCTGTGTCTGCAGGCAGCACTCTCCTGAGCTGCTTCCTACCTGCTGCCTCCTGCTCTGAGCCACTCTGCCCTGGCCTCCCATCTGTGCTGCCAGAACATGTTTGTTGTTGCAGCCGCTGGCTTGCCCATCGCTGCTTGGTTAACATCCCGTGCTGTGCGGTGTGGGAACTGCCAGTGGTGAAGTGTGGGTCCTCTGCCTCCATGGTGTGAGACACCCTGAATTGCACTGTGAAGAGCCTGGCTGGACTCTGGTCCTGAGCTGTGAATTGTCTCCAGAAGGGGGACCAGCATGGTCAGTCACACACACCTGCAGCTGGTGAGTACAATTTCCCTCAGTGCCATGACACTGGGGCAGTTCTTCTTGCCGGTCTTTGCTTCTGAGTATTTCAGGTGTTTCTTACACATGCCCTGACATCCAGGCTCATGACAGATAGTGCTGGGAGCCCGGCTCAACATCACTTCTGCTGGTGAGCAAGACATGAGCAAAAGTGGTCAAATCTTAGCATGTATAAAAGTCCTTGTACGGTCATCAGCATAAGCATTTTGTAACAGCGTCACTTCAAAATCTCAGTGTGTGACTGAAGATTCTTTCTGATGGCGGTGGAGAATATATTGATGAGAAAGGTCTTCTGAACCTGGACAGATTGTACGGTGAGAAGAGGTTGACTTGGTGGTTCCTGTGTGCTTCCTCCCATGCAGGGAAATGGAGTGGGACTCTCTTTTGCAGCTCTTATGCTGTGAGTTCAGTGAGTAGTGAACTTTATTGTACTGGATTTGCTATAGATTTGCATCCTCTGGTGAGGTTTTCTCTTGTCAAAGTACAAAGATTTGTTAAAGCGTGTCCTGCGGTTACAGAACGCATTAAGTATCACCAATGTAGATTTTCTGGCATCTAATGATACAGTTTTGTTCCCACTAGAAACTTATTTTAGCAGAAGCAGTACACTTGTGTCAGGTTTGGTTAAAACTGGACAAGAAGTTCAAAATTACTGATAGGAGGCAGATAGATACAGACAGCACAGTCATATCAACAATATTGACTCAGAAAGTTGGATTAAAAATTAATAACTGATGTTCTTGTTAGGACCCTTAACATGCAATGCAACCCAAAATACTAGCAAAGATGAAATCCAATGTTCAAGAAAGTAAGAGGCTAGCGTGATTTTGTCTGGTTATTTACAATAAATGAGCAATGCAGAAATGTTAAAATTTGTAAAGTTTTTTACAATGTAGAGCTTGTCCAATAAATAAAACTTTAAAAAATATGTTAGGTATCAGGAAATTGATTTATTTGTTTGCTGTTGTGTGTGGGAAGGGAAAAAAAGAAATAGAACTAGAATAACCATGGGTTTCCCATTGGCTTGTTTGTAAAATCCATTGGCAAGCCTGATTGCACTGACAAAATTTGTGAGGAGCTCACTGCTCTCATCTAAATTTCTCTCAAGTCTTTGGAAGAACCTATATAGGGGCAAGGATTAAATTTCTGAAGTTAGAGTCAGTAATGAGACACTGATGTTACTGTAAGCCTTCCGATTTAAAAAAAGAATAGAAATAAAAGACTTTAAGAAAGGTTTTATAATTTGTAACTCCTTGTGTTGGGAAGCATTTGGGACACCTCACCCAACTAAATACTCTCCTCGCCCACCATCGGTGAGTGCCTCCTCTCCCTTCCCCTCAGTGGGTCCCTGACACGGAGGGCAGCTGGTGGCGCCTCTGCTCCCCTGGCCACCCCTGTCCCTTGCTCCATCCTGGGAAGTGCAGCTCACCCTTCCAACATGATTCTGCTGTGTTCCACCTGGGAAGCAGTGACTTCACCTCTGGCGATATTTCTGCTTCAGGTTTTATAAATGGCTGACCTCCCTGCATGGGGTTGGTGAAGTGGAGCTCTTTGTATAGCTGCTCTAGATACAATGTTATTATTAATCACTTCAAGGAAGGCTCAGAGGTTTTTAGGGCTAGAAGAGACCATTACTGTAATCTAGTTTGGAAAATTTCTTCTATGGTATTTTTGGTCTTTGTCAAAAAGAAAAATGGTATTTGTTTTGCTTTACCCTTAAGCCTTAAGGTATAATTTAACTTCTTCAGAAACCAAACAGAATCATAGAATAATCATTATAATAGAATTTTTTAAAAAGTTTTTTTCCATTTATTGGATAAGTTTCTGAAAATTATTTTTGCATATGAAATAAAAATCCACCCTGTCCTTCTAGCAAAAATGCAGACAAAGTCTTTATTGGTGATACCACAGGAGAGAACAAGGAACAAGGGCTTGGACACAGCACAGCAGGATCTGCCCAGTGAAGTTCAGGAGAGTTTTAACTGTATCTGAATAACAGGCTGAAATGGGTTATAGAGGAATTCTGCTCACATTTCTGACAGACGCAACACTTGCAGCTTTTCTTGATGTTCAAGTCTCAAGACTTGCTTAATATTCAATGCTGGTTTCATCATCAAAGAAATTGAGGCAAAATTAAAAATTCTTTTCCTGGGTCTGTTATTTTCACAGCTTCTACTTCCTTTCAATTTTGATACTGCCATCCATTTTGATAAAAGAAAATGATGTGTGAGGAACAAGACAGGCAGGAAGGAGACAGAACGAGAAGTGCTTTTCAGTGCTGACTTCACCTCTGCAGAAGTTTATAATAAGGTGTCTGCAGATCACTCCCCACTGAAAGCTCTCACAAATAACACCTCTGCTCATGGGAAGTGAATTAAACCAGTCCTGCTGTGCACGGCTGCTGGCTGCACGCAGCACACTCTGATCTCTGAGCAGTCGGTCCCCTCTCTAGTGCTGTGCAATTTCTTCCTATGCTTTTCTGTAAAGCACGTATGACTTGCGCATTTTTTGTGTGTGTCATGTTCACCCGTCTCCCTAAAACCTTTTTATTAGAAGGAAAGGCTTCCAAAAGTTTGTCAGAATCATTGATCTGGATCAGACCGTGGGGCTGGCTCTTAGGATCCAGAAGAAAGCTCTTGTCAGGGAGCCCAATTTACAAAAGCATCCTCTTTGCCATTTGTTCCCCAAATGAATGGGTGAAGGAGGAGCCCAGCCTGTGTGGGCTCCTAGAAGGGCAGCATGAAGGTGATCTAGAGCTTTGCAGGGAACCACTGAAGCTCTGAGTTAGGGGCGACCCTGCCTATGTCACTGATTCCTAGTGTAACCTAGAGCAAGTCTCTTGGTCTGTTTCCACGTGCAGTGGTGCGGAGCTACACGAAGGACGTAATACAACTCTAACTTGAGAAGGTCTGAGAAGGTATTTGCACTGCAGTCACAGCCTTTGTTGTACTAACTTAGCTGATGCAAACCCTAGTAGCACCCCAGCTACAGTATGAAGGCATCCCATGTGCATGGATTTCCCTTGTGGGATGAGCAGTGTAGTGGTCATGGCCACGTTAGTGGAAACATCAGAGGGAGATGAAAACAGATTTTCTTTGACAAAAGGAAACTGGAATGAATTCATGCCAGTGGTCTAGACTTTGGTAGGTTGTTAAGTACAAAAATCAATGTTAATATAACATTACAGCTGAGCTTATAAACCTGCTAGTTAACCTATGGAGCTCAGCCTGTATTCTTACAACCCTTTTTTGAACTGTACATAGCCCAGTATCTAAAATACTATTTACACAGAAAAATGGGGAGGCATTTCACTTTTCCATAACTCCAAAAGGGTTTTGCAAAACACTAAGTAAAATCTGCCTCAGAACAAATTAAATAAATGGGAAATTCCACTTTAGAGACTGAAATTTTCAGATAGTTCCTGCACATTTTCCGGAATACAGAAAGAAAGCCAGCTATTGTCTGTGGGTGTTCATTCACACTCCAGTGTTTTTCAAGCCCCTCCAGCAGAAGACAGACCTCTGAATGTATCTTTGGATGAGATACTCCTCAGGTTAAGAATGTCCTTCTGTGGTCATACAATAACCGGTACCACAGGATGCTCATCCCTGCCAAACCTCGAGGCATCACTGCGTTTGCTGGTGTTGCTGTTGCAGTCACTTGCTTTGTTGGCAGTGAAAAGTTGGTCTTGTAATTGTAATGCGTATTCATACTCCACAGGACTATCAGCAGTTTTGCAAATACTGTTCTTTACATGGTGCTGCTCTTTGCATAAGAAAAAAATGCTTTCATTTACATAGTCTCTGGGGGAATGGCAAACAAAACCCGTAGCCTGATTGTTTTTCCTGTCATTATCTACTTTTCTGAGAACTTCTTGTGTGTCACTTTGCTGGTATAACCTGATAATTTATTGCAATTAATAGACACGAGTTTACTAGCAACATAACATAGGGGGCATTTGCTGTTCTAGTGACCCTTGTCTTTTCTTCCCCTAATAGCTCATGCAACTCATATGGTCCCAGCTGAAGCTTTGGATCCTCCAAGGCTGCAGAGGAAATAAAAGGCTGTACAACAGCCCAGAAGGGTGTGCTACATCCCTTTCATATGATCCATCATGGGGATGTGCCCAGATCCTCTTGCTTGTGGTTAAAAAAGGAAATATTTTTAAAGCTGTGTAGGCATTATCATAGCTCATATGTACAGAAGGGTCAAGCTAAGGTTGTCAAGGGGACAGCATCTGAAATCCTGGTGGCACTGAAGTCTGCCAGAGCTTTGACAGCCCCATTAATTGAGTTTCTGTGGCTGGCAAGCATTCTCTTTTAATGTTATTTTTAATGCCACACAGAGAAATCTGAATGCAGTGGTGTTCCTGGAAAGGGTGTGAAAAGTCAGTACCCCACTGCCATTCAAATGGGCTCTGATGGGGTGGGCAGAGAGGGTGAGGGCAGACACTCTGTCCTGACTTTCTGCTGGCGTGGGCTGGGAGGCTGCTGACATTGCTCAGACCTCACTGCTGGGAAAGCTGTTGTGTGGGAGATGGAGGTCCAGACAGGAGGTCATGGTGCCTTTCCTCCCCTTGTTGAATTGTGTAGGGATAATGAGCCCCTGGGGGTAGAAACAGTCCTCCCTGCTCTGTTTAGGATGCTATGATTTAGACTTTTATGTGGACGGGCCATGCAGCCCTTGGGGTTAAGGGCTGGGTGCCCAAGGGGAGGCTCCAGCTCTGAAAGGGATGCTGTGCAGTGGCTTCCTGTTTCTTTCTTCCTCAAATTTAAACTCCTTAAAATCAAATCCCTTTGCTCCTCAAATAAGCTCTTTACTTCTGCCTTTCAACCCTAAACAGCTTAGCATATAAGTAGCTTCTTTTGGAAAAAAGTCAGCGCTGTCTGTGTTTCTGTGATCAGACGCTCAGAGTGAATTTCAGTCTAATCTTAGTTTTGAAATTGATTCAGCTCAACGACCTTGGGCAAGTTACTTAACCTTTCAGTGACCCAGTTTTTCCATTTGTGAAATAGAAAACCGAATACTCTTGTGAGCTGGGTAAATATGCCCCAAAGCTTAATTCAGATATGCCTATTTTAGAGGGCTTTAAGCTCTGTGGTTGGAAGCCTAATGGAAGAACAAAGCATGCTTCTTGTAGGGAGCTTCATCTCCTGGCCCACTCCATGGGTCTGGTGCACAACCCAGCCCACCCAGAGCCTTCATGTAGCCATTAAACACAAAACCAACAGGTGGTTTGTACCAGGAGTGGTGCTAGAGTGTCTTGGTCCCTCCTCTGCTTGGAGATGCAGTGGAGCAGCCTTGCATTGCCCCAGTTTGGCGTTATGCTAAAGAGGAACAGTGGAAGTGTAGATGTCAGCTGCGCTTGACCCTCCTGATTTCCAGCCCTATTTGGTTTGAAACACGACATGTGCAGGCTGGAGGAGTTCTGGAAGCGAAGTGGAAGTGTTGGCATACCCGTTTGCATACTAATACACCCCGAATACCATTATTTCTCTAGCTTCCACAGCTGTGTTATGACTGTACTAGAGCTGAATTCTAACAACCAGCCAAAAGGTTTGTTTGCATGTATATATGCACTGAGGTTTTGCAAGCAAAACCTGAAAGCTTTCTAGTTGTCACAGTTGTTGTGTTGTGCTATTTTTTGAAACCCAGCACACTTTTGTGCTTACATTAAAAATTATGGATCAGCTATATTTTAACAAATGTCTGTTCCCTAAATTTATGCAGTTGATGGCCTCAGAGCTCAGTTTGAAAGGTTTTCCCCTCTGTACTGCAACCGGGATTTCGTCCATACATTTCTTTTTTATTTTTAATAGAAACAGTGTTTTATCTTTGTATCTTTGTCTTGTATAAAAGATAAAAATCTATAGTAATTCTTTCCTATGTAGACTGCTCTATTTTTCCCGTAAAACACTCTTGCAAATAAGTCTGCAGATCTTTCAACACAATGCCTGAAGCATCACACATGATAAATCCTTCCCTAGTCTCAGTTTTCTGTAACCTTCCCCATTCCTCACAATGACACACACTTTCTCTCATTCATCTTTTATTACAATTCAATATTGTGCTTGAATATAATTAGTTTGTATGCAGTGTTCCCTTCCCCCCACCTCCTTGGTATTTTTTTTCTTTAAAAAGGACAAACTACTTGTTCCCATGCACATTTCATCTGGAAATTGGCTTCAGTGTTATAGGTTCCAATATATTTACACAACAGGTAGGGAAAAGTATTGGGAAAAGAAGAAATATTTTTAACATCGTAAACCTCTAGCAAAAATATGTATGTAATAGAATCTGGTACTGTGGTATTACACACATTACAACTGTCACTGTGACTTACAGCCTTAGTTTAGCTGAAAGAAAATCTATAACCCTAGAAATGCAACAATGTCCGAGTCACAGTTCAGAGTAATAAATGTTTTTCACAGAATACCGTAATCCATATTTCCAAAGCTGATACAACAAAGGTATTTCTACTAGAAATCTTTCGATTTCATGGGCGGAGGCTCAGAGAGGGACAGAGAATGGTTAGCAATATAGGAGAAATGATAAGCAATAAAATGCCTATGTTCAGAAATAGTAGCCCTTTGACTAGTGCTTTTGGTTGATTATTCTTGCCCCCTAATTGCATCTTAATAAAATATCATCGTTTTTTAATACCAGTACAAAAAAATCAACTTTTAAAGTCCACGCTCTCATTTGAGGGTGGTGAGGGCATTGGGTTGCAAAGAGCTGTGCACAAGTGCCTTGGTGTTCTCTGCGTATGTCGCACATCAGTCCCTCTGGAGCATCTGTGAAGCAAGGTGTGCTTTAGGGATGATATGAGCTGCATTGTCTGGCCAGGGCTCTTGAACATGCTCCTCTGTGTCTCGGTGCTGGGAGCTGCCAGCTGCTGTGCCTCTTTGGTGTCCCAGGTGTGCAGTTTTCCCGTGCACCCACTGCCGAACCCTTTGCCTGTGGTGGGATGAACTGTTGGCTTTATGGGTGTGTTCTGGGCTTGGGAACCTGAACTGTGAAGTCTTCTCCCAAATGTTAATTTTTGATTCCCCGCAGATACATTTTCACAAGGAAAGGTGTTCTCAGGCTAAAGGCAGTGAGAATGCTGGTGTGTCCTTTTGTCCCTGGCTTTGGTTTGACTTTGTGTATGAGAGAGAACTTGACTATTTGCCAGAGAGTGAGGCTATCCTGGCAGGCCTTCCTGCCGGTGACAGCAAACAAATATATCATACTACACACTTCCTTTCTCAGAAGGGTATAGTTTTAGTAGCTAAGTAGCTTGTGTTTTGGGCTCCCAAGACCTTCATTTATCTCTGCCTTCAAACTTCCTGGCAAGCTTGCTCATGTCTATTAATTTTCTAAAATCCATGAAAGCAAAAAAAGAGCAAATTGCATTAAAGTAATCTGTAATCATTTGAGTTACAGTATGAGTGAAATACTCTCATAGCTGAGCAGTTAAAATGGAAATGCAGTGTTGAGAAGCTGTATGTGCCATAGTTTATTGCCCACTATACACAGTGTAGAATATCAGGTTTGTTCCAGTCAAGGTTAGTGAGACATGTGTGTTTGGTTTTTATGTTTTTTTTTTTTTTTAAAAAAAGGGAGGGGTGTGGAATTAGAAAGGAAAATGGAGACACTAGTAATAGGAAAAATATCTGCCTTGTTAGGCCCTTTTTAAATTTTCTTTCCTGGTGGGGCTGAGCAGATATGCCAGCACTCAAAACTGCTGAGCAGGGTGAGTTTCCAAGCAGGCGGGCAGGTGGCATGGAAAGGCCAGTAGGTTGGTCTTTGATGAGGAACAAAGTTTTAAATCAGAAATGCAGAAGCTCAGCAAATCTAGTTGTATTATCATCTTGAAGCATTGCGAGCGCTTGGTGTATAAATAGCACTAATATTGCCCCTACTATGCTGAGATATCATGCTTGCTTTAATGCACAGTACTAAAAATTTCGACTTGACATAAATTAGCTTTATTAGCTACTTTACTTAGTCATCATTCCTATTACTGCTTCATTAGATATCTGATTCATAATCATTGACTTATGAAGAACAGACTGCAAAGAGTTTTCCCCCTCCCATCTTCTCCTCACCTTCCCGTGCTTTAGTGTGCATTCAGACTAATGCAATGGTATGACAGATAACACCAATCCATTTTGAATCCTGATGCGGGACAGCCTGAAAGGCCCTGTCCTTGTAATGCTGTGTTTCCCTCTCAGACCTGCTATAGTGGGCTCTGTCATTCTTGATTGGAGTATCTAGGATGCAAGGATGAGCTAATTTTGTTGGCAAGATCCTGCTTTCCTGAGCCAGGACAACCATATATTTTTCTGGTCCTCAGGTGGCTGTGATAGGAGTCTGGAATATTGTATGTGTGTAAAATAGTTAAGGCATAAAAACATTCTCACAAAGTGGTGAGGCCATGAACAGTTTACTTGCCCTTGGTGCACAGGAGAGCAGACATTGCAAGGGCATCATTCCAGCTCACCAATGTAAAGAAGCAGTTCATCATCTGGCATTTGTGTCAGGAGACTGCATGGCTATGAGACGGGTTTTTACATCCACTGGGGCATGACTTCAAAGTTGGGTGCAGGATGTGACCCTTCTGCTGAAATACAGTTATCAAGCAAGTAAGGTCTCAAAAAAGCCCAGGTGATACTCAGGGTTTATCATGTCAGTTCCTTCAGGTTTTAAACTTGTAGTCTTTGGGAGCACTGAAAGCATGATGTTGGACGTTTTGGAAGGAGAAGAAGGTAGGAATGCCTTCTTGAAAGAAAACTGACCTTTCTTTATCTTGTCTTTATTTGCTGCTATACTTTGTTTTTTGATTGTTCTGGCAACACTGTCTTCAAGTACTATGGGTCTTCTCTAGTGCGTCATAATTCAGTGTCAGTGTATGTGCTGTACCAGCGGTCCGTGTGTTTCTTGTTTGGAAAGAGATGACTCTTACCAATGCGTACAAGAAAAGCTGTGCTTTTCCTTCACATTGCCCAGAAGGAATTCTTGTGTCATCAGATTATTCTTTTACAGGTGAAATGGGAAAGTTTTCCTAAAAGACTCTTGTACGTAGCAGAAAGAGATTCTGCTGCAGGGACCTGCTCATCACATGGCTAATGCCTGCAACTCATCATACCTCAGATGAGAGACTCTGGCCTTCGTGCTGGTTTTCCTTGCTGCAATGAAAAGAAAATTTGAAAATCCCAAATGCCTTATATAATTCCTATGACCTTTTGGTAACTTTTTAGACACATGCACTTGCTAAGCTCTAATATGCATGTGGTCACTGAACTGGCACTCTTCAAAATTAAATAGACCTAATGCAAATTACTAATAATCTGAGAAAGCTTTGTGCTAAAGAGGCTGTAGTAAAATTTCACAGGAGAATCCTCTTCTGCAGGCTATGTTAAATGGCCTTGTTAGACATTTGAGTATTGAGTGTCATTATGTAGTGATTTGAGAGGGACAGAAAAAAATTGTAAAACTGCTAGTAAGATTCTCACAGCAGATCTATTATGGCTAGTCTCTCTAGTAATAATTTAGAGTTTTAATTTTCTCAAGTGTCCCACAGGTTTACTATATCCAGTCAAATGGTTCATGGAAAAGTTGGCAGAATGGAAGCTTTTTATGGCCTGTCCCCACTGGTGGCTCTCCCCACCCCCCGTGTGTGTGTGCCACAGGAGCCATAGGAGTTTGTTGAGTTCTGCACAGCTCTCCGCTCAACTCACGCTGTTCAGAAACCAGCAGCATCTCAATGGAAGGTACCTTTTTTCCCCTTGGTTTCAAATATATACGAAAAAATGAAGCCAAAGGCAGATTGATTGATAGGGAAGCTCAAAGAGTGACAGTGGGCTCCCTATTTGAATAGCCTTCCTGAGAAACTGCAACTTTGTCTCTGGGTTTTACTCATCAATCAATATCCATCTGCTCGAAAAGTGAAGCACCTGCTGAGAAGCTTATAAGACCACTGGCACAGGGTGTAAATAGCCCGAACCTTGGGATTTATATTAGCAGGCAAGGAGAAAAATATATTTTCTACCTAACAGGCACAACGCAGATAAAATTATCCATGCTTGGTGCTGGGTACTGGTCTCATGATTTGGAGCCATCTGATGCTGACGAATGGGGATGTGAGGGCACGTGCCTTGATGTCGCTGCTGCAGGGATGCAGTTAGCCTGCACTCCTTGGGGTACAGAGGGATGCTGAAGCTTTCCTGATCCCTATGGGGATCCCTATGGGGCACCTCCTCTGGGCAGAGCTGGCTGCAGGTGTGGTGGGGTGGGACATGAGCTGGGGATATTTAAACACAAGTGTTGAAATTAGCTTCAACATCTGCAAAAACTCTTTGACAGAGTCTCTTGCAGCAAAGACCCCAGAACATGAATTTTGACAAGGAAAGAGCCCATTATTATCAGTGATGTTTCAACCATTATTTTATGAATATATTCAATGACAAGAACTAGCTTGTTTCCAAGACAACAAAATTCAAACCCCATCCGTGATTGCTCTAAAGGAGGCCTCCTGTCACTCCATTCCTTTGAAGAAACTCACAATTTGATGGGCAAAATGCCAGAAATAATTAGACAGAGTAGCACCATAAACCCCAATGGAAGCAAAATATCTGCTGTAAGAATTTCCCACCAGAAATCCTGAAAATCAAATCAAAGCCTGGATAAAATCTTTTCTGTTGAGTATATGAACAAGAAAACCCCATACCAAAATAAAAAAAAAGGGTGGGAGAAGACTATCTGGTTTTCTACCTCATCAAAGAGAATACTAAAAACTGTCTTTGTGACTTGCTCCTGTCTTCTCGTGAAATAATAAGTGGGCAGGGCAATCAAATTTAAAGCAGTATTCCCCAAAGCAAGGTCAAAACTGCTAGAAATGTTCATTTCATTTTTATTTGCTTTTCCTGCGAGGTACCCACTGTGGCTATAATTTCCCATTCTTTATGGGGAGATCAAAAGATTTGTGCTGTGCAGTGTAGGAATCAATTCAGTCATCCTGGCAGCACGCCAATCTTTATTACATTATTTGTTAACCCGAGTTATTGCAGAATAGAATAACTGTTCCATAGGATAAATGGTGGAGTTTTTCTTGCTTCCTTGACCTTGATTTCCACGCTTATGCCTTGTCCTCTCAGCACCCACATGCAGATAATGATTGTCTGTGTTAGAGTGAATGAAATATCACTGCAGATCCTGAGCTGAAGCAAATCCTTGATTCGGTGGCATGTAGGCTAACCAGTAGCCTGCATTGTTTGCCTTTGCACTGTGCAGTATAGAGACTCTCAGGTATTTCTTAGAATGAGTGAGAGTTTCCTCTCTTTGCTGGCAGTACATTCAGCCCCAGCGACAAGCACTGTATCTGCTCTTTTCTTCCTCTTCTGCCATTTCTGTTACACTTAAAAGCTAAATTAATCAGTCAAGTGATTCTCCTTGGTACATTTGCTTTTGTTTTGGTTTTCTTTCTTATGGAATCTTTTTCATTACGTTTGTGAGCAGTGATATATTTTGGTAGTTTTGGGGATGTGCATTAGGGGTCAGTTAAAACCAGTGTGGAGTTTTGCGTAAGTAAGCATCACAGTTTCAAGTCTACCAGTCCTGCACTGGGAATTTTTCATTTATATTTGCTCAACAGAAAAATGCAGGCTTTGCACAGTCATATTTTTCATACAGAAAATGAAGGGTAGGCTCTGTTTTGCATTGAACTGATCTCATTCAAAATATGCTTGATGCCAATCAAATTAGGTAGCTTTGGGATTGAATCAGCATTCATCTGTGTCCCAAGGACCAGCTGCAATGACCTCTGCTAGTGGAAATTGTGAGCGCTGTGCCCCACTACTGCTCTCAACCTGGGCTCTGTGACCATCTGCTGTTCCCGTGCCATACAGAGCTCCCCAACCTCAAGGCCTGTGCTTGAAGTAATTGCCACAGGATTTTGCAGGTGTGCCAGGGACAGAGCATGGGAGAGGAAAAGGGGCGGTGCAGAGCAAGACACTTAGGAGTCTAAGACACTTCTAAAGTTTAATTTCAGTGAGACGGGGTTGAAGTATGTTGATAGGTAGCCTGCACTGTGAAATGTCAAACTGGGTTTAAACCCTCCCTGAATGATTTAATTCAGCATAACAAAACCAGAAATGTCAGTAAAGAAGTGTTAGTAGGGGAGAAAGAAGAGGAACAAAACTTACAGATTCTTTCAAAATTCTCTCCACTGCTAAAAAAGCATATTTTTAACCCTATTTTGAAATAAAAATGTTTAGTGAAGTCTCCAGAGTTTTCGTAGAATCATGGAATTGTTTGGTTGGGAAACACCTTTGAGATCGAGTCCAACCATACCAGTCCACTACTAAACCATATCCCTGAGCATCTCATCTACCCAACTCCAAAAGTGGTGACTCAACCACTTCCTTGGGCAGCCTGTTCCAGTCTGTAATAACCCTTCTGGTGAAAGTTTTTTTCCTGGTATCTAATCTGAATCTCCCCCAGTGCAGCTTGAGGCCATTTCCTCTCATCCTGTCAATAGTTACATGGGAGAAGAGACTAATGCCCGCCTTGCTGCAATTTCCTTTCAGGTAGTTGTAGACAGTGATAAGGTCTCCCCTCAGTCTTCCTTTCTCGAGCCTAAACAGCCCCAGTTCCCTCAGCTGCTTCTCCTAAGACTTGCTCTCCAGCCCCTTCACCATCTTTGTTGCTCTTCTCTGGATACACTCCAGCACCTCAATATCTTGCAGTGAATGGCCTAAAACTGAACACAGTATTCAAGGTGTGGCCTCACAAATGCTGTGTACAGGGACACAATCACTTCCCTGGTCCTGCTGGCCACACCATTTCTGATACAAGCCAAGATGCCATTGGCCTTCTTGGGCACCTGGGCACACTGCTGGCTCGTGTTCAGTCGGCTGTCGACCAACACCCCCTGGTCCTTCTCCTCCAGGCAGCTTTCCAGCCACTCTTCCCCAAGCCTGTAGGACTGCACAGGGTTGTTGTGTCCCAAATGCAGGACCCGGTGCTTGGTCTTGTTGAACCTCATCCCGCCAGTCTCCACCCATCAAGCCAGCCTGTTCAGATCCCTCTGTAAAGCCTTCCTACCCTTAAGCATATGGTCACTGCTGCCCAGCTTAGTGTCATATACAAATTTACTGAGGGTTCACTCTATCCATTCATCCAGCTAATTGATAAAGATATTGAACAGAACTGGACCCAGAACTGGACCCAGCATTGTGTCCTGGGAAATACCACTTGTGACCAGCATCCAACTGGATTTAACTCCATTTACCATCTGTCTTTGGGCCCGGCCGTCCAGTCAGTTTTTCACCCAGCAGAGGATGTGCCTGTCCAGGCCAGTGGCAGCCAGTGTGTCAAACAGAATATTGTGAGAAACGGTGTCAAAGACTTTACTGAAGTCCAGGTACACTATATCCACAGCCTTTCCCTTGTCCACTAATTGGGTAACCTTGCAATAGAAGGAGATCAGGTTAGTTTGGGAACACCTGCCTTTCATAAACTCATGTTGACTGGAACTGATCACCTGGTTGTCCTGTGTGTGCTCTGTGACAACTCTCAAGATGATCTGGTCCATGAAGTTCATGGGACAAGTATCCTTCATGACAGCAAATCTCAGACACTAAGTTGCAGACCAAAGTTAACGGCATTAGTTGATGCTCAAAAAAGTGCAAAATACCAAAAAAATAGAGAGTGTGGAGAAAACTAGGCTCTAAGACTGGGGAACTGGTACATGCTTGGAGACAAAGAAATACTTGCCTTTCATTGTCCCTCATGTAAGAGACCTATGGTGGTTGAGGACATCCAGAAGAAGATAATGGCAGATACAGACAGCAAAGGCTGGACTGCTGCTGCCCAGTGCCACAAGTCTGGGCAGGGAAGGGCAAGTGCTAAGGCAGCGTGTGGATGAAGAGCAGGGGCAGGGCTGTAGGGACCTTTTGGGTTTTCTCTTTTTGAAATTTCTCTCCAGGGCTCTGTGCTGTAGTCAGGTCCAGAAGTCATAATAGAGTCCTCTACCTGCCTGCCAAAGGGTCTTTTAAAGTCACCAGAGAGGTGCTTGCCAGTGCTACTGGCTCATCCTCCAGGCCATATCCTGCAAACCTGTGAGAGGAATCAGACCAGAACTTGGGTGTGCTTTTTCATCAAGGCAGTTCCAGTCCCTTCCTCAAGAGTATGGGCTGTGCGGGTTGCACTGAGCAGAGCAGGTCATCCAGAAAACAGTATTCAGCTAGGTTTTGTGGTGCAGGACTGAGGTGAAAAAGATTCCCTGCCTTTGCCAAAAGACTTAATAAAGGGCCCCAAATGCTGCTTTCCAGAGTGTTTTTTTTTTTTTCCCATTCTGCTCGTCGATATTCTGCTGCTATAATCTGAAAATACCTCTGCCTCACAGTGGGTTGAGACAAAGGTGTTTACAAAGGCACTAAGCCTGAGAATCCAGCCACCCTGCATCAAAATGGGAAACTTAAATTCATAAGCTCCCTCCTTTAAACTGATGGAAACTGATCCAAACAAAACAAAGCAAAACAAAAGCAGTAGGTAAACATGTTGGAATGTACAATGGATAATGGATATTGAGGGATGATCTAGTCATGCATGCTAAACAGATATATTTATGAGTATAAATTTAATTAGCATCTGGAAATTAACAAGGCTAGAGAGAAGGGCAATGTGTTTTTAAGTGAAGGCGATGAATAGGTACTGTTTGGTGCATATAGATAAATGAGGATTTAATTTGTAAGACATAACGAGCCAGGTGCCTACAAAATAATTTGTAGTTTGTTTTTATTTTCTGCTGGATATCGCATAAGATAATGGTGTAAACTTCAAGGTCAGTCTATGTATACCTGTTCATCTTTTTTGGGGAAAAATATTTTTAAACTAACTAACTAAAATTAGTTTCCTTTGTAATAAGTGTCTGGTTATGGTTGTTGGTTTATTTTTTTTTTGTTAATTCAGGAAATTCTATGTCTTTGCTAATTTTGCATTAAAAAAATCGGCCAGCCATTGTCAAAGAGGGATTTAGTTGCTGCTCCTATTTTCATTCTTCAATCTCTACATTAACTGAGACAGGTTATTGTGGAGAAATGCTTGTCGAATATTCTGTCCCCTGTGTGTGCCCTCAAAATGGTCTTTCAGAATATTTGAATATGCAATGTTGTTTTAAAAGCAGACCATCATTTTAAAAATAAAAGCATTGGTTTAAAAACAGAACTTCCTATGTTTCTTAAAAAAATATTAAACTGAGTACTATAGGATGCTATGAATCGCCTTTTCCCTGTTACCTACAGGATTTTCATCTATCTCCTTAAGCATTTCAGCAGAGACTGCTACCACTTGGACTGAAAAATTAATGATAGCAGAAGATCCTGTTATTCCAGTGATGGATAGGACTGTAAAGGTTACGTGTTGGGTCTTGGGAAGATTGGGACAGTCCTTTTTCATATTTCCCATATTTCTAGGAATGCTTCTGCTGTCTCTGGGTGTTGGGGTGTAAGCAGCCCAGACCTTGTAGCTGGGTAGCAGTCTACCTTTTTGTCTCCATACTGCTTTTCCAAATGCTGCAGCAACTTTTTGAATTTCTAACAGAAAATAGGGAGGTTGTTTGCCTGTTTATGCATTTTCTTGCAGAGCTGCTACTCTTCAGAAAAATGGAGCCAGAGGAGTTTCACTTTTCAGTTGCTAGCCAAGCAAAGCACAAGTTAAATTTTATGATAGAAAATAAAGGCATTTTTCTCCAAACCAAATGTCATAGGGGTGCTGCGAGTAATAGCTGCATGTAAATTTATTCAGGAAGAAAGATTTCTCTCTCTATCGCTCTCTTTTATGAGGAAAGGTATTAAGTACCCTACATACCGGCATTACTCCCAGTGTCTCAAGCAATCAGTAACTAACTTTACCTTGTACAGGAATGAAAGAGATTCCACCGGGAGTAGTGGCTATTGCAAAGGACTTGGGGAGGATGAGTATTTTGATCACTTTTTGAACATATGGCTTTGGATTAACACACTAGTGATGAACATATCTGCTTTAAATGGCCTTGTGGTTGTGGGGGAAGACTGAACACTCTCTTATTGACAGTTCGTTGCATTGTGATAAATTTAACGTGGCAGTAAAGAAGGGTTTACATTTGTACAAATGTCTTTTACGAACTACAATTTCTATCCATTTAATAATGACCCTGCTTTTGTTGTGAGACTAGCACCATTACCAATCTGTCGGGATGGTGTCTGCAGTGCGAGACAGCAACTTCCTGTGGTACTTAATTGTCTCACCCATCTGCAGAGCATGAGGTTTGCCGGAAGACACCTGCTTTCTCAAATGTTGTTTTTAAGGATCAGATCCATTGCAGTTGATTGTGCAAGGTCTGTTACATTGGTTGTGTTTTAGGAGAAAGATGGGTAAAAGCCAGGCTTCCTACTAGGCATGCAACTTAGCAAAATCATCCTCTAATTAAAAAACCAAAAGGTGCACACACAAAAAGCCCACGTGCAAACATCTCTCTCTTTGCATAAAATATTAAAGTTAACAAAGGAATTGTCATAAATTGAAGCTAATGGTTAATTTAATATTTCTTCATGCTCCTTTGGATATGGAGAGCATCACCTAGATTTGCTAAGGTTAACATAAGCAGAGAGAGATTGAGACGTTGCCTGTGGTTTGGTCTGTGAAAGCTTTGCTTTATTTCAACTTTTTTTTTTTTCTTTTTTCTTTTTTCTTTTTTCTTTTTTCTTTTTTCTTTTTTCTTTTTTCTTTTTTCTTTTTTCTTTTTTCTTTTTTCTTTTTTCTTTTTTTCTTTCTTTTTTCTTTTTTCTTTTTTGGTTGAGAAAGCCCCAGTGTTTCAAGATGGAGTCAGGATTGACAGGCCAGTTTTGGAGTTTGGAAACATTTCACAGCTCAAGCTCTGCCAAATGGTTGTTATTTGGCCAGACTGTGTGAGTTGGGACAGCCTGTACCTGCCCCCTCTTGAGGTGAGGCCAGGGCCCTTTGGCACTGCTGGTCTGTGCGAAGGCACCATGGAGCTGCCAGCAGTCCTGGACCTGCCCTGGTTACTCTGTTCTCAAGTCTCCTAGACAATGGCATTTGCAAGGCCACCAAACTCTTCATGGCTAATGAGTTCCTTGCTGCTTTAGCACAACATGGACTCCAAAGAAGTGCTTGGGCGAGAGATTGCCAGAAGGCTTTCATATGCTGGCCTGCCTATTGAAAAATCTGATTATAGGAAAAGTGAAAAATTTTGTTAAGGGCTGCATCAGCTGCATTGCTTTCCTACAAGCATGATTAATTTCTTTATGATTATTCTTTATCTATAAAATAGAGTGGAAAAGACAGGTTAGATATTGATGTCAACTTGGCAGTTCTCTTACCCTCCTGAAAGGGTGTTTTAAAGCCAGAACTTTGTATATTATCTTGTCTGGTTTTGCATTTCCCTGGGCTTTACCTCTGAACATCTGGTTGGCTAGAGTGGGGTCCCTGTATTCTCTCGCTGGTATGGGGAGCAGAAACACTTCAGTCTCCTCTTTGCAAATAAATATTGTAGTAATATTTCTTCTTACTCAGTGGTTATGCCATCCTCACTCTTGTGTGAAGAAAACCTGCCCTGTTACCCCAAATCCACCCCTATCTGGCCTTCTAGATAAATACTTAACTACAAGGTGTATCTCACACAATTGTGTGTTATATAAGTGCTCTTTAAACATTTCTATGCATTTCTGAACTTCAGATCCAGCAGAAATAGGACTGTAGAAATCCAATAAGTCTTGCCATGTAATATCGAGTGGTTTAAATCTAATTATACAGACCATGGAGATTTATATAAACTTTGGGTAAAAATGTCAAGATACACTTATCAGTTTCTGAGCTTTGGAGCTGTATGCCACCAATTTAAACAGGACTGCCACAAAAGTTGGGGTACAGTGATACGGGACTAATGTTGCACGAGGGAGAACTCTGATCCTACACCCATTTGTGTAAATAGTAAAAGCTTGCATTGACTAGAGCAAGGGTAGATCAGTTTAATAGTCACCAAAAATTACTAATAACATCATAGTAGTAGCATTCACAGTTGCTGAAATTTTGTTTTATTGAAAAGGTAGCGTCTTACTGTTAAGAATGAAGGTTTCAGTGAGCTGGACAAACCTAGAGTGGAAGGTTAAAAGAAAAACACAGAAAGAAGATTTGATTGTTGAGTTAATGGATTTTCTATTCATTTGCTCACAGCTCAGATTGCTGGCAAAGCGTCAAGAACAGTAATGAATACTCTGTTTAATATCAGCTCCAAAACCAGTGCTGTGGCACAGCCCAGCAGCTACCATGGAAGGCAGGGTAGGAGCAGGCTGGTGGCACTGTTGTCTGTTGAGGTCTGCCACCCAAAAAGGCTGTAGCAAGATTAATTGATTCATAAATCAGCCACATGTACAAGTGTCTGGTTAACTACGTTGAAGGAATGTTTAGGGTTGACTTTGTCACAGTCTACAAGACAAAACTGAAGTTAGCAAAATTCAAATCAAATGCGTACAGGTTGTAGTGGATTTCCTATCAGTGGAAATTATTGAAACCCAGAGTGTATATTTCTAAAAAGCTATTAATTAGTTCAAATAGAATCCTGAGAAAGCCTATAAGAGAGCTGTGTTACTTTGGGAGCCCACAAAAAAAAGCTACACCTGTAGATTTTATCATCTATGATCTCAGATGAGTTGGTTACTGGGTTGTCTTTGGCAAGCAGGAGGGATAGGAGCATGCCAAGTTTTGTCGCTGTAGGAGAATACTGAATGCATTACAAGATTTAATAGTTCTGTAAGGAGGCCGAAGGGTGTAAATGGAAATGAAGGAAACTAACGTTATCTTAGTCTATGAAAGAAACACTACAGTAACAGAAAATAATAGACTAGAAAATTTAACTCCAATTGCAGGCAAGTTCCTGGAGATTTTACGAGCTAAGATCACAAAATATATGTGGAAGTGTGCTCTGGTGAAAGTTACCAATATGCCTTCAGAGGGAATACTCTTTATATGGAAAGGCAGGGCAAGTTATTTTGTGAAGTTCATTGAGGGGAAAAAATGTGGTGAAGGAAAGGAAGAGCAAACAAATGTAAACCACTTGGATTTTGCGTTAGGTCCAATAACGGTGGCTGGAACTGAGAAGAGGAATGCATTTCTGAAGCTATAAGACCCATGTGATGACCACAGATAAGCAAAAGAGTCGAAGTGTGTAAAGAAGGTATCAAAGAAAATAAAAGGATAATCCTTAAAGAAGTGATTTTCCATTTAGCGTGCTAAGGGTGGGCTCAGAAGTGCTTCACACTAGTTTACCCTCTGCTCACTGATGGCAAGTGAAAGTTCATTTTTAAAGGAACTGCTGCCAGCCACTGAGCACCTTTGGAAATTACATAAATGGTATCTGGATACTTTGAACGGAAAATATGTCTCACATTGCAAGAAACATGACTGTAACCTAGGAAAATGACATGTGAAGAGGGTTTAGATTAGCCTCCCTCTACAGGCATATAGGTGCAACTGTACCATCAAAAAACCCCCGTAATCTCCCATCACAGAAAAAAAAAAAGAATGCCTCAGACAGAACTGTAGAGCAGAAGATAATGAGTAGGACAGAATGGAGAGGAATTATAGCTTTATGAGATGTTTATCACATGCCTGATGGAATAATTTCAAGACTCTTGCTTTCTGCTCTATATTTACACATAAATTGTAAAAAGTATGACTTGGTAATATTATACTAAAGACAGATCAGGGTCCTTTGTGCCCTACACTAGAGCTGATCCATGGGAAGCCACAGGACTCACATGAATCCCCCTCCAAAATGTGGTGTCTTAGTACTAAATCCATCAGGTTAATTCAAATGGTTATGGTTTTCCAGTTTTCTAAACCAGACAAAAAACTGTTTAAAACCAGGTATGTTACTGTGGCCATTAATGACTATGATTACAAGATGAATCAAATTACTGATGGACTACAGATCTTATTTCTACCCATTCTTTTTCTTTGTTTGTATCTGCATCCGTCGATCATGTTAATGATTCTTATCCAACAAATTAAAATTAAGACAGGCACAAGAAGTAATTCTACGATGTGTTTGAATTAATCTAGTGCTTTTTCCATGTAAAAGAAATGGGAAAATGAACACAAAATGCATTATTCTAACAGTGAGGTTAGTTCTTGGTTAGTTTCTCATCCTATGAGACTTACTATGCAACTGAACCACCAAGACCTGTTAGAAAGCGTTGCAGAGGGAACTGGAGGTGATATGGAGTTGAGAGAATGGCCTCTAAATTAATTGCAGTTCTGTACTATGCACATTTAGAGGTAGATAGATTAATTGCATGTTGCCTGCAAACAACTTACCACCCTTCACATTCTTGTTCCTACCAGGGCATTGCTCTGGAGAGGGAAACCTCCCACCCCACCAGTGGCCAGTGGCTACCGATCTCTCCCTGGCTTCTTGAGGCTGTTGATAGACTTCTTATCTTGGGTCTGGCAGCATGATGAATGCAGGAGTGGTGGTTGGGTGACATGAATTCAAACCAAATCGCCACTCTCATTTAGTACACTTAAATGGTTGTATACTATGCATACTCCCTGGAGCAATTATTCAGGATCCTCATAATCTGCAGTGGGTATATTAAACCTTTCTGAATTTTATTTGGGCAATGTTTTACCTCGCAGAAGCTCTCCATCACTGCTTTGATTGCCTGCGCCTTACTCTGGATGTCGATTGCACGTCAGTCATCTATGGTCTGTGAACCCGTGGTGGCATTTTCAAAGCATTCTTGTACTCTGCCTGCATCTGTGTGAACAAGAGACCTGCATGAAGTATTACCTACTTTACCAAGTCACTAAAAAGAGATAAGTATAGTCTCAGCCATAACATAGAAAAGCTGACCAGAAAAGAGAGAATTAGCAGTGACATAGCAACTATTATGGTTGTGCAACCAAATGAATGATGTAGCAGCATGTATGATAACGTATACTACTCACTCTGTTGTGGCTCTATATCTTATATCTGTGAAGCAATGTCCAAAACAAGCATAGCTGAAACCCAGTAGAATATAATGCTTGGCACAACTACCCAGTCAGGGAAAAGCAGTGACTAATACAGACTCCATATTGGCATGGATGCCACTGTCTCTGTTTCAAATCTAAACAACATTTTTACTTTCTCATCATAGAGTCATCATTTTCTGAAATCCTTTTTAGCTTTTTCTCTTATTTTTGTTACATGAGTTAGCTCTGTTTCAAGAATATCAGAGCAGCACTCATGATGATGATTCAAACTGGAAATTAAAAAGTTTTGACTGATAAACATTTAGGTTGAGCACGTAAATAGATTTTGCAAGATGGGACATTCATAGCCCTGATCTTCTTTAGAAGACTGGAAAACCAGCATAATTTCCTTGTTATTTTTATGGCTGTGTAATGGGTGATACATAGTCTCCAACTTTCCCAATATGTCAAAAATATCATAAACAAAGTCAACATTTCTGTACAGCTGAGAAACATGAATGAGAAAGGAAACGTTTGTGTAATTTCGATTATGTGTTTATACTGGGCTTACTTTTCAATAGTTGCTAAGTGCTGTTTGAAGCCAATAGGAGATGAAAGTGCTCAGCAGTGCTGCAGCTTTGTTTGAGTAACCTGTGAACTTTTCAGGTAGGGAATAAAAGTAACTTCTTGTTTTGTACAGTTCCTAATTGAATTGTGGATTTTTTTGTTTTACCTGGGAATTTAGTGGAGACTAAGAGTTTAAATGGGCTCAGAAAAGGATTAGATGCTCTTTGGAGAGGAGGTGAACTGCTGGTTGTTGAGTACAGTGAGACTAGTGCAGCTTCTGAATGAAGAATTTCCTCAATAACCATCCCCAGGGGCAGAGACAGTGGTCAGGGAGTCAGCAGCTGCCTGGCCCTGCCCTATCAGAGTCCTCCTTGCATGAGGACCTGCTGTCGGTGGTGTTAGTGTCTGCCCGCGTGCTTCTGCTGCTGTGCTGAACAGGTCATGGGTCACACGGATAAGGAGTAGCTATCTGTCCCCATCATTCCCTCACCACAAGAAGGATGTTGAGGCTCTGGAGTGAGCCCAGAGAAGATCGACGAAGCTGGTGAAGGGGCTGGAGAGCAGGTCTTACAAGGAGCGGCTGAGAGAGCTGGGGTTGTTTAGCCTGGAGAAGAGGAGGCTGAGGGGAGACCTCATTGCTCTCTACAACTACCTGAAAGGAGGTTGTAGAGAGGAGGGTGATGGCCTCTTCTCCCAAGTGACGGGGGACAGGACAAGAGGGAATGGCCTCAAGCTCTGCCAGGGGAGGTTTAGGCTGGACATTAGGAAAAAATTCTTCACAGAAAGGGTCATTGGGACCTGCAACAGGCTGCCCAGGGAGGTGGTTGATTCCCTGGAGGTGTTTAAGGCACAGGTGGACGAGGTGCTAAGGGGCATGGTTTAGTGTTTGATAGGAATGGTGGGACTCGATGATCTGGTGGGTCTCTTCCAACCTGGTTATTCTATGATTCTATGATTCTATGATTCATAGTGAATTTCACTGTATAAAGGGCAGAGCTCAGTCAAGAAGTAAAAGTAGATAGTTTCAGATTACTTGTTTATGCACTGTGGTAATAAACGCTGTAAATAGCTGCAAAGTTGGGTTCTCGTGCTTGACCTAACATTACTGTTCACTCCGTCGAAGAAGATTAATGCTCAATTTTCTTGTACTTGGTAATTAGTTTCTACAAATGCTTTTTAAAAACAACTTTGTATTAAAATATCTATGGATATATGTTGGAAACTTACTTGAGAATTTTGTTGAGGAGGGGAAGGGAATGACAGAAGCTATACAAAGCCATAGAGAATATCTGTGTATAGGCACAGGTACCAGAAGGACAGAAAACCTAAACCTTAGCCTTGATCATTATCAGGGTTTTAAAATCTTTATGAAAGCTTTAACTGAAGAGTATATCTTTCTAGACAACTGATTGCCCCTCAAGTTTAGTCTATAGGAACGAAAAAAATTTCTTTTTTAAAATCTCAGTTTTGTGTCATTGCTATGAGATTCTATAGCTGTCTTATTTTTTAATGTTTATTGACCTGTGACTTATGTGATATAAAACTTCAAGACTGAAAATACTTTATGGAGTTTGGTGCCTGAACTGAGTTTATTGTGAAAATAGATAAATGGTCTTTTAGTGGCACCCGAGATGGTTTTAAGTCTGCTGGTTAGTTTAGAGGGACACAAGGTTAGAGTAACCCATTTGCCCTGATTTAAAAAAGCTGTGAATCTGTGACAGACAGTGCAGGACTAGGGGAGCCCTACCCTGAAGAAGTCAAGTTTGCTGTGGGACAATTGTGTTAGTCATCTCATGTTTGTACATAGCAGCCTGTTAGAGCACATTCCCATCCTCTGAAAGATGCAGCCTGCTCATATGTGCGCAAATTTTACCTCCTCTATTCATGTGTCGATTGGCTTCAGAAATCAGCCAACTGGTTGCTTCAAAAACCAACTAACCCTTTTCTTGTAGCAGCAAGCTCTACTCCCTCTCCTGGGAACTCTTTTTGCTGCACTCAACAAATTTGATTCTGCCTTACAGCAGGGATGTTTCCTAACTCTATGGAGTCTTGTTTATCTTTAGCTTTTTGCTTTCTCCAGCCTTCAGAAATAGTTAACAAGTAATGAACAGAAAATGAAAGGTCCTTGAACTCCACAACAGACAGCGTAGGCTACAGCTCTTTTGTTTCTGGTTCTTCCTTTATTTCGTGATCGCGGGGAAGTAGCTCTGCCTCTTCCCCTCCCAGCCTTTATCTGCCTTATTTGTTCAACATCGAACACCCCATGTTAGGACCTGTCTCTGATGTATCTGTCAGTGTCTAGAACAAATGAGCTCCAAGTTTTAGTGTAGATTCTGGGCTCTACTGTGGAACATACTGGATTCACAGGCTGCAACTGCAGTATCCTGAAAGATTTATTTTGGTGGAATGTGATTTTGGCAGTAGCTAGCCTGGCTGACAAGTGTGTTTTTGGCATGCTGGTTGATGTGAAGGAGACATCTGGCTTTATGGCTTGCTTAGTAGCTGACTTACTGACCCCTGCACCACTTCTGAAAATCAGTTGATATCCAAGAACCAAACACCAGTGTCTTTTATGGATCTTCTTGTTCAGGAGAGAGAAACTCATAAGGGATACTGTTAAAGGTGGATGATCTACTGGTGGGTGATAACATGGGTACATCTACCTAAAAGCTGCTGATATTGCTAAGAACATACTTAAAAGATGTTTCAAATACCAAGTTTTACTGTTTTTGTAGCAGAGTGAGCTGCTGGGTGTCGTGATGGGCATTAGATCTGCAAGAGCTGAAGATGGTTTTAGTCACATTTAGTTTTAACTCAGAGGACAAGCCAAAGGTAAATATTTTCAATGCATTTCTTGACACAAGTGGAAGCATCTGTGCATACAAGTCACTCTGCCTTCCTTTGCTTGAACTCCTATCTTGAGAGCTTAAACCTTCAACCCTTCCTAACACAAATAGCTTGTTTTCGCTGCTGTGAGATTATCACATGGAGATTTGCTGAGGCAGAGCTTCTGTTCACACAGCACTGTGAGTACTGCAGACTTTTGACGCCACTGGTGACAGGATTGCTTTGATTCACCTGTCACCTGGCATGAGGTAGGCAAAACCACCTTCTTCCACAGGGGCAGCACTTTCACAGCACATACACTTTCTCCTTAATGTGATTCTTTTTTTTTTTTCTCATGTGCTCCCTCTTCATTAATCTGGTTGTTTCACTCTCTTACTATCCACTGGAAAAATTTCTCTCTTATGGTTTATTGGTAACTCCAGGTGTAAGACTTTCTCTTGAGCCACATGCAGTTAATTTTTAATAAGGAGTAACATGTATGAAAGCACTTATAAATGTTCTCAGCCTGTGATTCTTAATCATGCTGTGTGAAATACAGCTATCCCTCACACCCTTTTTAGTACTTGCAGAGTTACAGTGTGTTATGTATTAGCAATAAATGTTAAATAACCTGCCTGCCACCAGACCCCACTTTGTGGCACTTGTATAATTACAGAGGCTTTCAGAAATCGCATTGCAATGCTCTGATTTGATGGCAACATGTGAATGTTTCACTGTAAACACTCTCTCATTACACGAGATTTCATTACCAGAGGTTTCTGCTCTAATATCCTTTGTCCTTTGAGGATCAGGGCCAACATGAAAGTAACCACATTGTTAGCAAGAGCAATGTGAGATTAAGAATGTAGACTCCATTGATCTAAGAGCTTCAGAGTAAGGGTGCTAAATATGCTTTAATAAGTGGGAGCTCAACTTGGCTCTGTGCATAATGACTTGAATTATGTTGATTTGAGCACAGTAAAAAAAAATAAAAGAGCAGAGTAAGATTGATATCAGATTATTCACCATTTATTTATCTCTGTTATATGTTGGAAAGCCACTGATCTCACCTGAGTGTCTTCCCTACGGAGGCAGTGTATGCTGGCTGCTGCTTTTTCTGTGCATGGGACTGTGACTCCCCAGTACCTCAGCAGGCTTAGTTTTATCTTTACAGGCACTACTCAAATTAGAAAACAAACAGTCTTTATGGCTTGAAACATGGAAGTATGTGTCACAGACACAGTGTGATCACTGGGCATGTGGAAGGCCACAGATCCCTGCAGCTTCCCATGCACTGCGCAGGCAGTTTTACCAGCTGCGCAATGCAGAAAGTGCTGAGTGCTGATGTCAGATCCATGTGGGCTTTACCAAAATGCTGTTTGCACCAGCCCAGTGTTGGGCCCACTGGGCTCTGGCTCTTTTACAAAGCCACTGAGAATGGTTCTCTTGTCTCCTAGTAAAACTCTGTTAACATACTTGTGACTCCAACATGTGCACCTTTGTAATTAACAGCTTGCAGATGCTGTATTTTCTTCCTTGATGCTTCCCTCCCCTCTGTTTTTGCCTTGTTTCCTTTTGTGAGCTCGTGAGGCAGCGCTGAGCTTGGTACCAGCTTCCCTTGACAGTAAGCATTAATCTGTTGCAAGTGTCTCCCTCTGACTGTTAATTATCTTGGAATAATTCATTAGTGAATGCACTTGCTTTATGCTAGCGGAGCTCGTGCCTTCCCTTCCAGTCATGGCTCCTGTGCATGGTGCCAAACTTTCCACATGGCAGAAGTTGTTTTCCAGTTCATGAGTTGTAGAAAGACTCAAAGGTACAAGTGCAGAGTGGTGAGGGCTGCTGCTGCACTGAGCAGGCACTGAGCTGATGCTGGCTGGTTTGGCATTTGGAAGGTAGGCTGGGAAGTGCTAATTTGGTTTCTCGATGGTCACGTGTCCCAGGCATGCTGGGCTCTGTGAGCAACATAGCTGCTGTGTTTTAATTTCTGTGCTTCAACTGTATCAGTAAGTTTGCATGTTTGACTTCTCAATATTTAATGTAACCCAGTTTTTTAACAGGGTCAGGTAAAAGTTGTGGTTAATTTTGGATCAAGCCAGGCTGGAGTGCAGATTCTCCTGAAACTACATTCCACCTTTTGGGGCTGACATCCTAGGTTTTGATCAACAGTATAATCCACAACCTTTTACATCCATCAACAGTTTTTCCCCTTTTGTTTTTGCTTTAGGTCCTAATTCCACATCTCTATGAACTACTGCACTGGTACTGAAGTTAATTTCAGAACTGTCCCATGGGAGCCACTTTGGGGACTTGCTTCAGTCACCTAGAGCAGGAAAAGTGATGGCTGGTGGCCTTGTATAAAAAGATGGGGGGAAAAAGTCAGAAGAGGTTTGAGATTGTTACTCAGCCTCCACAGACAGCCTCACATGGAGCACTGCAGTCACAGCCCCTTTGGAAATATATTTTGATTGTGTAAGGCTGTGGGATGCAGCTTTCCTGCTGCATCCTCCTTGTCCTTCTTCTCTCCCTGCTCCCAAGGTACTGCCACTGACTCACCCTGATTCCTGCAGCAGAACCACTTCCCTGGAAGTCAGAAGTGGGCACAAAATCTTTTTCATAGATGCCATATTGGCTTTTAAGGGAGTCTCTCTTTTCATCAAACTCCTCTCGATTGGATTTGGTAGGTTCAAAAGGCCTATGCAACACCTTGGGACCTTTCCCCTTCCTTCACCTCAGTCTCATCCTATCTTTCTGCAGCCTCATATCAGACTTCTGCAATACAAAGCTGAGAAAAGAGTGAGTTCCATTCTAAGTACAACAATTGCAGCTCAGCTTTTATACTAAATACTTATATATTGTTTTCGTGTCTGTTTGAATGAGGAAGTTGTAATGAAAACTAAAAATATGAGTAGCATTGACCTTCAGGAGATGTTTCCTATTCCAGCAGCTCAACTCAGTCTGCGTCTGCTGCTGCTTTTCCTGGCTGCAGACACAGAGAGAGGCTGAAATAAGCAATCAGCTTGTTTATGGCAGGTTTTAGTGCTTCACTAGTGTAATAAAAGAGGCATTTGCAGAAGAGATTTGGTTCTTCTGTACTTCATTGTTTTCTGCTCCGTTTTGCTTCATGAAACCCAGGCTCTTGTTTACAAGAATTAGCAGCTTCCCAAGGTTTCTGCTGATTTTGAGGAATCAACCCCTTGCAGCTATGTGACACCACCATGCAGCTCCCACTCCACCCGGTGCTTGCAGAATGACTGTTCCCTACGTGCGGTTGAGCACTTGGGTTGAACACCTGCACAAAACAATTGGCAGAACCCAAAGGGCTGTTAGAGGCTCCATATCCTGTTTGGGAATCACTTCAAGTGAAATTAATGATTCTTCTCTGCATGAAGACTTTTTAAAAAGAAATCTGTTTTTATATATGCAATTAATCCAAAGCGGTTGGTGTGTACTCGGTACCATTACACATCACTAAGACAGCAACTTTATGGCTCTTAATTCCATAGGGTGTGTAACATTTAAAGGGACAGCATTTAAGCCAAAAAAGCGTTCACATAGGTGGTAACTCTGACACATGCATAAACCCTTGTCCACTTACCCTTTCTCATTTTGGAATGAGAAGGAGAACGTCTTATTTGAAAGACTTTTATGTATGTGGTCCCTGCATTACATAGATTTTGTATGGAGATAAATTATTTTCGTAGCAGAGATCCAGATAAAGAAAATTTCCAGTACACTTTGCATCCTGATTCACAGTGTGGCTAGCTCTTGTGATATTATCGAAAGTCTTGTGATATTTGATATATGTCTTAAATATCCAGCTTCTCTCATCATGTGATTGTTTGAATCTCAATGCTCATTTTTATAAAATAGAAAAGAAAAAAGAGGCCTATCTCTCTCCTAGGTGCAGAGAAGCTTAAAATAACATTTCACCTCCTAAAAGCCAAAACATCAGGAGGTAGGTTGTTTTCCCAAAGGCACATTTTCTTTCAGTCTCTGGAATTTCTGAAGCCCATCCAACTCTTATTATTTGGAGCTTGATTCTGAGTTTTGAGTGCATGGGTTTGCTGTCAGGAATGGCTAACTTATGTTGTGCTTGTGGTTTGATGCTTCAGATGAAAGCAGAATAATTTTATTACAGCAGGTAAATTTTGCATACAAGGATGCTATTTTAATGCTATTAATTGCTATGCTGTAGGTTGCTCCACCACAGCCCTCTTAATACTGAAACAGTGCTTATCCCAGCACCTTCTAAATGCATAGAAGCAATTGACCCTCTTTTGGTCTGGCAAGTAATTTAGCAAAGAATAGTCTCTGGACAGAGATGACCTGGGTTTTGTGTTGAAGAGGGTTCTCATATCTGTGTCAGACAGCTAAGGATAAGTATAATGAATCCTGATGGATCAACTGCTCTTACTGCTCTGCAGATGTGGTCCAACATGAACAGTAGTATTTTAAACCTATATTACTGCAGTAAAAATCTATTCATTTTTTTTTCTGAAATCTGATTTCTGCATTTTCACTATTCTCTCTTGCAGTTCTGGTTCGACTGTGCTAAAGAGAACTGTGTAACACAAATGCAATTTTAGTTGAATATTTAAAATAAAACTGAATCGATGGACCCCCTAGCACTGTTTTAGAAGCAAGCTATTAAAATCCTAGGGCACTCACAAGTTTGCCACCTCTTGTGAAGAAGCCACCTGTCTGTCATCTGTTACCAAACTATTTTCTCAGCTCAGTCTAAAGGCATTTTGCCCTGTTTACCCTAAGCTGGACTGTGCAGTCTGTTACTGCACTAGACATGCTGCTGAAGCCACAAAATATTTATACGCAGAGAATGGAACAACCTGTCTGAGGCAAGTTTTAAATCAGGAAAGGCCTGTAGATGGTGCTGTAATCTAGCTGGAAAAAAGTAAATTTACCATGAAGCTGGATAGAGCTTTCTTAGTCCTTATCAGAAGTTGAATTGTTTTGCCTAATTTCTTGCCTCCATGATTTTAAACTTTAAGTAACCATGACAAACCTTGTTCACTCCAGGTGAATAAGTACAGAAACTATAGATGGACTTGGGTGCCCTGGCACACCATCTTCCCCACCTTCCCCCTGCTTTGTACCTACTTTGTACAGCTTGAGACCATCTCACAAGACTGACACCATGAAAGATTTTGGAGCAAATCGTGCCATTGACTCATCTACATACTTTGTTCTTGGAAAGGGCTGAATGTCCTAAAAATTCAGGGCTCTTTCATAAGGAGAGACGTTCTCCAGGAGGAGGAAATGGGTAAAAATGCACAGTTAAATTTATTTGGGTTTTCCACCAGCCTCATTTTTCACCAACTCAACCTTCCCAAGAAGCCTCCCGGCTCTAACATACAGCTTACATTGCAGCAGGCTCAACTGTGGGTATCCTGCCTGCAGGAGCTGTGGAGTGCCAACCTTACCAGTGAAGCAGATTTTAGGAGAAATAATTTTGCCAAAGAGTTGACTATGTCTAATTACAAGCCTCCCTTAGTAACTGCAGGCCTGGTGTCTCCCTCCCCAACTGTGAGTTATTATTGGATTCTTTACTCTCTTTCATAAACTGCTGATTGGTGGCAGATTGTTTAGCAGCTGCCACCTGCTATAGTGCTTGTTGAATAAATTTCCCTTTTTAGTTCTAGAATAGCCTTGGTCTGTTAACAGCTCTGGAGGCATTTAAGGGGGAAAGGGACAGAGGTAATGGGTTTTTTGGCAGTACTGGTCCAGTGCAGTTCTTCTGTGAGTCTTGGGCCCCCAAACAGTGAAGTAAGTATATATTTCAAGCGTGAATAAATAATCTCTCTATTCAGGGAGGATTTAGACATATGCCTGAGTTCCACCCATTTTCCCAGGATGTAAGTGCTCTTCTGACCTGCAGTTTTTGGTCATCTAGGGCCAGGTTTGAGTCCTCCGTTGAAACAGGGCTTTTGTGAATCCTAAATGGCTGTTAAAGGCTGTTCTGTGATTGAGATGATACTTGAATCCCAGAGAGACTACATAATGCCTAGTAATTTAGGAAGAAACTGTAGGGAGAGCACTTGTTGTTAGAGAATTTTTATTTTGGGATATTGAAGTGGTAGAAGACAATGATGCTGGAGGAGAACACAGCTCTGCAGTGTCAGGTTGGCACAGGGAGTATTACTGTGAGCTCTGGTCTTCATGCTAACCTCAGTGGGCACAGAGCTAGTTATCATCTGTATCTGCAAAATCTCTTCCTCAGGAAAGGTCCCAATGACTTTGAGTGCAAAAAGAAATGATGGAGATGTAGTAGCATTCTCCTTAAAAATGCTATATATATAGGAAGGTAGCGGGGGTAAGGGCTGTCTGAGGAGATGCAGTGTGTTTGGCTGACAGGGTGAATCCACCCAGCAGGCTCACCCCACTCAAAGCAGCTCTGAACCCACTTTTTCTAGTAAAACATCTGTTGAAGTAGGAAATTTGAATTTTTCCTGCAGAAAATCCAAGAGGAAGGAGAAAGTTATCATGCAGCTTTCCACAAGTAGGTGACTGGCCAGTGTCTTCCTTTTGGCTGCCTGTCTGTGGAAGGAACTGAGGCTGCTTAAAGCAAGTTAGGGGTGGTATAAGCAACTTATGGATTCCTGTCCTGTAACAGCTGCTGTCGCTTTTGTCAGGAATCTTTTTTAAAAACAAGGATAGGAGAGGGTAGTACTTGTTGTTCTGGCCAGAATCCAATTTGGATAATTGCATTCTGCCTACCTAAAATTGTAATGGCATGTTTATGCCTTCCATCTCTCTAATGCCTGAGGATCCTTTGCTTGAAACTTGCTGTTTAAATATGAAGTTATTAGTTGAGTCATCAACATTAATTTATTCTGCATTTCAATCAACAAATACCTGTTCCTGTTCAGGTAGTACATATCCTTCATAATAATATTATTTTAGTAAGTCCACAATAATAATATCTTTTAATATGTTATTAATAGATTATTAATATAATTTCAATGTATTTTGTGGCCTGGGTTTCAGAGATATGAACACCTACTGATTTAGCTTGCAGTAGTTACCGCTGGCAATCTGAAAATCAGGCTGTTCACATCTAGTAGTTCAAACCCATCAAGAACTCTCTCGGATTAGTTTTACAACTGACTTGTATTTTCAGTTAACCTGCTTCTTAAACCATGTAAATTTAAATTTACTGAGAAAGTAGCACTTAAATAAAGATCTAAATGGTAAATACCATTTAGATCAGTTATTTAATGTTTTGATCATGATTGTGATTTTAAATGTCTCTGGACTTTCAGGAGCATGTATGGAGCCAAGATCAGGCTCACAGATTGGTTAGTTTGTATCTAACTAGAAAATAAATCTTCATTTTGGTGTGGCTGTATGGAGGGAAATGCAAATGCAGATATGGAGTTTCCTGGTAAATTTGATACTGGTTTAAACCTTAGATGAAGACAACCCTGAATTACAGACTGATATATGGATCTTAGCTTTAATGTGGCTCTCCAATACATCCCACCAGGGGACTTGTTGGATGAACCATGCGTAGACATGTACCCAGGAAGCAGGTTCAGGTTGGGAACCTCAATATAATGTGCTCTTCCAAATAGCTTTCATTGGAAGACCATTCTCACAACCACTGAGGTCTCCACTAATTTAGGAAATCTCTGCTGGATATGAGACCTATCTCAAAGGGTCTGGTAGACTTTGTGCTGTGTCATGGGCAGTGACTCTGCTCCTACAGGTGAAGCATGCAGGTGGGGCATGGCATGATTTCTCTCTCTCAGTGTCTGGAGAGAACTTCCTCTGGCATCTCCTGCCCCATGGGGTTGGTGCTAGGCAGAGGCAGAGGTTTGGATCCCTCTTTGAGGGTGGGCAGGTTGCTGGATGGGCACTGCTTTTTCTTGCTCCCTTTCCTGAATTTCAGCCTCCTCACACTGGCTGAGATGCAGGCAGTTGGAAAAGCAATCTTCATAAAAGAGCGAGGAACCCTTTTTAAACCTGTCATCCTCATTCATCAATCAAAGATTATGATCCTACTTTCTCATTGTTTTATGGAGAGCATTTGTTTGTTTACTACTTTGGCAGCTATTGGTACATAAGCAACGTGTATACTATAAATATACCCTTTATCCGAAGGCTCAGATCTGCAAGCACTGCCAGACACAGCACTCGCTGCCATGATGTTGATAGAAGTACTCTAAACAATAAGCACTGTGCTTGACAGGGTGTTCATATTTCCATCTTTCTTTGACACTAAAGACAAAAAGATGAAATCTGTCCTATCTGGGCACCTAAGAGAGAGGACAGTCATCCACCACTGAAACGTACTGGTGAATGACCAGTGGTGGGCAGCAGCATCAAGCTGTTTAATATCTTTATCAATAATCTGGATGAGAGGATCAAGTGCACCCTCAGTAAGTTTGCAGGTGACACAAAGTTAGGCAGGAGGGTGGATCTCCTTGAGGGAAGGAAGGCTCTACAGAGGGATCTGCACAGGCTGGATTGATGGGCTGAGGCTAATCGTATGAGGTTCAACAAGGTTTTATGTTGGATCCTGCAGCTGGGTCACAACAACCTCATGCAATACTACAAGTGTTCTTCCTGGTAACAAGTGATAGGACAAGAGGAGGTGGCCTCAAGTTGCACCAGAGGAGGTTTAGACTGAATATTAGAAAATTGCTTACTGAAAGGGTTATCAAGCACTGGAATATGCTGTCCAGGAAAGTGATGGAGTCACTACCCCTGGAGGTATTTAAAAGAAGTGTAGATGTGGTGCTTAGGGACATGATTTAGTGGAGATGCAGCTCAGGTGTAGACATTTATGCAGCATGGTAGGTGTCCTAGGAAGGGGCCATGGAAGAAGTCAGTGCCCTGCAGTAGAAAATGGATTGTGAGGAACATGGAAACAGCTGAAACAGAGCTCAGAAAGGAGGCAAAGAAGAGAGAAAAGATTGAACGGGGAGATTCCTGCAGAGTTAGGTGAAAAAGAGTGTTAGGGCTGGCTGAAGGAGGGGGGCATGTGGAGGCGAGAAGGGAGGTGATAGGAGAAGGAAATGAAGGTCCAGTTTTTCCATCTTTATAGGGCTGTGCCTGGTGCTGGGAAAGGTGGAATTAGCGATCCTTGCTAAGTGCTGGGCACAGTGGTGATACCCCTTTTGTGACCTCCCTCAGCTGACAAGCCCAGTGCTGTATCATTTGAAACCATTAAAAACTCAGGAAAACTTAGTTCTTTTTCATGCTTTGTGTACTTTGTCAGAGGGATTTTTCAGATGGAGATTTTGTTGTTGCATAAGGAATAAAACCATGCATTGTGGCCAGAAAGATTAGTAGTTAGACCTGTTTATGCATACAACCATCCAACCGCTGTTATTTGCATCCATATAAACAGAAGCTATGCTAAGGTCTGGCTCAAAATCAAACCCATTGTGAGCTGCCTAGAAGGCTTCAGCAGATGGGAGCCATATAAATAAAATGTGCTGTCATTATTAACTGGCCTAGCAGTTCAGTGCATTTCTTACAACAATTGTTTGGAATGACATGTCTGTCCTGTCTTGAAGGATAAGTTTACCTTGTCTATTGGACTGAGACATCCAAAAGCAAAATGTGCGTTCCTTCATCTTCAGGGGCAGTGATGTTTGGAATCCCATTGTTTCCTGCAATGTATAGAAAAGGGAATTGTTGCACAGGTTGGGTTGACTTCAGTGCCAATTACATTAGCAAATTCGTGTTAGAGCTCTGCAGAGCTGTTTTAATTTACCTCCATCCTAGTGCAGCATCTACTCACTCACTCTTAGACCCACTAATGACAGACTATGCTTTGCCATTTTGGGATAAAGATACAGAAGATTTCAAACAAAGGGAACTTTTAGTTGACAGTGATTTGTCTGACATTTACAGCAACACTACGTCCTACATCAGAACAAAACAAAGACTTGTACACCCAGTGCACCAACATTTGGTTGTGGAAAAACCAGCCTCCTCATACTTGTGTGAACCCAGTCAAAAGACATAAATAATTTGTTTTTCCCGGTTTGATTTATGTTACGTAGCCAGCTCTTAAATCACCATAGGCTCTTCCTGGAGTGGTAATCAGCCCTTTAAATAGTGGAGAGATGACCACCTATGCCTCCTAAACTGCTGTTTTCAATTCTCTCATGTATGGCAACTCCCCCTCCTTCAGTTCAGCCCTTATGTGTTTTCCCCAGGCTTTCTCTCTCTGATTTATGAGATGGTTGTTTCTCTTCACATTCCCCTCTCTGTTCCACTAGCTGGGATGAAAGCAGTTTTCTGGGCTTTAAACCCATTTTGTTGCCTAGGCATGGTTGCTTTTTGCACTTCGTTTCCATTTTTTACCAAAGGCAATGTTTCCCAAAGCTGATGAGATCATGTTCATGCCAGGTGGCTTTCACCCAGCTCTACCATTTCAGCAGCTGAATTGGCTTTCTGGAAGATTCTGCAGTTCAGTTTTTGTTGAGAGAATCACTTTACCAAAATACAGATTGAGAAAGTGAGATATAAAGTCTAACAGCAATGGCAGGCTGCAGAGGGAGGCCAGTGTTGGACCTGAATTACTTTTACCTTAGTGCCACTGGTTCTCAGAGGTGGCTGTTGCTGTGGCTGGTAGTGTGGTGCTTCCACATCTAAAAAGGCCTCATTTTGATGGGTAAAGTTAGACAACAACTGGGTAGTACAGGTGTATTCCCACTTAATGACTATGAAGTAAATGAAGGCAACATGTAAGCTCAAGGAAAAGACACTACTGGAGTAGGCAAGGAAAGTGTTGCCTTCAGGAGAGCTGCCTTGGGCTCTGCTGTTCTTGTGCCTTCTTCTAGAGTGAATATCAGCTGGATAGAAAAAACCTACCAGCTCTTGAACCACTGCTCTACCAGTCCACAACTGAACCTCATACAGTCTTCTTTCTGTACTATCCTTGTATTTACATATGCCTTTCTCATGGAGCTTAATGTAAAAAGATTAAGTGCTGGGCGAGTTGGTGTGTAGGGACTATAGAATGAGACCCAACCTTGGCCAAGGCTGTGTATAGCTTAAATTGTCATATCCTTTAGCCTGCATCTTGATTGGGTTTTATCTTTCTTCCCACAGTGCCTTGGAAATATAACAAAAAAGACTAGTGCTTCACCACTAACAAGAAAGTGGAGATGACTCACTAGTACTAAAGGTGAGTTATATAGAGTAATTAGATTTTAGATGATCTGTTTATGAGTTACTTTCCCAGACACAAAAATATTAAAACTCATCCTCAAAGCCCTGCCTGCCTGCAGTCTCCTCCAAGGCTGCAGAAGCCCAGCCCGGCACGCTGTTAGGATGGCCACTGGCCTTGGCACATGCATAGCATCCTGTGCATGGGCACACACAGGCATGCGTGCACACACACACACACACACGGACTACAAAGGTGAAGAATATTTTTACGACATTATTTTTATGATAATCTATCTCAACGGTTAATTTAGTTTAAGGCACTGATTTATTACAAGTTTATAGATCTTTTTTACTATTCTTTGTTGAATTATAGAGGTGGCATGTGTGAAATGGAAGTGCTTGGCCTATTGTTCTGCTTCTCACGCAACCAGTATAGTTGAAACAATAAAAAGATCTATAAAATTAATACATACAGAGAGAAAGGGACAGAGACAGAGAGAATATGTAATGCTCTAGAGTCTGATATCACATTTATCTCTCCCAGAAAGGCTGAGACTCTGAATTTGCATGTGGAAATACCAAAAAGATCTGACCCTCCCATGTGGAGAGAAACAACTTCTAAGCATCTGGGCTATCATCTCTTTTATTTAGAAAACCAATTTTCATGTTGTTATTTTTCTGTATTTTTTTTAGGCTAGACCCATATTGCTTTACTAACAGCTTAGAACTAGGCCATCTGTTGCTGAGGGCACGCTGGTCTGAAGTTTTTAGGCAGGCTTTAATGGAGACATAACTGCACTATGATTTCAACTCCCAATTTTTTTTTTTTTTATACCAGTATATTATATCATATTTAAATATACCTGCATGTGAGCATGCACACATTGTAATAGACAAATATTTAGACATTACTCAACAAACCCTTTATATACATACATTAAATGTGGTAACAGCATTTTTATCTTACCTGTGCTAAACTGTTCAGTATATACTAGTAGCTACATAGACACGTTCCACTCCCTATTCTGCCACCACTGAGGCTTTTTCTGCTATTTCAGACCATCAGGAAGTGATGTACTCAAGGTCTGGGATCTCAGACTGTTTCAAGACTTACTGGTTACCCCTTCATATTTATTAATGTAATACAGCTGTATTTACGAGGAGACTTTCTTCTATCTGTAACCATGTTACCAGGGAATGGGAGAACTTTTAACTAATTTTTCTTCAGAATTTTCTTTAGCTATTAACGTGTGTGGTACAATAAGCTGATGAAAGCAGGTATGAAACACACACAAAACAATACAAATCCTATGTTTTGTAACATTACTGTAGTTCTTATGAATAACTGTTGGTTTGCCCTTGTACCAAGTTCTTCTTCTCCCCTGGTCAGAATTATACTAAGATAATTCTTAATCAAAGGTTCAACAAAACCTTGCAATGAAATATGAGCAAGGCAATTAATACATATTAAGATGGCGTAGTGACTTCACAGCCACGGTATCTTGTCTAAGATGTACAAATCTCTCAGTTCTCCAGTGATGTATTTGCAAGCTGCAGCTATTTTAAACTCTTCTCTTTCCCCAATCTCTGATTAGTTCTCTGTATGTTAAAATGGGTAAACAAATAGGTAAAGGGTAGATAATTGTGAAACTAGTTGATACTTTATCCTCTCATGTGCATAAAGGACAGCAATCTTCTTTAACAAACCTGTTCATGTACCGTTGTTCCTTCTGCAGAATATAAATATATAGTAATATGAGGTCTATCTTCTTGTCACAACACATCACCACTTCTATTTGTACAAAACAGAATAAAACCACCAAATACAATCTTGCAGTCAAATGGAAAGAAAATTCCTGGTTTCTACTGTCAAACAGAAAAGGCAGAACAATGACTTGAATAGAATTGCAGTTTATCTCATTTTTCTTAAAGAAAACCAATTCATTTCATAAACTGTGAGTAATTTAAAGGTTTCAATAGTTTTAATGAAGTTTAACAATTCTGTGCAAGATGGATATTGTTTTCTTCATTTGACATATCCATCATCTTGTGCAACAGAAACCAGGGTTGTCCACATAGCAGAGTTGAAGGATACAGACACTGACAAATGATCAAAGTGCTGATTTTCTTTATCTTTTTAATAAACAATCTGTTAGATTTTTTTCTCTGCAGAAACATAAACTTGCAAGATCTGGCAAAGCCAAACCATTGGAGAGAAAGACCAGATAACAGGATTGGGCTTACTGTCCAGCAAATTATGGAAGAAGATTATTTGGTAATAAACAAAAAAATACACTTAGGCTCTACATCAGTCAAAGATATGGATCAGAACAGCCCAGTATGGCTTTTTGGTGAGGGTTGTTTTATTAACTAACAGTTCTGTAAACTGTTAGTTTACAGATATTCGTCATAGTGAGTACTGATGCAGACAGCTAGAGCTAATGGTAGTACATCAGAATTTCCTAATTTTTAATTCCAAGTCAGCTCATTATTTTCATCATACATTGAATTTCAAATATTTGTAGTAGTAATGCCATAGACTACAAACATAAGGCAATATTCAGATATGCAAAGCTTTGTCAGAGGGTAAATGCCTGCAGGTAGCATCATAATGGAACAAAAAGGCTTAAATTGGCTTTGCCCAAATTATTTAATTTTATTTGCAAATATCTGCCAACAGAACAGTTGTGACTTGCTTTCTGAATGTGTTGTGTCCCATCCATTCTAGAAAAAGTCTTTTTTCTTTGCTTGTTCAGATGAAAACAGAAGAGCCGCTCTCACATCACCTAAGGATATAGTTTCTCCTCTATTCTGCATCTGAACCTAAGTCTCACCAATTGCTTTATAGCCAACTCCTGTCAAATGACAACCTCTGGTAAGGCTTGTAATGCCTAACAGTCAGAAATTAGAGAATAGAGAAGCAATTAGTTATATGCCTCATCCAATGATTAGGCTTGTTGACTTTGCATCAGGGCATTACAGCAGTGCAAATGGCTGGAAGCTGAGTAGGATCATTCAATTATCGCGAGGCTGTAGAGTATCCCTGCCCCAGGGCCTGTAGTAAGGAATATAAGAGGCTTCTGGTGAAAGGAAGAATGGCCTCTCGGTCTTCTGCATCCTGACTGAGGTAAAGATGGTTTTTCACAAGTCTGTGAAGCATTAATATGAGCTAAACTTCCAAGAGTACTCTAGCCTTAACAGGTGTGCCTCCACTTGCACAAATATCTACTGATGGGGCACGTGTATCTTGGCAGCTGGGTTGTTTGTGTGTCCACTGAAGCCACTGACTATCAGAATGAAAGTTGAAGCCGTGCCTTGAATCTACTGTTGGAAGGAATCATGAGAGAAGGTGGATAGCCTTGCTGTCTGATGAGCTCTTCAAGCTAAGGTCGGTCTTTCCAAATTATATGTATTTGTCTTTCCCCTCTTGCTTTTGCACTTTATTTTTCTTCTGGAAGTGGTAGAAACTATTATTTTTCCTTCTGTAACAAAAGATTTTGTATGTGCAGTAGGAGGAAGGTGGCAAAACATGAACTAGTTTCCTTCTGCTAAGGAAAATAGATTAAAAATATCTATTGGGACTGAAGAGCACTTATGTGAGCCCCTTTTTAGGCAGTTCATCTCATAAAGAGCTTAATCTACAGCACAACAGACAAATCTTAGTCAGCAGTCTTCTGCAAACTCTTTACAGAGGAGCATGCAAAGGCTATAGTTCTTTTCACTTTTTTTCTGGCATCTGTCCTTTACTGCCCTTGATGTGGTGACCAGGGTAGCTGCCTATCCCACCTGAGCTGTACACACCTGCGATAAGATCTGCCAAAAGCTTTCTCCCTGACTAGGTCTGGAGTTTATTACACTTGGAGTCTGTAAACTGCATAATACCTAATTAGGTACTATGATAATGAACACTGTGAGCTAATCACTGTTGGCTTACGTAGAAACCCACATATTGTTTGTACTTACTTGAATTATATTGGAGGCTTCCAGTTCTCACCTATTGCACCTTCTCTCTCTGGTAACAGATGTAAATTTCTTTCAAGGTGGATGAATAGTGCCCCCCAGTATGTTTCTGTTGCACATATAGTCATAAAATGCATGCCTGTTATTTTAATTTTTTCCATGCTCTTCTCTATAGAATTCTTTGCAGGATCCTTTTGACAACAACTTTGGGTCTGTAAGGGGCAAATAACGTGAAACACGTTTCTAATGAGCAATAATTACAGGTTTAAATAGCTGGCACAATCAGTTCACAGTGATTTCATTATTAGATGGCACCGTAATTTATGCTAATCCTGATAGCGGTTCCGGATGAGAGAGGTCCAGACATAGGCGATTGCACTGCAATTATTTACACCCTGCATTTCTGAAACAATAGATATGGTAATTTGGAAATCAGATGACTATGATTTCATTTATCCTGCTAGGAAACACATGTAACAAGTTGTAGCAACAACTATAAAATCAAATAGGATTATTTGATTTCCAGTTCTAGGTTTATTCCTTGTTAGCTTTCTTTGCCCTAAAAGGCTCATGAATTGAAGGAAGTCATAGGAAGGGGAAAGGGAGCTTTTTTTTTTTTTTATTGGAGACTTGGAATTTTTTATTTTTCTACCTTTTTGTAAAGCTTGCTTTGGCTACAACCTCTCAGTGCAAGCAAGTTTGAGGGGGTGGATCTCATGAGTCTGCTTTAATCTAGCTACCAGCTTTCTAATTACTGCAAGCAAAGTCAAACCTCTGAAGCTTTGCCAACTATCCCAAAATGACTGTGGTACTCACTTGTTACTCTTAGCGCTGCTGTGTTCTTCTGCAAGTACACCATTAGTAAACTGCAGATTTTCAAATTAAAATATACCAGTCTGGTGGGTGGCAGGGCATCCTGACAGCTCTGTCCAAGGAGGTTGTTGGGGCAGATTGTAGAGCTTGGGGGAACGTTCAAAGATGGCCCTGTCTGCTATGTCTGGTGCTTTCTGGTGACTTTCAGCTGCGGGCACTGAGTGAGCTGCATTATATATGGTGCTTAGGGACATGGTTTAGTGGTGAACTTGGTAGTGTTATGGGTTGTACTTGATGATCCTAAAGTTCTTTTTCCAACTTAATTGATTATGTGATTAAGCCCATCTGGAAGTGACACTTGTGATGAGACTGACTGCAAAAGTTAAATACCTCCATCTAAATGAAAACCTGAAAAGATAACTGTGAGGTAGACAGCCAACATATCTATAGAAGACTTAGATGATGAAACATTAACAAATGACAGGCAGTCCCTTAGAATCAAAGTGCTGTGGTTCATCTCCATAACCGTCTGTGTGTCTTTTCTCTTCCAAGCTGCGGCTAATGGGATCTGCCTCCTTCTTCAGATTAACTCTGATGTTAAGCATTTCCAAAGGCCTATAGTTTGGCTAGACCCACATCAGGGAGAATACCACAGAGATTTAGAGAGAAAAGAAGTGGAGACTGGAGTGTTTTCAGCATGCAGAACACTGGGAAAGCCTTTACCAGCAGAACCTGGATTTGAGTCTCAGGTTCATTCCTCAGCACCTCAGTCATGGCAAACAAGTCAATTAGACTGCTTGCATGTTTAAACTTAAGCCCATCCTATGTGCTTTGTTGAACTGGAAGATCAAGTCTCTGGTGTGACTAAGTGAGGTAATAGCCTGATTGTTACAAGTTCCTGGAACAACCAGAACTCTAATCACTCTGCAAAAATATTATTCACTGTAATTAGGACAATGAACATCACCAAAATCCCCTTCACTCCATGTCTCATCCATTCCTCCTCCGGTGAATTTGTACATTCTTTCATAAATGGGCACTTCAAACCTGCTATTAGAGGAAGTAGATGTGCATGTTCTAGGAAGGATTTTTTTTTTCCAAAATATTGTCTAGACCAGTATGTATAAATTGTATTTTCTTTCTTTGATTTCTGGAACTTTCCTTTAATGTCTGCACTGGAAGGGGTAAAAAACCACATGCAAATACCATAACTATCTGCAATTTCAATATAGGATGGGGGATAATGTCATTGAGAGCAGCCCTGCAGCGAAGGACTTGCGGGTGCCAATTGATGAGAAGCTTGACACGAGCTGGCAATGTATGCTCGCAGCCTAGAGGACCAACCGTATCCTAAGCTGCATCAGGAGAAGTGTGGCCAGCAGGTCAAGGGAGGTGATTCTGTGCCTCTATTCCTCTCCTGTGAGACCTCATTTGGAGTATTGTGACCACTTCTGGAATCCTTAACAGGAGGAGTATATGGAACTGTTGGAACATGTCCAGAGGAGGGCTACAAAGATGATCAGAGGGCTAGAGCACTTCCCATAAGAGGACAGGTTAAGAGTTGGGGTTGTTCAGCCTGGAGAAGAGAAGGCTCTCAGGAGATCTTATAGCAACCTTCCAGTACCTGAAGTGGTCTGACAAGACAACTGGGGAGGGGCTGTTTACAAAGGCTTGTAGTGATAGGACTAGGGGGAATGGCTGTAAATTGGAGATGGGAAGATTTAGACTAGACATAAAGAGGAAATTCTTCACTATGAGGGTGGTGAAGCACTGGCACAGGTTGCCCGGGGAAGCTGTGGATGCCCCATTCCTTTAGGTGTTCAAGTCTAGCTCGGACGGGGCCTTAAGCAGCCTGATGTAGTGGGCAGTGTCCCTGCCCATGGCAGGGGGATTGGACCTAGGTGATCTTTAAGGTCACTTCCAACTCCAGCCATTCTATGATTCTATTCTTGAAAGGAACCTGAATGCTGAAGAGCTCATTGATTTGCAAGATGCATTCTAAACAGTCTCTGCCACCAAGTGTTGGTTTTGTGATGTGATAGAAGAAGAAATGGGGTTGTCCTGATCACAGGTAGCTGGCAGGGCTGCAAGCATGGGAAGTGCTGCGGTGGAGTATTGAGGCAGCTTTGCCAGCAGCTCTGCAGTGGCTGGGCTGGCAGGACTCCTCTGTGTTGCTGTCCATCTGTTCAGTGTGCAATATGGTGCTCTTACTTGCTCCATCTTGCCCAGGTCCAGGGCTGTTCAGAACTCCAGCCACTGCCTTCCTGAACCTTATTGGGCAAGGAGTAACGTGAGGCTGGCCTAGGTGCCAGATTTAAGAGGCATGATTACTCTTGGAAGATTCTAGAGAGCTAAGAGCTGCCTTTATGACAGCTGGTTGTCCATGTAACTGCCAACTCCCAGAAGAAAGGATAGGAAATGATGGCTGAACAAGCTAGTGTGATACATTTTTAACAGTGGACAGCCATGCAGGATTGGAAAATCATATCTGGAGGGTTTGATAAACTTTATCCAAATGGCCCAGGGTGTTTAAGCTGAGACATCTTGTGCAAGTAAGGCTCTTGCTGTGGTTTTGATAGTTGCTGCTTTCAGCCCAGCTGGGATTTCTGACAGGAGCCATTGTTTGTGGTATTTCATTTTCTATTTCTGATCAAAGCCTGACCTGGAAGGACACAGGTGGAGAAATGGCAAAACGGGGCCGGGAGTGGGAGAGAAGGAAAAAAAAAAAAAAGATAGAAATACTCTGTCATTTTAGATCTGCAAAATTTATTCTTTTAAAGTTTGGACAGGTGAATTTCCAGGTTAAATTCTCTCTTTATACAAAGAAATTTGTTGAAGTGTTTAATAAAAATATAAGTAGCTGGAGGAGAAACCTAAATCTGTGGTATAATGTCTGTTGTCTATGTTAAGATGGTAGCTGCCAAAAGCAGACTTCGTTATAATCAGCTTGTCTTTATATACAATACTGTAATACGCCAGCTTTTACTTGTACAGTATCTCACTCTGTTTAGAAAAGGAACACTCTGGTGTCTCTTCCAGGAAAATTGCTTCATTTACAAGCTTATTTTATAAATACAGAAGTTAATTCCACAGAGCTGCATCTTCACTTCATAGGAAAATATCCTGTGTTTATCTTCTGAAACCACTGGACTTAAAATGCTCCATATCAGAAACACGTAGCATGCAACTTTGAGTGAAGAGGTCTACTTTCGTCATGGTTAAGATAAACAAAGATCTAACTAGAGAAAACATCTCCTCTGGATGGAGTTCATTCTTGAGTTGTTTTCTCTGGAAGTTACAAATTGCTTTGTTACTCTGTAATATAAACAATTTTTCAAAATGCTGGTGTTGAGCTATTGGTATTTAAGATCACCACATTAATCATCTTGGGGAGTAACAAAGTTATCTAAGTTAATGGACTGGCTTCTGAAGGTGGATAATAATAAATAGCAGAGAAGAAATAGCATTTAAAAATGCAACATTAGTGAGCCTTTGAACATGAGTAAAGATTGATTTGAAAGGACTACGTACATCATAAAAAAGTTTCATAAGGTTGAGGTAATGATCTGGTCAAGGGTCAGGTGTACAGTTTGCAGAACAGAAATGAAAGTGTGTGAATGCAAGTGGTGGTGGGTGTCGTGCAGAAAAATACCCTCGGTAAAAATACCAGTAGTTTGATGATTTTATTTTTATATGCAATTGGAGAACCAAGATGAAAAGCAGGATCAGGTTGGCCTCTTGCAGTTGCGAGTAAAAATGTGAAAAGCAACCATTTTCATTAAAGAAAGGTACAAATCTGACTCTTGCTGTCCTTTTGATTTATGTGAACTCTGGCAGGAAATAGCTGCACAAGAAAAGCAGCTCAAGGAGATCTAAACTTGTTCTAGTTGAAGGAGGCAAGGCAGTTGCTAGGGTTGGAAAGAGGAGCTGATCTCACCCACAAGTGAGCGCAGAAGAAAGATAGTCAAGAAGCTGTGGAAGCACACAGAAATATGGTGTGGAGGAGTAGTAATTTTTTTTTTTATTTGCTTTTGTCTGTTTGTCACATAAAGATACCAAAGTGGACATATTCTCCAGTCACAGTGGTCAAGTTGTCCATCTAAATCACCTTCACTTGGTGTAAGTGCAAAAAACTGTGAAAAACCAGCTGACTAACTTGATGTAAATGTAGATATTTGGGGTAAGGAGAAAAGTAAGGGCTACATTAAGAACAGAGTAAGTTGTTTGCTTTTTGTACAATCTAGGAAGTTAGTAATAATGCATGATAATTTCACCTACAAGGTTTCCTCAAAGATAAAATAATGTAGATTCCAAGGAAGAGTGCCTTCAGAACCAAATAAAATTTAGCTGAAGGCTGAATAAAATTAATAAAACTAATAAAGGCTTTCTTAAACCACCAAAGCAGTGTTGTGTAGTGCATTTCTGGTTGTTCAGAGCGATTGGAAAAATCCCTCTTTGCTCTCACAGTATTTGCAAGTGACATGGGAAATGGCATAATTTGAATGTCTAAATGAACGCTCAGGTATCAGTCATGAAAACTGCATGTTTACAACTTTTTTGGTTTTTTAAGCTGAACTTTTGCTGTTAAAAAGAAGAGTTATTTGCTCAGGTGCCATGATGGGAGAAAAATGTGAGAAGAAAGCTTTTGTCTTCATTTCCCTTGATCATTTTCCAAGACCAGAGCTGCTGTTAATGAAAGGAGGCTATGTCTCTATGTCTAAGATACATCCGACCTACCCCTGTGGTGGATGGCCTTGGGACTAGTTTGATAACTACTTGGATGGAGGTTTTAGTGAGGTGGGTGTGGGTCTCTTTCCGTGTAACAAGTGATAGGACAAGATGAAATGGCCTCAAGTTACACCAGGAGAGGTTCAAGACTGGGCATCAGGAAAAGTTTCTTCACTGAAAGGGTTATCAGGGACTGGAACAGGCTGCCCAAGGAATTGGTTGAGTCGCCATCCCTGGAGGTATTTAAAAGTCAGGTAGATGAAGTGTTCAGGGATATGGTTTAGTAGTGGACAGGTATTATTGGTCTCGATCTCAAAGGTCTTTTCCAACCAAACGATTCTTTGACTTATCACTCTTTGATCTCTAGGACTCAAATGCCAGATATAGCACTAGAAGCCATTATACTGCATGATTTGAGGAGGATCTGGCAAAAAGCTCTGCCATATGATACAGTCTACTTGTATTATCACTTGATCTGGCACTGCTTCATTTTACTTCCACTGATATCAGCTCCTGTTTTTCCTCAAACACAACTTATGTGGGAGCAGATTTGAGGTTTATGTTCAAATTGCTTTATTACCCAAATGTTAGTTGAAATGGAGATTGAACTATTGGGGTGGGGGGAAACCCACCCTACTGCTTAGACCTTTCTGTGAACAACATTTTCAGGACAAGAAACTGAAACAAATATTTCTATAAATTGAGTGATGGTCTATTTCTTTCTCTTCTGTAGAGGACTTGAAAGACTTTATAAAGTAGCAGAAATTGTTTTTTTGAGGAGATCTCCTTCTGCCCCCCAACTTTTCCAACTCTTTGCAGTATTGCATATTGTAGCTTTCTAATCTGTGGCTGAAGGCAAATCTGTCGTGGTTTCTGAGTTCTTTAAATCTGATTCTTGCTGCCATCACAATCTTGCTTAGACAGCAGAATTTGAGTGAGGAACATCTTTTCATCATGCATCCTCGGTGTCTACCACAATAGGGTACTTCTGCCTGACTGAGGTATCTGGAAGCTACTGCAATGTAAATAAATATAAGTAGTAGGAACAGCACTTGCTCATTTACTTGCTCATTGCCACCTGAAGGAACACTTAGAAGATATAGCCATGATGTACCAAATCCTAGCCCTGGGCAACCTCAGCATAATATTGTTGGTGCCAGAATTTTTGCAGGAAAATGTAATATTTGAGGCAACTGTCAGAGGGGAAGAAATGGAAAATATGTTACCAGAGAATGAGAAGAAACGTTTATGAATGTTGTGTAAATAAAAAGAAAAAAAAGAAGGTGTACTACAGGATTAGGATAAGTAAATCTAATACCATATTTGTAAAAATCATGCAAATAAAAGTTAACAATTGATATTTATTATGTTTTAATTATTTGTTTAGAGCAATTCAAGAACCATTATATAAACTCTTCTTTTTCTCTTAAAAAAAGTAAGAAATGCAGTTCTTTGGCAAAATTTTTCCTGCATGTCTTCAAGAAACCTGACAAAAGTTCAAACCCATAAGTTAGCTCACAAGCATGTAAGCACTGTTCCTTTAAACAATTTAATTCTAATGCAACTTATTTTTAATGTTAGAGGTACTGAAAGGCTCAGAGAATGAGTAATAAAATCTGAAGTCTAACTTCTTTATTTCAGCGTTTAATAAGGTCCAGTTTTATAGAGATGGAGGCTTGTGTTCTTAATTTAAAAATTCAAACCTATAATTAGCATTAATTATCCTTTTTAGAGAAGTCTTTGGACAATAGCCAGTTATTAGCTGAAAAATGGGACTGACATGCCTTTTCCTCCTCAGGGATTGCCTGAGGTCAGTAGGGAGTGATTCTGCTGTCTGACACCATGGCACTGGGCAGCCCCTTCTGTCACTGGAAAATCCAACTCCAAGTGACAGGGGACAGGACAAGGGGGAATGGCCTCAAGCTGTGCCATGGGAGGTTCAGACTGGATATCAGAAAAGAAATTTTCACAGAAAGGATCATTCAGCACTGGAACAGGCTGCCCAGGGAGGTGGTTGAGTCACCATCCCTGGAAGTATTTAAAAGATGGGTAGACGAGTTGCTCAGGGACACGGTTTAGTGGCAGATAGGAATGGTTGGACCTGATGATCCAAGAGGTCTTTTCCAACCTGGTGATTCTATGATTCTATGTAAACATCTGAAGGTTTTGTTTGTTGGGGTTTTAAACTTAACCAGCTAGACTGGAGGCTAGTCTTCCTCCTCCTCCACTGAGATTACTATTTATAAGAATTCCTATGCGGGCCTTGCAGTATTTACCTGAAATTATATTTCCTGCATAGAACACCATCACAAGTCATGGGAAAGTGATTGTTTTAAGGAAACAAATACTTAGAATCACCTACCTCTGGCAAATGCATTTAACTAGATTCTTGCTTCTTACTTAAAACACTTATTAACTTTTGAATGTCTTATTTAAACTTCTGAAAAAAATTAAATTTTGTATATACTATATATCAGAAAGCAAAACCATTTAGTACTGTGAAGAAGATGGCCCAAAGCAGAGCTGTGGCAAAACCGCTGCATAATCTGCCTAAGAAGTAGACCATAAAAATAACTTTGGATCTTTCATGGGATTTTTAAGTTATCTAGGAGGGAATTGCATTGTTTGAACTTTTTTTTAAATGAAGAAAGGATTCCCCCTTTCTTTGTAATAGTAACGTACTTTAGAGACCTGGTAATGTTTTCCCTGCAGGGCAACAAGTGCTCAGAATTTTTAGGCAGAAGTAGAACTTCTAAAGAAATATGTGCATGTGCAATCTGTGCTTAAGGGACTTAAACTCTTGCACCACCTGTGTTTCTCAGCAAATAAATTGCTTTGAGTGACTGCACAGATCTACAGTACTTGTTTACATGGTGTTTCCACCATGTCGCTTCCAAGCTCCATTCTTAACAGAGGAAGGAGGTAACAGTGCCTTAGACCCTCCTACATTCCCTGTTTGATAGTGAGTTCCCTTTACTTCTTTTTCTCACATCATATAATTAACATGTGAAGCGTAAATAGTGTGTTGTAAACAAATCTCTAGGTAATAAATACTCTTTTTTTTTCCCTCTTATTCCTGAAGGGGTACTTTGCTTTCGTTAGTATTTAGGGCATATAAAATCTCTATGTTAGCTTTTACAGTGCAGAAATGTTGAAACTGTGCTTCGCACATTGTCATTCATGTAAAATTTTCTTGGCCACTGGTAAGCCTACCCACTCTATCTGCTTTTCCTCAATACAATGACTCTCAATTAATACTTTTGTGAGTGGAAGAAAAAAATACTTGCAAATCCTTCTAAAAAAGGACTAAGTTGGGTCATAGAAGAGCCCTCAGGAAGACTCTCCTCAAGCAAATTATTTTCCTGAGATGAAGATTGCATTTTGCTACCTCTAAAAGTGCTTCACTAGCTCTGATCGTCTTTCTTATGGATATGGAATCCATCTTTCCTCACCTGGTTCTTTGTTTTCTACCCTGAAGTCCTGCTCTGGAAAGGTCCAAAGTGACAGCTGTGCCATATCAGAAGGCATCTTTGAGGCCAGCATTGAGATACTTTGTAGGATAAAGTTCCAGTGATATCACCCCCTCAATTATTCTTATCTAAAGTGATCTGAGTTGCCATTTTCTTGGTGTTTTTTAGGTTCGGTTTTCTCTTTTTTTTTTGTTTTCCTTTTCCTTTCTTCTTTATTCCTCTATACAGTGACTGTCATATAAACAAGGAGAGCCATCGTTCCTTAGATATTGTCCAAAAGATCCGACAGCTGGACAGAATGATGAAAGATAACCAGCATCCATACAGAGACTTTTGAAGTCTCTTGTATGCTTAGGTAGTGTCTTTTCTTCCTTCAGGCTGTCATCTCATCCTACGTTCTTTACCACCTCCATGTCTTTCTTGAGGTATGTTGGATGCCTGTAGATGCCCCAGGGCTCAGTGCTGGGTCCAGCCCTCTTCAGTGTCTTTATCAATGACCTGGATGAAGGCATTGAGTGCACCCTTAGCAAGTTTGTGGACAACATTAAGCTGGGTGGAAGTGTTGATCTCCTGGAGGGTAGGGAGGCTCTGCAAAGGGATCGGAACAGGCTGGGCAGAGTCCAGTGGGATGAGGTTTAACAAGGCCAAATGCCAGGTCCTGCACTTGGGACACAACAATCCTAAGCAGTGCTACAGACTAGAAGTCTGTCTAGATAGCTGCCTGGAGGAGAGGGACCTGGGGGTGTTGGTTGACAGCTGACTGAACATGAGCCAGCAGGTGGCCAAGAAGGCCAATGGCATCTTGGCTTGGATCAGAAACGGTGTGACCAGCAGGTCCAGGGAGGTTATTCTCCCTCTGTACTCGGCACTGGTGAGACCGCTCCTCGAATCCTGTGTTCAGTTCTGGGCCCCTCACCACAAGAAGGATGTTGAGGCTCTGGAGCGAGTCCAGAGAAGAGCAACGAAGCTGGCAAAGGGGCTGGAGAACAGGCCTTATGAGGAGCGGCTGAGAGAGCTGGGGTTGTTTAGCCTGGAGAAGAGGAGGCTGAGGGGAGACCTCATTGCTCTCTACAACTACCTGAAAGGAGGTTGTAGAGAGGAGGGTGCTGGCCTCTTCTCCCAAGTGACAGGGGACAGGATGAGAGGGAATGGCCTCAAGCTCTGCCAGGGGAGGTTTAGGCTGGACATTAGGAAAAAGATTTTCCACAGAAAGGGTCATTGGGCACTGGAACAGGGAGGTGGTTGAGTCCCCTTCCCTGGAGGTGTTTAAGGCACAGGTAGACATGCTAAGGGGCATGGTTTAGTGTTTGATAGGAATGGTTGGACTCGATGATCCGGTGGGTCTTTTCTAACCTAGTGATTCTGTGACTGGCAACATTTTTCTATACACGTTAATAAGATGGTATACGACCACACTATTTTATAAATGTTATGTTTGTTAAATGCTATTTAGTAAGTACTACATGACTACCACTGCTTCTTTGCCTGATACAAATACTTGGATGTCCATTCTGCTATCAGTAGTCAGGTGTTTTCTGAGCGCTAAAATAGGGCTTCCTTCTACTGTGGAGTGACTCCTTGCCGCTAGGCAGGTATCCTTTTCTTTGACAGGTAAGATAAACTTAACCTTAAAACTTGCTGTCTCTAAAACACATTGAAATTTGCCAGAGGCACTGCTGAAAGCTGAAGTAGAGCTCCCGTTTAGTCTGACCAGCAGAATGGCTAATAGTTACTCTGGTTTCTCTTTTTATATACCTCAGTGTATGTCACACTGATTTCCTTCATCGTTGATAAAAGTACTGTGTTTAAAAACTGGGTTCCTGTCCAGTATAGGTAGCTCTGATCTTTTTAGGGGATTTGATTTATTTTGATATCAAGCTATTTTTCCAGAGTGGATTTGCAAGTCCAGAAAGGCCAATGAATTGCCTTTTCTTCAGTAATGCTTATTTAGCAGCAAAGAAAATGGAGTAAATCTAGTTGTTTAAGTGGTGAGTGTCTGTGCCTGTGAATTTGCTAAAGGGGGAGAGGCAAAAGAAGCATAAGGATGTGACAAACTAGTACATGCCTTCAGGCAATTTTTGAGTCTAACTGCTTAGCTTTCAGGTAGTCTTGATTTTCATCTTCCCATTTTCAGTCATTCCGGCATGCAAAAATCGTTCTGGTTTTGATCCCAGAGTAGTGAATGTAGTAGTTGTGCTAGATATGCTCACCACAGGGAAGTGAAAAGTAACTAAGAATGAGTATTCATGCTCATATATTAGTCCCAGCTTTACTTGACAGAACTGATTCTGAAGCTGCTATGTTGCAGCAGAGGATTCTGTGTTCTACCAAGGGAAGCTGATAGAGATGCTGATCTACCATACTGAGACTGTTTCTTGAGCTCATCCTCAGCTTTTTGAAGGTGCCACATTCACATCATCTGAATAGAGTTGTGAAGTAAAGAGAGTGTGATCATGGCCTTGAGCTGACACTAAAACAAACTCAGTGTATGGTCTCCTGGAACCCAGTGTGAGGTGAAGCTTGTACATACCTGCGGTGTTGATGGGGACATGAGGGATGACGTGGTACTGCCAAGGGGAATGCAGGTTCTCATGTGCAATATTATAGTTGTTATACACTCTTCACCTTATTAAATCAGTTCTTGAAATTCCTCCAACCGCATGCCTATATGGGCCTCCTCATTAGGTCCTTCATGCTGGTCTGTCTCGTAACAGTACTGATGAGTCCTGACAGAGACTTGGTTCTTTAATTCCTACCTGCAACAAAATGCAAAACTTCCCAGCAGTAGTTCAATAAACAGGTATTTTCCTAAGGATTACTGAAAGGTCCTGGAGTGACACTGCTGGAAACTGGTGCATTTTGTCTAGAGTGTTAATAGCATCAGTATAAACTTCTCTTTGCTTTCTCTGCTGGGATGCCATTGTTATAGAGGTCCTAGCAAATTCATCCTTCTAAGTGGATCAGTCATCAGCCTTTTGGTGAAGTTTCCATTAGGAGTTTGCTATCTGGAATTGTCACATCTGTGTTCTTGTCATGGCCTTTATAACAGCCTCAGAGTGACTAAGTTGGACCTGAATCATTTGCTCTCCTACTTCATAAGTCATAAAATCACTTAAATGTGTTTTTCTTTAAATAGGTGTTTATCTTGCATAGAAATCACTTAAAGATTTGTCTCATGTTGTGGCATGGAAGTTGAGCTTGTAAATACTTTAACATACACTTCTCTCTTTTGATGCTATGTCAGTGGGTGTTGCAAAGTTGGCCTGTAGCTGCTATTTGTGGAGCCCAAGGGAGAAAATCTTGTTTCTCAGGAAAGGTGAGAATGAAATTAGATGGGGTGTGGCTCAAGGTGAATGGAATAGTTTTGGTAAAGGGAACATTAGTATAAAATTTCATCTAGATTAAGTCCAGATGCACAGGAAAAGCAGTGACATCATTAAGATGGTTTATGCCGGAGCACACAAGGAACATAATTATGTACAGAACTCAGTGTTCTACTGAACCGCAAATGGCATTAGGTAGCCTAAGAGCCAATTTATCATGTCTATCAGGATGGAGAATGTTTTGGTTGCTTTTTCCCTCCAATGGTGTGTCTGGAAGTCCTGCCAGTTGGTATTTTGTCAGTCTCATGTGTAAACCAAAAAGCCAAAGACTAAATCTCCAATTGGATATATTTGCTGTCACAGGAAAGTGTTTCAAGATTGTCAAAATAACTGACTCAGAGCTATGCATCCCAGATGACTCTAGTCAAGCCATGAAATGATCTTTTCAAACTCTAGAGTTTGTTCTATAGCCTCATTAGAGTACAAACCATAGTGGGAAGTTTGAGAGAGGTCTTTTGACCTGGAATTAAATGCAGCTACCGTAATGAAGTGGTTGCTATCTATGGCTAAAAGGCAGCAGATCATGGCCTGAAGGTGGTGATTACTTTTCTCTTTAAATCTTGCTGGTTTGGTCTTCCATCTGTATGTTGTGCAACTCCAGTTCTCAGGATTCTTCAGAATACAAGAACTCACCAGCAGAATAGAGCCTGCTTTCCTCCTTTATAACATGACATAAAAAATACCAGATTATTTCATTTCAGTATTTGTATTTTGGCCTCCTTAGAGTAAATGAGCAGTGGTGCGAGAGTCCAGTTGTTGAAATTAGTTTATTAATTTCCATCTAAAGATAAAATGGAAGTAAGTGTCCATGTTTACCAAGCATGAGATAATTTGATTGATAGCCAGAAGGTTTGCTAATAACTGTGCTTGTGGTAAACAGAAATAAACTGTTGCAAGATGCTTTACAGCTATGGAAGCTACTAAGTCAAAATTTCTATTAGATATTTTTGCTGGATCATCAAATCCCCTTGAACTGAAAACCCTCTCTCTTGAGGCCCAGAAGAAGTGTGAATTAAGGTCTGCATTTACTGCATGTCTTTGATACAGTAGCTTAGAAAATAGGAAGTATTAGTATTGTATTCAGTGCCACAACAGGGAAATAGTGAAAATATCCAGACAAAACATCAAAAAAACCACAGGAGAAACTTGGTTTTGGTCATGGGGTTTCAGGAGTTAGTCATGGATGATAATAAATTCTTTAGCATATCAAACTGAATACTCAGCAAATGTTGGTCTTGAGCAATTCTGAATTTTTCAGCTAGTGCTGGAGATACATCTGAGACCAACAATTCCTTTGAAGAGTCTTGGCCTCTTATGACTTGAAAAAACCCAAATATTTGGTTTCAGTAGCTTTAGTGTACTTTATTCTGTGTGGGCTAAAAAGTCCCAGGTCCCTGAGCTGTAATTTGCTGGCAGCAAAACCTTGATGTTTCTTCAGAAGAGGTGAGGAAAAATTTGCCTGAAACTTGGTTTTGTTCCTGGCAGACATCTGTGCAAGTATCTTTGAGTGTTTTACTTCTTTTGAAATATACGGACTGAATTGTCACCCCCGTGGAATAAATCAAGTCTATATATGACCTCATAAAAAGTGTTGCGGGAATTTTTCGTTCTTAGCATAAAGCCATGGAAAAGGTGCCTGAATCTTTCTTTTAGTCTAACTCACTCATTCCAGAGCACTTGCTCAAGATAAACTCCCCATTTTTTGCTGTTGGCCAACAGCTTATCATTGGGTTTTCAAATACACGATTTGTGCCAAACTCCTCTATTTATCTATCTTTTATTTTCTTCAGCTCTGCAGTAAATGTCTCATTGCCACTGTTACTGAAAGTCTGCAGCTTGAATTTTGTCCTAGGTATCTATGAGGAAGAATCTTAGACAAATTATTTTACTTAGTGTCTAATGTCAGTGCATTATCCCATTCTAAAAGGCTCACTTCTTCATCTAACTGAAATCTACATTTCACAATATGCATCTTGTTGTTTTATTTTTATATTACCGTTTCTTTGCTTATTTTCTTTTGTCCCAAGTTACGATGGACATTGCCAAACAGGTCTGCAAAACAAATAGAAAGAAATCTGCAGGCCAGAAACTACCAAAAGGAATTCCTCAGTCTACAACCCAAAATAATGTAATGATTTCTAGAAGTATATTGAAAATTATACTAAAACTCTGTCCTCTGTGACATATTTTTCCTTCCCAAGAGGTTGACCTTAATATTACAAAATGAACATTGTTCTGGTAGAAGGGCTTTTTGTCAGTAATGCAGATAAATAAGCCATTTGATAGCGAGATGTAGGCTACTGGTCAGTTAATAAACTGCAGTGTCACATTTAACTTTGTTGACATAATCTAGATCTAGGATACAGTATAATTTTCCTATAAAAGCTTTGATTATGAAATTTCAGGGGCTCTCTATTGGTTCTGTGTGTGATATACGTTTCCATAGGCATAGATCAGGAATTTTTTAATGTCATCATCAGTTTTATTTTTAGAAGATGAGACAATGGAAGTAGTAGTAATTTGTGGAAGAAGGCCAGGTGAAAATAAAATCTAGGGTCGTGACACTGTACCAGTTCTAAGCAGGAGCTAAAAGTGACATCTAGGAGTAAACAACCTATGTAAGACTCCAGAAATGAACAATGACCCCAATGAGAAAAGGACATTTTTTTTTTTTTTTTTTTGCGTCACTTGCCCCCAGCTGGCTCTTAGCTGGGTTATACAAATCATTAGCTTCAGAAAATGCATATTGACTTGATGTCAGTACTTGTTTTTTAGACTCCTAGTGAAACTGGAGATAGATTACATGTGGGACCCCAAGGCTTTCTGCTAGTCTGGAAACTTCTGATGGTTTGAATTTATCTGCCCTTTCACCCCTTAGAGGAAAGACTCCCTCCTTCAGAGGGAAAATCCCCAACACAGAGAAAAGAGATGGTCTGAAAACTGTTGTGCTTCTGTGTGGATACTTCCAAAGCTTGACTATGTTAAAACCCAATAATAATATACTGGATCCACATTTAGACTTTCCTTAATGTTAATTTGAGAAATACAGTGGTGGTGGTTGGGGAGGAGGTTGTCTATTCCCTTAAAAATTATGGTGCTGGCATGATCTCATCATGACTTCTAACCAGGTAAAGTTCTACTGTTGACTCTGTCCATCCTCCGCAGTGTGAATCATGGTTTGTTTGGCTGTGGTTTGAAGTTATTGAACTGGTAATTTTTCATATATATGTATTCTTCTAAGCCTTTGCACTTGCATCCTTTCTTATGCTGTTTTTGTCTAATTAAATCAGACCTATTCAAACTGTGAAATAGAAGAGCAAAGGTCAAAAAATGTCAGACACCCTTAACAACTCTATTCAAGCCTTGCTAAAATGAAAGTGCTCTTGCTTCCAGTCCAGAAATGGCACACTAGACTACGGTAATTGATTTGACCTCCAAATAGCTACATACTACTAAGAACTCCTCTAAGCAAAACGAGGAAGAATGGGATAAATGAGCTCAAAAGAAATTGCTCCTCAGCCCAAGCCCTCATGCAGCACTAGGAAAAGGAGTGTTTGTTCTATCACACTGCAGAGATACAAATATGAAGTGATAAAAGTGAAGCCCACTAAACTCACTCCATCGTCTATATTTTTAAACTAGAGCGAGCAAAAAAACATTCTTCTGCCTTCAGCCAACATATCAAAATTGTATACTTTGTATGTATGGAGTGACTTGATACCGTGTGAGGGGGGGCAAGCTGTTTGGACCTGGAAAGCAACTAGCAGGGTATTCTGAGAAGCTTAATTTAATTTTAATTGGCATAGGCTGTTCTGTGTATAGAAAATAGTAAGTTAGGCAAATTGAAGGCTTTTGCACTATGATATGATATGGATGCTTTCCTGAAAATTCTGAGATTTGGGGTTCAAATTTAGACTCTTGAAATGAAAAAAGGAGAGATCTTGCATCTGAAAATGATGTGTGCTGTGAAAGTCAAAGGAGAAGAATGGATAGAGGTCTTCTAATGGCTGGAACTTGATATGCTTCAGTCAGGAGTGTAGTAGATCAACCTGATTCTCTTCCCATCCACCCTAATTTTCCCAAGTTTTAAGGTTGTTTAATCAGTTGAGGTAGAACAACCTTTACCCCTGCTGCTCTGTGACTGGGAGCATTCTCACTTCCCTGACAAAGCTCCCTTTGCTGGATGTCACTAGAAGCAGCACAATTTGCAGCAGGGACAGAACAGGTCTCCAAAACCAAGCAAGGTGATTGCCATATATGCATGAGCAGAGGCTCCAGGGGCCAGGAGGCACCTGAATGGAAAGTGTGAGAACTCCTCTTTCCTTTGAGAGCACGGGGTCTCATTCTATTTCCAAAACACAGCAGAAACAAACCCTTTTTTTTGTTGTTGAAAGTGTTAATGAACGAGAACATGGGAGTGGTGTGAGCAACACTGTGCTTGGCAAGATTTAGTCTGCCGAATAGAGATCAAACACAAGCTAGGGATTGAAGCTGATAAGAGATTTAGAAGTAGAGAAGCCTGGGACTTCTTTTTCATCCTGTTGGGGCAGAGAAGAGCAATGCACATACCTGTCTGCCACTAAAGACAGCTCAGGTTGTGTGTGGAAGTGTGTGTGGAAAGAGACAGACTTGCTCATACGCCTTAGATTATAAGAAAATGCTGCAACACTATTCTGATTATTTAACATCGCCATGTGTGGGTTTTTTTTTGTTTAAGATATATATATATTAATCACTATGTCAAAATGTTTAGTTAAAAGTCCTACTAGAAATAGATCTGGACCCACAAAACTGACTCTTCTATGTGTTGAATTTGATTACTATACACTTCAATGGAGCTAGTATTATATATCAGTAACACAATTAATGAAAAACCTGCACTTAGATCATTCAAGCCTCAGAAAATTTTCTGAAACGTGAAGTTGCTTTTCAGATCTTTGAAGCTTCAACACAGCACTTAAGGCAATAAATTCTCTGTGATTCTCAAGACTAGCAGGAATGACAAAAACATTGCTAGTGAATCAGGAAAGGGTGTGATAAATTCTGAAAGTCTGTGATGCTTCTACTACTACCCTCCTTAGTGTTTTTACTAGATGGTGGTGGGCTGGAGGAATCCCTGGGAATGTGCTAAATTACCTAGATACTAGAATCCTTTTATGACTGAAGTAGTGACACCAGAGAAAGGAAAGAATGAATACATCTAAGAAAATAATTTTTAGCCCAAGCAGCCAGTGAGGTGTGAGAATGACTGGAGTAAAATAAAAATGTTTTCTGACAGGAAAGGAAAGGATTGGTTATGTGCAGAAGTAAATCAACTGCATAGAAGTTGAGTATATGGTGAGAATCAGCTCTTTGGAAAGCAGTGCTCCCTAAATGACCTTTAGATCTTTATAGCTAAAGGTTCATCAGTTTAAAATTACCATCTTGGATGAAAATGCAAATCTAGCGTGGACCTCTGAAAATATAAAAGAGTATTTAAAAGTACCTTTGTGAGCACTTGGATAGAAGGGTGTTTGTAAAGAGGAAACCATCTTGACAAATGACAAATGAAGCTGCCTCATCCAAGCATGTATAATAGCTATTGCCATTCAATACGGCTGAAAGGTTTTTCCTGCAGCTAATGGAAACCACAGCTTCTAGGGTGTCACTTATTTTGACAGAAGCTTCAATGTCTTCGGTTAAATCCCACACTTAAATTGTATGTGCAAAAATTCTTTCATAGTCTCTTTTGTTTTCTTGGGTATTAAATCCAAAATTATTGGCCCTTGGTTTTAAGACCATATTGCTGATAGTTGTTTGAAAGGTTGCCTGTGGTTAACCTAGCTTCTGTCTTGACTTTAAACAGTTCCACCATGTAATCTAATGTCTCTTTCTCCTAGCCACATCCTTGGCTCTTCATTATGAGACCCTAGAATATTATTTTTTTAAACAAATAAAAAAGCCCAAACAAACCCCACAAACCTTATTTCCATTTCTAGTCTTCTTATCCTGCATTATATATAGCATTTCCTTATATTCCATTTGATCACAAATGGAATTGTAGGTGCCATGGAGAAGTGACTGGCTAAGGCTCAGGCTTGCACAGTATTTCCACCCTTGTGTCTAAGGGTCCACTGAAATCAGTAAAATTTTGGTAGTTAGGAGACTTAACACTTTTAATCTCGCCCTAAATGTGCACACATTATGAAGGACAAAATGTCCAAATGTTTATAAACAAGGTGTAAAAACACGAATGCTCTGGGATGCTTTGAATCAGTGTAAGCTCTACGTAGCCACTGGTTTGATGCTAAATTTCATGGTGTCTGTCAAGCTTGTAATCTGTTATTTTTGATGAAAGAGGGTCATGATAACCACCTTCAGATCCCTTTTAATCCTTCTAGCAAAACTGCACTCTGGAGAAGAGTGTTTATTTTGTTTCACTTTTGTTAGGCCAATTATTTCTAAGCGCTTTAAGAAAAGAAGCCACAAGCAGCAGCCTTTAACCCTGTCTTTTCCATTCAGAAGTTTTATGCAAATCTTCAACTAAGAGTATGAGTGTAGAGAACCAACATGGGTTGTTAGATGTATTCTGGAGTGTGACGATTAAAGTTTTAGTCAGACATGTAACCACTAAGAGTAGGAACAAGGTGTCTTTTACTTGCTGCCAAGTAGAGGGCCTCTCCGCAGGGGCAGCTGAGGGGGAACCAGAGAAGCTCAAAAGTATCAGAAGTGTTCCATGCATCAGAATATCGTATGATGACCCTTCTTGCAAAACAAATCTCATGTTAGTCTCTTCTGCATAGTTAAATGAGAAGCGGCAGAGTGTGACTTCACTGCCCCAGTTTTGTTTATGTAATTATTACCTGCTTTTAAACAAGACCTAGGATTTTCCTCTGCCTCTGATTTTCTTTGCCTGCTTTTCTGGAGCAGGGTACAGAATGGCTTTCTGTTTTACACACTGCAGGGGACAGTGTTGTCATTGTGACTTGTTGGTAAGTTTGTTGTCCATAGTTCTCTTGCTGATGGTCGTCTTTGCGTATTTTAGGAGACGAATCTAAATATACCTTGTGATGTAGCAAGGACTTGATAGTACTCTCAGCTGTAAGGATTATAAGGTCACCAAGGAATGCTGTTTTCCCTGCTTCATCCTTCTGACATGACAGGGACCTTGTGTTAAAGCAAACTGTTTTGCAGCTTGAGTTGCATGGCTGCACAAGCTTTTAAATGCACACTTAATCCGCACATTAAATATTGAAGTTCTTCATAATGACTGGGTTACTAGATTTTAAAAAGCATGTGTCTCAACAGCACAAACTGGTTCTTTCAGAGACTGTGCTTTTATTGCTTGTTATGCAAACTAAAATACAGCAAGCTTTGTCCCAATTCCTGACTATCTAGGAAATCTGTGAGTTGATGCCTTTGGTATCCCCAGTTTTGTTCAGATAGAGCTCTTGCAATTCAGATAATTACATTGCCCAATAAAACCAGAAAGAAAAGCAATTTCAGAAACAACAATCTGAGTTGGCCAGAGGGTAACTACTTTTATTATACACAAAGGGAGCATGAAACATGCTTGTATTCCAGGAAAAGTAAAGGATCAGAGTATTCCCTTGTATAGAGGTAAGACTAAGAAAACAAACTTGACCTCAGTTTTCTTAGAAGTTAGCACAAGATTTTTCCATAGAATCATAGAATAACCAGGTTGGAAGAGACCCACCAGATCATCGAGTCCAACCATTCCTATCAAACACTAAACCATGCTCCTTAGCACGTCTACCTGTGCCTTAAACACCTCCAGGGAAGGTGAATCAACCACCTCCCTGTTCCAGTGCCCAATGACCCTTTCTGTGGAAAATTTTTTCCTGATGTCCAGCCTAAACCTCCCCTGGCAGAGCTTGAGGCCATTCCCTCTTGTCCTGTCCCCTGTCACTTGGGAGAAGAGGCCAGCACCCTCCTCTCTACAACCTCCTTTCAGGTAGTTGTAGAGAGCAATGAGGTCTCCCCTCAGCCTCCTCTTCTCCAGGCTAAACAACCCCAGCTCTCTCAGCCGTTCCTCATAAGGCCTGTTCTCCAGCCCCTTTGCCAGCTTCGTTGCTCTTCTCTGGACTCGCTCCAGAGCCTCAACATCCTCTTGTGGTGAGGGGCCCAGAACTGAACACAGGATTCAAGGAGCGGTCTCACCAGTGCCGAGTACAGAGGGAGAATAACCTCCCTGGACGTGCTGGTCACGCCGTTTCTGATCCAAGCCAAGATGCCATTGGCCTTCTTGGCCACCTGGGCACACTGCTGGCTCACGTTCAGTCGCTGTCAACCAACACCCCCAGGTCCCTCTCCTCCAGGCAGCTTTCTAGACAGTCTTCTCCTAGTCTGTAGCACTGCATAGGGTTGTTGTGCCCCAAGTGCAGGACCCGGCATTTGGCCTTGTTAAACCTCATGCCATTGGACTCAGCCCAGTGGTCCAGCCTGTTCAGATCCCTTTGCAGAGCCTCCCTGCCCTCCAGCAGATCAACACTTCCACCCAGCTTAGTGTCATTCTCAAACTTGCTAAGGGTGCACTCAATGCGTTCATCCAGGTCATTGATAAAGACACTGAAGAGGGCTGGACCCAGCACTGAGCCCTGGGGAACCCCACTTGTCACTGGCCTCCAGCTGGATTTCACACCATTTCCCACCACTCTCTGGGCCCGGCCATCCAACCAGTTTTCCACCCAGGAGAGTGTGCGCCTGTCCAGGCCAGAGGCTGACAGTTTCCGAAGCAGAATGCTGTGAGAAACTGTGTCAAAGGCTTTACTGAAGTCCAGGAAGATACATCCACAGCCTTTCCCTCATCCAGCAGCCGAGTCACTTTGTCATAGAAGGCGATCAGGTTAGTTTGGCAAGACCTGCCTTTTGTGAACCCATGTTGACTGGGCCTGATCACCCGGTTCTCCTGCATGTGCTTCATGATAGCACTCCAGATCACCTGCTCCATGACTTTCCCTGGCACTGAGGTCAGACTGACAGGCCTGTAGTTTCCTGGGTCCTCCCTGCGACCCTTCTTGTAGATGGGCACAACATCAGCCAGCCTCCAGTCCAGTGGGACTTCCCCAGTCTTCCAGGACTGTTGGAAGATGGTGGAAAGGGGTTTGGCCAGCACATCCGCCAGCTCCTTCAATACCCTTGGGTGAATCCCGTCCCGCTCCATAGACTTGTGGGTGTCTAGTTGGGCAAGCAAGGCTCTGACCACCTACCTCCTCTTGGATCATGGGAGCCTCATTTTGCTCCTCTAGCTCCTGGGTTTGTACACAGATGGAACGACTTTCTTTGCAATTAAAGACTGAGGCAAAGAAGGCGTTAAGTACCTCAGCCTTTTCCTCATCCCCTGTCACTGTTCTTTCTGCGTCCAATAGGGACTGTATGGTCTCCCTAGTCCTCCTTTTATTATTTATATATTTATAGAAGGATTTTTTGTTATCTTTCACAGACTTTGCCAATCTGATTTCTAATTGAGCCTTAGCCCTTCTGATTTTTTCTCTACACAATCTCACTTCCCTCCTGTAATCCACCCAAGAGGCCTGTCCCCTCTTCCAGAGCCCATAAACATTTCTCTTCTTCTCGATATCACTCAAGATCTCTCTGTTCAGCCAAGCTTTTTTTTCCCCCTGCCAGCTTTTTTTTCCACCTGCCAGCTTTTTTTTCTGGAACATGGGGATGGCTTTCTCCTGAGCTGCTAGGATTTCTTTTTTGAAGAGCTCCCAGCCCTCATGGGCTCCCTTGCCCTTAAGTTCTGTCTCCCATGAGACTTTGCCAACCAGCCTTCTGAAGAGTTCAAAGTCTGCCCTCTGGAAATTTAGTGCTACTGCCCTGCTAACCACCCTCTTCACTTCACCTAGAACAGAAAACCCTATCATCTCATGATCGCTTAGTCCTATGTGTTCTCCTACTGCCACATCCCCCACAAGGCCTTCTCTGTTCACCAACAGCAGGTCCAGGAGGGCACCCTCGCTTGTTGGTTCATTCACCAGCTGTGCAAGGAAGTTGTCTTCCACGCACTCCAGGAACCTCCTAGACTGCTTCCTTTCTGCTCTATTGTACTTCCAGCAGATATCAGGAAGATTGAAGTCTCCCACAAGAACAAGAGGCATTGATCTAGAGATTAACCCCAGCTGTTTATAGAAGAGCTCATCAGCTGCTTCTCCTTGGCTGGGTGGTCTGTAACAGACTCCGATCACAAAATCTACCTTCTTATGGGCTCCTCTGATTTTAAATTACAGGCACTAAACAAACTCCATAAATGTAAAAGATGGGGCTCTACACAGTCACAAAAAAGGATTTAGTGTTTGTCAGTATGTTCTAGAGGCAAACAGGGAAGAACTCTTAGAACTGAGACTAGTAAAACATGTTTTCAGGTTTAAGCCTGTTTGTCCTGTGCTATACTCTCATGCATGTAATCCAGTTGACTGCAAAAGAATTTGAGAACTAGTGTTATAGCTTTGGCAGTGCAGTAAGGCCTCATTCTAGTCTACAGCCAAATTAATCTGAGTCTAGTTTGTCCAGAGAATTAACCCACTCTACCTCTTCAAAATACTTATGAAAAGTTTTAGTATTTTAATACTAATGATGAAAGTCTGGCCTTTTCATTAAGACTAACAGCTGAAAAAAAATTTACCAGATTGCTTCACAGCAGATCTTACAGATTTGTATTCTTAAATGGATTATTTATGAATGGTAACATGAAGAAATAGGGAGCAATCATCCTTCATGAACAGAGTGATCATCATTGTATCAATGGTTATTCTTGGGAATACCCATCAGGGCTGGATCTTGACTGGTATACATAGTGGTGGGTGCAGTTCTTGTTTCCAAGAGATAACAGTTCTAACTAATGATGTCAATGCACAGGTTTGGGGAGAGATAAAATTGCGTGATTACATAAGCATGTTTTCTTCTGTGATAACTACATGTAAAGTAGCCTTCCACCTTTCTGGCTGTTTTGAGTAGGAATAGGACATGCTCACAGCTGAAGGTGCATTAAGGAAAAGAATCAATAGAAGGACTGAAAGAAATGAGGTTGGGGTTGATCTAATTCATACAATTATGATGGGAAATTAATTTGTCAGCTGGTGTTTCCAGCAACATTGACAAGTGAGTGGAAAGTTAGAACAACAATATGGTTTAACATCTTGGCAAGAGCTCTAGTAGCCTCGCCTGAAAAGATATGCAGAAAGGGGTCACTACAAGCTGGAAAAGAAGAGAGGGAAGAAAAAAATGTTTGCAGTTTGATCTGAAGCATCCTTTAGATTTCAAGTGTCCCTGGACCATCCATGTAGAGATGTCAGAAAAGATAGGTGAAGAAGTGGAAACAGATGGACAGAGACAAATAGCTCAGTAGAACTGAGGTACACTTGCAACTTATTGGCATATAAGGCACAATGGCAGCAGAGGGACTTGGACAACAGACTTGGACATATTTTCCAGAGGGGGAGAGGCTGGAGGCTGATGGTGTATGCACAGGAGGCAGTTTGGACAACCTAGATTTGAATGAGCTGAATCACGAAAAGAGCCAAACATTCCAATGTTGCAGATTCTCTCTTTGATTTTTTTTTTTTTTTTTTTTAATGAAGTCACAGGCATTGAGCCCAGCAGCTGAAAAGCCTGCTGGATGAGTTTATCTGTAGATAGAAGGGAAAATGTGTTGTCTGAGAAGAACCTTATATGTGACAACTTTGACAGAGGACTCATGAAATCCTGGGAAACATGGACAGAATTTAGCACTTGAATTATCCTGTAAACACACCTTAATTTTGTCAACTGCCTCATTCATAGCTGGCCAGTACTCAGAATCACAAAAAAATAACCATATAAATATTTTCTGATAGGTGAACTTTGTACAGAAAAGCCCAGAAATACCACAGTTGTTTACCTTAAACCACTTATGCTGCCTGCAGCTTAAGAGGGTGGTTATCATCTTGCAGTGTGTGATTCAGGATAGGATTAGATCTGCCATAGACAGGCAGACAGTGAGCTAACCACAATTCTGTAGTTTGTGGGTGTTATAACGTCATGCTGCCATGCACTTGGCACTGCTGGACAGCAATACTAGATCCACCTGTAATACAATCGTGTTGTGGTTAGATCAGTTTCCTCAGAATGAAAACAAATGGAGAGTGTGGGTAACAGAAAACTGCCTTTAAAATAACCTCTGACAGTCTGCAGATTTCTGTGACATCTTAATGTTCACATTGGACAATAAAGGGAGTAGATTGTATCTATTAATGTGGGCAGACCTACTGTTATGGGTTTTAACTCTTGCTTCATGATGCAGTGGATAATTAAAATGCAGGTATCTGAATATTGTTGTTTGTTCCTGTTTCTCTGGTATAGGGAAGTGCTGCTACCATGCTCCTGGGGAGAGGTGGGGCCAGGGGACATGAGCAGGAGGGGAACAGGAGCTCCTAACTATGGCAAGAGCCCAACTGGAATTCCCTGCTGGAAAGAGTCCAGCACACGTGCAAGGCACTTGTTCCCTGCAGTGTTTCTGATCACCATATGCAGAAGATTTGCTCCTGCAGAATTTTGCCTGCACTGGGCATCTTCAATGTTTCTGCAAATCACCTTAGCTGACAGAGGGTATTGCTTCTTGCTTCAGGCTTTTCTCCCAAGATGAGGAAATGAAAGAATGAGATGCCTAAGATACTGCCATCCTTGTTTTTAAATGTAAACCAAGGTGGTTAATGTGTTTGCATAGAAGATGTCCATCTAGTAAATCAGGCACCAAGATGTTGTTCAAGCGAATAATTTTCTAGCACTCTGGCTTTGAGATGAAATGGATGTAGCTAGATCTGCATGCTGAAAGAAATGGCAATGCTTTCCAAGTTGGTGGCAGATATTGGCCTCCTTTTTTTTTTTTAATTGATCAAAAAGCAGTTTCAAGTTATTACAACGATGATGGACCTGACTAACAATTGATCAATCCATTCCTTGAGTTAGAGGTATCTGTAAGACTCTGAGGAAGCATTGGCAATTTCCTGCTATTACTATTACATATGTTTTTGTGTAACCTAATCTGACCAGTTCTCTTCATTTGATATGTATATAGAAGTTGTAAGCTGTTTGCTCTTGAGCAGACATATTTTGATGGAGATATACCAAATTAGGTGTAGAGACAATAGCACCCATCATTGATATTTTTTTTTTCCTTGTCTCTTCCCCCCATTGACTCATGTATACACTCTTGTGTGGGAAATCCCAGCAGAAGAAAGCCCTTGGGGCAGAAAAACTATTTGCACAGAATCTCAGATTTTATTTCAATTTGGAAATTGAATTTCTAAGGAAACTCTGGTGCCAGCAGTGGGTTGGGAACGTGACAGTGATGTTACTCAGTCAAGAGTGCAGTACCTCTGGATCTGCTTCAGGAGCACAGGCAAATGAAAGTAGATATTGATGATTTCAACTGGATTCTCAATTCAGTGTTTCCTTACTGGGCTCACTCATTAAGGGGAATATGAACTGAACTTAGGAGCTGTTGACCTGAAGCACTTATAGCAGCTGTAAACAATATAAGAAAACCTAGTTTAATCCCAGAATCACTAGGTCCAACTATTCCTATCAACTACTAAACCATACCCCTCAGCACCTCATTCACCCATGTTTTAAACACCTCTGGGCATGGTGACTCAACCACCTCTCTGGGCAGCCTGTTCCAGAGCCGAATAACCCTTTCTGTGAAAAACTTTTTCCTGATGTCCAGCCTGAACCTCCCCTGGCAGAGCTTGAGGCCATTGCCCCTTGTCCTGTCCCCTGTCACTTGGGAGAACAGGCCAACTCCCTCTTCACTACAACCTCCTTTCAGGTAGTTATAGAGAGCAATGAGGTCTCCCCTCAGCTTCCTTTTCTCCAGGCTAAGCAACCCCAGCTCTCTCAGCTGCTCCTCATAAAAGTTGTTCTCTAGCCCCTTCACCAGATTCGTTGCTCTTTGCTGGAGTTGCTCCAAAGCCTCAACATCCTTCTTGTGGTGAGGAGCCCAGAACTGAACACCGTATGCAAGGTGCGGTCTCACCAGTGCCGAGTAAAGAGGGAGAATAACCTCCCTGGCCTGCTGGCCACACCATTTCTGATCCAAGCCAAGATGCCATTGGCCTTCTTGGCCACCTGGGCACACTGCTGGCTCATGTTCTGTCGGCTGTCAACCAAAACCCCGAGGTCCTTCTCCTCCAGGCAGCTTTCCAGCCACTCTTCCCCTAGTCTGTAGCACTGCACTGGGTTGTTGTGCCTGAAGTGCACGTTCCTGAAATATTAATATCTCTCCTTGGAAGCATGTGATGAGATCTAAAATATTTTCTTAACCAAATAATAAGAATACTTTTAACTGGAAGAATAATCCAGTAAATCCCTGTATGTGAGGCTTAGTGAATGATCCTACAGAGGAGAATATCCACTTGTTTTCACCTCTTCACTGCATGAGTTTTCAATCTTTACATTCGAGTCAGCCACGTTCAGCAGTATGCATCTGTCAGTGTTTGGTCTCAGCCATCTCTTCACTTATTTCATTACCTCCTGGGTTCAATAAACCACAACTTCTAAAGAAAAAGCTAGTGAAAATAGCATTTAAAGACGTCTGGTCAGTTATGAGGAACAAGAGGCTATTAGGTGACCAGCCAAACATAATACCTCATTAATTTCTTTTTTCCAAGGCTACCTGGGATCTTATATGTTTCTCTTACTTCATAAGCCATATGATGAAAACAAGGCTTTTCTGCCAGGATAGAAACAGTTGCACTTAACAGTCTGTATACTCCAGATATAGAAAGAATCTGAGTCCTGTCACCCACTGTACCCACTGTGTCATTATGTGTAGGTATGCTAGAAGGATGAATATACTATAAAAAGCCCATTATTGTGGAAACCTGCATAATATTCTGCTTTAAGTCAAATTTCAGAAAAAATCTGGCAGGCTATAAAGTACAATTAAAGCTGAGCACATCAGTAATAAGAAGCCACAAAGCATGCATAATCATGAATAAATGACCTCAATGGACAGATGATGAGCCAAGGAGAAGCCAAGGTCAATTATCAGAACTTCTAATTTTAATGCTATAATTAATAATGAATATTTCAAGAAAGAATGTTTAAAGAATAATTGTATTCTGGTATTAAAACCTGTTAAACATTAAACTTATGCAATTTATGCAAATTAATCTGATAAGAAGAGACAATTATGGTTTATAATTAACAGATAAATACAAATGATCCAGTGATGAAGGTCTTGGTTTCTCCTCTGTATTACGAGACAATGTAATTGATTTTTATAAATGCTAATTTATATGCACTGCTAACTATTAATACATTGAAGAGATCGTTTATTAAAGATGAATAGTGTGTATGCAAAGATAGTACCTGAGTTTTCAACATCTTAAAGATGAAAAGGAAGCAGGAAGAAACCAAAGTTTGAATGTGATTTTGCTTTGTTGTTTTTTCTTTCCAACAACATTTGACGTGCCAAGTACAAGGTATAGGAAAAAAGTTTAGTGGAGACAAACAGTCTTTGTTCAAGAAGCCTTTACGTGACAGTAAGAGGGATTTCTGGCACAATCCTCCCCTTTTAACACTTGTTCTCAAGGACTAGAAGTAACGTGCATTCTTGCTTTGCTTTGCTGTGCTGTGCTTTTTCTTTGTGTTCTTGTACAAGAAGATGGCACGTTCACCATGGAATGAAGCTGCCTTTAACAGGACAGGGGGAGTTTTTCAAGACGAGTGTGCTAACTTGGCATTCATTCACAAATAGTCCCCTCTGTACTCTCTGGGGTGTTATGTTGACTGTGTCCTTTTTTAAGAGTTACTGACTTTTTAAAAAGTACAATGGCATTTTGCCAGCTCCTGTGCTTATGAGTAAGTACAATAAGTGTCTCTCCTTTCTTATGCTTAAAGCTCAGTTAAGGGTTTTGAACCAGTTATAAAAAGGGATGCATCCATCCTCAGAACTGTAATGCTATCAAGCTTTGTAAATTCAGCTGTGAACGTTAGTTATAATTAAGTATCTGTAGCTTTATCTTACACAGATCTTGTCTGCCCTTTATTTTCCAAGGGTGAGGTTGTTGGCAAAGCAGGTGCTTGCAAGGCAGCTCCAGGGAAGTGGCTTCCAATGGCCCAAAGAAAGGCCTAAAGGGTCAAGGAAGGGAGTATGAAGCAACCACTCTGTAGCAGATTTCATTACCTCTAAGGCTAAATTTCAAACAAAAACATGATACCAACATGCAACACCTAAATATAATTGCAGTCTATTTTCAAAGGATACTCAGTAATTCTCCCACATACCCCTACCCTGTTTCTTTCCTGACATCTGCCTGTGGTGTAGTAATCTGTGCTGAGTGTCACTATGTGGGACTGACTGGGGAGGTCAGCACTACAGGAGCTATAAAATGTGCAGGCATAAGCAAAACCTACTGATGCCATCTGTGGAAAATCCATGGTCTTCTGTCAAGGAGTGGTGTGATCTGTTGACTTCAGCGGGGCTTCTTGATGTAAGTTCATGCAGAATTCTGCTCAAAAATTCACATATAAATTTTTTTGCCCCCAGCAGATATGATACAGCCCAGGGTATTCTTCTGAACACATCTCCTATGCTGTCACAGCCAAGTAAGGAACAGCACATTTGTCTTCTCACAAAGATCATCTTCTAACACCAATTAGCTGGTGATATTAACCGTAAATCAGAATTACGGCCCTCTGCTTCTAGTTGTCAGTATGATGTTTCTCCCGGTTCCCAATTTCCTTGAACAAAAAGTACTTTCGACAATTTGTGATAATTCCACAGTGTCTAGTGTGTTACTGATGCAGGCATTATAAAATAAGTCTGTCCACTTTCAGTGGTACATTGAAGAAATGTCTGTTCCCTAATTGTCTGTTGGACAATGAGCCCATGTGGTGAGGCAGTGTTTGTTCAGTGAGGTGCAGATTAGTCCTCTCCTGGGAGTTTCATATTTCAGTCAGGCCCCGTCTGCAAACCGCAGTGATGGCAAAAAGCAGCCTCTTGTGTCTCTTGCCTCCTCATCAAGTACATCACTGCTCAGAATAAGAGAATGGCAAACTACTTTTAATACTTTTTTTCAGAGGCCTTTTGCATTGCCTTTTAATCTTGGGTAGCCACATGTGCAGATCAAAAACATGATTAGGAGGAGGAGATCATGGAATCATTAAGATTGGAAAAGACCTCTTAAATCATCAAGTCTAACCATCAGCCCAACATCACCTTGCCTACTAAACATTTTTAAATTGGTGCTATCAGCACTAGGAGACAGTGTGTGTTTTGGAAAGAGAATGATGAAAAAATTTGAATACAAAGGCAATGTCGTGCCTCAGCCTTGTTCTGTGTTCTTTCTATCTGTTCTAGGACTGCAAAAGTATCTTTGTACAAAGAGAGGCACAAAATTTGCACATTGCTTATATGGATTTTCATTGCTTATATGGATTTTTCCCCATTTTAGAACAGAGATGAGTAGGCATTCCTGTTGTTCAGCCCCTTGATTATCAGCATTGACATTCTCAAACCATAAAGTGGGTCTGAGATAACTAGTCAACCAAAGACACTTTATATTGGGGTTCTTCAGATACAAACTCATGTGAGGCTCCTGGGGCTTTCTAACCCTATGGTGTGGCCAGAGAAAGCTGGAGCAAGAGTGAAAAATGCTGGGGAGGGTCTGTGTGCTCAGGGTGGTGCTGGGCACTGAAGCAGCCTGATGGATGATGGGCTGCAGCCTTTCAGGGTTCCAGCATGACTTCAGTTGCTCTTACAATGATTCAGCATTTTGTAATGAAACTCCCTTTCACTGGGAAGCTGCAGGTTGATTCTAGTAACAAGTGTCTGTAAAGGTCTAGTAAACAAGCATCTTGGGAATTTTGAGTGTAACGCCTTTTTTTTTGTTTCGAGTCTTTAATGAGCCTTAATGTAACCAATAGATTTGTAGTGAAGAAAAGCTCATCCCCTTTGATTCTGGAGATGAAAGTCTAGATATTCTTGAAATGTTTAATTATATAACATGCTGCCCTTGTGTTAAGATGCAAGAATGTGGCTTTGATTTAAAAAAAAGAAAAGAAGTAATTTCAGAACACTTTAGAAGTGGCCTACTGCATTTTCCATTTCTTCCCCCCCAAAAAGGTACTAGAGTTTTATATGTATCCGTATCCAACTATGATCACTTCTAAAAACAGCCTCTAGAGCGTGTAGTCTCCTACAAGTACTCTCTGCAAATAATCAAAGACCAAGCTGTGACCCCTGTCCTGTTTTAGTGAGACAGATCGCGGCCACCCTGAGGATGGATGTCTCTTCCATTTCTACTCTTATGGAAATCACGTAGGAAGGACTGCTTTTAAAATTATTCTTCCTGGAAAAAAATGCTACAACATCAAGTCCCTGACTGCTTGTTGAGTTGGCAGAGTGGGTTTTTGGCTATTTCAGAAGCCTGAAAATGTTCATCCTTCTGCTGCTCTGAAATCTTCTGGGTGAAATGGTAATGCAGGATGCAGTTCAATGTGAACATGGATGTGAGGGTCTGCTAGAAAGGTATAAAATCTCTGGAGATATCTTTGCCTATACTCAAACCTCTTCTTCCTAAAGAAGTCCTAAATAGCATGTACTTTTTTCCCTGTGGCAAATTTTTGCATTAATATTGTCTTTATACAGGTTACTTCATAGAATCAGTAGATGAGGAAGGCTACACTCAAAACTCCTGATCTTTTCTGTGTGCCAGAAAGTGTTTTAGGGCTGCCAACTGTATGTAATATCAATTACGGAGAGAACTATAAAACACTTTCATGGAAATAAGACCAAAACCAAACCTCAGCGATGAGCTACAAATAGGAGGTCAAGGTCCCGGTGATGGCAATGTCAAAACTTTGAGATATAGTGGGACTGTCAACTGGTATATGTAAGGGAATCCAGGGGTATGAACCTGGTTTGCCTCAGCTGAGCATCTGCCTGCCTCTGCAATACAACCTACAGGCCTGGGGGAGACAGTGAGTCAATCTGAGCATGGGCAAACACAGCAAATACCAAGTGGGTATTTTCCAGGAGTGAGGAAGAGTATGTCTGCAAGATGCTTAAAGCAAGGAGAAATTTCTAATATCTGAAACATATTTAGACAGTAAACAGATAAGGATTTTTTTCAGTAGTTAAGTGCTAACCTTTTTTATTTCTCTGAACTACGCTACAACAATGTATGATTATATGACAACGGTCAAAACGAAAACATTGTAATAATTTGAAAGCTATTTTTTGAACTAGTCATTTCTTATAGGTATATTGCACCTCATCAGTCCTTTACATGCTTTTTTATAGTTTTTAGTTACATTATGGGAATTAAAATTAGAGGTGTTTAAACTGGGAAAGCATTTACATCTTGGAATTTATTGTTATGACATGTAAACCACTATTTCAGAAATTTTCTATGAAATTGGAAATCCGTTTAAATGTTGCCAGAAAACTTGTTTGAAATTTCATGAAGGTACTGGCGATTGTTCATGTCATTTCAGTCTTATAGCTTACATAATCCATTTTGAGAAAACATCAGCCTTCTACATTTCAGCCACCAGGAGACACTTGCTGTACAGAAGTGATAAGGTGCTTTAGCTAATATAAAGCAAAGGCTGCCCAGAATGATTTGAAGAATAAAGTGTAGCTGGCAGCATTGAAATTGTTAGAGGGCCATATTCTAGCCACAGAGTAAGCTGGAGGGAACCTGTGGAGGTCATTTAAGTCTGACATGCTGCCCAAAGCAGGGGTAACATCATGGGTAGTTCAGGCTGCTCAGCCTGCACTCATTAAGCCTGAATGTCTCTGCAGAGGGAGATTCCACAGCCTCTCCAGGCAGTATTTTCCAATGTGTTACTGCTCTTATTGATGTTTTTTCCACCCTTGTACCCAGTTGGCATTTCTCTTGTTGCAGCTTGCGACCTTTGCCTCAAGTCTGTCACTGGGCACTTCTGTGGAGTGTCAGGCTTTGGCTTTTTGAGCTGCTGTAGGTCTTTGAAACAGCTGCAATGCTGCTTTAACATGCCAGGAAGAAATGTCAACTGGTATGCCTTAAGTGCAACAAACAGGAGAGCTTCCCTAGAGTAACATTTTAATGAGATTTTTGATTTCCAAAATTATTTTTACTTTTAAATCCCATCCCCCCCCCCAGATTATAAGTAAGAAGTTAACCATATGTTTGAAAAAAGCCAGTATTTTTACAGATTTTTCACTGTTTTTCTGCTAAGGTTAGTAAACGAGGGCAGGGCATCTTATTGTGCTTTTTTTTTTTTTTAATTTGTTCTTCTTTATGCCATTACGAAGGACATCTGCAGCTACCCCACAGAGCTAGACCAGTGCTAGCCCTGGGACCAGAGCAGGATAGCTATGCCCTGACAGAGCAGTGCTTGGCTGAAGTACTCGTCCTTTGAGGTAAGGCTAATTATTCCAGTTATCAGTCAGGGCTAATTAGCTGGATCCAAGCTCATGTTAATGTGGCTGCAGTGTTTCTGGCAGCTAGGCTAGTATCTCTGCATGGCAGCATGATTGGGGGTGCACGTGGTCTGTTCGTAGGGAGCAGAGGTGTTTGTGAAATGCGGTCACCTGAAGGTCTGTTTGAAGCTGTGTCTCCTTTACCAGGGATTCAGTTTTTGGGAAAAGTGACTGCTGCCTCTCCAGAGCACAGCAGCACTGAGGGTGGTCAGCAGTGCTGTGCAGAGTGGTGCTTTCTCTCCCAATTTCCTCTCCCAGAGCCAGGAACAGCCTTTTCTTTCCCAGCTGTGCCTTGTTCCTCTTCTCATCTCTCCATGAGCAGGAGCCACAGGCTGCTCCTGTGCTTCTCACACCAGGGCATGTGTGAGGAACACTCTGAGATGAAAGCATTTAGCTGCTGTGTGAGGGGCATTGGGGCTGTCTGCAAGCAGCTGGCATCAAAGGAAAGAAGGGGGGCAGAGGCGCTGAGCCTGGACCAGAAGCTGTAGGAGAAAGGTAGTAGAGAAGGGAAGAATATAAAATCTTTAGCTGAGACTAAAGATTAGCTGAGCTCTTGCTCAGGCAGATGTTGATGCAAGCTTTACTGGTGTTTTCAGTGAACTTTCAGGTTTTTTTGGCTTTCTGAATAAACAACTGGTTGTTCATTGTAAACTACCAATTTAAAAAATAATATTGAAAGAATATTGTCTCTATGTGAGACAAAAAAAGAAAAAACATGTCCACTTCCAACACATTAATTCTTATTTCCACACTGAACACTTTGCTCTGATTAGGGTGTAGGATCTTCAGTGCACGTTTGCATTCTTGTTTATAAGCACTGTGGTTTTGCCTCTGAAGAGATTTTGTTCTCTTTTTGGCATCAATGCACCAGTTTATTCAGCTTCAAGCAATTTGTTGAGCTGCTGTGCAGGTTTGACTGACTCTTCAGTCCTGCAGCATGGCTGTAAATCACTGTGAGATGCTACTGGAGGCACGTCAAACACGCAGAGAGCAAGTTCTGCATGGAGGAGGGGAGAGGAGTTCCCTTTGATCAGCCTGGCCCTGAAGTCCAAACACGGCTTCAGCTGGGAGGCCACAGCCATGCGAGGGTGGAGGTTCAATTCCCTCCTTCCAGGAGGTTGCTAATGTAGCTAGTTCACAAATGTTCAGTGTTCACTTGTCAAAAATTTTACCTGCTACAGTACTGCATAATTTGTGATTCCACTGGAGATCCTAAATGTCTTGTTAATTTGTGTAAGAGTGAACTCAATACTGTTAGGATAACTTCAGAAGGAAAACATGAACCTTTGAGATTAGCCCAAGTCAGATGGGGAGCAAAAAGAGTATTTGATTTGTTCCAAGAGATTTTGTGAATTGGACTACATCTGATACTGATGATACGATCCAAGACTTTGTTAGTTTTGCCAGTGAATTTAATAGCCATTTTTAGAGAAATGAATGTCTAAAGAGGAAAAATTACTTGAGAAGTGACGTATGTGCAAGCGAACTAATTATTATAGTAAGATGGTTGTGGTTTGACATATCTTCTTGCATTCAGCAGGGGAGAGAAATAGGGACAAATTCTCACATAATCTTCAATTCTGTTACAATGCTTTTACATATGACTGCAGGTGGAGCTTTCCTGCATTGGTTGTTTACTATTTGCATTCAGCCATTCAAAACTTGGATGTATTTATTATATTTTAGTAGGCAAGAATCATCACAGTAAGGCAGAACCCCTGACAAATATTTGAACCAGAGTCTTTCTATTTCAAGACACAGCACGTTGAAAACGCTAGTTTTCCTTTCCTCTTTTACAATTAGATGATCAGCGGAGCTGCAGAAATGTCCACTGGAAAGGCTCTTGCCCCAATCACCTCTCATTGTCACCCTCCCTGGTTATGCAAACAACTCACCTCTGCAATGCATCAGGAAAGACAATAAGGACAGGATACAGGGAAGTACAAATTTTTATTTGTGTAAGGAAATTGGGAAATATTAAATGAATTTTTTTGGACATTTTGTCAAATCTCTTTTTTGGACATAAGACTGACTTGTTTACACATAAAGGCAGATGCCTTGCCCTTTGTTACAGCCCCACCTTCCCCCTGCAGAATGTAGGTCTCCATATCTGCAACACTGTGCCATGTGCTTCTACAGGCAGTGTCTAAATGCAAGCACTTAATACCTTAAAATGCTTAACCTATGCGTATTCTGTTCCCAATTTCCACAGGATGTGTGTTCCTTAGTGGTGTGTTTTCCCTTGATATTCAACCTATTGACTTTCTTCCAGACAGGCTTTAATTAGGTTGTTTGATAGCCAGGACTATTTAGCTTCAAGTACTTGAGCAGATGATTGGATTCTTTAACCTTTAAAGAATCCTATTTGTTCTCTTCAACGGATTTAAATCTTTAGTCTCCTTTATATAACCAAGGGATGTTTTTCTAAAAAGCAGTCTGTGGAAAGCATTATTAATACTTGCCAAATGTGGAGCATGTGGTGAGGACTTGGTTCTTTTAGATATCTGTAGATACCTACATGATTTATATCACTGGTTAAAGAATCAATATTGGCCTTTAAGTTTTCAACCTGTCACTTTAGAATGCCTAAACCAAAGAAAAAGAAGACAAGGAAATCTCTAAGCTGGAGAAGATAGAGATCTATCTCTCAGCACTTGTGAAGACTAGTTTTCAACCAAGGAATGAACTGCTTGCTTTAAGGTCCTCTATGTTTTTTCTTGGGCTTTTCACAAGAAGAGATGTTTTACTTGAGTGGTGTTAGGCCAGTGGCTTGATATCAATATCTGTGGCAGCACGTTTTGCATTTTCTGCAGAATCTTGAAAGCACACTGAATTCCTGAAGGAATCTCACATACTCTTCTGTGCTCATCTGCAGGAGCTCAGAATGAAAGCAGGCATGTAGGAACTGGGAAGACAAGCGTCTGATGCTCATCAGTCAGTCAGGTCTAGATACTTTAATATATGGCAAGGAAATTAATTAGATGTGGGGGAGAAGTTTTTTACCAAAGCATTTCTACTCCTTCAGAGCAATGGGAGTGGTTGTTTATTTTGCAATTCTGCTTTTTTCTTGGAAGATAAATACTTAGTGCACACGGTTCACACTTGAGGGGAATCGTTGTGATAATTCATTTGTTCTCATCTAAAATCAACTGCTGTATTTGATTTTATATGTGATGTCCTGCTCTTTATTTTCTAATAAATGGGTTCATTGGCCCAAATTGCTGAAGAGCAGTGTGGATAGTGAGGATATCATAAGAGGAGTGAGGATATCGTAAGAATATAGCTGTGTAACTGCCTCTGTGCTCATGTGGAGGGGAGAGCTCAGACAGAATAGAGGCTATCTTATTGCCTATTGGATGTATGGATCTGTTCTGGAGGTTGCTAGGGTTATTAATTTATTTATGAAGAAACATCCTGGAAGACTAAAGTCAGCCCCCTTGACACAACTGGGAATGGGCTGAAAATCAGATCTGACTTTGCTACTAATTTATGCAGAACTGAGATGTGGTTGCTGTGTCCCAGTACTGGCACCACATGTAGGTACAGACCGCAGGTCTGCCTCCATAGTCAGTTGCAACTGCCAGTTCCTGTCCCAAGAACTGTCGTATTGGAAGTCTTTTGCTGGAGAAGTTTGCAAATCAGTTGAAATGGCTGAGATGCCATTTTCCTTGTGTGCCAAGCGCAACAATGACCTAGTTTACATATTGGATCATGACTAAAAACAGGGAGACGTCTCTCATAAATGAGCTTGTACCAATAATGTATCTCTGTTTTAGCACACAAAAATATTAAAAGTTTGTGTGAGTGTATAGTGCTAACAAGAGTCAATATGAGGAATTCCTTTTAACGAATTTCGGTTCAAAATTTGCCCGTAGTATTCCAAATACTACTCACAAAGTTGTAAGCATATTTAATAAAAAGCAGAGGGCTTTAAAGTGTACTGAGAAGCAAAAATACTTCCTTACCTGTGCATTGTATGCAATAGCTTTTGAATTCTATCTTGAGGGAAACATCCAAAGTAGTTCTAGAAAGTCAGAAATTTAGCTTGTATTGCAGCTGGGAGGCAGATGAAGTGGTAATATTCACACAGAATATTATTCAATATCCACTTACTTAAAGTCTATTAATCGGCTCTCAGATCGTCCTCCACTGTTTCTGAACTGACTTGAATGCCTTCATAGTCTCTGCTTAACTAGACTTGTTTGGCTTCCATGGCCTTAGATTTCTAACCATACCATATCTGTTGAGCCTGGTTTTTTTTTTTGCCTAGAATGCTGTTCATGCTGAGGTGTCACCTGAGGAGATCTGGAAAAGATTTCTAAAGTTTGCATTGTAAGTGCAGCTTATATCTGTAAGCAATGTTATCCTTATGCTATGGCACTCCTTCCTGTCCTGTGTGTGTCCATAGAAAGATTATGCCTTGCAGGAAGATAGAAGTACAAAATGGGAAGAGCACCCCGGGTAAGAGGTGGGCACAATTGCTGTGTCTTTGGTCTTGGAAGAAATATATGCTTGAGGTGCTCAAAACTGTCACAAATTCATGAGGCAGATCTTCAGAAACAAAGGCAAGTTGAAAACCGAGACATGTGGGAGATAAGTGGCACCAATGAAGCCTTCTTCCTCCAGCTACAGGAGGCTTCATGCTCGCAAGCTCTCATCCTACTCGGGGACTTCAACCACCTTGACATATGCTGGAAAAGTAGCACGGCAAGCTGTAGGCAACCCAGGAGACTCCTGGAGTGCATTGAGGATAACTTCTTAGTCCAGCTGATAGAGACTGCCACCTGAGGAGATGCAATACTGGACCTGATGGTCACTAATACAGGTGAACTTATCAGTGACTTTAGGATCAGAGGCAACCTGGGCTGCAGTGTTCATGCACTGGTGGAGTTCGAGGTCCAGAGCGATATAGTACAGGTGAGGAGTATAGACAGGACCCTACATTTCAGGAAAGCAGACTTGCGGCTCTTCAAGGAGTTACTCAGAAGGACCCTCTGGGACTTGATCCTTGGAGACAAGGGAGTGGAACAGAACTGGCAAATACTTAAGGATGCTTTCCATAACGCACAAGAGTGCTGAGTCGCCAGATGTAGGAAATCAGGCAGGAAAGGGAAGAGACCAGCGTGGCTGAGTCGAGACCCACTGGTTAAACTGAAGAACAAGATGGAACTGCACAGGCAGTGCAAGCAGGGACAGGGAACCTGGGAAGTGTACAGGGATGCTGCACAGTTGTGTAGGGTCAGGAAGGCCAAGGTGCAGTTGGGGCTCAACTTGGCAAAGGAAGTAAAGACTAACAAGAAGAGCTTCTACAGGTACGTCAACCAGATAATGAAGGTTAAAGAGAACATACCCCCACTGTAGGGGAAGGTCTGGTTTGTGACCACCTGAGGAACCTGAACAGTTATAAGTCTATGGAATGTGATGAGATGAATCCTGGAGTCCTGAAGGAATTGGCTGATATGGTTGCCAAGCCACTCTCCATGATATTTGAAAAGTCATGGCAATCAGGAGTCCCTGGTGACTGGAAGAAGGGTAACATTTTGCCTATTTTTTAAAAGGGTAGAAAAGATGACCCTGGGAACTACCGACCTGTCAGCCTCACCTCTGTGCCTGGGAACATCATGGAACAGATCCTCCTAGAAGCTAAGCTAAATCACATGGAGGGCATGGATATGATGGGAGGCAGCCAGCATGGCTTCACTAGGGGCAAATCCTATATGACCAACTTACTGGCTTTCTGTGATGAGATAACTGCAGCAGTGGACACGGGTAAACTGATGGATGTGATCTATCTAGATTTCTGTAAAGCCTTTGACGTGGTCCCCCACAATATCCTTCTCTCTAAATTGGAGAGATATGGATTTGATAGGTGGATGGTTTGGTGGATAAGAAACTGGTTGGATGGTTGTATTCAAAGAGTAATGGTCAATGGCTCAAAGTCCACATAGAGATCCGTGGCAAGTGGTGTCCCTCAGGGTCCGTACTGGGACCAGTGCTGTTTAATATCTTCCACAATGATGTTGACAGTGACATTGAGGACACCCTCAGCAACTTTGCAGATGACACCAAGCTGAGTGGAGCAATTGCCACACCGGAAGAATGGGATGTCATCCATAGCAACCTGAACAGGCTGGAGAAGTGGGCCTGTAAGAACCTCATGAGGTTCAACAGCGTCAAGTGCAAGGTCCTACACATGGGTTGGGGCAATCCCTGATTTCAGTACAGGATGGGGGATGACGTTATTTAGAGCAGCCCTGCAGAGAAGGACTTCAGAGTGCTGGTTGATGAGAAGCTCGATGTGAGCCAGCAATGTGTGCTCACATAGATATCCTGGGCTGCATCAAAAGAAGCATGGCCAGGAGATCAAGGGAAATGATTCTACCCCTCTGTTCCTCTCTTGTGAGACCTTATCTGGAATATTGTGACCAGTTCTGGAATCCTCAGCATAAGAAGGATATGGAGCTGTTGGAATGGTTCCAGGGGAGGGCTGGAAAGATGAGCAGAGAGCTGGAGCACCTTCCATACGAGGACAGGCTGAGAGAGTTGAGGTTGTTCAGCCTGGAGAAGAGAATGCTCTGAGGAGATCTTACAGCAACCTTTCAGTACCTGAAGGGGCTACAAGAAGGCTGGGAGGGTCTGTTTACAAAGGATTGTAGTGATAGGACTAGGGGGAACAGCTATAAATTGGAGAGGGGTGGATTTAGACTAGGCATAAGGAAGAATTTCTTCACAATGAGAGTGGTGAGGCACTGGCACAGGTTTCCCAGGGAAGTTGTGGCTGCCCCATGCCTGGAGGTGTTCAAGGCCAGGCTGGATGGGGCCTTGGGCAGCCAGATCTACTGGGATGTCCCTGTCCGTGGCATGGGAGTTGGAACTAGATGATCTTTAAGGTCCCTTGCAACCCATGCTATTCTATGATTCTGTAGTAGGGGTGTTAGTGTTGTTTTCCATGACCTGTCTATCTAGTCAGCACTGCCATTTTATCTGTTTTTCTACTAGTAAGTTGCTAAAAGAGGCTCAGAACAAATGGCTTTTGTGCAGGGAGCAACACAAAGGAAGGGGGAAACAAACTTATTTAGCCATTTCTGTAAATGTCAATGAGTTCAGCTAGATAATACTTTAGTTTTTATTCAGATATGCTGGCTTCCTGACCAGTATTTGTACAAATTTAATGGTAATAAAAGAGAGAGTGAAACGGGTGTTCTACTTGCTAAATTGCTACAACTGTTGCTGCAACAACTGAATTGCAGCAGGTACAAGCAATGGTTTGTGCTGGCATGGCTACCCAAGCTTCATAACTCTCAAACACAGAGGCAATGTGCCAGAAAGCCAGTGGTCACATGTAGTTATACAGGCTGTACATAAAATACCAGGTACCCTCTTGTTATCTAAACCAGAAGTGTGATAATGTAATTAAAAGGATGATTTCGCTGCCAAATTTCAATAATCCAGATTGAGAAACTATTAATCCCTCTATACGCATAATTTAAACTGAATCTGGATTGTGCTGTGCTTCTCAGTATTTCAAATGCCTCTAGTATTCTCTGTTTTGAACTGAATGTAGGATTAATTTAAAAAACAAAAATGGGGATTTTTTGTGCTATTTCTTTTTGAGGCTTAATACATGGCAATTCCTCCCTGCTCTCCCTCTCTCATACACTTACTTGATGAATTTACAAAGTAATTATCTGCACATAAATATGAAATAACTGCAGCTCTGTTTTTTTTCAACCGGAGTGGTCCATGCCTCTAGTGCACTGGTGTGTAGGTACCCCAGACTCTACTGATTCTCAAACTATTAGTGAATGAATCTCACGCTGAGCCTTCACAGCTGTTCTTCAGTTTCCATACCCTTAGAATGAAGATAAAGTATCATAGAAATGGAAAAGCTTTTTGGACAGCTTTGGATAGAAAGCATTAATAAATGGTAGTGTTTCCTACTGTATTTTTTTTACTAACTAAATCAGAGGGACTTGTCAGGTAATAATAAGTTTGAAAACTTCTTTCCAGCCTGAGACATTTCTCAGCCATTTTAGTGTGAGGCTGGAATAGGCAGGTATAACATAGTGTTTTAAGTACTTTCATAAACATATGAGAAGTAATGTTGCAAAGGATTGAATTGAAGGACACATGTTGTGTACCCAACTGCCAGGTCAAGGCCAGAGCTACTGGAAATTTTAACATAAATATTAATGTAGCAGGCACTTTAATTAGCTGTACCCTTCAATCACTAGTTGTTTGGCCCCTTGATCTCCATCTTGAGCCTTTATAGAATAGGATGACCCCTGCTTGTCAAGTCAGATTTCATTCAATTTATCTAATTACTTTTGGGATGATTTTGATACATGCTTCACAAAGTCCTAAGATTACTCTGCTCTAACTCCATTCCTGGTCTCAAATGCTTAATACAGGATGCAAAACGCGCATCAGACCTTCACCTTAACATATGTGCAGCCCATTGTTGACTCCTGCTCTTACTGCCGAAATAGCTGGGAGCAACTAGCCTTCATTTTTCTTGTTAATACTTTGCCTTTTCATTTCTGTCTTACTTCCTCCAAGGCTGCTTTTGCTCCACTGTTAACAGAAGAACTGAAAAAACTGTCTGAGAGTAGATCACTGCAGTAGATCTACCTTTAGGGAGGTGCTGGTTGATACTGGTACAAAATCACTTTTGTAGATATGTCTCTACCACACGGCAATTATTCCCAAGTGAGTAATCTGCAGTTATGGTTCCTTTGGTCTTTTCCAGCTTGTGGATTCCTCAATGCTCTCTGGTAACAATGCACATTTCAACTTAAAAGAAAATAAGGTCATTTTTCTTACCTGTCATGCAGATTCCTTAGTAGCAGTCCACAGACTTCAAGTTTTCTGCAAATGACAGGTTAGGAGTCTGATGTCCTATAACTTAAATACTAGATCTTATACAGTCTTCAGATTTAAAACACTGTTCTTTGATTTAGTCCTAGATGAAAATTGTTTGGTATAATATGCTGAATGGTAACAGTACATCCAAATACCCCTAACTTTAATACAGTTGACAGACCACCTTTATTTTCTAATGTTCCTCCTCACACAGGGTTTGAGCTGTTTTTAAGATGGGCCTCATGTGACTAAATTAGTGTTGGGAAGTGAAATGGAGAGATAAACATAGCAGAAAGGTAGCTGAGTCAGATTCACCACAAGGGTTAAAAAAATAGAAACCTTGAGAGCAAAGGGTGATGTATTGTGATATGCAACATTTCTTTTTTAATCCACAAGTGCTTGTTTCTAAAAATAACTAGTATTGGAAGGAGAACAATTTGCTTGCTATGAGGGGAAACAGGCCAGCTGATTAACAGGACACGGCAATTCTAAACAGTCTTAATCAGGAGGGGAAGCAGACCACGCTACTCAGCTGCAGCTCAAGGACAATTTAGAGAGAAGAGTGGCAGAAAATACTATCTATTATGCCAAACAGAACATGGCTAAATTATAAGGGACTATACCTTGACCATCTAGAAAAAAATCCAATAGTTATGGACACCTGGTCATAAGTTGTTGGAAGTTCAGAGCTTTTGTTTTGGGTCCTTCTGTTTCATTTAATGTTTTAGATGGTTTGTGTGAAACCTGAGGCTTTCAGGTACACTGGGCGGTATTTATTGGGATGCTGTGCTTGGCTGTGCTAACAAAATAACCGAAGTAACTTCCTGCAGAGGTTTCTGCAACCTGTTACAGGCGTGTGTAATTACTGGGACTGGATGTTTTCACATCCAGGTATTATGACTGCAGTCCTATTATTTACAGTAATTAAGAGGAAACAGCATTTTTTTGATGTTTATTGCTCCATTCTTATAAAAAAATTTTACTTTTTTGCCTCCTTTCCCCTTTTCTCCCTGTCCCCTGCCCCTGTTACACATACATACAGAGCATAACCCCAAATACCTGCACATATTTTTCCTAACGGAATATAGCTTTGGGAAGTGGTTGAACAGGCAGAAACTGAAATGAAAATGGTACAGATTCTTGCAAGTGAAACACATTTATCTCCAAAATGTATGAACTGTGATCTAAGAAGCCTCTAGCAACAAAGTCAGCGCACATCTCTCTTAGATGTGGTATTATTTCTGGTTTCTTTTGACACTTCATATTACTACAATGCTTTTTTAATGCATTAGTGGAGTAGAAGAAACTGACAGTAACATAAAGGGAGGGGTCCATAAACTGTCTTCAAGAGTCTTTTCAATTCCTAGTTATAGAGGATGTATTTCTGCTGTGATGCATCTATTTTTGTATTATGATATTTAGGTTGGTTTTGTAAGTATGAGTATTTTTATGTGTATTTACTGAATACAGTGCACAGAGCCTACTTGAATGTATACGTATTTTTGCATGAACTTCATATTTATTAAGACATGACAACATTTGCTGAAGTAGTTCTGAAATTACCTTCTCCATCCAGAGAGTCTTGCAGGGCTTTCTAAGCTCCCAGCTCCCATGGCTGGACTGAATTGTAGTCTGGACTACATGATTTTATTAATACATCATAGACTCATGTTTAAGTAGGAAATATAGTTTAATACAGTTTCTTCTTCCAGTTTTGTCTTAGATACATGGTGGCTGTGTGGTTGGGATGTCACTGTGGTACCTGCCATAGCTTAACAGTATATCTGAGACTGGAGATGAGAGGGAATAACAATCATGCTATGCTTTGGCACAAAGAGCTTTCTAAATGACCTTCTAAGCAAGAGTTTAGACCCCTACCCTTCTGCCTGTATTAAGCAGAAGCTTCTTACCTTTGTTCCCTGCTGACTTTGTTTCTAAGCTGTGGCTGTTGCAGAAGACAAAACTCCTTGAACTGTGGAATGCCCAGACATTGTATACTATATTTTTTTTCTTTTTGTCTAAAACTACTAAGCTGTGATGTAACTTGGGATCCTGAATAATATTCCTTCATTTATGGATCTCATTTATGGATCTAGAGATCTGGTGTTCAGTGCTGTGTAGTGTACTGTCACAGGAAAGGTTTGATTATTCATTGAATTTCTTTCTTACTGAATAAACATTAAAATCCAATGAAGAAAGTATTACTGGAGAGATAGGCAAGTGATGTTCGCAATATATGTATTGTCTGCAGGTCAACATTCAGGTCACCATTTTAATTTTAGTTTTTTCCTGACTTTGGGAATGAAAGATTATTTCAAAAAGCTTCTAAATTTTTTTTTTCATTACTTTCTCTTATCATGTAAGATTGGTCTACGCAAAAGCTGATACCAACAGCATTAAAAGTATTTTGTTGTTAAGTCTCCTTATGTTGGTCTTTCCTCTTGAAAGTCTTGCCTATACAAATAATATTGCTTCTGATGGCCTGTGAGCAAAGCACGCAGTTAAGCTGATAATGAACATAACTTGTCTTCAAGTGTTGATCAGGATAAACCATCTTATACTCCATACAGGAATTGTGGCTGAAACACAGTTAAAACCAGAGATTTCTTAGTACAGACATTACAAGCTTTGTTTTCTAACTGCAGACGTGGTCAGCTTTTCCAGTGAGTACTTACCTTCTGCTTCCTCTTGTGCTGTCTAGGAAGTGTCTCCAAAGCCCCTGGGGCTTTCCAGTGCTGCAAACACCACTGCGCAGGTGGAGGCAGAAGGACACATTCCTGGCTCCACAAGCAGACATCCCACAACCGATACGAACCACGTCCCCTTGTGATGGCATGTGCATTGCTTGAGTGATCCATTTTTTATGGTTTCTCTGGCAGCCCAGGTATTCGTGAAAAAAAGAAGATTCTTTTTTCACTTCTATACTTATTTGGTTGCCTTGGTAACCAGAGGATAATTCATCCAAATGCAATTGGATAGGATAATTGATATATTTTGAGGAATGCCTACAGGCAAAAATAAGGATTTGTCTGCCACCAACTGTTCCAGGCTTCAGAAAATATAAGGTTCAGCTCTGAAATAGGAACAAGTGTGTTTCCTAAGAGTCTGGATGTAGAGGTAATGCTGTCCTTCCTGGTGCCTGTGAGGGATCCTTGATGGACTTGTCTGCAACTTCAGTACAGATCAAACTGCATCTATGATTTCATTTGAATATTTATTTTAGACAATCCAAAGAGTTTAGAAAACCTCTGAAGTAATGAGTTCCCACTGTTGTTTTGTTTCTTTGTTCTATGAATGAAATGCCTTGCAGCAATCTTGGAGGCTTCTGTACAGGAAATTTGCATTGACACTGACGACCCATTGTTATAGATACTAATGACTATCAGGCATTAGGGCCCCTGGTTGATAAGCTGGTTCACTGTGCTCTAGTCTCCACAGAGAGTTTATGGATCTTGATCATCCAGTACCTGACATTTACTTAAACCACCTCATTTTTTCAATATCTCATTCATTAGCTTTCCTCAACGGCTTTGCGGGACACAATGTAAGACCTACTTCCTAGTGAATGAGAGGTTAAAATCTGACTGCTTTTGTCTCCTTCTGTACAGAGGCTGACAGAAAAGGGTATAAGAATGGCATGGGAAATTGGATGGGGAGAGTGCCTGTGGGAAGATTGAACAGATGACCCCAATGCCTTGAGACTTGCTGAATACATACTGGAGCACAGCTCTACCAGACTTTCTAACTAGCTAATTTTCTTCTCGTTATGCTAACCTCTTGAGAGCAATGTTTTTTCTACTAAGCTGTTCCCAGAGGACTGTTCTCTCACCTGACTCACACCTCCATGACAGGTGTGAGACATCTACGTACACAGTGTAGAAATGTATCACTGCTTCTACTAGTAGTTTCTTCTGCTCCCAAACAAGAAATAAAGCTGGCATCTAACTTAAACAGGGAATGTTCAGCTTGGTTTTAAGTCTGCTTATGTGAATTCATCAGAAGCTTGACAGTTTAATAACACTGCTGGGATATAATATCAATTATCCCAGACGTTTTATTAATTTAACCTTTTTCATTCTTGATATGGAATATGATCTCAAGAAAATTCTCCATTCACTTTAAACTAGCTATGAATCAGGTAGAGCTGAGAAAGATATCTACTCCTGGAGAGGGAAACTATAACTTCTCAAAGTTTCCCAGGAATATAAATTCCAGTGGTGATAGATCACAAGGTCAATATGATTAGAAATAGAAAATATTTACTTTCTTATAGCAAGGCACCAAACGCTGTCTGCTTTCACCTTGAGGACCCTAGAAGGAAAATGTTTCCAGAAAAAGAAAAGTTAGAGCCCTAATGAAAACAGAAATATTTTTCATTCCCTCAAGACAGTGTTTATTGTGTTAGTATACAATCCATCAACAGCAGTAAATAGACTCAATAAATACGGTAGTCGTCTAACACACTTGGAGATTTTGTGCTAAGGGAAATATGATTTTCTTTCTAGCAGAAGACAAGATCTTTCTTTAGTAACAGAGGAGGACAGACTGAATGGATAATGTCTGTTCTCGAATTCTTATAGTAAAATTTGCAACTGGTCAGCCATTGATAATCCTTCTAAAGTTATCTATGCAGTGCTACAAACTACATGAGCCTGAAAACTCATGGTTTGCAGAATTCACAAGTAAATTCTCAAGCCATGTCAATAGGTTATAGTCATTCATTTATTAAGGAATATGTTCAGTTTAATCTGGTTGAACAATTATGAGTTTATCAGTAAACACTTAAAAAAATACTTCAGTTGAGGAACTACAGCACCAGAAAAATCTTCCAGACTAGTACAGAGGTAATAGAAATTCATAAATAATCTAGCCAATCTAAATAAATAAAAGCTTATTGTGTGGATTAATTTTTAAAATTTGCTTAGTTTTGTTCACATTTTCCCTTCCCTATCAGTCACAGAGCTTTCAGAGGAATACAAGAAGTGGAAGAACTAATAAGAAGAATAAAAAAAAAAAAAACAGGGCTTGACCTAGACACTATTAAAATAATCAAAGACTGTAACTCAATTATTGAGTATACAGATTTTTGCTAGGAAAAGATGTCTGGGTCTTTTGAACCTTGCTGACACAAGTAACAAGATATGGTGGCTGGTAGTTGAAGTTAAACAGAATCAGCCTTTAAATTAGATGTACTACTTTGGCTCAGAAGGTAACAAAACAGGTGAATTGCTGTCCAAAGGAAGCCTGAAGTCAACAGATTTTACTGTTTTTAAAATGGACTATGCAGGTTTTAGTTTAGGTTGTTGCAGACATCCTACATCCTCTCTATGTGTATATAAGCTGAATACCTGCATAGGTAATGTTGTCCACTCTGGCCTGAGAGTCTCTGAAATTGTTTTTCTGGCATTCTGAGAAGAAGATGAGGTAGAACAACCATCCTCACTTCTCTCAATGTCCTTGAACCCTTGCAGTTTTACAGTACAACTATCATCAAATCTCATCATTCAGGCTTTTACACTTATGCTTTGCCCAAGTCTGGGGAAAGGCAAAGGAGAACAGCTTGCTCTTGCTCTTCCTCCTCATGTGCAATTTGCTTGAATGTACTCTAGAGTGAAGTTTCTTTATTTATTTGAATTATTAGAGATTGCCTGGACTGTGGTGAGCACTAATGCAGTAGATAGTGGCCACATGGCATCGTGGCTGGCTGATTTATCTTGTTCATATGTTCAGGGTCATGCTGAGTGTCGGATTTAGGGATTTTTTCCATGAGCTGGATTATGTGTGGTTGTGGATTTTTTTCCTTTTCTGTTACATGTTGGATGATTTATCTGTCAGATCATTGACTACATGTTACCTAATCAATTCATTGAAGGTTGTGCATGGTTTTTGGAGCCAGTAAGATCTAAGCTGAAGAGGAGTAAAATGACCAGGTTTAACTAAGGTTTGGGGATTTAGTACAGGGTATGTGTGTGGAACATTCAGCTGTGTAAGGGACAAGAGGTCAAATTAGACAGTCTAATTGTTCTCTACAGACTTAGAGTTTAGTAAGCTATAAATGCATTGTACAATACGCTTGTCTGAGCTGAGGTGCCAGGCAAAAAGATGGTTGGCCATTGCAGTTCATACAGCTCTTTTCTGTCTGGCAGAGAAAGCATGTCTACAAATGGGATTTGCACTACTTTGAGCTGCTGTAACTGGTACAGATAAGTCACTCATGTGGATGTGTCCTTCGCTTATTCCTGTTGATTTTTCCCTTGAGTTAAAATAAATAAAAGAGGCTGCCTCTTACTGCTGTTGAACAGCTCTCTCCTAGAGAAAGCTGAGAGATTTGGGAACAGCAATTCTTCTTAACTACTCTAGATGTTTTTCTAGAAGATGAGGTGATCTGTAAAGAGGAAAAGTGAATGCTGGAGCTAGTGACTGTGACCACAAGAGGAGACAGAGACAAGACGAAAGCTTTGCCATTATTTTCTCAGGCCCCACATTTTTTGCTGAAAACCTCTCCTGTGGTGATTGCCAATCACTGCCTATATCCATTGTTCGTCAGGGTGGAAAGCAGTTGTTCTCAGCCCTGTAGACAAAAGTGGAGGAGACCTTTAGCAAAGGCAGTGATAAAGGGTAGTGGAAAGCAACATATATTTTCAAAGAGATTTTGATCCTTGGAGAAGTGAGGTCAGCAGAACTGCCACCTTGGATTTCTGGAGGGCAGACATTGGCCCGTTTAGGAAATGGGTCGACAGAGTCCCATGGCAGGCAGTCCATGAATGGCAAAGGAGTCCAGGAAGGCCGGATGTTTTTCACAATGGAAATCTTAAAGGCATAGGAGCAAGGCAATCCCCATCCACTGAAAGATAAACTAGCAGGGAAGAAGACTTCCCTGACTGAACAGAGAGCTTTGGCTGGAACTCAGAAAAAAAAAGGAAGAGTTTGACCTTTGGAAGAAGGGGCAGGCAGCTCAGGAGGACTAGCAGGATGTTGTGACGTTATACATGGAGAAAATTAGAAGGGCAAGAGCCCAGATAGTACTTAGTCTGACTACTGTGGTAAAGGACAATAAAAAAATTTCTATAAACACATTAGAAAAGAAAGGGGTGCTAAGGAGAATCTCCATCCTTTATTGGTGAGGGGGGGAGTTAGTGCTGATGACAAAGGATGAAGAAAAAGTTGAGGTACTTAATATCTTCTTTACCTCAGTCTTTACCAGGAAGACATATTGTTCTCCAGGTACACAGCACCCTGAGCTGGAAGACGGGGATCAGGAGCAGAATGAAGCCCCCATAATCCAAGGAGAAATGGCTAGCAACCTGCTATGCCACATAGATACACACGGTCTGTGGGGCCAGATGGGATATTCCCAAGGATGCTGACAAAGCTGGTAGAAGTGCTCACCAAGCCACTTCCCATCATTTATCAGCAGTTTTGGCTAAATATGTAGGTCCCAGTTGACTGGAGATTATCAAATGTGATGCCTATCTACAAGAGCTGGAAGGAGGATCCAGGGAACTACAGGCCTATCAGTTTGACCACGGTGCTAGGAAAGCTTATGGAGCAGGTCATTTTGAGTGCTATCATGTGGCATGTACAGGACAACCAGGAGATAAGGCTCAGTCAGCATGGGTTTATAAAATGCTTGACTAGCTTGGTCTCTTTCTATGACAAGGTAACTCACTTATTGGAGGAAGGGAATTGCATGAGAATGAAAACTGGAGCATCTTATCACACAGAAATCTTACCCTGAGAAACAACACCATGCTTGCCTGTTGCTGTAAAGCTAAAGAGCATTGTTCTTCCTTCCTCCCTTGGTAATTTCAGAAGAGTTCCTGACATCCAAATGCTCCCCACTGCCACAGCACAGAACGATTTCAAGCTAAATATCAGGACACAAAGTCTGTTATCTCAGAAAACATTTGACGTATTGTCATGGGCTATATTACGATCTCCTTAAATGCACATATTTGACAAATATTCATTTGTGAATGGATAGTTTTACCACTACTTTCAATTTAATCTTGCTGTAAAGGAGCACATTATTGATAATGCTGGGTTGTGTGGTATGTGAAGTTAATACAGCATACCTATTATTTTTTCATTACCCCCCCATTCCAACACATTTGAAGCTGATCACTAATTTCCATAGCAGCCTTTTAAACGGAATTGAGTTTCCTGGGAAGCTGGTAGAGCTGAAGCTTAAAGAAACTTACTGTTTCTTCAAAGATGAATAGTAAACCAGTTTTTGAAATCCAGTTGTGCTGTCTTCCTTGCTCATCTCTCACAGTGGAAAAAGCCCCTGACCCTCTTTGGGGATCCTCTTCAAAGAAAGTGAAATATGAACCACACACAAAATTGTAGCCTTCATTGAATTATTAAAATAGCCTACTACTCTCTGGCAGCAGGGTCAGAAATCCTCATTCCTACTCCGTATTTTATCTTGCCAGGCTTTCTGTCTCTTACTACAAAATCTGTAGCTGTCAAGATTCAATATAGCACCCGAAAGGACTCCTGACCACTGTTGTTATAGTTGTATTGCATTCCTTGATTGCTTTGGAGATGCTGTAAAATGAGGGATAATATTTGGAAACTTACTAAAACAAAGTCAGAGGTGGCAATTTGAAATGAGAGAGTCCTTGACTCTTTTCCAAATGCTTTCAGTGTTTCTGTCTTCACTCTATAATTTCCCACTGTGCAGCAGATGTATTTTTCTTTAGGATCAAGAGAATGGTCTCAATTTTATTTCAGGGGAATTTGTGTGTGTGTGTTAGAAGTAGAATAGAAGGAATTCACTTGCTCTGCAAGGAATTTTTTTTTTTGCAATACTGCAGAGCAAAAGCTGTAGAAAACATCCTGCCTGTGGACTACCTACTTCTGGAAGTCTATTTAAGAGGAATTTACAGTGTGATAAAATTACGGAAATGCTAACCTTATAATTAGGCATGTAGCTCTAGTGGAGAACTCCTGGATTACTGGATGTGCTGCAGCTGGGCAACCAGATCACGTAAACTCCACCAACAGCTGATTAAGCTCTGCTTGAATCTTGCTTTCCTTTGTAGTTTTTATTCCTACCTGAAGGCTACATCAGGGCCTTACTGCTTCCAAGGCTAGAGGGGTGTTCCTCCATGCCAGGTGCCTTCTCTTATGTGTTCTTTTGAAATTTAGTGCTAACTTATGCAGCTTGTTTTTGTGCTAATATTTTCTTTTTTTGATGGCTCCTTTTCCTTTATCTTTTCTCTTTTCCCACTGCTTATTGCCTCTGTTTTTATAGACAGTTATTCCCTCAGTTATCAAGCTGTGAGACAAAAAGAGTCATATCTCTTAGGCAATATATATGCTACTCATGGGATATCTCCTCTGTGTTTCCCTCCCCTGTTCAAGCTAGAAAACGAGTTGCAGTATTTCATGACTATCCCAGACATCTACATTGCCTTCCCATGGAAACCAGGACATAAGGAAAAAATGGGGAAAGCAAGGCATAATATGAAAGTAGGACATGATGGCAAATGGCTCGCAAGCTGAATACATGAAGCATGCTTTAAGATCCTGCTGTACAGATATAACTTAAGTTTCTTTCAACAGACTGAATGATAAGGGGATGGGGAGAGTAGTAAATAGCACCTACTCCTTGTAGATTTCATGATCTTGAGACATGGTACAGATCAGATAGATCTTACCAGTGCTTTGTAAGTAATTTGAACAGGTTTTTGCACCTGCTCGAAACATCTTGCCTGGTGCACACTCTGACTCTTTTACATTTGAATTCTATTGGTAGTTCGTCACTATCTAGGAATTTCCATCCATCTCAGATTTTCTTCCTCTTTGGTTATTCCTAATTGATATATTCACAGCAAGAACACTTGACCTGCATGCATGACCTTGCCCTTGGTACAAATGGCTTTTATCTCGTACATCTCACTCCAGTTTTCAAGGTAATTCAATTATTTTTCAATAACAATATTATCTTCCTCTGTATTGATGCCTTCATGTTCTGAGACAATAGAAAATGTTAATATTGCTATCACATTTTTGCACTAGATTCATTAGAGAAAATATGAATCAAACTTATTCTAAGTCATAGTCCTGAGAAACTGCTTATTAATTATCCTTTATCTCCAGGCTTCTAATTTCCTTGTAATCTCTCCCTTAGCTAGTACTTCCCCTAATTTAGAAACTAAAGATTAACATAATATTAAATTGTAACTTAACAATTCCTTTCTCATTACACATTGTACTAAGTATTGTACCATTGCCCAGGTACATTGAATCAGCTGCCTCTTCTCAGCCTTAATAACTACTTCCTTGTTTGGTCTTGCATGTTTTTCGTTTAGTAAACCTGTGCAGCATTTTCTTCTGCTTTCTTCTATGTCTTTAGCTGTGCTTTCCATCAAAGTTTGTTCTAAAAACCTGAGTACAACTGTAGTCAGACTAGTGAACCTCTATTTAATCACGTTATATATCTTCGTCCTTTGCTGTCTTCTGGCTGTATGACCTACTGGAATATTTGGCAATGAATTCTATGGAGTGGACCTGCAACTTCAGAAGCCATTTCTTTTTGGGGCTTGGAGGTAATTCAGTCTCCTGCAAACTGGAAAACTTGGAGGTCTTCAGTCTTTTTCTGCTCTAACGCAATACTTTTGGTTCCTGTTTTTGTTCTTTTTAGCCTCTCTTCCCCCACTCTGTGTTTCCATTTTGCTTGATATAACTGACATGCTAGCACTTGGAGTTTGGTTTAAACTGTGGTTATGTTTAATCTCTATCCTACTCCAACAATTTCAATATCTGACCCCACTTTCTTTTTATTTTTGTGCCTCAGCATTATATTGCTAACTTTTAGATTGTTTATGCCCAGTCTAATTGTTCTTGACTTCTAACAAAACTGCTAACAAAATTATTCCTGTAAGGTTTTGACTTCTGTAACTTTGATTTTACCTTTTAAAATTCCTGGCACAAGAAAGACCATGGCATCAAAGCAGTTGTTTTTTGTTTCTGGTTAAAAAGATGCCATGTCACATTACTGAGTTTTATCTGCCGGCATGTTGTGTTGGACGTGTTAACCTGTAGAGGGTTTACCTACCCTTCCCTGAGTTTTCTGAGGATTCTTTGCATTACTCATAAGTATTTTGACAGAGTTCTCCAGCATTTTGTTGAGAGGATAGAGAGAAGGAAAGCATAATAAACAGGATTTTTATGCCTATTATCAAATATAGCTCCAAATCCTCAAACTTTTAAACAACAAGGAAAACAAAAAGGTTTTCTTCTCGATCAGCTTGACTTCCTTAGTAGATTTGTTACTATTTATCATAGAATCATAGAATAATCAGGTTGGAAGAGACCCACTGGATCATCGAGTCCAACCATTCCTATCAAACACTAAACCATGCCCCTCAGCACCTTGTCCACCCGTGCCTTAAACACCTCCAGGGAAGGGGACACAACCACCTCCCTGGGCAGCCTGTTCCAGTGCCCAATGACCCTTTCTGTGAAAAATTTTTTCCTAATGTCCAGCCTAAACCTCCCCTGGCGGAGCTTGAGGCCATTCCCTCTTGTCCTGTCCCCCGCCACTTGGGAGAAGAGGCCAGAACCCTCCTCTCTACAACCTCCTTTCAGGTAGTTATAGAGAGCAATGAGGTCTCCCCTCAGCCTCCTCTTCTCCAGGCTAAACAACCCCAGCTCTCTCAGCCGTTCCTCATAAGGCCTGTTCTCCAGCCCCTTCACCAGCTTTGTTGCTCTTCTCTGGACTCGCTCCAGAGCCTCAACATCCTTCTTGTGGTGAGGGGCCCAGAATTGAACACAGGATTCAAGGAGCGGTCTTACCAGTGCTGAGTACAGAGGGAGAATCACCTCCCTGGACCTGCTGGTCACGCCATTTCTGATACAAGCCAAGATGCCATTGGCCTTCTTGGCCACCTGGGCACACTGCTGGCTCATATTCAGTCGGCTGTCGACCAACACCCCCAGGTCCCTCTCCTCCAGGCAGCTTTCTAGACAGACTTCTCCTAGTCTGTAGCACTGCACGGGGTTGTTGTGCCCCAAGTGCAGGACCCGGCACTTGGCCTTGTTAAACCTCATCCCATTGGACTCAGCCCAGCGGTCCAGCCTGTTCAGATCCCTTTGCAGAGCCTCCCTACCCTCCAGCAGATCAACACTTCCACCCAGCTTAATGTTGTCCGCAAACTTGCTAAGGGTACACTTGATGCCTTCATCCAGGTCATTGATAAAGACATTGAACAGGGCTGGACCCAGCACTGAGCCCTGGGGAACCCCACTTGTCACTGGCATCCAGCTGGATTTCACACCATTTCCCACCACTCTCTGGGCCCGGCCATCCAACCAGTTTTTCACCCAGGAGAGTGTGCGCCTGTCCAGGCCAGAGGCTGACAGTTTCCTAAGTGGAATGCTGTGAGAAACTGTGTCAAAGGCTTTACTCAAGTCCAGCAAGACCACATCCACAGCCTTTCCCTCATCCAGCAGCTGAGTCACTTTGTCATAGAAGGCGATCAGGTTAGTTTGGCAAGACCTGCCTTTTGTGAACCCCTGTTGACAGGGCCTGATCACCCGGTTCTCTTGCATGTGCTTCATGATAGCACTCCAGATCACCTGCTCCATGACTTTCCCTGGCACTGAGGTCAGAATGACAGGCCTGTAGTTCCCTGGATCTGCCTTGTGCTCCTTCTTGTAGATGGGCACAACATCAGCCAGCCTCCAGTCCAATGGAACTTCCCCAGTCTTCCAGGACTGTTGGAACTTATCTTCCAGTTGTTGGAACTTATCTTCCAGTTCACCATACATTCAAATAACTTCCAAGGAAGCAAAGTCCTGTATTTTAATAAAAAACTAGCTAAGACAAGGAGAAAAATAAAGGGCTTGTTGTTTTCTTAAATCTTAGCTAAAGCAAGCTTAATGGACTAGTCATTGTGTGGATGGAGAGAACAGGAGGAAGAAAGACAGGACAGTCCTATGGCTACCTGATCAAGTTTGCATATAAAAGATTTTAATTGGCCTTGATCCACCTTGCTCCAGTTTAGGACTTTGAAGACTTATTAAATCATCGTGTTTTCCCAGGATAAGATGATTTCCCAGTCAGTTCCAATTATCTTATTTGCATCCCTATACAAGCCTCATAATTAACAGTGATATAATTTTCAGGCTATTGTTGTTTATTATGTCTGTTGCCTAAGAGCACTTGGCACAATACAAGAGGACATGTGAAGGCACAGGAGAGAAAGGACGCAATCCCTACCCAATATGCTTGGGAATAATTAGGGAACGTTTCTTGAGAAATATGTTGAACTACAGTTTTGATATATATGTTGGTGTGGTGCATAAATTTTTATAAAGGCCTTCTTTCTGCAAAAGGACAGATTTTATCTTACATAAACACTCAATCCAATAACCAGTGAAATGAATGTCAAGGTTGACATTCAAGGCTCTGCAGGGTCTGGGGCAGGGCAGGGCTTTGGGGAGCTGGAGACCAGCCCTGCTGTGGTGTCAGTGGGGCAGAGGCTGACAGCCCTGGGGCTGACATGGGATCCTGGGCTGTGGGCGATGTGGGGAGAGCCCCAGGGGTCTGGGCAGAGCCAGTCAGGTTGGTCAATGCCCTCAGGGCCATGAAAAATACTGAGCCTGCTTGTGTGATATTTCTAGGCACATTTATTTGAATAAGCCATTTGGACAGATACTGTATATTAGAAATATAAAATAAAATTGTGGCAATTCAGTCCTATAAATGTGATTTCTGTAGTTTAGTCATCAGAATTTAGTGTATTTTCCTAAGCTCAGTGATACAGCAATAAGACTCATCTAGGTTCAGAAAATTGCATGGAACGACTCTGATCTGTGGTAAAAGCTATTAACAATTTAAATGAAATATAATCAGGATTTGGACACAATTACATGGAAATATCAGTGAGACAGAAGCTCCAATTACAGAAGCCTGTATTTACCATTGTAAGGGACTTAGAAGTAATGCTATTCTAAAACTGAACATAAGAGCTATACAGTTCAAACAAAATGATTTCCCTAGCTTATACAGATCCTAAATTTCATGAAATTCAGGCATATCTTATTATAGGTTTTGATCTTTCAAGAAAAAAAGTGACGAGAATGAGAATTCTTTTGCTTCCTCTTTTCTTGATACTCTTTATCCTGCTTTGCTTTGAGTTACAACTGTGACATTCAATTAGGTGTAGAAAATGTACCAGTTGATTTAACACAGAAAGAAAAAATGTGAATAATTTGTCATAAAAAAATACAATTCCTGTAGGATTTCAAGTCCCTACTTAATAATATAAAGCAGACTTTTTTTTGTTACTCTCATGCAACGATTTTGATGGGAATTTATAGGTATTAAACATAGCCAGAGGAGGGAGCCTCTAATGGGCCTATGAATGCAATGAAAACCTGTTGGGAATTAGAACAAAGTGAGAAACTTTTCAATTAAAGAAAAAAGCGAGCAAGCAGAGGCCTTTGTTGGGTCCTATAGATTTTAATGAAAAAGCCTTCCATCTAAGCACATTTATTGTAGCATCTTTTTCAGTGACTCAATGCAATGCCTCCATGAAATCCAGCCCGTGAAATACAGCTGGCACTGCAAGTGCTGCCCAAACTACCAAACACCTCTTCCTGCCTTCAAAACTGAGTCTCTCTCCTCTCCCTGTCACAACATAGCAGTGCAGGTCCGTCTTAGCTCAACTTTGTGCCCCTTCTCCCCTCCGTTTGTCTTCCTTTCTGCCCTTTTCCTTCCAGGCCTGTCCTGATCACAGCTCCTGTTGCCTACTTTATATGGCAGCAGGCTGGGATGGGGAGCTTGGCAAATGGGTGCTACTCAAGGGAGAGAGATGAAATGGAGGTACCATTTGTATCAGTCCAGATAAGCATGCAGGGAAGCAATCTGTGGGAGGGTTGTGGTCATCTAAGTCAGTTCACTTTGCTTTGAAGCACGCAGATACAGTGTTCTCTTCACATCCTCAAAACAACCTAATCTATAGCTGATGATCAGTCATTACAGCTGTTGAGGTTTTAACCACTCTCACTGCATGCAGCTGATTATAATATTTGAGCAAATTTTTACCTGAAATTACAGACTTCAGAGTAATTCTGTGTGTGTATGTGTTTGTGTGCTTGTCTTTTGTGACTATTGTAGCATTCTGAGTCTTCAAATTGCTACACCTATACAATCTTATAATGTGGCCATCACTTTCCTTTCTCCTTCAGCTTCCTCAGTCTGAGTAGAAAAATTCATGAAAGGATATAGAATCAAAAGTTAGAAGAGTCTGAAATCAGGTTGTCTATAGGATTGAAATTGTTCCTTTTCTGCTTATTGCATGTGTCTTTGTATTTAACTACATGGTCCATGCCTTCTTTTTCTTTCTACTGTTTAACCCTGATTGTTTACTGCCCAGTGTGGATTTGCTCTCTGGACTTGGTACTGAATTGGGTGTTGGGATGCAGAGTTCCTTGGAAAGGATAGTGTAGTTTCATGGGTAAGATAACATCAGTATGTCCTGAGGGAATTAGTCTTTTCTTCCTGCTATGGCCACAAAGATTCAGATGATGTCATGGAAAGTTACATGAACAAAACTTTCCATAAGTGAACACTCCCCCTCTTTTCCTAACTTTCTTTGTGCTTTCTGCTAGTTTTTTGTCCCAGTGCACATGTGTGCTGACATATACAACTGTACCTCAAGACAGTGGGACCAGTGCTTTCTGAACAGGTGAAGTCCTGCAAGCTCTCTGGAAAGCGTTGCTGCCAGGATGTCTACTTGGACACAAAAAAATCATTAGATTCTTTTGAGAATCTCCATGCCCTCATTTGCCATAAATGACAGGAGGCTCACCCTGCTTCCCCTTCACTTGGTGTAAAACTGGATCTAGAACATGGATAAAAATAACCAAATTGTGAGCAAAGTAGATTTCAGCCTGTCCCCCTGGACCTGCACTGGTATAATTCTCTTTGGAGACAAGACTGCTCTTTAAAACTCTTTAGTAATTTTTTTTCTGAATGGTTAAATGCATCTGCTTAAGAAACAGGTCTTCAGTTGAGTATACTTCTCACAGCAAACAGCCCCATTGCACTGAAAGTGCTTTCTTTTCTGTAATGCGTTAAAGTTCAGGAGGTTTTATTCAATAGCAATGCTTGAATGCATTCTTTGATGCACTCTCGGAGACTCCTGGATTGCCTACAGCTTGCTATGCTACTTTTCCAGCATCTATCAGGGTGGTTGAAGTCCCCGAGTAGGATGAGAGCTTGCGAGTGTGAAGCCTTCTGTCACTGGAAGAAGACGACTTCATCAGTAGGCTTTCCTTGATCTGATGGCCAGTAGAAAAGACGAACCACAAGGTTCCTTCTGCTGCCTTGGTCTTTTATTCTGACCCACAAGCTTTCAGCCTGTTCGCAGCTACTCTTCAAAGACAGCTCTTCACACTCTATTCATTTTCTGATACAGAGGGCAGTGCCTCCACCCCTCCTTTCCAGTCTGTCCCTTCTGAACAGCCTGTAGCCATCAATAGACACACTGCAGTCTATGGGATTCATCCCACTAAGTTTCAGTGATGACAACCAGATCATAGCTTTCTAGTGGCACAGTAGCTTCCAGCTCCTTCTGTTTGTTGCCCAAGGTTCAAGTGTTCATTCAGAGAAACAAAAGTGATTTTCACTGCAAGCTTTCTTTTTGCTTGCCAAAAATTCAGGACAGACAGGGACAGAAAATAGGCATAGAGGAAACAAGCTTGGTGGACTTTTGATTTTAGAGCTGTCAGTAGTGGTTAAATGCTTAAAAAAAATCTAATTCTTGTTTTGTTACATAAAACACTCATAATTATCTTAACATATATAACCATAATTCAGTGAACAGCAATTAAACAGAAGCCTTCTACAAACTGGCTCAGTGATATGAAAGGACTCCTTTAAGCCTTTCCTCCTTGGCACATGAATGACTACCTGTAAGAATGAGCAATTTTGTCTCAAGCTAAAGGGTTAAGATCCTGTGATCAAAAACTGAAACAACTACTGTCATTAATGAAGTGGCATTGAAGAGGGATTATAATCTTTACCAGTGAGGTCAATTTTGCTCTCATTTTGCTCTACGGTTCTCACACTGATAAGTTGTTTTAATATCAGTTTTTATTCCTTTACTGCCTGGTTGTGATCAAAGTCTTAACATGCAATAAAAGAATTTTCTGCAAAGATCCCCTCCATCTGGTGCTGGACGTTTTCCATTTCCTATTTGACTGGAAATCTTTTCCAGGGCTTTTTCCTGCATACAAGAGTCATCTGATAGAAAAACTGCTTTCAAAACTTCCAGAGGAAATATTCATTTGACACTTGTTCTTTCTGAGAATACAGGTACCTGTTTAACCTCTACCACATGGGGTTTTATTTTCCTTTTGTTTATTTGTTTAAAGGGATGTATCTAAGATATAATGTTCAAATCCACATCTTGGATATTTCCAGAACTTGCAGCTCAGTGTTTCGCTTTATTCCATTCCTGAAACAGAATTGTATTTTCCTGAGTGGCAAGTAAGTAAGGACCCTAAGGATTAGGTGTCAAAACCTTAGCTTTAAAAGTACGTGATACAACTAGGAGGTAGTTTCATTTCATAATAAAATTTTTTGTTTGCTTTCATTTTATAGTTTTATATCTCAAAGAATCAGGCATGAACTAGTTCTCAAATGCAGATTTCTTCTAGCTGCTGTAGATAATCAGGTATCAGTTAAAAATCATAGCACTTCTCATGTTTATCCTTTGAATCTGTCATCTTATCCTGCTGTGCTTGAAAGTGGAAATAAAGCTCTTTCCAAGGGTCCAGTTAGATGTTCGCAGTCTGTTGCAAGTGTTACAAGCCTTTCACCTTAGGTTCACAGTTTTGCCCAGCTGGTGACAAGTATCAATTAGTGTTCACCTTTCACTAGCTGATATGCCTTTTGAATGTAAAAGAAAGGAAGAAAAAGGGCTTGAAAATGTTGCTATTTTTATTTTCTGAAAGCACTGTATGAACATGTCTGTTACAGAGGAATGAACTGCTACTGTCTGAGCTTCTCAAAACTCACTAAAATCATCTTAGCATGCTGTACAACAGACAAGGCTTTTCAGTGTTCAGTTCTTCTCACTGAAGTGTTTTCCTTCCTTGGCTCTCAGCCACAGATTAATAGTCTGTAACCAAGTTCACTCTCAAAAATGTCAAATTTAATTGAAAAAGGAAAATCAGAAAATAAAAAGTTATCTATCATGACTCCTTTGGGTCCCACTCTTACAAGCTTTGCAGGTTCCTCTGCTTCATTAACCAACCCTATGTTGGAAAGCTAAGCCTTCACTATCCCCAGTGCAGCTTCAGCTTGGAGCCTCTGGAGCACAATTCAACCGTGGCTACACCAGAGGAATCCAACTAGGTTCAGTTTTGGCTCACAGGCTGCACAGAGCAATAACAAAGGCCTTTTGTGCCCTCCCTCCCCTGCTTTGCCACTAAGCTAAAGAAATGCAATACCATGAGTCACGTGGCTGAGAACGTAGGCTGCTATCTACACCCTATTATTTCTAGTTCTTAACACTGTGCATTCCAAGGCAGGGTTGGAATGGAAGGTGCCAAGCATAGAGGTACAAGCAGCAGAGATCTTAGAGGAAATTGTGGGTAGAATATGCTGAAAGTTTTACCAAGAAATGGAGGATTAAGGAGGAAGCATTTGGTTTAGAGCCTTCTGGTTTGCTCTGCTTTGGTTGAATCAAAGCAAGAATTGTGAAAGTGCTGGATGTCTGTGCTGGTAAGCTGGGAATCCAATCAAGTGCTGACCCCAGCTAACTATGTAACTCTAGAACTGAGGGTTGGGAGCTATTAGTTTCTACTGGTCTACAGAATTGTCTGCCTGGTCAGTTTTACCACATGCATGACCTCTGAAACAGGTAAGAATGTCTAAACCACCCATTCTTACGTGAATTCACTGAAGAGCAGAACACGAAGTTTTTGGCTCAAGTTCATGCTGGGAAAAACTGTTAAAGCAGAGAAGTCTGTCTAGGAAGCAGCTGTTTATAGCTGTTGTGAATGTGCACCACTCCCAAGTTCTCTTTGATAAATAACATATGCCCTCAGTTATTAAAGCTTTCCAATGCTTTTCTTTGATTTTGAATCCAGCAGACTTAAGAAGTCTTGTCTCTTACAGCAAAAAAATTTGCTGTACGCGAACTTGGTGTTGTGGTAACAGTGCCTTGGCAGGAGACTCAGTATACAACAGAGTGCTACCCTACCCTGGGAGGGTCTCTTCAGGTGGGCATTCATTTGGCTGCTGCATGTGGATGCCAGCAGAATCCAAATGATCCCCATTTCTGGCCTGCAGGTAGAAAACTGTTTTGATCTAGAAAGTAGCAGAGTTGATGATTATCCATTCAGAGGGATCACACATACACAAGGCATTTCAGTGGGTTTTCTTAAAGTTATTATTTTGCCTGTGACATCTGCAAGAATTCTTTCCATTCCTCTTCTGTGTTTTATCTCCGAGGGAGGTAAAAAGCAGCAGAGAAACAGCTGAAACCAAGTTAAAAAATTGACTTCTCAGTCCTATGCAGGTGTGGAGTGGGTCCTCAGTATTGATGCATGCCATAGACTTTTCCTGCCTCACACAATGCTACAAAACTGCAGAAAGGAATTTTGTAGCTGGAGCCATTATTAGAATGTATTACTTGCCTGTTTACTGTTGAATGTGCTGTGCAGTACAGATAAGATTTTAAGGCAGTAAGGCTTGTGCATGTGGGGAATTCATTAAGAAAAGTATTAATTTCCTCAGAAGTCTCCATTTATTTATTTATTTATTTATTTATTTATTTATTTATTTATTTATTTATTTATTTATTTCGGCTTCACACTGATAAAGAGATGAGAGCACTTGGTACAGACACAGGAGGTCACTCTTAGGTAGTACATTCAGAAATGCAGCCTGCACTGTTTTTCCACCCAGACTTTTCCCCAGGCATTTCTGCTAGAGAGTGGGAGACTATTTCTGTTGGGAACCAAACTGGGTTGATAGGGAGGGTCCTCAGCAAGGAGCCTTAGGACTTTTTCCAGTGCTGCCTAAAACAATAAGACCAGACTTGGCACAAACTAGGGCTTGTAGGACATTTTTAGTAGGTGGAAGAGTGCCTAAACAGAGGTAAGGCCCTCACCTGTGAACTGTATTCTTTGACTGTATGAGGGAGTACTAGGCTGTTGTTGTCAAATTGCCCTTATCCCTTAGGACTGGAGGCGATGCTGATTAGTGGTTTAAAATCAGAGTAGGGTAATGAAGTTCTCACAACTCTGTCATTGACTCGCCTTAGGCCAATTGCCTCACTTCCCTTACTACTAATTTTCCCAAGCTGTAGATGGTGAATAGTCATATCTGTATATTTTCAAAGTCCTTTTGAGATGTTAGGCAATAGAAACTGAATATTATCCATGAGATGAGTGTAGCACTGCCTTCCTGAAGGCGGGCAGTGTGTTTTCTCAGCATGCCCAACACCTGTAATGTGTAATGGACTGCCTTTTTCTTAGTTTCCACATGTTAATCTCGTCTTCTAGAAGAAGTAGGTTTGCAACGTTCACTTTTCCTTAGCTCTAGATGTTCTAACCACTGTAGATGTTGCTTGGTCTCCTCACTTACCTGAGGGTTGAGTGTTGCTAGTAAAATCAGGCTTTGACTTTTTATCTTCGTCATAGTAGTTTAAAGTAGTTGATCTCAAGGCATTTTTTGTGAGAACAGAAAAGAGCCTGCACCAATGACAGTTGTGATGCAACACTTGCTCATAGCTATAAAGAACCTGCTGCAAACTCCCAGGCAGTCCTCATACTCACAAAGAACTTTGTGTTTTCAGCCACTTCAAAGAAACGCTGTATTCCAAGCAATGCAAACAATTCAGCCAACACTCAGCCTGAGTCTTCTCATATCAGGGGGGAAGCTAAAGTTTACATTAACAAAATTAGGATCACTTTTACAGAAGTTTGTTGGAAAAGGTGGGTAACTATTTTCAGTAAAATAATCATCCCTTTTAAAGCAGTGCTAGATAGAAGCTGGAAAACAGCACAGAAATCCTACAAAAGACAAATAAAAGGCAGATTCCTGGAGAAAATAGTGCTGGGCCCTGCACTTGGGGCACAACAACCCTATGCAGTGCTACAGACTAGGAGAAGTCTGGCTAGAAAGCTGCCTGGAGGAGAGGGACCTGGGGGTGTTGGTTGACAGCGACTAAACATGAGCCGGCAGTGTGCCCAGGTGGCCAAGAAGGCCAATGGCATCTTGGCTTGTATCAGAAACAGCGTGACCAGCAGGTCCAGGGAGGTTATTCTCCCTCTGTACTCGGCACTGGTGAGACCGCTCCTTGAATCCTGTGTTCAATTCTGGGCCCCTCACCACAAGAAGGATGTTGAGGCTTTGGAGCGAGGTGGTTGAATCGCCTTCCCTCGAGGTGTTTAAAGGAGGGTGGACAAGGCGCTGAGGGGCATGGTTTAGTATTTGATAGGAATGGTTGGACTCGATGATCCAGTGGGTCTTTTCTAACCTAGTGATTCTATGATTCTATGATTTTCGAAGTTACACTGAAGGGCATTTTTCAATTTGAACAACTTCATAAAGCCTGTGAGAACAGTCTTCGTGCCTTTATAGAGAAACACCAGTATGAAATCTTATCAAAGACTGGGAGAACTAAGTAGAATTCATTTATATGACTGCCTACTTTCCAAACTCTTTAAATGTTAAGCACCCTAAAATTAGTTGGCAGCCCAGCTCAACATTAGGTCTGTAAAGAATCTGTAATTGATCCTAAAACCCACAGAAGGGATTGGAGGAAATTAGTTACCAGAAACTAATAATGGTTTCCTAATGAATGAGAAATGCAGCTGTCTGAAACCACGGAGAATCTCCCTGGTGCCAACCAGGTGACAGAAGCTATAGAAACAGATGTGTTTTCAAGGTATCTTTGCAAGACACTATATGGTTATGAGTCAAGGCAGCAGTCTGTGGTCTGCAAATGTACCGATAGATCTGTACATTTGGGGTTGTAGGGCAGTCTCAAATTCACCTTTGAAGAGGGAAGTCTGAGTCATCAGGTGTTGCTGAGGAAGCAGGAATTACAAGGAGTATCTTAGTTCAAGCACATAGTTATCCAAGCAAAAATCTCTTAAGAGAGGCTGGTATTTCCTTCAAGTTGCAGTTAATGTTGCTTTCTATGAGTATGTTGGGCACACATAAGGACTTGAGATGTCTTTCAAAATTGCTGGTTACAGTAATAGCTACTTTCTTTATTAATTATTGGAGAAAGAATGAATTCACTTCTCTTGCAGCTTTTTAATAAGGAAATATCAGCTGTCATTGAAGTACTAGCAGCCCTGTTATTCTAGTGTTATTCTGACACAGCATGTGTTCATCTTCCTTCAAGGCTTAAAGCTGTTCTGTTTATCAAGCAAATCAGCAAATAAGTCAAAGCGCAGCTCTAAAACTGAAGCAGCCTTATCTACAATACAGGAAATAGAATTCTGCTGCTATTTTATGGCACATGGGGCCATCAAAGAACATTCTTTATCCAAATCAGATAAGTTTTACCAATAGATCAGTTCACAGTACATTATGGAGAAAGGTAAACGTACGTGAAGGTGCAGGAAAAGGTTCCGGATTTCAAATCTAATTTGCTTCTGCTGTGACGTGTCACAGTTTCAGGAAGAAATTTATCAAAAGAACTGAATGAAAACAAATCTACAACATTCCTTTATAATCCAAATGGAAACAGTGTTTACAAATCTTTAGGTATTCATAGGAGAGAAAGTATTCTTATTAAAGTAAAACAATGAAAGAAAACAAGGATAAGTGATGCTCTTTAAATAAAGTCTGAAGCCTTTTCTACATGGAATTGTGTTGGGTTTTTGGTGTGTGGTTTTTTGATTTTGTTTGTTTATCTTTTTAAATTGTATCACATTTAATCCTGTGATGATGCTAGTGGATCTAGAGAGTCTGCCCATTCTGTTTACATTGCGTTAATTCCCAATGAGTAAGAGAGAGATCCATAGAGCTCTGGAGTTTCTCGAAATAATTGCATGACATCCTGTCCATCAGATTTTGCATTCTAGGACATTTTTCATTGGTGGTTGCTACTAGAACCTGTTGTATTTATCAGTCTTGTGGTCAAATTAAAAAGATCGCATGATTCCTCTGGTACTATCTCCTTGTTCAGGTGGTTTTAATGATTTCACCACCATTTTCACGTTGCCTAAGGACACATCAAAGGTCTGTCTAAAAAAATATCCTATTCGCAGCAGTGACCTGATCATTTTGCCAAGGGAAAAATATAAGAACAGGGAAAGAATACACTGCCAGTTATTCAGCATATTCTTCCAGATTATTTTGTGTGTTGTAGTGTTTTTATACTGATACAGTCTTTTCACTTTTCGTCAAGTAATATGGATGACAAACACAGGCAGAGAATTATCTGCAAAATGACAGTAACCAGCAATGGCTATGGAACAGCAGGATCTGAAAGGTGTTTTTGCTGAGAGCAGGTCATCCGAGAGTGTCTATGGCACAAGACCAGCTCAGGTTCCCTGTCAGCAGAGGGAGATGTCTATCATCTGCCTTCCTGATACTTATTGCTCCAGAGAGATACTTGTTGTTGCAGACCAGTTTAATGCTGGGTTTCGGCTGTAGCCACTGATGATAACAGTATTTAAGAGAGTGCCCTGTTCTCAGTTTTGCCACACCAGGTACTACAAAGGACATCAAGTGATAGATTTGCTGTACTGAGATTCCAGTGAAACAGGTCACTGATGGGACCTGGCTACCAGACTCTCGAATGTTTTCAAGTGCTTAACACCCACTGAAGTTGCCTGCTTATTTGTTCATATGAAATTCCAAAGCATAATCTAAAATTAAACTTCTGGTGGTGTCTGTAGTGAAAGTTAATTAGCACATCTCAACTTGCCCACCAATATCACTTTCATTTGGCGTTAAGAGCAAGTTTAGCACTCAAGTCTCTTTTTTTCATAGCAAACAGCCTGTGCTTATTATCATATTAAAGGAATGCCACTGGTTAAATCAAGCAATGAATATAAATAGCTGTATTACTGCCATCAGGCATCAGTGTTTATTTAGTGGATGTGAATCATGCGTGCCTCTTTGATCTGGCTTTGACTAAGCCATTGCTGTTTTCATATAAAAAAGGTTATTTGCAAACACTGAAGAGTATCGTATACATTAAACATGGAACTAATCAATATGGAAGGCTCTCTGCTACTTTGACAACCCTGTGTGCTGCCACCGTGTCTTTAAGTGTTTTGAATTTCTCTGTGAATACCTGGGTCCCTGAAGATGCTCTCAGCTCTTTCCTTTAGACTAGAGAAGATCAAGATTGAAATCTGAGCCCCACAGAAATCAGTGGCCATATCACTTTAAGTCCCTGTGAAGGGTACGTATCTGGCAACAGAGAGGACAATAACAATCAAGGACAACACTGATTTATTTGTGGACTAGTTTGATTACAGTGCAGGCAGGAGAGTATTTGAAAGAGAAATTTGTTTGTACATAATCAGATAAGCAGATAGACTCAGACCTACTTGTGCTCATTACCCACACTGAACTTTTTATTATATTTTGCTAAAACAAAGCTCCTGTGTTGAATTTTAAAATTGAACCCTCATGCTTTCTCTTAAACTATATGCAGACTGTTATGTGCACTGGAAAACAGATGGTAACCCATAGGTATGGCCAAAGCAATGTTATCACAGCCATTGTGGTAAGCAACTTAGAATGGGACTCACTCTGATGCCAAACATTAACCTGGGCAAAATATGGTCTTTATTCAACCATGAAATGTGACTGACCTCAAATGCTCTCCAGCAATGGAACTGGGGATGGAAAAAAAAAAAAGTGGAAACATAGTAGAAATACCCAAACAATTAGGTGATTTCTGAGTCCAAAGTGTGCATCACTCCTTCCCTTTCTGTTACTTCTACTATAACACAAGGTCATATATAAGTTTTAGGATTCAAAGGAAAGATAGACTTCAAAGCTTGGGAAGATTTCATTCGTATGTTTGTAGTAGTCTCATATTAGTTTTGCATCATCTGGGATTTCTTTGTTATCATTTAATGTAATTTTTAATATTAATTTCCTCTATGTTTATCTGCCAGTGTTGTAGAAAAGGAGTTTTTTAAATACTTTGGAATGATAACTGTTCTAGGAAAGCATAGTGGACTGCTAAACTATTTCCTTTACAGTCTCTGGTGTGTTACAATGGACTGAATTACCTTGTAACTTTGCCTAACCTAGGAAGAACAATGAGAATTTTTAGGGTGAAAGTGAAGTGGTCATAATTTTTGAGAAGTGAATAAAGAGGGAGTTTTGTTGTGTTCTTCTGTGAAGACAGTGTGCTCTTCGTGTTAATATTATGGTGTTCTCTTGCCTGACTATATATTACTGCATCAAAGATTTTGTCAAAGACACACAGACAGAAAGGCTAAATGGTAACCCCTAGAAAAGTCCTTGAAGAAGCAAGAGATATGATTATGGGGAATACCTTCCAGCTGACTTCATTCCAGATGGGAATGATTTATTCTTCACTAGGGCTAAATCTAGAACCCGAGAGGTGCCTGCATCTTTGAGATTCTGGTAAGCCTCGGTAACAGTTACTGTGAAGGGAATAGATTTTACAAGTTTTCAGAGTTCAAACTGGGAAATAAAACAGTTTGTTTCTTCTGCCCCAGAAATGAGAAATACTATGACTGAGGGGAATAGAGAGACTCGATTGCACTTATTTTAAGGGATGTTCCTTATTTCATTCACTGTTACGTGACTAAAGGGAAGGTGAGTCAATCAATCAACCCTTTGTTTGATTGACCCAATCAAAGCAATGCAACTATCGATTTAAGCTATTTTTCTCTGTGCAGTTCAGCCTGGAGAAATGTAATCTTTTAACACAAACTAAGCCAAAGCTTTCAGGTATGCATGGAACTGCATACCTTAAATGAGAATCATGGCTCTGACTTCATGGTAGGAATTTAGCCTGTTAAAACGGGAGACTACCTCAGGCTTCTGTTTCTTGCAGCTCTGCCTAAGTTAGGAGAAGGCATGCATGGAAGAACATCTTCTAAAAACAATGAATTAATAGTTATGTAATTTGTTTTGTGTGTTGCTGAACTGTTTTTCTGACTCTATAGGGCTGGCAGTGTCTCAAATTGTGTGAGCACCTCCTCACCCTGATAGCAAAAAACTGCTGTGCCTTGCAATTCAGCGTGCAGACAGACTTTGCCATAGTATATTAAGGAAAGAGCTGTAATGTACTCACTCCATTTCTCAAGACATTTTGACATCAAAATATGTATCTGCGGTTCATTCATTTAGTCAAAAGCTCTTTCTGATGGAGAGGGAAAAAAACCCAAACAGCTTTTAGTATTTGTTTCGATCCTCCTTATAGTGGATACCTTCCAGAGCTTCCCTCCGTGGTACTGAAGTTCAGATTACAGCCTTAATGAATGCTGTAACACATGAAGCTGTTGCTAAAGGTACCTTAATAAAACACCTTTCCCCTGCGTTATTCTTGATGAACAAACTGTTGATATTGTGAAAGTATCTCCAACTTTTATCCTCAGCAGTGCTGCCAATCCCTCCATGTGCTGTAGCAGCAGCTTCAATGGGATCTCAACTCAAGCAGAGGAGAACTGGGAGGGCATGTGATGCCATGAGAGCACTTCAGTGCTCAGGCAGTGAGTCTGTTCACCTTGCCCCAATTCAGATGCAGAGCCAAATGTTCTATAACATCATAAAACAAACAGCAGAAACTGTTGGTCAAAAGATAAATATTTGCTACGTTACAGAATCTTATCAGGAGGAATGTGTTTGTGCTGTTTGTCGGTAAGACTTTCCAGGAACTGGAGACACATAGGGTCAGAAATTCTGGTCAGCTTCAGTGGAGCCATGTTTTCATCATTCGTGTCTACTGTTTGAAAACACAGCTTGCATGCTCTCTTGCTTGCTCTCTCTCTAAACTATTGTTTCACTTCTCTATCAACTCTAAGCTGTGGAGAAGGCACATAACTTTAATTTCCATTGATGCCTAATGTTTCTGAAAAAAGGTTTTGGCAGCGCTTCTTAAAAATACGTGATGCCTTGTCCCTGGCCAGTAGTAGCCGTCCTGGGCCTGTCAAAAATTAGATCCCCTTTACAAAACATTTCTCAAGAAGACCATATCATTTAGATGAGGATATAGATAATACGGGTTACTAGGGCTCTAACTCTACAATACCCCATGTGTAATGAAATAGATATCTCTAATAATGCCTTAAAATCTACAGAGAGGAATCCCTTCAGGAATTAACAGCTTAGTTTGATGATTTTTTAAATAGAATTAGCCTGATTTTCCAGCAGGGGAGTACTCAGAGTTGTTTTTAAACTGGCTGGCTAGTTTGAATGGAGCAGTGGAGAACTCTAACGTTATTGAAGTCCAAGGGAGTCAATTGATAACTCTTCAGAAGAAGAGATTGCAGTGTAAGTGTAACACTATTATACACCAAGGAATCCAATTATATGGAGAATTTGATGAGAACTCACCTTGGACAAAATCTGAAGACAAATAATACACAATATTAGACAGAAGAAACACCATCCAGAAGTGTAGGCACCACGGGGAGCCAGATTTGACCTATTGTACTGCTTGCAAGAGCTCTGTGTCATTACACATGTAGAAATATGTATTGTGTATTACCTATATGTTATGTCCCTTCATTGCCATATCATTTCATTTCCTGATGAGTCAACTGCTTGGTTAAAGAAGAGTCTAAAAAACTGTCAACAACAAGCAACATTACAATCACTAAATCATCACTCAGGCCCGATCTCACAAAAAAATTTTGTTGCATAGAGTTTTTCCTGAAGCCTATAGGTCTCTGCACACCTGCATAGCTCTGTCTTACCATATTTTATTGAAGGATTACAATCTAACCAGGTTACTAGGCCCTGTGCCATGAGCCTATTGAGCCAGGGAGAGTTTCCAGATAATAAGACAGTGTCAGGCTGTATTTAGATAGATCAACCAATATTGCGCAGGGCAGTTCTGTAAGCAGGGTTTCTATCACTAAACCATTACGGTTTGAGCCTACCCTGGCATTGAGTTAATTCTCCTTAATAACCAATGTTTTTGTGATTTATTTTTGAGTGCTCAAAATACAGACCCCAAGAATAAATCTGATAGAAATGGCTTGTTGTAGGTATTTAAAAAAAAATAGAGAAAGAAGATTTCTCACTTGATTTTTTTAACAAGTGAACCCATTATTTTTGTTCCACTTTGCTGTGGCAAGTTAAGTTCTTTGTGCTTTCACTGGGAATGTCAATACCTCATAAGTGTTTAACATGTGTTTGTTCATGGCTTTTCGTTCATCTGATTTCCTTGTATTGACCTCTACTCTTTGCCCCAGCTTTGGTCTGTTCCCAGATTGAAGTACACTGAGAAATCTCATCATCCCTCACGCTAGTGGTTAATCTCCTGTGATGGATATGTTTCCAGTATTGTTCCCATCTAACTTCTGCCCCGGTGAAGACAGACTAGTCTTTATTTTGAAAAAGTATTCAGGTGGGAAGTAGTTAGCCTCATTTTGTAGCTATTTGAACATTCCTGGAGTGCTTTGCTAATGCTGCATGGAAGAAAGTGCTGGAATGTTACTGAGTGTGTAAGCAGTCTTGCTGATATAGGTATCAGCACAATATTCTGACACAAAATTAGCCCTTTTACCTTAATGTTATCACCCAGGCACTGCTAAAAATTTGTACTCTGTTGTTATGAGCTGTTCTTACAGCAGATAATAAGAGACATCCCAAAAGCCTGATTTGCTTCTGGCCATGCTTCCTGCAGAACAAAAGCAGAGGCAGGCTCTGTCTTTCTAATTGCGAGGCTGCCTGTCTCCCAGGGTCCTCCATCGATTTGGAACTTCCCACGATCTCCCTCATAAGTGCAGTCTTTAACCTGAAGAAGGTTACACTTATCAGAGTTCTGAAGTCACAGTTATTCACCTGAGGACAATTTATAATGTTTTAATCTTACAGCTGGTTTCTCATGTTCATAAGCCTGAGGGTCTGAAGCTCAACCCTTTGGCTGTTGTGTCTGAGTTTTTAGCAACAGTTGGGTATGTTATATAGATACATCTAGATTTTTTAACATGGGTATGAAAATATGGGAGGTGATGATACTGGTGAGAATTATTCTGTCATGAGGTGTGAGGGGGAGACAGATGCAGATGGGGTTGCCTGTTACCACCAACTGTTTCCTGGTTTTGTCACACATTGTAAGTGTCTCCTGATGTTGCAATGGTTTTCAGAATCATTATGCAAAATCTGCTGGGAATGTTGGGAATTAATGAAATTGCTTGCTTTATTGTTCTGAAGAGTTGAGCTGTACTTTGTGGTTTGAGATGCCTACAGGTATAAATCTGTCTAGATCAGAATCTGAACAGTGAATATTTAGTGGAAATGAAGGGTCAGTCATGGGGTTGGGGGCTGGAGGTGAAGGGTAACATTTGGATTTTGTACACAATGCTTTTTCTTTTTTAAAATAGCTGTTTTCCTTGGGAGAAAAAATGTAATGGATGCAATGCTTTATCTACTTCTGTTCCCTTTTTCTTGCATCTCTTTATTGTCTTTTTCCTTTCCTCCTCTCCTCCTTTTTTTTTTGGTCAGACCTAGCCTGTTGATTTCCATTAATTTCCTTTCACTGATTTTCTTCTTCTTACTGAAACCACTCCTCAATTTTCTCACCATAGAACTTCCTATTCCAGGCTCTGGGCTCCCTTTCTTCCATCCCAAAAGTCTTTTTCATTCTACTTTCTTCCTCCCCAAAAGTCTTTTTCATTCTACTTTCTTCCTCTGTCTTACTTTCTCCTTTACTACTGCTCCATCTTTTCTGGCCATCACTTCATCTTTCATGCCCTTTCTCTAACACCCCTCCAGTGCTCTTCTCCCTGCCTCCCCAGTTGGCTTCTTGGCTGCACACTTCTTTCTACTTGCCTTGAGATTTCACACCCAGGCTGAGACACAGGGACCTAGGTGGTCCCCTGAGAGAATCAGATGGGAGTAACCCATCCTACTTATATTCAGTCACCAAAAAAAATTAGTCTTGCTTGAAATACATTGTTCTGGTCAAGAACTTACTTAGCTTTTTCAAAAAACATTTGCTGTGAAGTTAACTGAGTTCTGTGTCCAGCATTACTCAGCTGGACCAGCAATTTAGAATCTCTGTAATAAACTTCCTCTCAGAGCAACTGCTCCAGAAGGACCTTTAATAAGAAAAATATGATAACTTTTAGACATTTAGTTCTATGTGAATAAACAAGACTCTGACAGACAGGGAGAGGAGAGAGTTACTTATTTTCTCATGTCTCATGAAGGCATTGATGGGAGGTATCTCATGATAACCACACCCCTTGTCATCCTCTATTAGTCACATCACATGCTTCCTGAACACAACAGTTCTTTATATTCCCCTGACATTTTGCATGTCTCACAAGAACAGTGACTAGTTATCATCCTCAGGGCTAACACTAGCTCAAAATACAGTTCAGTGAGCCTTTACAGTAACCTCTAATCGTCTATGTACAGTATGCGATGCTTCACAGAGGCTGTACTTCCTCTTTCCAGAGAGAAAATACAATTTGATAAGACATGATTGTTATATTTTGACCTTAAGCTTCTGCCACATTAGTCAAAAGGGAGCTGAAAGCTTTCTGCCTTTTACTACAGAATCTTTAAGGTCACATGCTATGGATCTGCCAGGTGACACTTAGAGAAAATCTACAGGGTAGCTTCAAGGTGACCTTCTGCAAATTGCTGCTCCTCTCATGCCTTAGGTCCATGGGACATTGGTCCAGCCAGACCACAGGACAAGGACTTCCATGTGGTGCATTAAGGGGCTCAAAGATAGTAGGAGAGCAATTGACTGAAGGAAAATTCCAGTTAGATATATCCTATCTGCAAATGACAATGGCAGCTTGTATAACTTTGCAGTAACTTTGATAACCAGGCTAATTCATCCTGTCTCTTCTCCTTCCAAGCCATTGTAGATAGAGCAACTGAGAGAATTAGGCACAGGAATCCCTTTGCATTGCTATGTGAGTTAGTAGGATTCAGTAGCTATGATGCCCAACTGCTTCTTTGTCCTTGGGAATTTTATGTCTGGTATGACAGCACTATGTTGTGGTTTTGTTGCATCAATAAGGATAAGAAAAATGATCTGATACAAACTACTTTCAGTGTGAGCAGTATAGTCTTCCCACTTCATACCTGGCCTGGAACATGAAATAGGTGAGTTTTTCTTCATTTTTGTTTAGTGCAACATTATGGATGAAGACACACAGAGAAATTGGGCTAGGGCTCAGAGCTCTATGGGTCCAGACCTTTCTTACAAATGCAGATAAAGTACTGTGATCCTCCTCAAAAATTGTTCTTCCTAATTTGATGGGCTTGAGTTAAAATTAGTAAGTGAAAACTGTGCAACTACTGCATACAAGAAACACAACAAAATGCAGTTGCGGTTCAAGACTTGAACAAAAACATTATGTCCATGCATACCTTTTCCTGGAATATAGGATGCTTCCTTTTGTGTGTCAGGCTATAACCACTGAGTCACTTCCTGTGGGTTTGCATTGTGTAGATTAGCAGGTGCAATTCTAGGCACGTATAGGAACTTCCTTTCTTACTGCTCTCACAAGGTTTATCCTCAGCTTCCTCTGAAGTTCAGGCTTCTCTCCTTCCTTATCCACAGTAAATTGCTCTTCATCGCTGTCTCTGTCCCTGCCTGTCCCTGCTATCTGCCCAGGATTTCTTCCTGATAGCTTCTTTCATTTACCTCTTTTCTTTAGCTAGCAATTTTAGAAAAAGTAGCCAAGCTACTCTGTTGACTAGCAATGCTAACTTGTTACAAGGAAGTTTTTATTATGTGTTTCAACAAATACAGAGATGACAGCAAAATTGGGAATTCCTCTGGATTTAGATTTGGTGGGTAGCTTTACAAAAAAAAAGAATATGGGTAGAATCAGTTGTTGAAGATAATACAGACACAGAACCACAATGGTTCGGGATTCCTACTCCTTCCAAATCTCTTACCGAAGTTACGGGCTGCATGTCTTGGTCCCAGAGTAAATATCTCAGATGAAGCATTGAGATTTTCATCTAAGCCTGTAAAACTGACTGTGAATTTACATGCACTACACCACTCTTGTTTTGTTCTTCTGCCTGCATGGGAGTAACTACACTAGGGCATCATTTTAACTATCCCAGAAGAGGTAGCATGATTTAACACTTGTGTGTAGATGACCTCTCTGTCTTATGTTTACTTACCTTGTTAACAAGTCTGAGTGTCCCTTATCTGGATTGTTTGTCAGAAAAGAAAAACAGCAGTAAAGGAGCATGTAATTCTTCAGACATAAATCCATCCCTTCTTTGTTTCTTTTCCCTTTTAAATTCTGTAGCTTAACCATGGACATCTCTTTCTAAGTGTCTCTAGCACCTATTTCCTTTCTGTTTACTTCACAGTAATTTGGAGAGATTCCCCAACTTTTTCCAAGATCAAGCATACAGTCAAAAAAGAGAAATGGGGTGGGGGAAAGAAGTTTTTTTTGTTGTTTTTTTTTTTTAAGATGTTTTTAAGGGCTGAACATCTAATAATCTGTCAGGTAAATGTGAGGACATGGTGAGGAGTTTGGTGAATGAAAGCATGCCAGAATGGGAGGCAGGGAACCTACTAAGAACAACGATGCTGTGATTTTGCTGATATTCTGGAACTATCAGTGTTTGAAAGTATGATGGCAGAAGCAAATTGTTTCACACTGCCAGCATAATAAGCACAGGATAGAAGCCAAGTACAATTGTGCCTGTATTCTTTGGTTTTCCAGAGCTTACCACTGGCCAGGGATGGGAGAGGGATGGGAAAATGGGAAGGACCTATGGTTAGAAGTGTGCTGAATGTTAGTTTGTTTTTTTCAGAGGAAAAGGGGAAGTGATTGAGATGGTGGTTCTTCACATCCCAGAGGGAGTTTCACTTGACAGATAAGCAGCCTGAGTCATGAGCTGAATACGTGCCTAAACGTTTCAGTAATTGAAGGAAATCCTATCAAAGTTTACTGTTGTGGTTGAACATGTTGACTCAAAGTACTTACTACGTGAGCTACCAGGGAGAAAATGTGGCTGGTAGCAAGTAGTACAATGGGCCATGTGAAAATTGGGCTATAGAAATTATCCCTTACATGAAGGAGAAACAATCTTGGTATGTGAAAATGCAAGCTGTTTGTTTCAATGAAGAGGCTGGGTTTGGCTTTACTCCATGTAGTTATTTGAAGGCTATTGAGAAATGCAAATCATGATTTATTTTTACTGTGTTATGTGATGAAACTCATACTTAAAAGGCAGAGAGACAAGTTGTCTGGATGTTGTCCAGAAACTAGCTAAAATTAAAAAATTAAAAAAAAAAAAATCTCACAACTGATACAATTGGGTTTAAATTATTATGAATACCTGAAAAAACTTAAAGGTTATCTACAGATGACAATAGGAGCTAATTGTCCTGGGGACTTCCTGCAGAATGAGATACATTTAGGTTTGGTGTCCAAATGATATCAGTCTTCTGGGGGCTTTAGGCTGTTTTTCGTTAATTGAATTTGTCCCACTATAGGGGTTTTTAATTCTTCCTCTTCTGTATTTTCTTATACAGTTAAACATGCTTAATGTACATATATTTTACTCTTAGTTGCCAGAGATCTTATACGGCTTTTGTATTTTGGCTGTGAAAAGGCTTGGCACAATTTTTGAGAAATAGCACGAGAAGATTTTGTACATTACTTTAGAACATAAGTTATTAACTATATCTTTGCCCATGGAGAAATGCTTTTAATTTACCCTAAACCTTTTATTCTGATGAGACAGAAAGAGTGAGACTTAGCTGATGAGTTAAAATGTTCTCTTACTTAGTAAGAGAGACTAAGACAACCGTATTTAATAGGTTCACTCTGCTGTTTAATACCTTTCCTTCCTTTTAACTCCAACAAACATGAATGGCTGAGAGTAGACTCAAGAGAAACTGATTTGAAAACATGGTTCATTGAATTACAGAAAATTTGGGTTAGTTATCTGGTCCAAGCTTCTCCTTGAAGCAGGTTGACTTTAAACAGGAATACTTTGAACTTGCTGCCCTCTCATAATGCCTTCTATATTGACCCATCTGCCTTTTCTTCTTTGCCGTTTCAAAGACCTTAAGCCCTAATGCTAAAGAGACTGCTCATTGAAAAATGATTGACAGAAGTGTTCTTGCCTGAGTGCAGCAGGAAATTGAAATGATGTGATGCCAGAAGATAGAGAAGACACGTGCTTGCACAGCACTGGGAAATGCAGAGGCTTTACTTGCAAACATTCCCTTCGGGATTCTCCCTCCTACTTTCTCTCAACAAGGGCAGACGCTCAGTTCCAAGTTTCAGTCCAGCACTGCCTGTGAGGACAAACCACGGTTTTCAGAGTACAAACACAGTTGGAGCTATCAGACCTCCCCAGAATTGGCCTAGGAGCCTCCTGAACAACACAGACCTGTAGGTAGAAGGTTGGATGCTGCTGGGACTTTGCCATTACTGGCTTACATGTGGCCCATGTTTTCCAAGAACAGACAACTAGCAATATTCCACTCTTAATATTGGCATGAAACAGTTGATGTTAGTCTGTGTACATCTGCTGTAAATAAACACTGCCACTTTATACAAGCTGCATTAGTGATCCTTTTTTAACAAAGGCCTTTTCCAAGGAAAATTCTGCAGTGAAGGAGTGGAGTTGCAATAGGCATCTATGTCATGAGCAGTATTTCTGGCCTTTTTCCAAAATTGTGAGCTCTTTGTGTGTATTAGAAAGCACCCCTAATAATCAAGGGAGAGTTCGGATTGTCAAGGGGGAGAAGACAGAGGCTCAAACAGCTTGTTGGTAAGTGACCCTTAATCATATTCGGGCACCTAGATGTTCTCATTAGGGATGAACTAGGAAGAATTAGCAAGATCATTTACTGTTCACTAGTCATGATGATCTCCTTTATTCTCTAGGAAAGCTAATAATGAGCAGTTCTGAGTTGTGGGAGGCATGGAGACCACTCAGTAGAGACTGGAAGCACATTCAATTTAGCAGCGAGTTGGCAGCTGGCTGGCACACACCACAAAATGTGCTGTATTTCTTTATCAAATCAACAATAAGTGTTCGTGTTTGTTCTGGTCTGCGTGCAAGAGCTCACGTATGCCTGCATACCTCATAACTCTGCCTGAGCAATTACATCCCATACTTCCCTTTTCTGTGTTGCCGCATTAAGAGTTACAACATTACATAGCTATATAGAGAATAAGCCTATCAAAATACATACCAATATACAGCATTTCCTTTCCCACTTATTGCTTCAAAGCTCCAACAATTCTTCCTATTTCTCTTTTCTTTACTCTTTCTTTTAAAATGACCTTCATAGCATCTTCTTATGTCTTCACAGTTATGCTTTTGCCCTGTTTGTTTGCATTCTGGTACGTGACTGAACTCTTCTTTTTCCTGTTGCAGGTCTAACAATTAATGCTAGAGAGTTATAAAGTCTCTTATAATAAAAAAGAAGCAAGAAAAAGGGATGGACAGAGGCAAGAGGAAAAACTACCTAATAAGCCTGGTAGGTGTGTTAGGTTTATTACTGGAGTGTCAGAAAGTCAATCCTCATGGCTGCTGTGATGGGCCTTGGAAAACAGGGCCAGACATATTGCTTTTACCTGTTCTGATGATCTCATATTTTTAAACACAGGCTAGAATTTCTTCAGCTCCATCCCATCATCCTTGCAATACTACTGCATGTTTGTTGTGCTCTTTTAACAGTCAGTTGTCATGTCTTTTCTGTTCTTATCCACCTTTCTGTTCTTGCACCAGAACTAGTCTTCTCTCAGTAGCTGTCCTTGTTAGCAATATGACTTTTCAAATTTGTCTACTACTCTATGGGCATTTTCTGTAACCCTATAATTATCCCTGTTTATGTGATGGAAGTCTTTTTGCATGTCCTATTTAGCATTTGGTAACAGCTGTTTGTGCTTGCCTCTCCCTGCTAACAATGGACTTTGGATACTTTTTTTTTTGTGGGTATGATTAGGACTTTGTTTTTTAACTCTTGCATAGTTGGGCTGAACTACTTAGCAAGCACTGAATGTTATATTTAATCAACAGTTTTTTGCAAGTCACCTCTTCTGGAGTCCTGTTTGAAAGCATCAGCCGAAATTGATCTTGAGATTATAGGTAAGATTGAAATCTCAGGCTAATCGTATTAATATGAAACCACACTGTACAAAAATTTTTTATCCTTTATATCCATGCAAATGGATTTGGTGACTACTCTTTGCCCAAATTATGCCAAAAGTGTTTGTGAATGGAACCACTAGATGCAGTTTCAGTATTGCAGAGACAGCTGTACAGTGGTCCATATTCTTCCTTACCAACTGATATGGTGTGGTTTTAGTATCAAGTAGGTGACTGGGGAGGGGAAGGTGACAGAAAATGGTCTTACATCTTGCTGAAGTACAGTGCTGGAGTATAAAGAAACCAAAGAGGTGAAATATCCTAGAAAGATGAGTGCTTAGGCAGGGTAATAATGAAAATAATCAGATCTGCATGGCCCCAAACCATCATAGATATGCCCTGTAGCATGTTCTGTGTTATTGTGATTAACATTGAAAGGAACTGACTGAAGTACAGTTGGTGAAAACAAGCAGCCAGTTCAGATAGGGGGTAAAAAATGTGATGTTTCCTCCTTTCAGATTTGATCACCAAGAAGAATTGATTTAGGTGTGAATAGCCTAGAAAGTGCCTGTAAACTTAGCTCCAGCCAACAGGGAACTTTAGGTAAGGTAACTGAAGTGGGATTTAGCCTATACTGGTCTTACCACACTAGCTCTGGTTGCTTTTTTTTTCTGGATCATTGAATCCACATCTACCTGAGGATGCTCTAGAGATTTCTGTTGCCTTGGGACATAATTTCCACTTTGAATCTGGGAAGATTTCAGCTGCTAGGAACAGCAGGGGTCAGGAGTAGGTGATGCTCCATCAGTGAGGTTCATCCACATTTACATTAAAACAGTGTGGTTGGCTGGAGCAAGTCTTATCTAAACAGCACTTAACAGGCATGTACACAGTTCAGAGCACTGTTGTGTGCTGCTGCAAGGTGTTTTGTGGGCATGCCAGAAGGAGTGGTTGTTAAAAAGACAAGTTTCCCAAACTCTTTCTGAAACTGCATGGAAAATATTTTAGGGAATTTTCTGCATCCCTGAACCACTTTCGGTACCTGTTAGAGAAAACATGTTTTCAAGCTGAGATCCATTGCTTCCTGTAGGCCAAGCTACAAAGTGAGCACGCTTCTTTTAGATTTCCAAATTAGATGGTTCAGTGACTCAGCATGAAAACCAGTCACAGGCAGCAAACATCCCTCCTCTGAGATGAGTGTTTCTAACAAGCAATCAAAACGAAATGACACTAGCAAAGAGAAGAAATGAATCAGCCTCTCACTCCATATAGATTGGTATTCTCTCTCCTTTAGCATTCTTATTACTTTTCCCTGCAAGTACATGATAAATGTCAGAGGAACTGTACTGTTTTGATTTTTTTCTTTAAAGCCAGCATAGAAGGCATATTAGTTTGGTGGAGTTTTTGTTGTTGTTTTTTGTTGTCTTTTATTTTTAATGAGTTCAAAGATTTTGCCTGTCTTTAAAAAGGCCACTTGTGCATATTCTTAAATATAAGACTTATCTTCTACTTCCAATGAACTATAAAGTAACTCAAATCTCTTTTAAGTTATTGGGTTAGCTGAAAAAAGTTTCCCATAGCAACTTGCTGAATAGATCTTAATTATATCAAGTCATAGATTTCTCCTCCTTTTTTTTTTTTTAATAAAGTCTTAAACTCGCAAATGAATGAACAGAGTTCTAAAGTTTGATTAAGGTTGAATTGCCTCGAATCGTGGCAGAACTTCATATGCTGTGTATTATATTTCAAGAAGTGCATTCATGACTTTTCCACCCTGTTCCTTTCATGTTAAATAAGAGATGAGAGCATAATCCTGTGTCACTACTACTCATTTAAGTTGATATCTTTCTTTCATGGAAAGCATCCAGATACATTATGTTGAATACAATGCCGGGAGACGGCAAATGTGATTTGATTCAGCAACTGTATTGCACCTATTTCGGCTACTTGTTATCGTGACAACTGAGCTGCAGTGCTGTCTGAATGGTAGTAAATCTCCTAATTTTAAGTATTTAGAAACAGACTATCCTCTTGGGTTATTTGCTAGTTACATCAAGCATTCTTGTGAACGTTTTCCCTGTGTGCATCTTTTCCCAATTGGATGTCATGGTAATGAGATGTCATTGTGCAACTCTGTAGAGCCTTTCATCCTGCTGAGCTGCAAACAGAACCTTCAAGCTATGATGTCAGCCACCAAAGTTTGGTGTGTGTGGGACAGTATGCTTCAGGATTTCAGAAGAACAGTACTAATGTAATTTCATGGTAGGTGACAGAAGCAGTAGGTAGTGAGGAACAGCAAGCATCGAAGCGTGGGTGTACAAAGTATAATGAAGTGAACAAGAAATTGCTCAGACTGTGAGGACTAACAGAAGCACCTTTGTTAGTTACTCAAACTTTCTTTGGAAGGAACTGTTCATGATCATAGAATCATAGAATCATAGAATCACCAGGTTGATCATTCTTGATTCAGTGATTACTCATCCTCTTTCTGATTTATGAGATCAGACTCATAAATTAGATTTAGAGATTTATAAATTAGATAAATAAATTAAATTTATAAAATCATAAATTAGATTTATTAGACTTATAAGATGTACAGATAGATCTTCATATGTATAGAAGTAACTCAAAAAGGGCAAAGTCTTATGTAGTTTATGTGTCTCAGTCTTTCTCTAGATGTGTGCATGTAGTTTAGCATATCTCTCTGGCACAAAGCAGAGGTTTCAAATTTAGTAGTACATCTTACTGAGAAGATCTGAATTTCTTAAATTTTCTCTGCCTTTATGTGCTACTCTAATCACATCTTTTGAGTGTGGGAATCATTTACCTCAAAACAGGGAAGAGATTACTTCCATTTTTGATGACTGCCTCTGGTGTGTACAGATAAGGAACCAATACATTCAGCTTTTTGAAACCATAGAAAATGCTTCTAGGTCAACTGGTAAACATATTTAAGCCAAACACAAAATGTTCGTTAACCTCAGTCAACATCTTTTAATCCAGGGGTAATTTTTTTTCATGTAGAACTGTTAAGAGTTTCTGTTTCACATAATCCTGCTTTACTTGTTTTAGCATGGAAAGTATCAACTTGACTTGTCTAGGTAGGAAACGTAAGACAAAATTACACCTGGGAACTTCAAAAAAAGGAGAGCTTATTAGTAATTTCTGAAGGCTGAAGCAGTATCTAGTCCAACAGTACTGATATATTGCCGTAGTTTCAGTCAGAATTCAAAGTAAAGACAAACACCTCACAATAATTTTCCTAAAGTTGCTGGCACTCTTTTTATGTTAAATACTCGTGTGTTTAGCATTTCAAAACTTTGATAACAAACATGGCTTAACCACACATAATATAAAAACTTCTCTAAATCCATATTCCTTTCTACTGAAATGCATATAACAACAAAGAAGGAGACATATGAAGACCTCTAACTTCAGAGATATTTTATATCAGATGAATGAAATGCTGGTTAGCATAGGTACTCCTCCAAGTGTGAAGTGCATTAGGAAGAGCAGATTATGGAAGGACCATTTTAAACTCAATTTTTCACCTGCTTGATATAGTTTCCTGTCTCTCCACTAACAGCAGTCTAGAATATAAAATAAGTTTGATCAAAGCCATGCTCAAATGCAATTTCCACTTAAGTCAGGGGGAATTTTTGCTTGAACAAAACCTACAAGTTTTAGTACACAGGATTTCATAACCATTATTTATTTTAGTGGGAAGTTTTGTACTAAAAGTAATGGCAAACAAAGGGGAAATTAGTTGGGATAGGGGATTTGGAAGAAAATTCCTGTGTTTGCATTAAAAATTACCCCAGTTATTTTAAAACTTTTTTTTCTTCGTGTAACACTTGTGTTGTAATAACCAAAACAATGTTGCATTTTAAAGTTAGCTCCTTTAAATTTTTTCTTCTTCCCCTATTACTCACATTTGTTTTCCGGTTTTTATTATCCTGCCCCAATGGGGATTTTCTTTTAACTTTGTTATAATTGTTAGTGTGTGTACATGAAAAGACCACTGACCTTTTACTGACCTGTGAGGCAGAGGATTATTAGATTTGCATACGAGCTTCTGAAAATAGTGGAAAAATTTTCCTTAACTTGCTTTTCAGGTGAAAAAATGGTGAAAATACTACTTGATTTCTTTTCTCATTTACTTCAACAGGTTGGTTTACTTGTGTAATTGTCTTGGATTTTCAAGTTGTGTATCTTGATTACTAATCTATAGAGATAAATAGATAATAGTATAGGTAATAATATAGATAATAATATAGGTATGTTCAGTGTTGGTTTTAAAATGCAGACATTTTGTGCATTTTGGAGGCTGTAGCCTACATAATTGAAGGTATTTTGAATTGGTTGGTTAAGGTTGGTCTCTGAACTCATGCATATTTTGCTCACGCTAATAGTTTCAGCAAAATACAACAGGAAATGCAGAGGCAGTCATTGCAGTGGTATCACTGGTGGGAGCGTAACGCAGTGAGGGAGAGGATCTTGCAACTATGGGCACAAAATAGGTAAGCATATACAAGGTCCGACACAAAAAACCCCAAGATTAACCCTATAGATTGGAAACCAAGAGTGGGAAGGGAGAGAGAAAGAGATTATAGAATATGTTCTGGCCTTAAGCTCTGTCTCTGAAACCATTCCTCGTAACAAGTAGAGGTTATAGAGAGTGAGAGGGACAGGGAGATATCATGGGAGAAAGATATTTGGCAGTGGCATTTGTTGCAGAGAACAAGAAAATAAGAAAAAGGAGGACACAAATATCAAGGAGCTGTTTGAGCTCAATTGAAGCGGGAGCAGAGCTGTAAAAATATCACTTTCCAAATGGAATGACATCCAGTCTGTCTCAATATCCATTTTCCAGGTGCATTATGTAGCCTAGAGAGAGCACTTCAGCAGTAAAGCACCCTACTGGGTGTCTGGAACTACATATAAGAAGAAATGTTTCATTTGCATGTTATTTGATTTAATTTTATTTTTAACCCTTCTTGCATTGTTTTCAGCAGTATAGGGCTTTCATTATTTACTGAAAGCCAGACTTTGTGAGTCAAACTTACTGAGAACATGGGGATATACCAAGGAAGTGTATCCCTTAGCAACAGAAAGCAAGTTAGGGTTCTTCAAAACTTCCCTATTCATGTTTTCTCTCATTGTTAAAAGGTCTTTTACAGAGAAATTGGCTCACAGTTCATTTGGAATGCTTTAGATACAAATGTTAGTCAAGTTAAATTAGACAGTTCTGTGAGTTTCATTTGACACCAAACAGTTACTGCAAATCATGCAAAGGGTTGTATCAGATGTGTAATACCTCCTGAAAGGTAAATACCTCCTCAGAAAAAAAGGTAGAGGGGAGAGTTATGTCACTGTTTTTGTTGGTATGAGCTAATCTCCTTAACTAACATATAAAATGTAGACAAGGGTACATTGTAATTCATAATAACTTGTCTTCATATGGTTTGCATCTGTCAGGCTTTAGGCATTAAGAAGCAGGTTGTCCTGTCAGATGTACCAGTTAAATGATTTTAGCTAAAAAGTATTTTATCACTGCAGCAGTCACTCTTACACCAACTGGGCCATATTACCTGTTTTACTTCAAGCATAGGGCGACACACACCTGGCAGTTAAAAGCAGACATGCCATGGGCTCTCAGGTCTTATACCCTGAGATACTGTGTGCCTTTCTTTAAGTGACCCCTCCCACTTGGCTCCCCCATGTCACTGCCGCTGTTCCACCCTTCCCAGAGTCTCCCCTATTCTTCTTGTCTGAATTCTCACAAACCTGATGGATCCTGATAGCAAACAAGAGACCTGGGGTTTCCACTTGGTGCCCATCTCCCAGGAGGTGGCTGTGGCCCAAGGCAAATCATTCTCACCCATTCATTCCCCATGTAACGCAGAGGTTGTTAGCACCCAGAACTCATACCTCGAGCCACCTTGTGTGTTTCTATATTGATGATGGCTGATGAACCCCAAGCCACTGTCCTTTGTTCATATTTATTGCACCCATAACCCAGACAAGTAGCTACGTGTTTAAGAAAAAAACCTAGACAATTAAACGGTAATGACCAACTCAATTGTCCCCTGTGTATAATAAATCATGTGGCAAAATCACTAAAGGGTAAACTGGCCAAGTAGCACTGATAAGAAAGAGAGAAACTGGATGGGGAAATATTTCTCATAAATGGAAATAAAAAGATTATTTTGGGTCCCTTTTCTTGTTGGTGGCATAATTCACTGCACTATTTAATTGTTTTCATTCTAAATAAACCTGTTAAATTTTAAACAGTAAAAAGCAATCTCAGTAAGCTAAAGAAAAACAAGTCTTTATCTAACTATATTGCTTAGTTAAATGAAGTGTGTTGCATATGCTGACTGCAGACCTTTCTTTAAATGTCTTTTCTGGGTTGTTGATTCAGTGAATACTTCATTTATTTTCTGGCAGTTTTCCTGAAAGGAAAGCCAAGGAATATCATCTGAATAAATAATTGTGGTTTATTTTGGCAATATCTTGTAACAGCTCAAGTGCTCAGGTATTTTGTTTTCTAACTGAAGCAGCCAATCATCTTGGAGCCTGACCAATGACTTTCTGACATTTGATGTAATTTAGTTGTTTCACTCTGCTCCCTGACCAGATTTTTGCAGTTCATGTAGAGGGCTTTTTTAGCTAAATGTTGCTGTTTCTAGTTTAAGATGTCTATCTTAAAAGCCATAATTATAGCATTAGAGTCATAGAATCACAGAATGATTTGGGTTGGAAGGGACCTTAAAGATCTTCTAGAATAGTTCCAACACTCAAAATTGGGAATAGTAATATCTTTGTGGCCCATTGAGGGATGTGGCTAATAGACTCTCAGGCACTACCTTTCTGGCAAATCTGGAAGTGATTGCTGTGGAAAACCTTTTAAAATAATATGAAAAGGAAAGAAACCATGATCCTATGTATCCAGATAGTTTTCTCTAAAAAGGATCCTCCTAAAACCCTCAGATCTGGGTAAGTTTTGAGCCAAAATACTGATTTGTAAATATATTTTGCCTAAACTTGGAAAAAAATATTCCCAGCAAAAACTGGCAAAAATCCTTTTCTGTTGCAAAATCAATTTTTTAATTGGAGAAGGTTTTCAGTAAAAAAAATACTTATTTACAAATTATGAGAGACGATTAAGTAAGCAAGTGAGCATATGAACAAGTAAATGTAGGCTGAATATCTGTTCTGCTGCAGCCCAGTGCTGAAGATGGTTTTGAAAATGATTATTGGTTTGAGTTTCAGTTCTGGCTTCTAACATCTGTGGATTTTTACCTGGATCCTTGTTATGTGAAATTCATCAAGCATCTCGGGGACTGTGCGTGGGCTGGGGTAAGAGGTTTCACACAGGATCTATTGGTAGTATCAGGCCTAAGAGCTGAAGGGACATGCAGTATTCTTACTGTAATCTTGCCAAAACCTTGCCATAAACCAACAATCATGCTAAGACTTCTTGACAAGAGCCAATTTTTGAAAGGGAGAGTCTGCAGAAGCACCACTTCACTATCAATTTGCTTGTCCTTCCTTTGCTTCTGTTTCTGTAAACAGCCTTGGCAGAAAACTCCAGCGTAAGAGAATTTTATGATTCCTCTGGCCATGTTTGTTTTCCCCTTCTCACCTCTATTTTTTTTTCTTTTTAAAAGGAGAGCTATAAAGTGTGAAACTGAAACGTCATACGTGCAGAGATTCATTACAGAAATCAAGCTTTAATTACTGGCGAGTTTTACACTGGCATAACATGAAATGTGACGGCCTGCTTAATGCAATGCAGCTCTCTTTGGCTTTGCAAAGAAGAATTCCTACTTGATAAAACCAACCATTTTCATAAATAGGAGCAGTAAAATTATCTGTAATGATATATGCTAAACTGAATGAGTGAGAAGACCAGGCCTGATCTTGGCAGTCAAAAGCGCTGAACTCCAGATCCTTGACCCTTCGCAGGCTGTTTTGCAGAAGCATGCCCGTACAGACCATGCTCATACACAGCATGAATTTGATTTGTGTTGACTTTATCCTTTATTTAAGTGGAAGTGGTGAGAGGACACTCCTCTAGGTTGGTGCAATGCTATTCAGAGTACTACTAAGTTCTCTGTCTGAGCCTCACCTCCCACCTCTGCAGAGAAATGGCTGCAAGTTGGATGCAAAGACCTGCAGGCAATAGTTGGGTGGGTAATTGCTAGGAAAGATGTACAGACCTAGCTGACAGGGTACTGAAATGTCAGTCTGGAGGTCTTGGACTCTGGTTTCAGGACAAGTAGAAATCTTATGTGTGAACTCAGGCAAAACACTAAGGCTTTGCCTTTAAAATAGACACCACTGTCCTTACTGGGTTTGTTGCTGGTAGTGGGTGGTTTTTTTTTGTTTTGTTTTTCTTTTTAATAAAAGCCTGGGGTGTATTTGGATGTAAAGGACTTCATGAGAGTAAGAATATTTATTTTGGAGGCTGGGGCTGGGCTGCATTTTTTGATTTTTTTTTTTTTCTAATCCCCTGAGTTGGGAAACTGAATCTTATTTTCCTGGAAGACGGGGGAGGGTGGCAACAAGAATCAATGTGTTAAGCCATTAGTCACCAACTGCTGGAGTACAAATATTGACAAGAGCAAAGGTTTGGTGGTCTTGCTTTTCTGCATGAATATCAGCAATCTATCGCAAAAAGCCTGCCCGTACTTCCAGGAGGTCTGTCCCTGGGTAACATGATTACTGCAGTATAATAGGGAGGTAAACGTTTAGGCATGGGTAACACAGCTTCCACTGAACCTACATTACCCAATGTCTGATTATGCAGAGTTTTACCTTGTAACACAAACATCATAAACATAATGGTTCTAAAATCAGCAAATTGCTTTCCTGCATCATGCTTCCTCCCACAGTCTTGTAAGTTCACATCTGATAATTTGATTGTAGTTCTCAGGTCTCCATCTTCGCCCTAAAACATCATCTACTCTGAGGGACATCCCCCAGGAAGACTGCTGTAGCGACATGGTTCACATGCTAGGAATAGAATCACTGTGGGAACCAAGCAGTTTTCAAAACTGAAGCACCCTGCAGTGAGATCTGTGAAAGGGATGGTCAGTGAGCCCTGAACAGGAATCTGTGAGCAGAGGGGTAGATAGCAGTCTCAAAAATCTTTCTGTAAAAAAAAGGAAAATTGAAAACTTTCCACTGTTGCTAAGTCTGGCTAAGCTCCATCAGCTTGCAACACTGAGTCATTATATAAGCTGAGTCACTGGATGCTGTAGGCAATTTCAAATCCTTATTGATGACCTGCTCAGAGTAAGGCTAGATGACCTGGTGTTGGATAAGTCTGCAAGTTGGGGGGAAAATACAGTCAAGAAACGAAGTTTAATCTTGGTCCATAACACTGTATAACCTCAGCCAAATTGCATACTTATAGTCCCTTCTGCTCATAAAGCTGAGTGTCCTCTGCAAATATTCTTCTGTCACCTCCTTTCTTTCTGAAAATCACAAATCCCTTTCTGCACAAAACTCAGTGTTTACCAGACTCTCTTAACACTCTGGGACCACTGCTTTAGTCTCCCTTCCTAAAAGCAGTACTGCTGTGACAGGTATATACATATCTGTATGTAGGTAAATAGCTGCAGAACAAGGAAAACCAGCATTGATTAAGACTTCCACTGTCAGCAGTCAAAATCACATTTCTGTTTCCAGCCCAACTGTTAAACATATTTCCAGCAAGTTTCATTCCCTTTTGTATTATCCTCTTCTGTAAGACACACCATATGTCCTTACTGGAGCAAATAGCTCCTTAATGTCTCCATCTTCCTAAACTTGAGACTTGAAAATCCATGAAGAGGCCATATTTCTTGGTTGCTTCTACTTTGGCAGCACACATTTGTTACAGATGATTCATCTAGCTGGTCTAGGTACTCCTTAGGGATGCTATATGAAGAGTTATTCTGGGTCCTTAAAATCTAAGGACAAGATTTCCCAAGTCACTCCCAAGTGACAGGGGACAGGAAAAGGAGGAATGGCCTCAAGCTCCACCAGGGGAGTTTCAGGCTTGACATCAGGAAAAAAGTTTTCATGGAAGGGGTCATTGGGCACTGGAACAGGCTGCCAGGGAGGTGGTTGAGTCACCTTCCCTGGAGATGTTTAAAAGATGGGTGGATGACGTGCTGAGGGGCATGTTTTAGTGTTTGATAGGAATGGTTGGACTCGATGATCCTGTGGGTCTTTTCCAACCTTGTGATTCTGTGACAGTTTTTGGTTGCAGCTAAACTTTCACAAATCATCTTAGATTTCCGTTCTTAGAAGTAAAAATCATAAATCTTCTTAAATTAGCATTCTTAGAAGTAATTCCCATGATGTTAATTGATCTTCTCTGAGTATGAAGAATTTAGCTTGTTCTCGTGCAGGTTGTATATTACATTACTGTTAGCAGAAGCATTCAATAACAAAAACATCCATACTTCAGTAGGCCTCCTGTGCTTTACTGGGTTTTGATCCATAAAGTTAATTGACTCAGTTTAATTTCTTTTGCCAAAAAATGTCTTCTTCAATGAGATGTGTTATGTCATCTGTTACCTATCAGTTTTCTGATAAATGTGTACTTAACAGTCATGATCTATCTTTAGGGGCAATGACTCTTACGCTTATGACCTTCCCTTGTGAGAGTAGTCACATTAATATAAATGGGAACTTTGCCTGAAAAGGAATTGAACAAACTGAGTGAAGAGTCAAGATTTGGCTGGTGGGATGATTTATATGCATTGGGTCCTACTTTTACATTGATTCCAGTTGTGCCACTGGAATTTAGGACATTGTCTCAATCACTTTCTGATGATGAAGAGCTGAAAACATGCTCTTCTGCATGTCCTTGTACTAACAGACAATTAGATATATGTCTACCATCTGTGAGTATACTTTGAAATATTTTTAACATGATCTCACTGTTTAGAGTTCGGGTGTTGAGTATCAAGTGTTCCCAGTACATCATCCAGTGCATTTTTGTCTTTGACACATCAAATATTTGACTTAGTGCTAAAGACATGGACCAATTTTGCTCATAGGAGCAACTTTGTAGATGTGCAAGTCAGTTATTTCAGTGACTGTTCTCGAGATCAGGGCCTAGTTTTTACAGACCCAGATGTGAAAAAAATAGTTTTTTCCCAGTGAATCTGCCATGCTCTTCTAGTCTGAGATGGGAATGCACTATAGTTCTGGAATTTTTGGCTGGGAAATTAATATCTCGGTCATTGAATCTTTCTAAGTTTCTGTTTCTATAGTATAAATAAAATCCCACTTCTCATTCTTAACCCCTAATATTTGTTGTGAGGCACGTTCTATATAGAGCAAAGTTGTAGAACTTTGAGGGCACTTGGGTACAAGTTCTGTCAAGGTGGCTATGAGGCTTTTCTTTATAAGCAGGCAGTAGGGTTAGTATGGTTTAGTGGTGGACTTGGCACTGTTAGGTTTACAGCTGGACTCCATGATCTTTAAGGTCTTTTCCTAAATGATTCTATGGTTTATTTTTTCCTTACTACACAGAAGCTCATAATTTCTAGTAGGTTAGAAGATCCGGTGTGTTTGGAGCACTTGAAATATGTCATTAGACTTTAGATCTGTGCCCTTTCTGTTTCTTCTATATCTATTCCACACCACCATCAGGTTCCTCTTCTTGGGATTACCTTAGATAGGGTTCACAGTTGATTATGTAGTGTAATCACATTGCAGCAGATAACTCCTACTCAGAGGGGAAAAAAAAAACAAACCAAACCCAAACCCCCACACAAGCTTTTAAAGTGTAGAATTTGTCAATGCTATTATGTCAGAAAAGGCATGAGGACAGGGTTTCTAAGGCAATGAGCTGGGGTTATTCCTGCCCCACTCAGCAATACTGATAGAGCAATTTGCTCGTTGCCTGATGTTCCCATGTTCCCCTTCTGAGACAAACCTAATATTACTTTTCTACCTCATCCATAACTCTGAAGGGAGGGGCAGTCCTGAAAATGAGATACCGGATTCGCAGGAAAAATTCTTATTCAGTGAGTAGTATTTTGCTCTTGTGCTGGACGTTTTGCTGTGGATAAATTCTACATAGTTGTACAAGAGTTCCTACAATTACATACGTGCCTTTCTGTACCAATTTTAACAGTACTTGGTGGTATGAAGATGATTAATGCCTCAGGGAAAAAACTCAACATATGTATAAGTAATTTATTGCTAGATCACAGACCACCAGCCTTGAGACCACTTCATCATCCAAGTCACATTGTCCCAGCGAATTTCCCGCTGTGTGAAAAGATTTTCAAGGAAAGCTCTGTGCAGCCACAGCAAACTTCATCATTTTAGAAATGCCACTTGCATCTGAGTGCTTTGCAAATGAAAGCAAGCAGGAAGCATAGTCTCAGAAGTTTTGCTTACCTGGTACTTTATGGTTAGTCTCGCCCTTTTCCTGCATTTTCAGTTAGGCAATCAGTTTCTTGGGACATTTTGTGGCTTTTTCAAGACGTGATATCATGTGTTGCTATTTATAACTGCTAAGGGTTGTGAAACCAGAGTATTTATCAGAGAACACAGAGGCTGATGTAAACTATTTGCAGATAATAGCATTGGGTAGAAGTACAGTGGAAATGCCTTTCTTTCTGCTACAATGTGTAGATTTGCAGACTTGAACAGGACACAGGGAATTGTGAAAGGAGACCATAAGAGCATGGAATGAAAAGAGCTGTACATGCAATGAATGGTATGGATCAGATTATTAAAAGTCACAGCATTTATAAATAGATCAGATTTTGAAGCTGACGTAAACAGCCACCAGTGGCTATTGTGTGGACATGGGCCAACGGTTAATAGCTAGGGAGAACCTGGATCTGTTCAGCTGTGGTTTAGTTGTTCAGCGCTGCCCTGCAGCAGGTAGAGGCAATGGGTGACCTCCTGAGGTCCTTTCCTCCCCTTATTCCTGTGATTCCAAAAGATACATGTAAATAGTCCATGTTGAACTCAAAAACCCAACAGGAGAAAGATAATGGCTGTGACAAGACCATTCATAGCTCACATACTAAACTGAAATACGGTCATTGATGAGGAACTGTATTTGAAAGAAAATCTCAGTCTTATGATTACTTCCTGTATTAGTGAATGATAATGGAATACACGTGGAAATGGACGCACTTAGGTAAAAGAAAACATTAAGATACTTAGGTGAAATACTGCCATTTTGTCAATTTAGCTACTTACTATACCAATACTAACATGGACTATAAAAGCAGCACTGCTAATTCCTTCATTGCTTGGGTTCTGAGAGTCTACAAAATAAGTTTGCGGTTGGATAGTTATTACCCACGCTGCTTGTGTATAACTGCAGAAAACAATAGTCATATTGGACTAAAATGTGAGCAGAAGCACTGGCTGCTATAATGGCTAATGGTGTATGACATAACAAGAAATTCTTGTAATTTTCTAACCTTTATGAATCACTTCATATACCTTAAGATGAGTGGCAGCCAGTGTTATGCCCCATAGCACATCTTTCCAAACGTGAACAACACAGAAAACATATCCACAAAATAAGGTGTCTTATGCTATAAGGCTCACCTCTAATGCTGAAGAGGGCTTGAGTAGGCTAGCATCTGCATGGAAAATCCATTAAAGCTCCAGTATATAGAAATATTTGATTGACTAATATGAATGACACCAAAGTGCAGAGGTGAACATTATTTATCCTTCTGCATGAATACTCTTACTCAGAATGAAAGTAGGGTAATATAATTTCTTCTCTTAGGGCTCTCGCAGATTCAAGCAGGGATTTAGAAGTGTATAGCCTGAGTTATCACAAGGCCTGTGTCTCAGATGTAAGGAGCATCACCCGCTAGGAAGGGTTTTCTTTCACTTAACACTTAGGACTAATAAGATTTGGACTTATAATTTGGACCATTTGTTTTACAAGTATTTGCCCTGGCTGAGTTCCAAGTAGCAGTAAGAATGGGCTTATGGAATAGAGGAAGGACACTTGGAAGACCTGAAGGATGTCCTTTTGTGAAGACTGTAGATACCCAGAATTTAATTCTCTGCTTAAACACAGCTTTTCTTCATCACCTTGACATATCGGAGTTTTCATCTCCTTTTAAAGATTAAAGACAAGAGAAGGTTTGGTGACTGGGGAGTGGGAGATTTTCAGAGAGCAATCCTATGAAGACATCTTTAAGAATGTCAGGTTTTCAAGGGTTTTCTTGGGGGAGAAAAATAAGGACCTGAGAGAGAAGAGAGATTAGACTGCATGAAAGATGGTAGTGCAGAAATGATAGTGGAAGTAGAAAGAAAAACATTACTAGTGAAACAGTGTGTCTAGACAAGTATATGGACTACATTAGGGATGGAAAGAAAAATTCTGCAGAGGAGAAGAGTCTACCAAAGTTGACAGGTGACTGCTTGAGATCCTAAATAATAACAGAGTACTTCCAGCAGATGTGCTGGATCTCTCTCTCCCTCTGCCTCTTGTAGCTCTGGAACTAATTTTACAGATTAAATAAAGTACTGTGTTGACTCAGTGTGTCTGGCAGTGAATTTGTAAATCCATCCTTTCTGTTTCAGTCAGGCATGACTGGGTGAACAACCTCTATAAGTGAAAGAAGTGACATGAATAATTCTTCCTTGAAATAAGGTCAATGTTATCCTCATGTGACTGGAGCTGTGTGGAGGGGACAAAGACCTACATCAGCCTGGTGCTATTAGCAACACTGGGTGCAGATGTATTTTGTCCTAAGTCTCAGCTAATAATTAAAGAGTCATTATGGTTATCTCAGTTTTTATAAGAACCACAGTATTCTTCACAGAAATGTATTTCAGCATCAAATTCACCTTGAGGTGAAAGACAATTTATCATTACAAAGCAACTTCTGTGTTATGCCCAAAGCTCTGCATTCATAGTGCACTTGTACTAAAAAAAGTTGCTAGTATTCATATTCTGCTTGGTCATTTTCATCATAAAGCCTAATCTTTTCTTGTCACATTACAATGCAGTCTATAGATGGGTTTTTTGTTGTTTTCTTTTCCTTTATGTACTTCTGACCTCCCATTTCAGTATATAAGGTAACTGATTTAATACTGTCATCTACATTCACTATATGTACAATATTTTAAATGTAAAAAAAAACTGGCAATGTTTGTGCAGCCTGCTACTGTTCTCAGAGAGCATCAGAAGAGAATTTTTAAAAAATATATACAATATCAATATAGGTTAATTTAGTGGGGGAAGCTTATTTTATCCTTGCCACAGAAAGAAACGAGCAATTCTGTAGATGATTTTTTTTTTATATAGAATGATAGAATAGTGGCCATGAAATAACAAAATGCAATATGTCTAGTGGACAGACATATGCTAATAGAAAATGAGAGTGTCTAGCAAAATGAACTTGCATAGGTTTTTCTTACATTGTTAAAAGTATCCCTCATTAAACAGTAGGTAATCTCTTCAGAAATACTTAAGCTACCCGTTTCACTGCCATACTATACTTTGGCTTGTCTGCCAATATGAGTTCGCATACTATACCATGTCTAACTCTACTTAGAGAAAAAAATGATAAGGCAGCTGTTTTTACATTGGAAGACCTGCATTATTTTCTTCTCATCTTCCTTGCTTATCAGTAACCATTCTCAGCATAAATTAAATTGTAGGTAGGAAAACTTGTCTTTCTCATATATACTAATCTTTCAGCTCTATATATAATATTAAATTCATGCTATACAACTTTTACAAACATACCTTCAGCTTCAAAAACAGAGGACTTTGAAAATAGCTTGCAGAAAGCTTATGATCCACTACTGACTCATCATCTAGTTCCAACCCCCCGTGATAGGTAGGGACACCTCCCAGCTGGATCCTGCTGCCCGAGGCCCCATCCAGCCTGGCCTTGAACACATCCAGGGATGGGGCAGCCACAACTTCCCTGGGCAACCTGTGCCAGTGCCTCACCACCCTCATGGTGAAGAAATTCTTCCTTATGATTAGCTTAAATCTTCCCCTCTCCAATTTATAACCATTGTCCCTAGTCCTATCACTACAAGCCTTTGTGAACAGTCCCTCCCCAGCATTCCTGTAGCCCCATTCAGGTGCTGGAAGGTCGCTATAAGATCTCCTCAGAGTCTTCTCTTCTCCAGGCTGAACAACCCCAATTCCCTCAACCTGTCTTCATAGAAGAGGTGCTCCAGCCCTCTGATCATCTTTGTAGTCCTCCTCTGGACATGTTCCAACAGCTCCATATCCTTCTTATGTTGAGGATTCCAGAACTGGACACAATAATACAGATGAGATCTCCCAAGAAAGGAATAGAGGGGTAGAATCACCTCCCTTGACCTGCTGGCCATGCTTCTTTTGATGCAGGCCAGGATAAAGTTGGCATTCTGAGCTGTGAGTGCACACTGCCAGCTCATGTCAAGCTTCTCATCAATCAGCACCCCGAAGTCCTTCTCTGCAGGGCTGCTCTCAATCATGTCATCCCCCATTCTGTATTGAAACTGCAGATTGCCCCAATTCAGACGTAGGACCTTGCACTTGGCCTTGTTGAACCTCATGAGGTTCACACAGGCCCACTTCCCCAACTTGTCCAGGTTCCTCTGGATGACACCCCATCCCTCCAGTGTGGCGTCTGCACACACAAGAATGATGTTGGGCGACTCACAAGAGCAAAGTAACTAATAATCTGTGGGAATCATAAAGTCTGACTAAATTTTCATCTCATATGATGTTTCGGACATGCACCTTTGATAGGCCTGTGAACACATTGCTGCCAGTTGTAGCAGCAGGAGGCTGTGTGCTGTGTGCACTGGAGCTATCACAAACCAGAAGATGCAGTTGGCCCCTCCCTTCTCCTCTAAGGAGCTGGCATTAAAGCAAGAAGGCAAGATGTGCATTAGCCTTAGTGCCTTCAATATTTAAGTGGTTTGGCTGAGGTTTGTACAGAGTAGGCTATTGCCAAGCAGCAGCCAGCAGGAGGGAGGAGGATGTTATGGGACAGGAATTTCCATGGAGTTCAGAGGACACAATTCTATTTTTAAAAACGCTGCCCCCTTGCACCAGTGTTCATTAGCATATTCGAAGGTTATGCTAAGTACATATAAGGCATTGCAAGGGAGATCAGAAAACAGTATTCTATGTTATAAGTTTAGTGAATCTTCTCAGATTACCCAAGAAGATAAGACATCTAAAATACCAGTCCCTCTGGAAGAGATCTGGGGTAATTTATGCTGCTGTATTATGGGAACTATTTCCCATAAATCCCACGTTATCTTCACATCATCATATTTGACTATTCCAGTGAATTTACCAAGGTTGGGTCAAAGAAATTAGATGGAGATAGGGGTTTATATATTTTGATGCTTTTACAATATTTGTTGATAAACTGTTTTCATTACTGGAATCTGGTACAAGTCATATAATAGAAGACTGTATTTGAGTAATCTTTTTTCTTTATTATTGATTTAACTGTCTTTTGCCCTGGTTGCATAAATACAGCTTAAAGTAATTGGTTTTACATTCTGTTTCCCAGTGGTGGCCAACCATTTCCAATGGCAGTAATTACTCTTTTTTTTTTTTTTTTTTTAAGACCAGCAGATTGCACAACTCTTAGTTTTACTTCACAGTCCTTTCAGGCATAGTTGTAGCCCTTAACAGCAGATTTCAGCTTTTGTCTTCTAAAGCTACAGAATTTTGGCCAAACTCATCAGTAACTTCATTGATGAGGGGGTATGATAAATGGCAATTTCTTATCCATTGAAAACAGGTCAGCAGATTAAAAAGGGTTAAAAAAAGGCAGAGTGCCATTAACATGGGTTGGAATGTAAATTCTAGATATAAGAATTTAAAAAATAAAGTGGGACATGTTTGATTTTAGGGAACTACAGTGATCTAGATCCTTTGTGCCTTTTGATTTGTATAAGACAGTTTACATAAGGTAGCTCTTTTGAAGATGTGGGAATTACATTTATATGTAAAGTCTGTTTTTTCGGAAGAATTCAGTGAATATGCTTTTCTTTAAAGTCATTGGTCTTTTTTTAATGCTGTTCCTTTGTTATGCACTTTCTAGGATTCTGCCTCCAGGGCCCAATGCAGAGCAGTTGAAAATGGAACCTGTGCATCCTAGCTGTATTTGGACTGGTTTTCCAGAAAAGAAACCAAGTTGGATCTTTGAATTTAACCTCACATCAAAACAATGCAACATACTGAAGCTATTAGCTCTTTAGGTCTAAACTTAGTGTTGAGGAATTCCCTAGATGATTTTTGCATTCCAGGGCTGCTACCACACAAGATTTGCAGGGATGTGGGGAAGATTCAAGATGCTTAACAAACATATATGAAAAAGAATTAATTATTCCCCAAACTGCCTGGTGAACTAACATTGTTTTACAACATTGCTAATTAGGTCTTGAAAAATTCTGTAGTGTCACAGATATTACTGCAGAGGAAACCAGACTGTCAGGCAAGGAGGAAATAGTAACAGCTCTTTTGCTAATTTAACAGAATAGAAGACTTAACCCTTTTAGTGTTAGTACAGGGTTTACATCAAATGTTTTCACACATTTTAACATGTTAGCACTTTCCCCCTGAAAAATGGCTTGGCATTGACTGGCTGAGCATTTAATGCAGGCTCCATTTCATTCTGTCCCTGTGGCCAAATGCCACCTTATCAAGACGTGCATCTTGGAATAGCTGAAGGACATCAGATCTGGCTTCAGATTCTGCTGATTAAACTCAGAGCAAAGTTTAGCTCCACTGACCAGAAGGGAAAAGAATAATCTGTGATATAAGTGAAAAATGGTCATATGATATAATTTTCATAAGTTTATGCAAGCAATGCTGGTGGTTACTACAAGTTTGTTTCACTGCTTCATGACCCGCTTTGTCATGTCTGTTCTCAGAATCAAAGAACCATCGAATGGCTGAGATCTCAAGATCATCATGTCTAATTCCCTGCTCAAGCAGGGTCACCTTGAATCAATTGTCCAGCACTGTGTCCAGACAGTTTTTTAATATCTCCAAGAATGGAGACTCTACAACATCTCTGGGCAACTACGCCAGTGCTTTGTCACCCTCGCAGTAAAAAAACATTTCCTAATGCTTAGATAGACCCTCCTGTGTTTCAGTTTGTTCCCACTGCCTCTAGTCCTGTCACTGGGCACCACTGAAAAGAGCCTGGCTCTGTCCTCTTTGCAACCTCCCTTCAGATATTTGTATACATTACTAATGTCCCCAAAGTGTTATCTTCTCCAGGCTAAACAGCCTCTGTTCTCTCAGCCTCTCCCAGTAGAAGAGATGCTCCAGTCACTTGTTCATGGCCCTTTGTTGGACTGTCTCCACTATATCCATGTCTCTCTTGTACTGGGGAGCCCCAAACTGGATGCAGTACTCCATGTGTGGCCTCACTAGTGCCGAGTAGAGAAGAAGGATCACTTCTCATTGCTTTCCTCTTCTGATTTTTTCCTTAATCTAGAATCAAGGGTATTGTGTTTTCCAACATGTTTACCCCAATTTAGTAAAAGGTATTTAGTCTTATAAAAGAATGAAAGAACATTTTCTTGTCAAAATCCTCAGGGGAAAAAATGGTTTAATAGCTTTAGATTAACATCTGGAGCAGCCCATTGGAAGAATGTTCTCTGCCTGCAAATATAGCAGAAACCATCAACTTCCACAGGGGCACTTCATAGTTCAGTCCCTAGTTTGTATGAAGACAGAGGACATTGGAAAGTTACTAAAGCTTCAAATCGTGGAAAATTTGTTTCTGCATTTGGTAAGTTATTCCCCTTGCTGTTCTCCTTATTGCTAATTTGAAATTGAATCTTTGGCTTGTAGCCATTCGATTGTATTCCTTACTTGTGCACCAAAAAGAAGACTTTTCTGATCACCTCCTCAGGCTCCCTGTAAAGCTGGTTTTCTGCCATTCCTATCATTTCTCTTTAGGAACCTTTCATTTTTTTTACATATTCTTTTGAAATACGGACACTGGGCTGTATAGTCATGGTCTTCCTGCTGCTGCATACAGTGGCATCAGATATATCTGTATTAGCACAAGATGCATGCTAATACTTCTGTTTTTCCAAATCTACACAGAAGTTAGCTAAAAAATGCAAATGCTGAGGCACAAGGTGGTTGATTTTTCTCATCCAGAAATGTTGTGAGGTAGCTGACTCTGAGCCTCCTTGTCATGTCCCAGCTCTTCTCTCCATGTGGCAGTGTGAAGGTGCACCATGCATGTTACCGGTGTCCTCACTCTCGCTCGTTGGAGTTGTGCTGCATGGCAGCAGCGTGACCATGCTGTACACCAGTGTGCTGTGAGCTGCCAGGGCTCCCCTGGAGCAAGCAGGGCAGGGTCCCCCCAGACAGTACCATCCCACCACCCCCAGCCAGAGGCCAGGGCAGGCTGGTGAACACTGGGGACAGGGACGTGGCCAGGCTAAGATGTCAGCCTTTGGATGGGGGGCAAGATAAGACCTAGTGAGGGGAACCAGGGTCAGACACAGCCCTGGGATAGTGAGGCTCACATGGGAGGCAAATGGTAGAGGCTAATCTTAAAGTAGCTCCCATGGGAAGGGCCCTTGCTGAGGCTCCTGGCAGCACTGCTGGGCAGCCTTTCCCCACAGCCACCAAAAAGACTCTGAGCCACACAGCCAGACCTCTTGGAGAAGGCATGCTCTTGGATCCCTGGCAGCATACCAACTGTTGCCATACTAGTGGGAGTGGAAGTTCAAACACTGACTTTTTAATTGTTTAATCTATTAATTTATTGGGTTGTCTCATTCCTGAGCCTATCATCACCTGCACAGCAAGGACTGAGTCATTAAGCCCTTTACCACTGTTAGGTCAGGACATACCCTGCTGCAATGGGAAGGAAGCTGGAAGTACTTGTGCCCAAGGATAGAGAACATGCATCAGAGGAAGTAAGTGTAACTGCTTGTCAGTGCTGTGTTTGCAGGGTGGGCGTACAATTTGGTGAATCTGGTTGTTACATTGGCCAGCAATGAAGCTAAAACCTCAGGCTGTGTCATGTCCCTAGAGCTGTGGATTTTCAGTGAGATTATGTACATGGATACTATAGACCCCATATGGACTCGTTCCAGGCTCTTAATTGATCATGAATGCTATTCTTTTGTCATCTTCACTGACTTGGCAGGGAGATAACTGGGAACTAATTACGCCTATATTGTAGCAGGTCACTGGGAATGCCTCAGTGTCATCAGCACACGCTGAAGAAGAGCATTCAGGCAATTCAAGAAACTTTTGGCAAAGCTGTTAATATGACTTCCCCCTTTCCCTATCGCCTTGTTGATATTCATAATGCTAATCAAGATATTTGTCCCTGCCTGTCTTGTCTTTTCCAGGCTGATGAAATACAGTACTGTCTCCCTGCTAGAAGGGGCAAAAAGTGGCAGGTAGTAATAGAGGGTATGGAGTAGGTCTGTGGAAAGCTGATAGGCAAGTGGAAGCATCTTATAATGTGGCTTAGCTCAAGAAGAAAACTACATTAGATTACCTCTCCTATGTGGTTTTTGGTATATGAAATTTGTGAATTTCACTTTTAGCACGTGAGTGTACTGCCATTTTGGGTAGGGATGGAGAATGCAGTACTAGCTTATTTTGAGTGTAGGTGGTTGTGATACAGTATTTTCTTCTCCTAGTGATTGTAAGGCTGCACCCTGGTGCTTGTCTCTACTGTCTCTATTGTTCATCTCATGTCTATTGTTATAGTTATCACTAACAATAAAAGGACATTGATTTACAAAACACTTGAACTTTATTAACAAGGTATTGTTATGGGATGATGAAGTCAATTGAGAGCTCCATAGGAAGAAGAGGCTACTGGATGCAGTATGATTGCCCATGGAAATAGCTTGCCTGCCTTCAGCTCTCCAGCTCAGGGCCTGTATTTCCTGTGGATACCAGCTTATTCCCTACTATTGCTTCCAGTAGTTCTGTCTTGTGTTTCATTGTCTGGATTGCATCCAGTTGCGTGTCTTTCAGTGCTTCCTTGCCATTCCCAAAAGCATAGCCATACTAGATAGGAGCAGAACTCTGGTTACTTACCATCCTTTCTGTGGCAGAAGTAGATGATTTAGGAAAGTCCATAAAAACGACACTTCTGAAGGGATGCTTTCCCAGGTATAACTTGCCACAGTTGACACCATAGGATTTCCCACCACTGTTGGTGTTTTGTTGGCCTCTGGACATAAGCCCACAAAATATCGTAGAATCATAGAATCGTAGAATCATAGAATAGTTTGGGTTGGAAGAGACATTAAAGATCATCTAGTTCCAGCCCCCCTGCCATGGGCAGGGACACCTCCCACTAGACCAGGCTGCTCAAAGCCCCCTCCAACCGGGACTTGAACAATTCCAGGGGTGGGGCATCCACAACTTCCCTGGGCAACCTGTTCCTGCATCTCACCACCCTCATTGTAAAGAATTCCCCCTTCCAATTTAAATCCATTCCTCCTCACCCTATCTCTACATGCCCTTGTAAAAAGTCCATTCCCAGCTTTCTTGTAGGCCCCCTTCAGGTACTGGAAGGTTGCTCCAGGTCTCCCTGGAACCTTCTCTTCTCCAGGCTTAACAACCCCACTGTTGTTCTCATATGGGAGGTACGCCAGCCCTCTGATCATCTTCACTTCCATCCTCCGGACCCATTTGAACTGTTCCATATCATTCTTATGTTGGGGATTTCAGAATTGGACACAGCAGTCTAGGTGAGATCTCACAACAGAGGAGTAGAGGGGCAGAATCACCTCCCTTGAACTGCTGGCCACACTTCTTTTGATGCAGCCCAGGATATAATTGGCCTTCTGGGATGTGAGCACAAGCTGCTAGTTCATGTCAAGATTTTAATCAACCAGCAGCCCTAAGTCCTTCTCTGCAGGGCTGCTCTCAATCACATCATCCCCCAGCCTGTAGTGAAACCACAGATTGCCCCAACACAGGTGTAGGACCTTGCACTTGGCCTTGTTGAACCTCATGAGGTTCACACAGGCCCACTTCTCCAGCTTGTCCAGGTTCCTCTGGATGACATCCTGTTATGTGTATATATATGAAATATACATTCATCACTCTTTTTCCCCCCTATAGTTCAAACATTCATCAGAACTTTGCAGAATTGTAAAAAGGTATTGCAGAAATGTGTTCCTTGAGGCCACAGGTGAACTGAAAAAACCTAAAGAACAGATAATTGTTCCTAGTCCTTTTAATTCACCACTTAAAAACATATATTTAAACTTTAATTAAAGTCTTGAAGGAAACAATCTATTTAAAGCCTTGGGTGCTGAGTATTTTTTTTTCCCTACTGTGCAAGATCAGCATCTTGTAAAACCTCTCCTGGGAATAATAAAGTAAAGGGATTGGGAAGGGTAAGCAGAGGAAGTTTTTAATAAACGATGTTAAACTATTCCAGATAGAATCCTTGAGGGAATATCTTTGAAGAGGAATCCCTAAGTGACAGGACACAAGCTGGGAAAATATGCAGGCTACATATTTTACAGCCTTCTGAGAAGAGCGTAGGGAATAATATCAGGAGTGTTTTCCTTTCTTGCCACATTCAGTTTCTTCCTCTATGCTGTGCTGGCAAAGTGCTGAGCATCCTGCAAAATACTGCCTTTAAGCACATTAATGTTAACAGGTTTCTGTGGCTGTAAGCCACATGACTGTGTGTGGCTACCTCCAGTGAATTTTTATAGGCTTCTGTCAAGCAACCTCTCTGGCTCTCTCCCCTCCTCTGCCACTCCCGTGGGGGGAGAAAGCCCCAAGTCTGCACTGGGAGATCAGAGAAGACCCTCAGTGGCTGTAGCAAGCTCCTTAGAGCATCATAACATTAAAGTTGATGCTGCTTCCCATCTCCTAAATAAATACTGTCATTATGCATTCTTCTTCTATCATGTGGCATGATAGGCACACCATAACCTGAAATCTGCATGGCATAATTCACTACTCAAGTCTGTCTGTGAACTAAAAAGATGGGTTTCTGATACACACGCAAGGCAAGTTTACATAGCAGTGACTGAATTTGTAGTAGAAAAAAAATAACCTTGCTCTAGTTCAAGACCACATATATTAGCTGGGAAATAATGTAATTTTATTTCTGTAAGATGTCTTAAATATGTTTTCCCTTAGTTGCTTATATGTGTGTGTATCACATTTCACAACACACGTTCATTCCTGTAACATAACCAATAAGTGTATTTTGTGTGCACCTATCATACAATTTACTCTTCTAATTTTTTATATGATGGCATTACAGTAAGTTAGATTTGTCACACAAATACTGCAAAATGCATTCATATGGTTTAAATATGTTTCATTAATGCATTTACACACATACTTTAAAAATATCAACAAAATATTATGTAATATGTTGCTGAAGTGAAAATTCTGCCATCTCTAAGCACTGTCTTTTGCTCTTTTCGCTCTTGCATTCAGCCTATACTTTTGGTGATAGTAAAAGCGTCTTTTGGGGGTTATGAGAGGATGGAGGAGGCCACTCACTGGAAATTATTGAACTGTTTTAAAAGAGGATTTTAGTGAGTTTGAAGAAGCTTGTGATCCACTTTCAGGAAATTGTTTGTTTGATTGATTGTTTGTTTTAGGTAGTGGAGAATCAGAAAAAAAAGCTTGTTGGGGAGGAAATGGAAAATGCTTTGGAAGCATATGAGTGAGATGGTGGAAAGAAAGGATCCCTATATTTTCATTCATTCCCGTCTTCATCAGCTGGGAAGGTTCTAGCCTGAGATGCTTACTCAAAGTTTAAGTACAATAAACATTACTTTGAGTTCGAGGTTATCATTCAGGAATTTGACAAAGATGTGAGTATCGGATATTTAGCTGAGTTTCCTTCCCTGTAGCATACCAAAAGTTCTGGTGTCTGAGTAAGATTTTGGGCTCCATCTCTGTGTCGGAGTTGAAAATGGACCAATTCTGGGCTTTCAGACAACTGTATTTGTTCTTTGCCTCTCTATTCAAGGCAATCCATGGCTTCCTCTTTGCACCTTACCATGTAGTTCATGTTCATTGACAGTGAATAGAAGAGGGAGTGTAGCAGCTCATAATATAAAAACCCTTTTAAGTTCATTGGGACTTTGAATTACGGACAGCATTCAAAAAGTTTACCAAATTCTTGATTGTTGAATGCAAAAAGACCTGCATTCATATGGCTGTATCAGTGTAAGTCACCATTTCTGGTTTTCTGATTTGGCCCACTGGGAAGGTTTGCACTACTAGAAAGGAGTACACAAAATTATAAATAGGATATGTCAGTGCTAGGTAGATATGAGCATGGTCACACACGTCTCTAGTAGAGCAAAGCAAATTTTCACAGTGTAATTCCTGTGCTTAGACCAACACTTCTGTTATGTTAGCATCATATTCTCAGCTGTGATACTACAAAGCAAATTTATTTTAATACCTTTTGAAAATCACTGTGGATCCCAAAGCACAAACTTATACATAGTTTAACTATTATACATCTACATATACATACACACAGAGCCCCTGATCTTATCTATGTTTTTGCTTCTTAGTGTCAAAGTTTACTTTCATTTGCACTAAAATGTGTGTTGTTGATATGAGACAGGTTAATGGGATGCTATACTTTTCTCTGTAGAATCAGCCTGTCCTTATCATTGATACTGTAACTACTCTTGGTCACATATTTAATTATAAACACATCGTGAAACACCTTCCTGCTGAAACAGTGGCTTACTTATAAGACGATCTTTAAAATGACAATTTATCTTTTCTGTCTTTCATGGAAAAGGCATGGGAGCTTTTGTCAGAAATGCTGAGAAAAAAATGAACATGAATCAATGCACTCTGTGATCAGTATATTAAAATCTATTGATATTCTGGCCTCTAGAAAAGCAATGACTCTGCCAGAAGAAATATACATGTTTTTCTTCATAGAGACTTTATTGAAGTCACATGCAAGACTTCAACGTGCTTTTCATCAGGCAGTTTGTTCTTACATTTAAAAGTCAGAGTAGCTCCTGGGATATCCTTAAGGATAGACTCCTGGGCTCCCAGGATAGACTCGTACCTAGAGCAAGCCTAAAAAATTCAGTGTAATCAACCTCTCAAATTACAACACAATGCAGCACAGATCTCTTCAGGTAATTCCTCCCCCCCCCACCACTCCCCCCCAAGCCAGAAGGCGTAATCATGTAATAATCCCAGTTAAGTGAGGGTGTGGTCATTTGCCAAAATCTTTGTTTGCAAAATATAAACAAGTTTTTCTCCCTTAGGGAGGAGAGAGAAGGAACAATTTTAAGGTCGTTTTTTTTCTTATTTGGGTCGTAACATCAGATCTTCAGAGCACAGCATGTAGATGGGAGACCAGATGAAGTTTCCATTCACCACCACATAATGGGGAGACAAACTTAGTCAGGGGTGTTCTCTGAGTGTTTTTCTCTTCCTTCCATACAATGAGAAAAAATAGATATGAATCCTGCTAAGGAATGAATTGTGTAGACGCTCAGTTACCATAGTCATAAAGCCTTGAACAAGTGCCTAGCTGCTCCAGTCTCTGGATATGTCAATTACCTGGTATCTTCTCAAAGTACCTTAAGCCAACGTAAGACTTTGCTGATGATATTAGCTGCTCCTATCCGGTTTGGGTGCCGACATTCCCAGAAGTCACATTGCTCTCAGGCTTGATCTCCATGGGGGTTGCTATTGAAACTCCATTGGGGTTATGGCAGTAAGTAGATGTTTACCTTCTGACTTGTAAATCCCCAGAAAGACAATGAAGGAACTGCAAAGTGGGATTGATCTGTTTATTAAGTAAGAATGACATTTTGAACTAAGCCTAATTACTGCAATTTCTGAACAGGAAAGGCAGCTCAAAAGGTCTCTCATGGAAAAAAGTTTATGTTGTTGGACAAAATTGTCCCACTTATAAAGTAGTTTATGGTCATCATGTATAGGGATTTTATTTGGACATATCAGCATCCTGACATGCTAGCATTTCATGGTCAGACAGAGAAAGAAAGAATACCAACCCTCTATGGATTCACAATGGAAAATGTGAATTACAGTCAATTAATCCATTGTGACAACATATAGCAGTAACTGGAACCTTGCTTTGGCCATAAGATGAGTTCTAAGAGCATTGGCTTGTCTACCAAATGAATGCTTTACAAGTGTATGACTTGTAAATCATTAAATCAGCAGTTAAAATAAATTGTGACCTCCTTTGGTTATAATATTTTGCATTTTGTTAGATTTTATAATTAATTAGACAAGTCAGTAATTTCATAAGATCTTTAAAAACCTCCCATCTAACAGTTAAATTGTGCCTGTGATACAGATTCCTTTTCAGTTTTCCCATAGGACATTGTAAACCACAAGAAAAAAATAATCACAGCTCTTAAGAGAAAATATATTAACAGTATCCTTTTTTTTTACAAGACTTTAAAATCTTCTTAAGAGTCTGCTTTTTCTACACATTACATGAAGTTTTGGAGTCTCTTTTCTGCAATGCCTTCAGAAATGTTCACTGGGGAAAAGTACCACTGGCTAGGTGTAAGCAACAAAGTATGTTTGAAAAAGTAGATCTTAATTACAAGGAGTGTGCTTTTTTTGCTGAGGTGCATGAGCTGAAACCTGTGCAAGTGTGATTGATAGCTACTGTGAATTCTGCTGTTAACTTTTAACTTATGGTAATCACCTAATAACATTGATTTTTGTTGCTATTGTGTGGCTGGATAGCTTTCTATCATCTCTTGAGGCAAAAAAAAGATTAAAAGAAGAAAAAAATTTGCTTATCAGAAAACTAAATGTGTGAACAAGATGCAGCTGCCAACAGGATTCTCAGAAATATATGAGTGTCATGATCTTCATTAAAATTCATTTACAAAAAGATATTATAAATCAAAGTCCTGCCATTAGGGCGCTTGGAACTCTATACGGGCCAAACTGACTTAAGTTTTGTTTTAAGCCTGGCACTGCAACTATTTATAAGTGTAAATTATTAATTTTATAAGTTGATATGAATGTGTCTTTTACATTTTATGCAGCCAAAGTAATACTCAGGCAGTACTTATTCAGAATAACATCAGGCAAGCATCTTAGGAAGTAGATGATTTTTTTTAGAAATGTTGAGAGAGTAAAACAAATCTTTGATATAGTTTTATTAGCAAGCCATTCACAAGAGAATTTAGGGAACACTACTTTTATGGTTCTGTGTTAGGAGGAAAAATTGCTTTAATTAGGTATGGTAAGAGATCAATTCTGCATGCAATGATTAGGAGGGACAGCTCTAGTAATTACATATACAATAAGATGTTCAGTGCATCCATATTTGTGAAATGACTCGCTTGCCTAATTAATTACAAAATCTAAAAAGCATGATGTCACAGGAAGTTTAGATTGGACATTAGGTAAAAATTCTCCACAGAAAGGGTTATCAAGCACTGGCAGAGGGTGCCCAGGGAAGCGGTTGACACACCATCCCTGGAAGTGTTTATAAGGAGGGTAGATGAGTGCTTAGGGACATGATTTAGTAGTGGACATCTACAGTTGGAGTTGATGATCTCAAAGGTCTTTTCCAACCTAATGATTCTATGATAGAAAATAAAGGGCAGAAATACACTCCTTTAATTAACTTAAGTAATTTAGATGAAGACATTTCGACTTCTCATTCAGGCAATTTAAAACAGTCCTATTTTCTGTTGTTTGATTAACATAGTTCATACTGTATTCTAAAGACAAAGAGGAGGACCATAATTCTTGAGAGAATGTACCAGGGTTAAAATGTTTACTCACCGAGTGCCCCCAAAATTTTCCAGTAGTAGGCAGGGACTTCCTAAATTAAAAGGTAAGGAGATGAAAGAAGAGAAAGCAGTATTACCACTCACTTGTACTGAAGACAATGTTTTTGTAGCCATGTTGATCAGAAAGATATAAGAAGAATCAGAATTCTGATTTTCTTCCCATATAAGATCTTTCACTGTTCCCTGTTCCAGCAACCTAAACCAAAACAAAATGCCAACAACAAACCAACCCAAGCAACTCTTCTATCTTACTAGCATTTCAGCAGGACAGTAACTGCTGGAAGCCAACTGCAATTTACACTGCCAGCTAGAGGTTTCCCATAAATGAAGTTTGCCTGTATGGACAGATACAGAGTAGAGTCTTCAATTATAAAATCCAGATAATAAATTATTGCTCAGTCATTGACTAACAGAACTGGAAAAGTGGAAAGTCTGGAAGTCTGGCCCCTAGAACTGTCCATCCCCAAAGATCCTCTTTTTTATTTTATTTTTTTTTTGAGGAAAGGGATTGTTATTTACATCATATACTTATTTCTTGTTTTCCTTGGAAGCTGTGGGAGACCTAGAAGCATGAAAAGTCAACAGCTGCAAACACTCTGTTTCTGGCTTTGTTCTTCTTCACCTAAAGGGTTATTGGGCACTGGAACAGGCTTCCCAGGGTGATGGATGAGTTGCCATCCCTGGAGGTATTTAAAAGACAGGCAGATGAAGCGCTTAGGGATATGGTTTAGTAATGGACAGGTATGGTTGGACTTGATGATTTCAAAGGTCTTTTCCAACCAAGCAATTCCATGTTTCTATGATTCTATGTTCTCTGTTGATGTTAAATGGCCACTTAATGTCTTTGAGGAAGAGAAGACATAGCAAAGATTTTAAAACCTGGTCCTTCCAGTAGAAATCTCTTAACATTGAGAACTTTGATTTCTGGTCTGTCAAAATTTATGTTTCAGAGAGCTCTCTGACTTGAAAACATTTGCAATGAGGCTAACTCAGCTACAGCTCCAGTCTTTTTATCAGTTGATTATTGCTTTCCTGGGCAGATCCTCTATTTTATTACAATGCATCACTCTAGGCAGACTTATTTCTCTGTTGTTGATATTTACTGTTTAATCTCAGGAACACTGAGATACACTTAGCAGCAGAGAGTATGGCTTCTGGCGAGGAGTATCTATCTAAAAAGGAAATCAGTTTTAAGTTAATCAGAATGTTATTTGTGGTAATTTTCTATTTCCTTTCAAATGTAAGTGGTTGCTCTAGATGTAGTTCTTAGCATATCACTCAAAATCAAAACAGTAAGATAAGCGTCTCTAAAATATGGAAAAAATATATGGAAGTTTGTACAGTCAGATTCCTAAAAATACGTTAGCCACTTAAAATTCATTGAGGTTTTGTTTTACAAAAGTACTGTACTCGTGGAGTTTACTGCTTAGCTAAATTTTTTCTTGTTTGCACTACTTACCACATTGAACTTCAGTTTACATAACAAAACTCTCAATAGTTGCCTTTTTTCCTCATAGCCATACTTACTTCCAAGTTGTTGATATTAACAGCAATTGGGAACCATAAAATTAATTTCCAAGTGCTACATTGTCAGACCATGCATGAATTGCATTTGCTATGCAACTTTAACTGCACCACTTGCAGTCTGCTCTTTCGCTAACTCCCTGTAGAACACTTTTGAATGCCCCATGGCTCCTCAGACATCTGAGAGCATGCCACAAAAAGCCATTCTTCCAGAAGAGATACACAACAGGCCAGTAAAAGCTGCAAGTTTAAGCTCTGGAATATTTCAGGAACTGCTGGAACAAGATAGGGGCACTTAATCCCACCAGGAAGCTGGGAATCTGACTTCATAAAAAGCCATTTTTACACTGAGAAAGCTTTAGAAAAACTTTGAGACAACACTTAGTTATCACTGATGATAGCGGAGCTCCCTTAGTGCTAACAACATTTACAGCATGTTTTTTTTCCCCAAGACTAGGATTCAGAAGATACTGGTATATCAGTTAACACATGTTTACAGCCTATTACAAACCAGGCAATCTTTAGCAGATATTAAGCTGAGTCAAAGCTTACCCTGAACCTTTATCACACGTTAACTAACTCTGAACCCTAGTGCAGGCCAGATGACTGTGGCAGTGAAGGAAAGATAGGAGCAAAGGCTGAGCTGTCGTTCACCCCTCCCTGAAAGGGTCAGTCCCAATGGTTCCCACCCTTTCAGTGGATCTCCTTGGACTTGACCTGAGACAATTCAACTCCCCAAAGTGGCAGGAAATTATTATTCCTTTATTGTTTTTCTCAGGATTGCTTTTCTGCCACCTTAGCAAATGGGATCAGCCATGGAGGAGTCCAAAGTATGCCAAAGCAAACGCAAAAGGGTGTGTGGGGGGAGGGGCTCTGAACGAGTTGCTAGATCAGCTCAAGTTGTGACACGTAGCTTTGCCCTCACACCTGCTTTCAGTATGATGTTAATATTAAGGGTGCTGACAAAGGAGCTCTGGCAAGTCTCACTGTGGTAGTTGGAGGAGATACCACACCAAAATATGGCTGCTCTGCCAGGAGTTCCTGCTGGCACAGCAAGCAGAGGGGCTGCTTCTGTTTAAAACTTCGGACACCCCTGCCACCAATTATGGTGGGTTTAAGGCCCTGGATTTTGCACTTTTAAAGTGGCTGAGGCAAAATCACATTTCCTTCTGTCAGTCTTGTGGTGGGGAGATTGAAAGCTCCATCAGAGGAGTGGGAAGGGCAGGTGGGGTTAGGGACGTCTCAAGCAGCCATGGCGAGAGTTCCTAGTGCTGATGTGTCATCCCCATACAAACACTGCCTGACCCTCAGCTAAAGGGATTGGTGTAACCATACCAACATCATCAGAAAACTTCCTTCTGTAGACAGGACTTCAGTTAGTGTCTAACTAGGTCATGAGACATCACTATGCAAATCACATTGTGAGGTATTAAAAGTGCTATTTTTCAGCTTCTCACTGATATGAAGAATAATCTTCTCCTCTTACCCTTCTCTCTCTAGGACCTTTGCAATTCAGCTGTCGGTATTGAAGTAGTCTGGCTTCCCAAAAGAAAGAATCTGAAAACAAGACTCAAAATGTGTAAAACTCTCTGCCCTAAAAAAGTGTGAAGCAGTTTATCTGTAAACTCTGCTGTCAAAAAATGAAAAAAAAAAAAAGCACTAGTGTGTAATAAAGTATCTAAGCTTTACTGACATTTACCGATTATTCTGGTCTCCTTAAAAATCATTCTTTTAGCATGTCGATGTCCTGTTTTAGTCTACTGAACTTTATTAATATGTACCATGGAGGCAGGTATAAGTAATAGATATGCAAGACTGAAGTTTTGAAAATGAGATCCTAGAATGGAAAATAAGAAAACATAGTTAATTTTAGAAGGGAAAATAAAAATTTCTACAGTATAAGGACAAATGTAACTTTACATGACAGAGGGATAGCTCATATATAATTGAATGATGTAAGATTTTTAATTAAAATGTGGTGAGGCTTTTCATGCTAGTGATACACAGCACTACAAACAAACTCTGTGCATGTCCAAAGGTGCAGGTGGCAATTGTGAATTGCCTTGTCTTACACCTTTGTGCCTTTATTCATGACCTGTACAATACACTTATATTGTATATGCTACTGTAGTTTTGCCTGTGGAGCTGTGGAGTGGTCACAAGAAGTGCTCAGGTAGATTCAACGTCTGGTCCTGTTCTAACTCCGCTGTTCCTCTAAGTGGTCCATGTACAGTATACATTGAGGATTGCTATGCCTCTCGTATTCGCAAGTTCATGGCTCAGCTTGGGAGTTACTACAACTGCAGCCCAGCATCTCGCTACTCAGCACTGGTACCCCCAAGGAGAATGAGACAGCTCTTGCAGAGTGCCTCTGGGCTAGGCAGGAATTTGCCCTTCCTTGGTGATGATGAAGTTGCGTGACAGAGGTTGTGATTGCTCAGGTGACAAACCTGTTCCAGCATAATGATATGGAGACTATTGCTGGGTGCAACCTCTATACATGAGGAAAGAGTTTCTAACCTAAGTGATCACAATCTCTATCACACACCTTCATCATCATCATGCTTCCCACAAAAGTCAGTGACAAACAGATGAAATATATAAACAAAATAACTACTCTTGAAGCTTGTTTCTCCTGGTATTTTATCCTCATGTGGAAATGCAGCGTGCCTGACTGCTACTGCAAATGCTGTGAAGAACACATCATGCTTCAAGGGACAAGCACGCTGTCCTCCAGAAAACCTGATGTGCCAACAAAGGGCAGTGGATGCCCTCCTGAGGAAGACATGACTTACCAATGCTTGTGGAATAAAAGCATTTACAACTCTGTGAACATCACTCTGGAAGTGGGGCTGTGGACTCAGCTTTCTAGGACACATCTATAAATCTCTAAGGTGGCTTTTTTTGATGCAGATCTGCCTGATTCATAATTTCAAACTCTCCAAAGGAGCAGAACTGTAACAACCAATTTCAGCTACAGATAGAAGTCATCCCTCTCAACCCTCAACCTGTCAAAGTGGCAGCACTACGCTTACTAAAAAGGCGAGGTGTTCAGGGTCTACAAAGACTTGATTTTGGCACAGGACCATGTGCACACATGTACAAGTATAATCAGGAAAGAAGGGAAAAATCCAAGAAAAATCAACGGATATTGGCACACCATGGCTTTTACATGACAAATATCCATGAACAGTACAACAATGCACCAACAACGTTTCCTAATGTATCCAAATTTCAGACCATTGACATCTTGCAGTTGAATTAATCTTGCATCCCTTGTTGATTATTATAGCTGCTCTTAGCTTACCATGCCCCACTTTCTTCAGATAAGCATTAAGGGATTAATAAGATTCAGAATTGTATCTTATTAATTATAACCACACTTCAGTGTGAAGTGTGTACCTAAATCAAATGAAGTTTTTCATTTCTTCTGAGACCTCATTTCCTCTCTTATGAGACCTCATCTGTGGTATTGTGTCCAGTTCTGGAATCCTCAACATAAGAAGGATATGGAGCTGTTGGAACGGGTCCAGAGGAGGGCTACAAAGATGATCAGAGGGCTGGAGCACCTCTTCTATGAAGACAGGCTGAGAGAGTTGGGGTCGTTCAGCCTGGAGAAGACAAGGCTCCGAGGAGACCTTGTAGTAACATTCCAGTACCTGAAGGGGGTTTACAAGAAAGCTGTGGAGAGACTTTTTACAAAGGCTTGTAGTGATAGAACTAGAAGCAATGGGTATAAACTGGAGAGGGGCAGATTTAGACTAGACATAAGAAATAATTTCTTCATGATGAGAGTGGTGAGGCACTAGCACAGGCTTCCCAGGGAAGTTGTGGCTGCCCCATCCCTGGAGGCGTTCAAGCCAGGTTGGACGGGTCCTTGGGCAGCCTGATCTGGAGTTGGAACTGGATGATCTTTAAAGGTCCCTTCCAACCCAAACTATTCTATGATTCTATGATTCTTTGACAATCCATATCTCACTGCCTATGAATTTATCTGATGTAAAATTCTTGGCTGTCAACGGAGCTGTTAGGGAATAACTCTGGCGGAGGAGAGCCGTGCTCGGTGTTAAGCACTCGCGGGTAGATACTGCTGGATTCAAGAACAAACGTGAGATACGTGACCCACTACCGCGTGTGTCGGGGCTTGGAGTTTGCAGCTCAAGCAGCACCAGCAACACGGACTGCTCGTAATCCTGGCAGGGTTCCCGAGTTGAACGGGAAGAGAATAACCAGCGTGCATTTTGCCCCTTTTTTTTTGGGTTGGGTGTGCCGGGTTCCAGCCGAAAGGCGTGTGGCTTCCCAGCGGGGAGGTGGCGCGGGGGGACGACACGGGAGGGATGCGACCATCGAGAGGCGGCGGCGAGGGGGCAAAACCAGAGCGGGGCGCGGTGCCAGGAACTTCGGGGACACCGAGTTACGCACGGACGCCCCGTCTCGCACGGTTCCCAGCCCAGCTCGGCCGCAGACGGTGTCTCTCCTTAACGCGCCTTCGCTTTTGGTTTCTGTGGAGGCTTTGTTTGCTTGTTTAGCAAATCCTGGGCATGTTGCGCGTTGCGAGCGGAGCCGAGTAGTTCTTTACTTCTCGCTTCTCACGCGGCAGCTTTAATTGAATGCGTGCTCAGTCGGGGACGGAGCGGAGAGCGACAGCGGGCGGCGTTTCGTGCCCGGCCGGCTCGGGGCAGCGTTACCGTCGGCGGTGACGCCGGGGAAAGGCGCGTTGTCGCTGGGAAGCGAGGAACGAAGTTTGTCACAGTTTGACTCGAGCCGTCCCAGCGCCGCGCGAAGCCGCGAAGGTCGGGGAAGGGTTTGCTACCCGCGCGGCCAAACAACCTGGCGGGGCTCCTTTCAGGTAGTTGTAGAGAGCAATGAGGTCTCCCCTCAGCCTCCTCTTCTCCAGACTAAACAACCCCAGCTCTCTCAGCCGCTCCTCGTAAGCAGGCAGGATGGATGCTGCCACCCAGACAGAGCCACAGTGGGTGCACGCAGCTATATAAATTCTTAAACCCGGTGTTATTCTCGCCCGGCCAAGCCGTACCCGCCGCCCGGTGCTGAACCTGCCCCTGCGGAGGCGGGTGCCGGAGGCGGCAGGAGGACTCCGAGGGCGCATTTACGGACCGAGCGCCCCGGCACCGGGGAGGGGGCGAGGGGGGCGCCGGTGCCCCGAGCCCGGCGGGGCGGGGAGCGGCGACATGCGAAGGGCGCCCTGGCCAATGGCGCTGGCCGCGCCCCCGCCCGCCGCGCGCACGTGGGGAAGCGCCCGCCGCCCGCGCCCCGCGCCCGAGGCCGCGCCCCGCGTCCCCCGATTGGCTGGGGGGCCGGGGGGCCGGGGCGCGGGGCCGGGCCGGGCTCCACCCACGTGCGGCGGCGCCGCGCGAGCGGGCGGCGGGGCGAGCACACATCCCGCACGTAGCCCGCGTATTAATCGGCGCGGGGCCATCTGCCGCCTCCGTCCGTAAAGCGGGGCGGGGGGTGCCGGGCGCCCTTCCCGTGCGGTTCCGGGCGGCGGCACCGCCGGACCCCGCGGCGCGGCCCGTCCCGTCCCGTCCCGACCCGGCGAACGAAGTTGTTCCTCGCCCTGCCCCGCGCCGCAGCCCCTGCCCGGGACGGGGGCTGGAGCCGGCGGGCATCGCCTCCCGACGCGGGCGCCGGTGCGATGCCGCTGGGGCACATCATGAGGCTGGACCTGGAGAGGATCGCCCTGGAGTACGTGGTGCCCTGCTTGCACGACATCGGCTTCTGCTACCTGGACAACTTCCTCGGGGAGGTGGTGGGGGACTGCGTGCTGGAGCGGGTGAAGCGCATGCACCGCGACGGGGAGCTGGCGGACGGGCAGCTGGCCGGACCCAGCCGCGGCGTCGCCAAGCGGCATCTCCGCGGCGACCAGATCAAGTGGATCGGGGGCACGGAGGAGGGCTGCGAGGCCATCAACTTCCTCCTCACGCTGATAGACCGGCTGGTGATGTACTGCGGGACGCGGCTGGGCAAGTACTACGTGAAGGAGCGATCCAAGGTGAGCGGCTCCCGGCCGGGCGGGCGCGGCGGAAAGTTCCCGCGGGCTCCCCGCTCGCCGTCCGCAGGTGCCTGCGCTCGGGCAGCCCCCGCCGGTGTCGGGGCTCGGGACTCTCGCCGCCGGTTCCCGTGCCGGGTCTGCCCGGGACCCCTCGGTTGCCTCCTCCTCCCCCACACCGGTGCCGCCGGCGATCTCTCCGCGGCTGCCCTGCGGCTGCGGGCGGACCCCGCGCTGCTCGACGGTGGCGTCCGCGGCCGCTGCTCGTCCCGGCTGAGAGAGCGCACCCCGCCAGTAAAGTCCAGTCCCCAGCGTGACTTTCCTTTAGAGGATCGATGCAGGTGGAGGGAGAAGCTCCCTGCCCACTCTTTGCGCACGTACGCGGGTCGGTTATTGGGTTATTTGCGCCCGTGTGGCGGCGTTATCCGGAGCAGTTTCCATGGCCCGACTCGTGCCGGCGTCCTGCAGCCGGAGCCGTTATCGTTACTGCAGTTGGGTATGTGGCACATTAAGGGATGCTCCGCTTGAGCACAGCAAACTTTTTTTTTTGTTGTTGTTGAATAGGAGTTTTGCTTTTTTTATCGGTTTTCTTGCTCAGAAGTGGAGGGTGTGCTTGTACCACGGGACAATTGTCTTATAGATTTCTTTTCCAGTGAAGTTTGTTTGCACTTGCTATGTCATTACTCCAGCTTAGGGTAGCTTGCCTCCTCGCTCCCTAACTGCTTTGCTGGCTTTGAACTAAGTTTGCTTCGTTGTCTTGAATGCTGAAAACGTCCCCGTTTCTATATTTCTGACACGAATTCTATAATACATAACACATTTTCAAAACATGCGCTTCTTTTAGAGATATGTCAGAAACAGAGATGGTGAAACTTAAAAAATCACAAAACTGAAAAGTCAGGTATTTCTTTTGGTCCTAACGTGCAGTTGCTGAGATTCTTTTTTTTTTCTGCAGTAAATGAAGAAAACAGTATGATAATGTTTACCAGCTGTTTGAGAATGCCTTAAAACCCGTGCAGGCACATCTCCCCTCCCTGCACACGTCTACACTCAACACTTCTGTGCAGTGATGGGAATAATAAAAAGGTTGAAATATTGCTTCTGTGCTTAGCTCCACTCAACAACTGATCATCAGTCCAGTTAAAGCTTGGGTAGATTTGGTTTAAAAAGTGAATAGACTGGGTTTCACTTATTGCTGGTGAGAGCCTGGTCTTAGGGGGTGTATATAACCATTATGCTTTGGCTTGCCTTTAGGGTCACCCTAGTTCTTTCTCTGGGTGACTTCTGTTTGACCAATTACTGCTGAAAGTGCATTGCTGGCCACTCGAAGGGAAAATAAAACAGAGGCTTCCATTAAAGTTGAACTGGAGTAAAAGGAAATTGTCCAGGATTTTTAAAAGGTACTTGGAGAATCAACTGGATGCCTTAAAGCTATTGGTACAGTCTGGGGAGAAGGGTCTTTTGGGGAGTGGCTTCGGGTTGTAGAGATGATTTTAAAACTGAGTTGTGGTGTTCCTGCAGTCAATTTTGTGCAAATAATAACAGACAGGGCAGAACTTCTTTTATAGATGCCAACCTGCTTGCTATGAAGAGTCTTTTGTCCCTTGTGGTTTAGCGTAGAAGGTGTCAAACTCCAAACAGTGCATGGAAGTGCTACACAGCAGTCCAGGACTGAGAGTGACTCAGTATCATTTGTAAAGCTAAATGCATAGAAGTTTCCATCAGAAATTAATAGTGACCAATCCCCTCATTATAGTAATAAGTACCATGGATATGTGAGGCTCTGGAATAGCAGCTGCCATCTGTAACTGAGATGTGGGACACCTTCAGCAGGATGATGATTCCTGTGAGTAACCAACTGACTACTGCAGTGCATGCAGGTTCCCACGTCGCCAGTAGACATTTCCCTTCCACCATTAAACCTGCTCATTTTGTCTGTCTTCTAAAGTCTTATGAACGCATGCACAAAACCCCCAAATTTAAGTTCAGTGTATTTTTATTTTATCTGCTAGATTACACATATGAAAGGATGCCCAGAAAACTTCCATGGCTTAACATTTGGAGGTGCATGGGGTGTTTCTGAGCAACTGGACCACAACTCTTAACTAGTCATGTGCTATTATAATTTATTGTTTTGAGATGTAGGTATCGGATGGGGCAGAGAGTCCAGAGCAATTTGTTTAAAGTGTAAGCCCTCAGCTCCGTAGTAGCTCCTCTTGTCATAGAAATGAATCTATGTAATATCAGCTTCATCATTCTTTAGACCTTTATGCTTTTAAAACAGTAGTGTGACTTTAATCTTCAGCCTAAGCACCGGAAAAGGGGGAGAGGTTTGCTTAGTAAGTGAACTTTTTCAGCTGTCTACTTGGTGTGATGTTCTTCATGTTTTTTTTCTGTAGATACATGAACATAAGAAAAGTGCAGCTATAGCTGCCTAAGAGAAATAAGTCAGTTTGGATTTTGCCATTTTCAAAAGAATTTCAACAGCACCACAAGGAAGTTAAGATTGCATCAAAGGGGATGGATGGAAGTAAACTTTTACACGGGTATTATATACTCTTAAGAGCTGTTGGTTGATGTTTGAGGGCTGATAATGAAACGTAACCTTTCATCTTTGCAGACCAGTGATCCAAATCTATATTTGGAATAAGTCTTCTTTAAAATATTAGCTGGCATGGTTAATTGGTCAAAATAACCAGATGACATTCTTCTGAAAGACTCTTCTTTTGGCAGACCTAATGCGTTGCTTGTCTTCTGCATTCTCCTCAACTACAGTTTATATTTCCTACTAAAACAATTCTATGGTATTACTACCCTTTTGTAGTTGGTAAGTGGTTAAGAAATGTACCGAGGCATTGTTGACCAGGTTGAATCCTCTCTTCAGTATGAAAAAATTCGCATCCTCATGCAAAGGAACGTTCTGGCCTGAGGACAGAGGTCAGTCTGCTTTTGAGGACTTGTCTTCACTTTGCTGTAGCTTTGATGCTTGGTGGAGAAAAGCTGGCAGGTGGTGTGGGCCGGGAAACAAGGCCACAGCTTGGTCTCCACAGCTGGTCACCTGGGGTGCTCCTGGTCCGGTGGTTCTCTGGGGCCTGTGGGTAAAAGGGTGATGCATTGTGGCTTCTGTCTTCTTGGGTCCCAAAGTCTCTTCTTAGAGTTTATTTGGGCTTGCGGGGGCTTAAGGGGATGGTGGAGATGATGCTTTCCGTAAAAGATTTGAGCCTACTTGTGAATGAATAATGCTGAGGTGCAGAGGTGGCACAGGGACCTGCCATGTATTGTTAAATTTTCCAGGGGACAATTACAAAGTTTTGTAGGTGGTGAAATGTCAGCCCTGTGAGAAAATAATCCAGATATTATAAATAAATAAATCAAAGCAACAACATTTAAAAAAAAGTCCCCAAGACAAGGCAAGAAAACAGTCTGGAAGAGAGGCCCTTTGAGAAATTTCTCCTTTGAGACATAAGAAAAGATACTTTTTTCTTTAAGTTAGGAGCTGCAGAGGTACTAGGTGCTGTGGTCTTTGGGTTTTCTGTCCCCTTGGTAGCCTCAAATGCTTCAGACTCAGGGGACCCCTTGTTGCTGGAAGTCCTCTCCTGTACGAAGGCATGAACTAGGTTGCCCAGTGCACAGAAATGTAAAAGCAGCATACCTGGATGGGATGCCTGGGTAGCTCATCTGGTACTGAGAGGCTGTGACATGTCATGTTTTGCCTCTGCTGGAGAAGGGCAGCTTTTCCCCATAGTGGGGCAAGGTCCCAGAGCAATGCCGTCAGCACATGCTGCCCAGGGCCACCTTGGATGAGTCAACACTAGATGTGCTACCAGCAGGCTGTGTTAGCCCTCATGGGTGAGGGGTGCAAGGTACTGTGAACTGGTGTGGCTGTTCTCTTTGTGGACTCTGCACCCTGTACCTGACAGCAGTATGTGCTGCTGTGAGTCATTGGTACCCTCTTGGGTGCCATCATGGGTTGAATTCCATGTAAGGGATTTTGGGGACATCAAGCTTGTCTTGTGCCTACTGGGCACTAGTGAGCCCAGCTGGCTAGAAAACAAGGCAAAAAGTCATAATCTTAAGACTTCACCTGTGTTGAAGAAAGCTTATGGTTGAACGGTTGATGTTTTTAGCTCAGAACCCAACTGTTCAAATTCAGCATCAAGTATGTGGCCTGAAGTTAGAAAAACGTTTTCAATATGATTAGTACATTTAGAAGTCACTATGGCATATGAACCCTCTTGAAAACTTGGTTCAAAGTCTGTGTGGGCCTTTTGCTATTTAATGGGATGTTTTCTGCATCCTCTGCTTGTAGCTTGTTGCCTCCCCACATGCCCCACCCTGCTGGGCCCTCTCTGACTGTCCAAGGAGAAGCAGATCTTTGGTGGTGGCACTTCATGGGTAGAGAGTGCTTGCTGAAACCCTGAGCAAGTCCTTTTGCCTGCCACACAATCGAGTGTCCTCAGGTAGGTTTTGAAACATGGCCTGTCTAGCCAGTTGTGACCAAGATTTCTGTTCCCGAGGACTGAGGAAATGTATGGGTTGTCACAGACTTGGACTGAGCAGTTTTACCAAGTCCATCATAACTTACATAATGAGGTGAGGTATTCTTGCATTCATGTATGAAGAAAGAAAAACTCCACTATGTGCAAATGCTATCTTTTACAATTAAAATGCAGAGTGAAATGCTGCATTTTTGAATTTGAGATGTGGATATAAGGAGCAGGATAACAGAAAACTGGCTACAGACCTGAAGAGCAATACTCTCTATAGAAATGTACTGGTTTATTACATCTGACACATTTGATACTTGCGTTAGCAACATGCCTTGCAATTAGTTTACAATGAGAGGTCTGATGAATGCCACCATCCAGAAGAAATATGCATAATTTTTCTTTCTTCTAATAGAATGCACATGTTTTGGCATGATGGGTAAGTTCAAATCTGTTCTTCTGGCCAGCTGCCGGCAGAGTCCAGAGCCACTGGAACTGTAAATACACCAGACAAGTCGTTTTGTGATATTGGACTGAGGAATTCAGTGTTGGCACAGATCCTGGAGTGGTTGCTTTGGCTCAGTGTCAAAACTGATGTTTATATCTATGTTTGTCAAGCAAGATTAGTTAGCCTGGTTAATTATACACAGAAATGTATAATTTTTATTTGACAATCAGAGCATTAAATAAGTATAAACCTGGGCATATTAGCTCTTCTTTTTGTTGATCAAATTACTCTCAATAACTTTCTAAAATTTTCAGAAGATACTTCTCTGAAAGAGGCACTTGAAGAATCTTGCAGGTTGCTTCTTCATTCAGCAGGGTCAGCATATTGAAGAAATGGGTCAGTATTTTGTAGACAGTGATGCGCATGTCCCTGAGTTCAGAAGTGTGGCTAGCATCTGTGGAATGTTTGAGTTCATAGTTTTGTGTTAACCTGACTGTAGTAGGTGGTGGAAAAAAATGCATTGTCTTCAGTGCGTGTTAGACCAAAGCCTTTGCCAGCCAAGTGGCTACTGTTGGTCCTTCATTCCTCCTCTTGTGGAGGAGTCTGTAGCCACTGAGAAACCTTTCTTACGCTGTCCCTGTGCTTTACATTTATAGTTGCAGAGGAAGGCAGAAAGTGGCTAATTCTGTAAGGAAAGAGAAATAAGTCAGTTCTTAGGCAATGTAACCAGTGTTTTTATACATGCATTTGTAGCATCAGGGCAGGTTACTTGACTTTTTTTTTGTGTCATGTGTAGTTTTGCAGTCAAGCAGTGCTTAATGAGTCTTATTAGACTCGGGACTTACACAATGATTGCAAAGCAGCGAGGTGTTCCATGATCTATCCCATTCTGCTAGCACATTTTCCTTAGTGCTTTCGTGTCAATTGCCCTGGTACTAGTCCTCCCCAGCACCACTGTGTCAGCTCTTAAAGCCAGAGCCATGCAGTGGTAGCCCTAAAGGTGTGCCGGTCAATATCCCTATTACTTGCAACCCCGAAGTACATATGAGCCTCTCAGTTCGGTTTTTGTATGAAGGCTCATTGCTCTTTAGATGTCAGTCTAAACCTTCTGCAGCTGTGTGGGGAGGGATGCTGTAATACAAGTGGCATTAATACCTCTGAGTATGGGGAGAGTTTGTCCTTTGGACTAGTGGGGTGTGTGTACAGCATTGCAGGGGCACTATCGGTGGGAGAGCCACTGGGGAAAACAGCAAGATTCAGAGTTCCGTGCCCCCTCCAGCTGAGGTGGCATTATGGGAGAGAGGGGAATGGGACCTTGATATTAATATTTGTACCCAGCCTTTTCCCAAGATAATCATTAATGAATAATTCAGTTCATTACTACTCACGGCTAATAACACTATATGTTTAAATGGATGTGCATTGATGCTGGTAAGACTGATGCAGGGCAGCATGTACACAATAAAACTGAACTTATTTCTTTGCATTAAGATTTTCAGCTGTCAGCATTAATCCCAGTGTCTTTATTTGATTTCACAACAAATTCATCTTTGACTTCCAAACTTGCCTGGATAGTGGCTCAATCATAGGACCATAGAATAGTTTGAGTTGGAAGAGACCTTGAAGACCATCTAATTCCAACCCCTCTGTCATGGGCAGGGACACTTCCCACTAGTTCAGTCTGCCCAAGACCCCATCCAACCTGGCCTTGAACACCTCCAGGGATGGGGCAGCCACAGCTTCCCTGGGCAATCTGTGCCAGTGTCTCACCACTCATGGTGAAAAAATTCCTCCTTTTGCTTGTCTAAATCTGCCCCTCTCCAGTTTATAGCTATTGCCCCTAGTCCTATCACTACAAGACTTTGTAAACAGTCTCTCCCCAATGTAATACAACCTTACCCTGAATGTTGCTTTCTGAGCAATTTGTTTGATTTAGTATGTGGAAGTATTTTCTCCCTCCTATTTCTCCTATGCTGCACGGACTTTTTTTTTCTTATACATTTTTTTCTTCTGTGGCGATGATGTTGGATGTTCAGTAGTGTCTGCCCTCCCTCAGCAAATCCTTTTCATATACATGAAAGCAGTGGGATAGAGACTGTGGTTTTATCTTCTCCCTCTATGACCCAAACATGAATGCATTGCTTATCAGATGAAGTCTTGGTGTTTGCTGAACAGGCTGGACACACTTGGAAGAGATGAATACTTTTATCACATATTTCAAAATGACTCTTAACAATGTCAACGTACTTTTTTTTTTTTCCGGTATTCATTTTAGAGTTTCTTCTTGCTCATGTTTCAATTGGGTTGCCTTTTCCCATTGTGTAATAGGTCAGAGGCAAGTGGTCCTTTGGCACCAATAGGCTACATAGCAGTCATCTGTCTTGCAGTGGAAGGCTTGTGAGAATGAGGAGGTCAGGAAGGGAAGCCTGCAAGTAAGTTTAGCTGGTTTTTGATTTATGGAGTAGGAAGATGTGAGCATACTGACTCGAGGGAATTTGAAGCCCTGGATTAGATTTATCATGACTGTAATCCTTCTGCCACACAGTTGAAGACTGAAACAACATCGCTAGAAATCTCAGTGACACAGCTCCCTAAGCTTCTGTGAAAAAAGTTCTAGTGGATTAGTACAGGAGCTTTTGGGTAGAGGTATATTCTGGTAACTGTGCCTAGGGCGGGTGATGGCCACTGTGGTGGGCTGTAGGGTGAATAACTGATTCATTGGCACAGAACCTGTTGGGGGTTGACAAACAACTTTGATGCGTAACATTATATAGCAATTTGTTTTAGACCTATTATTTCTTTGAAAAGAGATGGCAGGGAATTGATCAGAAAAGCAAGAAGGTCTCTCTAGGTGTTGAGACAGTGAGGTAGAGGAATAAGCCAGATAGATGAAGGAGGCTTATGCCAAGTAGACTATCTCCTAAGTGTTTAAACTATTCAGAGGCATCTCATCCCATCAGCACACCACTCCTGACTGTTCCTGTGAGTGATTTGGAGAGAGCTGTAAGCCCCATTTCCCCTCCATCTCACTCACATGTATGCATCTGCTATCTTTCAGTGACAGAAAGAAGCTGTTCTGTCATTTTTCTCTTGTCGTTGTGTTTTGATAAGATTAGTAGACAAAGAAAATTAGTGCCACCATGAAAAGCACTTAAAGAAAGCAGTTGATTAAACAAGCTACTTGTTGCTTTGATTTTTCACAATTAAAGTAATCCTAGAAATTTTGCTGACCATAATGGTTCCGTGGAGCCTTACTAAATATTCATGTCACCAGCCACCCAGTTTAAAGTGAATAGTATGAATTGCAGAAGTATAGCATAGCACACTATCTGTGCAGACTGGGAAGAGTTTATCCAATACTTTGGCAGCTGAAAGTGGCAAGGTAGCAACGTCTTTTGTCATATATCAGGGAATTGCATCCTACTTTGCAGCAAAGTAATAACCATTTTGGTCTCATATCTAGTCCATGTGTGTCCTTTGGTCACAATAGACTCTTCTATGCTTTCTTTTGGACCTGAAAATCCAAACAAGAAATATGCTTGCAGTTTTCTTGTCTGTACATCATAATAGTGATTGATCATTGCTTATGTCTTCTTGCACTGCGATTTTTTAATATAAATTGATAAGGCAAATGTTTTTAGAGTTTTGGCCCTAGTTCAGCAACTCAATTAAGTACTTTTTTTTTTTTTTTTTAAAGTCTGTCTGAAATCAGTGGGACTGAAGCACATCCTTGTGGTTCTTGGCTTAGACTGTGCTAAAAAATGTTTAGAAAACTTCAGGAAAGGTTGCAGTGACTTCTTGTGCTGTCCCCAGTCCTAGACTACAAATATGGGCCATCTTTTACATGGTGTCTTGGGAGGGAGCAAGAGGCTTTACTTGTTGGAAGTTATAGATAGCAGTTATGATTTTTATGTGACCTTTGCAACTGACTGTCTTGTAGCAAATCTGTCTTATACCATTAACAGCAGCAGTTATTTCAGTAATGTGCACATGGAGCTAGGGGATAGTTGGTGCAGTCTGTGGAATGCCAACCTGCATGGGAAAAGCCAGGGGTGCGAGGCAGTGTTGGACGATGGGCTCTGAGGCAGTGAATGTGTTTGTGGAGCTTCCCGACTGTCCTGAGGTTCCAGACTAACTCTGCACAGCAGCCCCTTTCTGGATGATGTGAGTAGAAAAAAAAAAAAAAGCAGAACTGGGGAATTTGGAAGAGGAGATATAAAAATAAAAAAAAAATGGGAGGGGAAATGTAGATTAGTCCTCAGTTCACCTGTTCCGAGGTTGTTAACAGTCTTAGGGTGTTATGCTTGCTTCTGAAGATTATCAGTGTAACAACTTCCTCCTCTGATTTCCCATGGGGAATCTAGTAGAAGTGGTTTGAGAATTGAAGAAAGGAGAAGCTTCACTGTAAATGCTGTAACATGTCCTGCTGTTAAGGCGTATAAACCATGACATTTGACTAGATGTACACAAACGGAATCTCCCAGGATAACTCTGCCCTTTACAGTATTCACCCGTGTTTCTGCCTCTGTAAATTAACTTGTCCTTTCTCTTCTGTTGTCTGTGGAGCATGTGCATGGTGTCTTTGAAGCAGGCCAACAGGAAAGGTCACTCCTTGGTTAACTGTTCTACAGACTTCCTCTTCACGGAGGAGCAATGAGAGGATTTGCAAATGCTGGTCCTCATTGCCAAATTTGCTGTAATTCAGCATTTGATAGTGGTCAGGCTGAAGTGTCAAGGTTGTGTGTTTTTCCATTATTTCTCAGTGTATAACTTGACATCTAACTGGTGACCTAAAGGCTCAGCACCAGTCTGACATTCACAGTGATAATTTCTTGGCAAGGATGAAAACGTAGTAGACTTGGTTTGTTTGTTTGTTTCTTTATCTAATATGTCTGCAATTGAAACAAATACAATTTTCTGTCTTAGTTTACTTTTGTATTTTGCTAGTACTTGGTTAAAAGCCTTTTTCACTGCTTGCCATCTGCAGAAGTTATTGCTGCTAATTATGAGCTGTATTAGTTCAGTGTCTTGGCTGCAGTTAGAGGCACTAGTTGTGCTGATGGACACCACAGCTATGGGCAGACATAGTACCTATTTCACCCCCACATCTAAATATGCACATATACCTGCCCTGTGGCTTTTGACTGCCATCTGTGCTGCTCTGTCCCTCTGCTTTTCCCACCGCACAGAAGTACTTGTGTTCCGCACCTCAAGCAAATCCAGCTGCAGCCCCTCACTGAGGGCTTTCTTACCCCACACATGCTTTTGCAGCTGCCATCTCTCATCTCCACCCTAGGAACAGGAGGGGCAGGGATGAGGGCTGCTTCTGCTGGCTGCCCAGCCAGCTGGCATCCTGGGAGAGCAGCCCCTGTCCAACCTCCAGCTTGGCTGCCCCCGACTCCCCCCCCCCCCCCCACCCCGTGGAGGCTATGAGAACATGCTGCTCTTGTTACGCAGGCTGCCAGAGAGGAAAGGTTTTGGAAAGGAAGAGGAAAAAGGAGGGAACAGAGCCAGAAAGACCACTCCAGGCTTCCAGCATCCTCAGGAAACACCCTAAACCCACACCAGAGAGGCTACCTCCCTGCTCAGTGGTTGCTGTGCTTCCTGCAAAAACTCACCTTAAATGCCAGGGAAGACTCAGTCCTGAACTGGGCCATGAGAAACCTCCCAAGGGATGCTTGTTCAGTGAGGGGCATTGCGAATGGCTGTGTAAGGCTCCAGAGGGGACTGCAGCTACACAGAGCAGCAGGAGTGAACGGGGTTGGGGGGAGAAGCTGGGGAGGAGACCTTTGGCAGGAGACCCTGCATGGTGCCACTGCCCCAGCTGGAGGGTATGAGTCCACGGCACAGGCTGCAGCGTAGTCAGCCTGTAGGGTTGATCTCTTCTGTCAGGTGGTGGCAGCATAAATCCATGGGAGAGGCTTGACCAGTGGAAAATGAGAAGTGGGAATTTAGAAGCCCATGTTCAAATCCAGACCAGGCTTCCTTATCTATGAGTGGAGAGCTTTTGTGAATAGCTTTAAGATGTGCAAATGTAAGAGTGTGCAAAAGTAAGGCTGGAGCTCTACTTGTTGTGTGCATGCATGTCTATGCATGCTTGCTTTGTTCAGAATTGCCTAGTTTCTGTCTATACACATTTCACTTCTGCATGTATCAGCTGTGTAGATGGTGGGGAGGGCAGGCACTTGGAAGGATTTATTTATTTTTTTAATAATACATTTGCATTGCCTAACCTTAGAACAGGTGTATGGTTATATTATTACAAATTTGCCTTGGTTTTGAATAGCTTGTTTCCCTTCCTGTATGGAAAGATGCTGTGTCATTGTGTACCCGTTAATCCCCTTTAATTGCACCCACATTAGAGAGATTACACCTTTTTAATGTCCACGTGTAGTTAGAGCAGTACAACTTCATGTGCAGGCAAAGTCTTAGTGGTAGAGACTACACATGTTCAAACACAGTAGAAATTATTTCTGATGGTAATTTTAATGAGTTTTACCAATAAATATTCATTTACTCAGCACTGTGGAAGAATAAATGCACTAAATATTAGCTAGGCAAGGTCCTCTGAAAAGGTGGTGGTGGAGCAAAAAATGGGCAAGACTGCTTCCTTCCAAAGTTAATGTAGGATGTAACTGGTATTATCATTTAGCCTTAATTTGGTGCTACTGCTGTGATAAGAAACACTTGAGAACTGTTAATCATTCTGTTGTTGTGCAGTAATGTCTCAGCAGCCTTGGAAGGCTAGATAGCTCTGACAGTTTTGGGAGGACCCTTGACGGATATTTGGGGTACCTGCCAAGTGTGACAGCGCTAGTCTGAAACCTGCCTCCCTCTCTGGCAGTAGAGAGAGACTTTGTGCCAAAGGGGATGAAGGAAAACATCTTGGTGTGACCCTGCATCCACCACAGTGGGAGCGTGCGAGCCCACGAGAGGTGTCCTAGATGGCTGTGCTGGCCTCAAGGAGGCCACCTGTGCAGCTGGGGTCTCCCTGTCCCCTTGGTGTCTCCACTTCAAGGTGGTGGCTTTTCACCTCCTCTGCCTGTGGATGCCTGGGTTGCCACATACCATGTGTGAGCTGATAAGTCTTGTGGGTGGCATTGCTCGCTTGCCCTGGGCCCATAGGCTAAAAATAAATGCATAATAGTAAAAAAGGGGGTTTTGGCCAGCTTAGTCAACTCCAACAGCAGCAAAATGCAGCTTGCCTGTGTTATGGCCATCTTTCCTCACCTTTATAGCCACAATAGTGTCATAATACGTAGAGTTCCTTAAATGCTGCAGGAAGAAAGTGGTGTAATCCTCAGGGTGATCAGTAGCAGAAAAGGTCCCAAGTACTGATGAAAGGCTGGGGTGTTTAAGGAACTATGAAATTATCATTATACCACATACATTAGGGTATTGCACAGAGGATGCCTGTGCTGGTTCCCATGCTTTATTACCCACTGAGAACCTGAACATCCAGGGATGATCCTTACATATTTCCTTAATGAGCCTGCACGTACTTGTGAATTTGCCTTTCTGTGGGGTTGGTGCTTGTCACTGTGTCCCCTGGGACTCATTACAGGGGATGCTTTCTCTATCTACATTGATTGCTTGCGATGCTTTCTCATTAGTGCAGCTCGTCCAGGTTTGGGTCTCGAGGGAGAGGAGAGGACTGTAAGAGTTTTCTGGGTGATGAAAGAGGGCTTCAAGAACAAGCAAAAATAATCCTAAAACTTAATTAAATGGTGTATTTAATTTTTTTTTTAAAGTGTGGGAAATAAGTGTGCGTGCCTGTGTGTGCAGCAGGAGGGGGAGGGAGACTGATACGAACAGAGAAGTGCCTTGAGCATGTGTGCATGCTGCAAGCGTGGGTTTCCCCTCTTCCCTCCGCAGCCGGTCTGTGAAGTGTACTCAGGAGTAAAGTTTGCGTTCAATGGCCGATGGCCTCACGCTCCGCACGTAGCTCTGTCGTTAAGCCATCATCTCCCTGGACTGCAGCCAGGGCTCGGTGGCGCAAGGGCAGGCGCGCTTTCTAAACTGAAGCAGCCTTTATTGATACATCGATGCACCGCGCATGTTTACAGCTGCTAATTGGAGACTTAATCTGAATATCCTTGACTGAACTAATTCACTGGCAATAGCCTTTTAAATTTTGAGTCCCACCGTGATGGTATGCCTGCTCTTCATAGCACGCTAATCCCTTCTGAAGCCGCATTGTCCCTTGTCTGCGTGCGAGGCACAACCGCTGAGTAACACGGTGGTCTGAAATGTAGTTTTATGTCACAAGAGGATGTAAAATAAAAATCTTGACCGATTTTACTCTTGCAGAAGATGAGAAGCACTGGGGAACGGGAGAAGAGTGTTAACCGACAAACATGCAGAAGTATGTAGATTAAACTATCAAGGAAGGATTTCTAGAAGGGACAAAGATGCTCAGTGCAAGGACAGTTGTGTTCCTATGGCAGTTTCAGATTTGCTTCCTTAAATGTCAGTGTTCTGTTTTCTTCTGACCATGCCTAGGGGTGGAACACAAAATTTTCATGGCAATATGGAAGCAAGAACTTTTTATTTGTTTGTTTTCTTTAGAATTAAAAAATCAATACAGAGAATATACAGCAGAAGATGAATGCCTGGGACTCTTTTGCTTGGGAAACCCCGAGTCAGATTTCTCTCCACAGAAACCTGGAGAACTTCTCGCACAGTCCTGTCCTTTTACTGATTCCTGAATTTGCCTCTTTACTTGCAGATTCCAGGAAGTATCCAGCAATGGGGGCAGCTCAACAAAACTCACCGCTGTCTCCAAAGCTCGATTCGCAAATGTTCCCTGTTCTCTTGGCAGTCACGGACAGCCACTGCTGACATGAGGCATGACTGTTCCATGCCTTCCCACTTCAGAGCAGCACTGCCCTGGCAGTCAGCTTGAATTTGAAGGGCATCCAGTTTTATCTCTTAAGTGGATGTTCTGCTAAGAAAAGAAATAAAAAAAGTTGCAAGCTGAATCTGTCCTTCACAGTAATAGGACTTTCAGGCCACGAAGAACTAAATTTTGTTGCCAATCATTAGAAAAGCTTCCAAAGCCCCATCACAGATTCATTTAGCAGGGAGCTCATTTTTAAAGCAGTGTCAGTCTGTGATCTAGCTTCCTTACAGACAGATTCCATAAGATTTGAAAGCTTATTAGGGGCTCGTTGAACTAACACTAGATAAGATGCCAGTCTTCAACAGCTGTGTGGCATGGAGATAATCCATGAACAGAGCTTTCATGGCCAGCTCTTTGTTTCTACCCTTAGTTCTAGAATAAATTTAATTAGGACGAAATTTTCCATCTTATGGTAATTAGAATAATATCAAATAATAATAGCTTTCAGGTTGGTAAGCAAAGATAAACCAGTATCTTTGCATCTTTTTTCCTGCAGATGACAGCAGTAGACTTTCCCACAGTTTTCAGTCTCAGGCTGTACCTGTGTCTCTGTGTGCCTGGAAACAGTTAAACTACAATGGTGCATATGAAAGACCAAATAGAATAAAAAGGGAGAGTTGAGGTTTCCAGTTCTTGGAAGTCCTTGAATCTAATGATCAAGTTTGCTTATTTGCAGGGAGAAGCAAGTACCAGGCCACCACACTAAAATGCTATCCATGGAAAGAGGATTTTGTACAATTATAAGTACTTGCCTACCAGGAAGGTATTTTATATATATATGTGTGTGTGTATATATATATATGTAAAAAAAAAAGTGGTGATGTGTGTTTTGGAAACAGCATTGTGCTCCTGAAGTGAGAAATTGAGAGTGAAGGTATTCTCACTTGTGTGGCTGCATCTCTGACCATAGAAATGTCTTGTGCTTTCCTATAAAATTTTCATGGTTGCTGATATAATGCAAGAGTAATGAGCAAAAGTAGCTGTGATCATGTCAGTCTGTCCAAGATATAGTGCTCCAGAGATGAGTCATCTAGAGGTAGAGAGTCCTATCAGTCTTTCATATCTTGTTTGTCATGGCCCGTGTGGCCATTCAGTAGATGCTTGTTTACTGAGGCACCTTGCAACCACGGTACTTTTGTTGTATATAGACTAATTCTGCAAGCTGATGAAGGAAGCATTAAGCAAACTGTGCTTTTAGCTGAGTTTATGGAGTTTGATCTGATTTGTGTTTCATGAAAGAAGGTAACTGTGACAGGGTTTTTATTGTTATTTGTTGGCCCTTTTGCTTTTTAGATGTCCTCCACATGGCTTCAGTTTAGGCCTCTATATGAAGATTAAATTTCAAGTGAAAGGATGCAGGTATCTTGCCCTGCCAAATTCTAGCACTTTTCCCAATGTTTCTTAATTTCTAAAATCAGGCTTCCTTACACAACCTTTCCCTTTGTTTGCCTCCACCTCTGAGCAACAAGCTGATCAAAGAGGAAGTGGCTAGGTTTAGCTCCATAAATCCAGCAGCTGTTTGAAGACTGGTAATCAAGTTATGGGTGAGAAAATGAGGTACTGGTTTCTCGTGCAATACTGCCACTGAAGACCATTCTGTGTTTTGCATGACTGAAGTGAGAAGGGTTTCATCCTTCCTTGGAATTGGTGATTCGCTTTCCAGTAGGCATGAAGCTAATGTCTCTGATTTTTTTTTTTTTTTTGGCGTTTTAACGTATTTTTTTCGCCCTTTGTTCTCTCCCATCTCTACAGAGTTTTTCCTAGTTCATGCTTCAGTACAGTAGTTGTGTCTTAACTTTTGTAAATTCAAACAAAGTAATATTAAATAATGTTCATGAATATTTTATACTTCATTGTAAGCAGCGTGGTAGAAAACACTTGAGCACAATTGGGTGCAACAAGAAAGTACTTAAGAAAAAACCCATTGTGTGTCAGACCCCTGTGTGTTAGACAAGCCTCAACTGAGAATCCCTTATCTTTGATCATGAAATGTCAGGCTACTCATGTTCTTTTAATGTAGAGCATGCTGTGTGCCTTTGCCTTTCTGGCTGTACAGACTGTGTGCAGCTACAAACTAAAATCATGTTGAGTATGATATGCACTCAAACTTGAGTTAATCAAGTGAATGCTGGTAGACCTTATTCTTTAAAGCCTGGTCAAGTGATTTTTGTTTGCACTTGAGTTAAGGACAGAACCACATACTGGACTGAAATTTGGGAAACTTGAATGGTATAGCTGAATAAAAATGGATCTGGAAGTTGCAATGGCTATAGCACTTAATTCTTATTATTACTAACAGACTTTACAAGTAATTTCTGAGTGGAATTATTTGATGTACAAGTGCTAGGGATCACAAGCAGTCGCTCAACAATGTAGAGGACAAATCTGGTATAGAAAATGGAAAAAAAAATGAAAAAGCATATTGTGTGGTCTTTAGCTTAGTCTGCAAGGGCAGTTGATGTTGGTAGGATAGTTATACGGGTCAGAGTTTACTCTGCTGGTTGCAAAGGTCATACTAGATCTAATAGGAAGCTAAGAGATCAGTATAGGATTACAATATTTGGAGTACACTGGCTTCCTAGCTTAGTGCTAGCAGACATGGAGAACGTCTCCTGACCCACTGTCGTCACTGCTTCCACCTACAAGCTTCTTCTAGTTGAGGTATTCTCTGAAGCATTTTATTCCAAGTATTGGTCCACTCCAGTGCTGCTTATTTTATGAAATGTAGCAGGATGGTGCCTCACAGCACAGTCCTGGCTGTCAACTAAGAGAATTTGTTTTTCTCCTTGCTTGAAGCACTGGGAGGTAGGGAAAAATCCTCTCTATGGAACTGTTGTTTTTTATCTGCCTCCAAACTTTGCTGGTGTCTTCCAGTTTGACTTGCAGATTTCTCTGGCTGATGGATAACTTATTTTTGCAAGCTTCTGTGCAAGGTGGAGTTTACTGATTCCTGACTCTGTACTAAAGCTGGTGATTACTGCTTGTTTAACTGGTGGTTGATTTGCACCCTCTTGGGAAAACTAATATCTCTGCAAACGACAGTGCAGAAACTGCAGTCTTGACGATTTGCATTTCTTTTTCCAAGTTTTGTAGCCTCTAGTTTATAAATGTCGACTAGACTACCAGAGCATTTGTCTTCCAACTATGATGTGTGTGTGCACACGACTACAAAAGCATGCATTTGGATACCAATTTTTAACTGTTAAACTGTAGTTTAAAACAAACTTGTCTATTTTCACTTAAAATAAGGGGGTGTGCATGTGCTGAAATTTGCTCTGAGTACTTAAAATGGGAAGTTAAGCCAACTAGCAGCCATTGTAACGGATGGTATTGCTAAAACAAAACAAAACAAAAGTTGGGTGCATTCTTGCTCTTTACCGCCTGCTATAGTTGGTTTAGGTTTGGGGTTGGTTAACGAAGGGAGATGCTTCCAAAACGGGAGTGTGCTTTTCTGGACACAGCAACTGAAATAATATAGGAAACACTTTTTACTGACAACTCTGCTCACCTGGTAAATGAATGGTTTGATTATTATGATCCAGCCTCTGGCTTTTAGAGCTAGCCCATGCACTAAACTGGCAAATACCAGTGTTCACCAATTACCTGAATTAAGTCTGGGTCATGCATCTCCTCTGCTGTTTCTTGTTTGCTTTGAATGAATCCAAAAGTAGTGCTAACAGCTGGAACCCTTGCTGAGGCCAGCTTGATCTGCTCTGGAGCTGCTCCAGCCAAAAATCTGATAAATCTTGATATAATTTCAGCAGGCTCTAGGAGGACCAGAATGATTTCCCTTCATTGTCTAAAGTTTCATTCAAATATTTGCCAAGCCAGGAAAAAGGATATTTAATTTCTGCTGTTCGCCCTTCACTGCTGCTACTGGAAAACTTTTTTCAATCTTTTTCTTTTTCTTTTTCTTTTTCTTTTTCTTTTTCTTTTTCTTTTTCTTTTTCTTTTTCTTTTTCTTTTTCTTTTTCTTTTTCTTTTTCTTTTTCTTTTTCTTTTTCTTTTTCTTTTTCTTTTTCTTTTTCGTGTGGCAGTGCTTTTGGATTCTGTGGGAATTGTTCTACTTCTTCATCCCCAGAGACTCTGTGCATTGCTGTTGCGGAAGGTGCACACTGTAAATAAATAAATAATGCATCAATTGAGGCTCTGGAGCGAACCCAGAGAAGAGCAACGAAGCTGGTGAAGGGGCTGAAGAACAGGCCTTATGAGGAGCTGCTGAGAGAGCTGGGGTTGTTTAGCCTGGAGAAGAGAAGGCTGAGGGGAGACCTCATTGCTCTCTACAACTACCCAAAAGGAGGTTGTGGAGAGGAGGGAACTGGCCTCTTCTCCCAAGTGACAGGGGACAGGACAAAAGGGAATGGCCTCAAGCTTCACCAGGGGAGGTTTAGGCTGGACATCAGGAAAAAATTTTTCACGGAAAGGGTCACTGGGCACTGGCAGAGGCTGCCCAGGGAGGTGGTGGAGTCACCTTCCCTGGAGGGGTTTAAGGGACAGGTGGATGAGGCACTGAGGGGCCTGGTTTAGTGATTGATAGGAATGGTTGGACTCGATGATCCAGTGGGTCTTTTCCAATCTGGTGATTCTATGATTCTATGAATGTCTTGGAGCTGAAGCATGTGTTCTGTTAAGAGAACATATTACATGGGAGAGGCCAGGGAAAACTTTCTGCCCAAATTTTGGTAGTAAGTAAAACACCTAAATCCTTCTAAGGATCTGGCCTACAGTCTGTTGTTCAGCAGCCTTTTGATTGTGGTGTTAAAAGATAGTAGTAATATTGGATTCATTTTTAGGGAGTTCAGTAAGCTTGGAGTAATGTCTGCTCTCCAAAGAGAGACTTTCTTAAGGCCTCCATAATTTTGTGTTGTACATGGACTTAAAACTTTGTTGACTGATAATACGTTGGTTTTATTTCCACCATGTGTCATCCTGCTGGTATGGTTAGCAGAGCTCTGCTAAGCCAAGCCTCGTGCTGGTGGTGTAGGTGTTCATCCCCTGGACAGCAGCTTTGCTCATTTCAGAGATGTGTCCCTAGCACAGCCCTACTCACCTGCTGGCGTCACTCTCCCCTCCCCTCTGCTTTTTCAGCTCCCAGGATCACTTTCCCTGGCATATGAAGGTCAGGTTTAGCTAAGGGTTGGTATTTTAATTGTTTGACCCAATCCAGCTTGCTGTGCATGGGATGGATGAAGTGTGCATCTGCATGAGCTGCAGTACTGGCAATTGAGATCGGGGATGCATGACGGGGTTTATTCTCACTAGTGAGGGTGCAACTCCCTTAGACCATTTCTACATTTTAGTTACAGCTGGCTTTTGGTTTACACCGGACTTGTGCCCTTAGGACAGGCTTGTTTCCAGTTCTAGATTGTCAGCTGGCACTTACTGTTGTTATCAAGCTGATAGTGAAATCTAAGTTCAGCTGTGGAACTGTTTGTAACAGCAGAATGGCAACAGGGCAGACAGGACCATACAGCAAGGCATCCAGCCAACTGCAAGGCCTGATGGAAGAGGGTTTATTGCTGGGAATTAGAGGTACTTAACTCTTGTTCATCATAACCTCTTTCCCTGGCGGGCCACGAGCCCCAAAACAGCTGTGGCCTGAGGTGTTAAGACAAGGAGCAGACTCTGGTGATGGTAGCATACCATTTGCTGATGCTTGTAAGAAGGAAGGAAAGTCAAGTCATACATGACATGCAGAGATAGTGTTTTGGAACTGTATGTGTACCCCATCTTAATTGTCTGACTTCTGTGAATAGACTTGTTTCTTCGGTAGCAGAGGGTCCACTACACTGGTTGATGGTAATTTTTGTGCCTATGTTTGGCACAGTAAAACTACCATTATGATGAAAGCAGCGTTGTTGTGCTTTAGCTGGTCATGTGTCCCATGAAGACAGCATGCCTTTAGAATGTGCTAAAAAGCAGAAAACAAGACCTCTGTGTTTCCTAGATAAAAATTTCAGTTGTGCTTGGGAAAGCCTATACTGTTGGTCTTCAACGCTGTCAGCTGTGCTTGGCCAGTTATTAGGGGCAGGTTATGCAAATGGTGCACAATCACATCCTCATTCTGTTGGATGGGCATGTATGATAATCTTGTGTCCAGAGTTCAGTTGTCGTGGTTTGGATGGATGGATGGGAAACTGGATGGGTCAATAAAAATGGTTGGATGGTTGAGCTTACAGTGTTGGTTAATCAGTCATATTATATCTAGAAGCTGTTAACAAATGGGGCATCATGAGGGCCTGTCACGGGACCTGACTTGTTAACCCTTTACTGCAGTATAGGCTGCTGGCTGTCGGGCTGGAGAGAAGCTCTGCTGCCCAGGGGAGCCTGCGGACCCTAGTGGTGTTGGTGGGCAGTGAGCTGAACCTGAGCCAGCAGTGGTCTTTGTGCACAACAATGTCCAGGGCACAGCCAGTAGATTTGAGGGGAGTGACTATTGCCCTGCCCTCACTGCTGTGGACACCACATCTGGATACCACGTCCAGTTTTCCAGCTGAACTTATCATCTCCCATCACTTTTGCTGTTAATACTGGAAAGCAATGAAAGGAGATGTCAGAGGAGTGGGAACAAGACTTCTGTTGCCACAGCTTTAGTGGAGTAAACGTCATGGAAGGTGAATGGTATCACTACCAAATAGTCTCTATAGTGAAGGAGTAATTCTGAGACTTCTTACCAGAAGTCTCACCTGCTCTTCCTTGCATCCTGCTTAGTCTACTAATGGTGTCAGACAAGTTTAATATGTTTTTGCTGTAAAAACTCTTTTAAGACCTGTTGACTGTCACATGGTTTGGAGTAATTAATGTTAGACCTATCTCATCATTCAAAGTGAAATTCAAGCAAACTGTGAATTAAGCAATTGCATTAGCAAGTCTGGAGATAATCAAAGACAGACCTATGCTTCATAAAGCTGATTGGTTAGTTCTGTGGCTCAGTCCATGAAAGCAAACATGCACTACACTGTGCAAACGCAGTGTAAAGGAGTTGCAGATTTTTGCAGACTTTGCTCTATGAACTTTTATCTTGTCTCCTGGGATCTCTCACTTTGTGTTGGACCATAGAGATGTATGTGACAGAAACTGGAAGATTATTAATAGAGGAAGATAGTGGTAGTAAGGCATGACATCCTGGGATCACTTTCTACTTTCATTATGACTGACAAATCAGTTTTGCAATGACTACTCATCTTTACAAACCCAAGCAAACTAGCTGAAACTGCCTCAAAGGCACGTAGCTTGTGGAGAACAATAAGCTTGTACCATACATATCAGTGTTTTAGTTTAATTCTGTTTTTTCTACTACTTCAGTGTATATATTGTGAAATATGAAGGGTACTTAAATGCAGTTTGGAATTTCATGCTGACTCACACAGTGAAAGAAGCTTGTGCAAAGATACCTTTTGGTGGTGTCTGCTGTAGGTTTTGGATTGATTGTCTGAAAAATAGTGAGCCAAACTGGTGGTGGGAGGGTGCTTAGCTAAGAAAACTGAAGATGGACATCTTGTAGAATTTATTTTTTTTACAATCTTTATCTTTCATTCAGGCTATGGTCGCTTGCTATCCTGGAAATGGAACTGGGTATGTTCGTCATGTGGACAATCCAAATGGAGATGGGCGCTGCATCACCTGTATTTATTACTTGAATAAGAACTGGGACTCCAAGGTGAGTAAGCTGTGGGGCTGAGGCAGAACATGAAGAAAAAGCTGCTTCAGAAGCAGAGCCTTGGGGCTATCAGTTGCTTCTGTGAACTCTGAACTTTTCAGCAGCTGGTGCATTCTTCTTCTACATTTATTTTGGTGTTTATAGCAACCCTTTGGAAGTAAGAATCTCAATTGTTTTCTTATTCTTGCTCCCATCTCACACGCATACTGTTTTGTTGTATTGAATAAAGCTTCTAAGCACTGGACTGCTGGCTCTTATGCTTTGTTTAGAGGAAAGAGCAATGAAGCACTAAAAGGAAGAACATAATCCACTAAGCAATAAGTGAATTCTGGAAGCAGAATAAAAGGATAGCCCAAATTTGGGACTTCAGTGTTCTTGATACTATTCCTTCAGGCTAACCTGCAAAAGATCTTCAGGCAGTTGCCTTTCTGATTTTCTTGCATATGAAGTGATGGGGCTTATTAAGAGGCATCAGCACATGGCTTGGTTTGTCCTCTCAGTCTTTGTGACTTCACCAGTGAGTCTCTTGACAGGATGGTGCTTTTGTTTCTGCCTGTATTACTATAAGGAAATAAAGTCAGCCTTGAATTTACCATGCTTTCAGAAGCAAAATAAAGGTAATGCAGAATTGCAGGATGTGTCTTTACACTTCTGTTGTCATAATGCAGCACAAATAATTCAGTGGATTATCTATTGAAAAATTGCCCAATGTTTTATGCACCTTGACTGCTTTAGGTGGATCCTTTTTGAGCACATGTAAATGCTATGAACCCCCCAAAGAGAGCTCAAATTTAGAGGCAATGCCACTAAAAATACACTGTCGGAGAAAGAAAGACATATTTCAAAGAACTCTCTAACAGCAGCAGGGAGGAAGCTGAGTTCGTTTTCATCTTTTGAAGCTTGTACAATGCGTGCAGATCTGCAGGCTTTTTCCCTGAAACCAGTGGCACATTGAAAGAGAGAAATTATGTGCTGGAGAAAGCAGGCTACATCATAAGGAGGGAAAGACTGACTGGGAGATATACTACAGTTATGAGAAGTTGATTACAAATACAACAGGCTTCACTCTTCCCAGGGTGTGAAAATTAACTCCTGTTTGATCAGATGCAGGATCTGAAATACCTTAAGCAGTATCTAGAAATTGCTGGGAGGAGTGTTAGATCTCAGACTGGTCAGGTGGAGCACTGTCACCTGCCTTTTGGTATTCACTGGTTCTAGAGGTATGACTGGGAGCTCAGAAGTTTCTCAGTATTTATTACAGGGACAGTGTTTTCTTTGTCTCAGTTCATTTACTTTAACCAAATGTTTATGCTAAAACATTGCAAATTGTTTTGGAAAATCAAGGTGGCCAAGGGATCCAGGGTATGGTTTCCCAGAGTTGTCACTGTCTTGGCTATCATTAGATCTTTATTCCTCATTTGCTGGGTGTTGAGGAGGGAGAAATAAGTCATTGTTTATGTGAATTTGTGGGTGTTTACACATGTAAACAGCATTCTTTCCTTTTCTTTTAGCTGCATGGTGGAATTCTTCGGATATTTCCAGAAGGGAAGTCCTATGTAGCAGATGTTGAGCCAATTTTTGATAGGTTACTTTTTTTTTGGTCAGATCGAAGGAACCCACATGAAGTCCAGCCTTCTTATGCAACCAGGTAAGTAGCATGATTGATATTGATATTTGACCAGGAAAAAGCAAAACATCTCTTCTACCAATATTTCTATCTAAAATTATGATTGTTGTGTATTTGTTTAAATACACATGCATAAAAAATAGATGGGTAATTTTGAACGGATTTTATGGTTTTGAGTCACTGGGAATTCTCTCCTCAAATGAAGAAGAACAGGCTTAAATTATAAGATGCCTTGTGTGATGGAAAAAAAAGCCAACCTCTTTTACCATTGACAGGAGAAGTCTTTCAAGCCAGGCATAGCAATTTGGTTGGGGCATGCTGGGTTATAATTTTGCCCTCCTAACCCTATAGGGATTTTGGGGCTACCATCTGTCAACAGGGTACAAAAAGCTGATACAATCCAGGGCAACCCCCAAGCTGCCTGCAGGCATCCCAGAACAGAAAAACATGTAAAGGTCTGAAAGCTACTTTTGCCCTCTGTTGCCAGAGGCTGTGCATTCTTTTGTGCCTCCAAGCAGCAATTCTCACCTGTATTTCTATCTTACTTGATAAAATACGCATTTAAAATGCTGTCTGTATTTGTCTATAAGGGTGTTCAATTTGAGTCCTATTTTTGATTTGCTAATTCAAATTTGATTTTTTGCTTTCTCCATCAGCATAAGACTCCAGGATTCTATTCTAATAGCAAAAGTTTAAACAAGATTTTTCTTTTATAGATATGCCATGACTGTGTGGTATTTTGATGCTGAAGAAAGAGCAGAAGCCAAAAAGAAGTTCAGGAACTTAATTGGTATGATTGTTTTGTAAGTGTTTACCAGAAAAAAATAATGTAGTTTGATATTTCTGAAGTCAGAGACAAACTGGACATAATGACTCTGTAGCTAGATGGGTATGACATTCACTTTTAGAAAGCTTTTTTTTTTTTCTCTAATCACTAATTAGTTATTTTAGGCAAAGTGGAGAATTTGTGACAGAAGATTTAGGCCTGACCTCAATATCCCTGATGAGCAGGATGGGGAACACAGGAGAGGGTGGTTTCTTATTTCTCTCCCAAATGGCTGCTGAGATTTTGTCCCACTGCAGAGGCTGCTTTAGTCACTGGGAGTCTCTAAGCTCTTATTTTACTGCTAGGAACATTTTTTTTTTTTTACTCCTCCAAACTGTTTCACACAGTCATGAGACTTACACAAATGGTTTCATAATAATGTTCTGGCCAACTAGGGCCTGTCTTCTGTATTAATGAAGGGCGGTTGGGGCCTGCAGTAATTCAAAATGGATTTGTCTTTAATTTATAAGTAACTTCTCAGTGAGGCTGCTTATAATGACCTTGGAATGTATAGATCATGATCTGGAAAGAATCTAAGTTTAAAAATACATATAAATGCATCTTTTGGCAAGCAGTTGTTAGAGTAGCTGTGATGGTGCAGTTCAAGAGCTATGTACATTCAACTGGGTTTCATAGATATCTTAAAGTCAGCCCAGAGACACTCTTGCAGAAGCCTGGGAAGAGGTGATCCCATCTTTTCCCAACAGCAGCCACAGTGCCTGCTACTGTAGTAATGTCATATGAGTAGTAGACCGAGTTGTACAAGTGTGATCCAATACCCTACCTGGGGCCATGCTGAAAGGTTTGCTTTTTGGAGCAGTTTAAGATACAGTCTTCAAGGACTGACTCAGGCAGTTCCTCAAAATACAGTGTGGAGAGCATTAATCTTTTCTAAAATGTGTGGTATGCAACTAAGAACCAACAAAGTCCTAATTAGTCAAATGCCTTTCAGAACAGACTGTTGTCTTCTGTGTAGCTGGTATGCAAAATAAATACTGGCTTCACCTTTAAAGGGGATCGTGAGCATGTGGCCAAGAGTTGGGGGAAAAGTATCACAGATCAGGTAATCTGAAAGCTTTTTTGGCTCTTAAATACTTCATGAATTGTCTTCAGTTTCAACAGCTCAAATGTACAAAACCTTTGCATGACTCTTATTAACATGCTGTGGATTCATAAAGCAATTCAGTTCATGTAATGAATTAATATCATGAGTCTGAAATGGTAAGTGCTCTCCGTAGAATAAAGTTTAGTTTGTCTTCATTTTCTGAGTTTTTAGATGAGTGTTGTCATAACCCTCCAACTTAAATGCCTCTCCTTTTTCCATCTTTTCAATGTAGATGCAAGGAAGAGAGAAGCACCTCTTAATGAAGACTAATCAACTGTTCCTGAGCTCTTTATGAGAAAATTAAGATCCCAAAGATGACTTCCATTTCCAGCAAACAAGGGCAAATTCTTGTTATGCAGAAGAATGCACTGGTTGTCTAGCACGTGCATCCTATATTGATGGTACTTAAGGCAGTCTTCTGTCATGCCTGCATCTGGCAGAAGGAACACTCTTTTTTCTGTTTGCCTTTTGCTGGGAAAAATAACCAGGGTTTTTTAAAAAAGAGTATCACTAAGCCTAGTGGTAGAGGCTCAGGCAACTGGCTGTTGATGACTCTTGTAACCAGGGTAACAATCATTGGAACTAGTGGTAAAAACCTGAGTCTTGTTTGCACTTTATTGGGGGCAGGGGAAATCTAGCACAGTGGGAAGAGCTTTGCAAGTTTAAAATCTCTGGCATACTGCTAATGGGCAAGGAGAGATATTGGAAATGTGAAATTAAACTGGATTTTTGTAGTGTGTCATCTTATGGTCTGTCCCATATTGGCCTGTTGGTGTATGCAGAACATTGGATCAGCTGTTCTTTAGCCGGACTTTCCAAACAGATTTTTGACTACACAGCCAACACATTTCCTGGATCTTGTTTGCTTTTTGAGAGTCAAGTTTTATCTGTGCAGCTGCACTGCCCTTTCTGTCCCAGAACTGAGGGGGAAGTAGTTATGCATTTGTCCACAACTTTGTAAAACCATTTCCTTTCTGTTCTGAGTGGGATGGGTTGGACATTTTCTGTTTTCATGGTTTGGTGAAGCAGGTGTTTTTTGCCAAAAGTCTGGTAAATTTGGAAGGCTAATGGCACACAATGCATTGGCACTACAGGCAAATGATATGTAGAGTTAAGTGTTAACTTTTGTGACTTCTCCATCTACTGTGTTTTGTATTACTGATATGAATCTGAAAGCAAAAGCTGTATCTGGCAGTCTGATAAATAATGGGTAACTTAAACTTAATTTCTATGCTGCTTATGCTTAGTTAACACTCTTGGTTAACTGGGCATGCATATTTTATTTAAATGAAACAGTGATTCTGATTCAATTGATTTGTTATGCCAGGTAACTTCTGCTAACACTAACGCACTTTTGCTGTCCCCAAGCCATGAGATCAGAGTTATTCAAATAGTAAGGCATGTGTTTTTCTTCATTTTTTTTTTTTGAACTTATTTGACAAAATGAGTCACTGGCGAGCTATCTCAAATCTGCGTATGCTTCTACAACCAGCACTTACTTTAGAATAGCTCTTAATGAAACTGGTAGTGGGTGTATTTATCACTCACACTAATTGTTCTCAACCCCATACACTCACTTGCATTTGTTTCATGTTGTTAGTGTTTATAGCAGACACTAATTATTATTTGAATAGAGACCCTCTTCAGTGTCCTATAGTTTCCAATGCCATGCCACCTGCCTGCAGTGGTGCAGGTGTTCTCCCTGAACTGCTGGCCTCTGCACCAGCTCAACATGCTGTGCTGGGCTGTTGAGCTAGTAAGCAGGCCAGCTCTGTTGCACTTGAACTAGGGAATGGCAAGGTAGCATGCAATGGCAACTATTAAATGTCAATGGTAGAAAGGTAACAGCTGCATAGGGCAGAAAAGAAGTAACTTTCATTACAAAAAGTAGTAAGAAAAAGAATTATATTTTTAAGAAGTTCTGTCTTAAAAAAAAAAAACCACAACAAAACAACAACCCCGGGCATCCTTCAGGCTGTCCTTGAATTGTGAATGTAAATACAGTTGTGGTAAGAAATGCCTCATTCTCTCTGGCTTCTCTCAGAGATCCAGCTGGACTTTGTTCAGCCTTACCACTGTGCATATTCAGGGGAATATGAGGGAGCATGTGTGACAAATATTCTTGTAACTCAAAACTAGAAAAAGACAATTGCTCTGATAAATGTCCTTTAATGTTAGGAAAAACATTATTCCATTACAGTTGCTTCTAAGTAACACAACATAGACTTGAAGGAAACTTGGCATCTTGAAATTCATATTCTGCAATGTTCACGTGGGAGGAGAAAGCATTAGGGCTCTTCCCTGCGAGTGAGAGGTAACCCTTTGAAAGATGGGCCTTGGAAAAGGGGAGCCACAGGATTATTGCTTAAAGAAGGGGAGGGGGAACCCAACCTATTGTATTGCTATGCAACGTTGATAATGATGCATAAATTTCAAACTCCTGCATGATTTTAAAGGGAGCAAAGATGGAGCAGACTAAGTCTTGCTTTACCTTTAGAAACTTCCTAGTACATGTTTTCAAGGTTACAGTTATAAGTACACGTCTTCTAGAACAGTGGAAAACTGATAATATGGGAGGGGAAAGGCTTTGTATAGAGGTTTGAAAAGAAAGGTAGTGCAGTTACCACTACTCTACCACTTGTCTTAAGCAACATGTGTGGTGGGTGGAGCATGGAGTGGTGCAGATGCATTTGTTGTAAATAAAATACAGATTCTCATTTTTAGCCAGTATTTTCCTCATTTGGATAGAGGAGAGAGCAATTAGTCTGTTGCAGACAGTGCTGTCTTTTTTTCTTTAATAACACAGATAACAAAGTACAAAAAAGTTGAGGGCAGAATATTTTGAAACCAGCTCAGTCTTCTGTTCCAGGCCTTTTAGCCCATTGCCAGATCAGTGGGATGATCTCATTGAAAACGCTGTACTTTAACAGGGGGGTGGAGGGGGTAAGAGGATGTGTTGATCTTGTAGGAATCTACAGGCTTGATATTTTCTACACAGTTCTCTTGCCTGTCTCTGGAATTGTTGCAAACAGCTCTGCAAGAATGGAATGATCTGAACTATGGGGGAAGCAGGCTTCTGCAATAGGGAGGACATTTCAAGGAGTCTCTTTCCTTTCTTGCTGTTTGTCTTCATGCCAAACTGTTTGAAACATCTATGGGCAAACAGCACTTGTCATCCTGTTACAAAGGAGTGTTTTCTCCAAAGCATTTAATTTTCAGTCCTCCAGAAGTTTTGTTGGTTTTTTTTCAACCATTAGGTAATGTGCCTTCATCATTTATATCTGTGAAATTGGTACATGCCATGTGTGTGTCATGCAAATTTTTCATGGGTATTTCAGAAATGTCATTGCCTTTCCAAATCAATAGCATTGGAAAAATATGCAGAGCCACCAAGCCACAATTTCTGACAGGTGATTTTTATTGTGCAAAGAAGAAAAGGGCCAGGAGACAGTACTGAAAATCAAGAAACTTTATTCTTAAACCTGTAATCACTGGTCTTTTGAGCAAAGTAGCCTCTAATAGATCTTATTTTCTGTAGTTTACTTCTGGCTGTATGAGGAATGGCCTCTATAAAGTAGAGTCTAAAGAAATCCACTTTTTTTCTTCTGTCTTTAAACAGTTTTAGTCCTTTCCTATTGCATTTTTTAAATTGTTGGAATATATTACATGTATTTGTTGTTGTTGCAAAATAGCAGACTCTAACACCACTTGCATCTAGAAGAAAATGTATCTATTTGCAGGCAAATAACTAGTTCTACTTTGTGCTGTACTCCCAGCAGATATCTGAGAGCGAGTTATGATTACATCTTCTCTTGTCAGGTTGTATGCTGGTCAACAATGCTGGCACTTTGCATCAGATGGGTATAGAACCCCCTAGTAATATTTTACCATGCATCATATTTTATGTTCCTGTTACTATTAAAAAAAGAAATATGTGGCAGGATTCAATAAACACTGGGTCATGTTAAACATTGTCCTGTGCAAATCTTTTCAGTCCTGTCTTACCATGGCCAGGGTTGTAGCAGGGGGGTGCAGTGTCATACAGCTGGATGAAGGGTGGTGGTACTGCACAGAGGTGATGCTGTAACCTGTGGCTACTGCTGTCCTCCACTGTTGGGGAGAGCTCAGTTGCCATCAGCTAGGCACATTTCCTTGGTCACTTCCTGCTATTTTGAAGTTATTTACCTTGCTAGTGGCCCTCTTCTTGAAATGCCTATTTGTTTTCAGACTCGAGAACATTCTTACAATTCAATTGTTGTCTGATAAGTTTTATTTTTAACAGTGTTCACATCCTCCCCCTGCTTTTCCAGTCTGAGTCCCACAGTTTTCTCCTGCAGCTGTGGTGGAGGCTTCTCCCCACTCCCACTGACATTGCAGTTGAAGCCAGGACATGTTCACTCATCTGATAAGAGTACTGTGAACTTTTTTGGTTCTTTTGCAATATTGTGAATAGTGGGAATTTCCCCTCCTTTGAAAGACACTTTATCATGGAGGGCTTGGATTAAAAAAAAGTTGAAAAGAAGAAGGAATTCTAGATAATTTGCCACTTCAAGCATTTCTTTTCCACTGAGGAGTGTTTAGAGCATATGAAGAAGAGCTAAGGGAAGCAGAGGGGTTTCTCTTACGAGCATGCTCCTCACTGACTAAAGGTTTGTAGGGACAATGCAAGAAGCAACTGGCCATTGGCCATCCAGCTGCCAAGGACTTGTGTTTTTCATGAACTCTGGCTAAACTTTCTCTAAGCAAACATGCTTGTAGTAATTTTTCTTACAGCTATTTAGGGGTCTTTCTTCCCTCACCTACCCGAAAGGATATGGCTAAATATACTTGCAGTAGCTAGACCCATTACACTTGAAAATGCATCTATTATCAGAGGTTGCACTGAAAATTACAAAGTAGCATGATAGTGGAAGAGGGATTTGTAAAAATAGATTACCCTTTCCCACATCATTTTGCCTGTGGAGTACTTCCACTTCAGAGAGTTGGTGCAACTCCCATCCTCTTTCACAAAGTGTAGATGACTGATTTATTTTTTTTTAATTATATTTTTTAAATTTCTTTGTGGAAAGAGGATGATTTCATCTGCATGTGTGCTTATTTTAAATAGTGCTGGAGATGCTGAATAAACTACACTAGGCCAACCACAGTCAACAACAATTCTCATGTGGCAGCAAACCCAGTCACTGCCATCATGCAGGTTTGCTCTTTGCTGGATGTTCAGAGTGGTAAATGTTCCTGCTGAGAAGTGCAAGACCAGGCAGTTCGTGGTCCCTGATCTTATCCAACACTCTGGAGACCGATTTAACAGGAGGGGAGTGAGTGTGTGGTTGCCTAGTCCCAAGGCTTTGGGAAAATGTAAATCTGGCTGCCTCTTAAGTAAATTTTCTGTATAGGTGGCTGGTGAGAAGTGTGGAAAGACAGTGTAGTCCAAGCTAACAACTGATGATCTTGTGATTACATGCAGCTGTTCTTGGTTCCTTTAATTTTGATATTTTCTCAGCTCAAATCTGTTGAGTGTCTTGTGCCAGATCACCTCAGAGCAGCACAATGAGAACAAAGGTTTAAACTAGGGCATTTAAGGGGAAAGAGATCTCCAAACACAAGAGCCAGTGCATTTAAGCAGAAGGGTTTCTGTGCCTGAATGTGTCCTTTTTTTCATAACTGTCAGTATTATTAATAAAAAATACTGTCTCCCCTTACAAGCCTCGCCTCTCTAATACAGCTGTTACTAAATAGTAACTTCCAGAACTGTGGACTTAACCCATTTTCCTGCTCCCTCATGCCCCATGATCTATGAAACATTGCTGCTGCTTGGTCTTTCAAACACCATAATGCTGTACGCAGCACAGAAGAGTTTTGAACTGAGAAATAATGAACCAATTCAGCAAAGAAGCAGTAAAAGGGATAGCACTATTCAGAAGTGGGAAAAGTTATCTGAAGCCCCCATTGCCCTATAGAGCTGCTGGTGGTGCTGTGGCAAGCTGGTTTTGTTATGCTATTAACAGGACATATGGCAGCAGTAGGTGAGAGCAGACCTAGGCTAGCATGTGAATTGACCGCAGGGCAGCAATGTGGGCTCCAGGGTATGATGGACAAGTTTGCCCAGCACCCTCGGAACAGAAGCCACTGGCACTGAGCTGCCCTCTGCCAGTGTGTGCTGTGACCAGGAATGTCATCCTGCTGATACAGAATTGCTCAGGGATCAGCCTGAGGAGTCTGGCTAAGAGTGAGAACCCAAGCATTTATGTATTTAAGGATTACGACACAGAGCCAGCACCACCCCCCACAACCTTTTGCCTTTGCTTCTGGCAGAGGGAATTGAATTCATAGCTCCTGTCAAGATGCTGAGTAGAAGGCAGCAGACCCATCCTCCATCCAAGCTTCTCTTTGGTCTAAAAGAGTATTATGCAGGTATGTATGGGAGCTGTGTGAGAAATAAGCCAGCAGCTCAGCAGCAAAAACCCTGCCTTCGGAAGTAATCTCAATTTTGGAGCAGCACCTGTCCAAGCAGCATAGACTGAGCTGGAACTGTGTGAAAAGGGAACATTTGGCCCCATCTTCAGCATTAGTGTCCTGGCCAGCATTAGTGCTGGTCCATGTAGCATTCACTACTGCCTGTCCCTTAGGTGTGAATGTTAGGGAGGGACTGCTCTGGGATATGAGGGTACAACCTGTGGGTGCTGCAGCAGCCAGTACATGCAGCCCATGTAGCATTCAGTACTGCCTGTGTCTTACAAGCACTTAAAAGATTCTTATTCCTCCACTGCATGGAAGCAGTGAACAATGAAGTTAATAATAATAATAATAATAAATATAAATAAGGTGGTAGCACATGTGGGAACTGACAGGGGCCATTTCCCCTTCCATGGCAGTCCTTGCAATTGGTGCTGGAGAGCTTTGCAGAAGACTGGATAAGACAAGTCCTTGTGGTATCTATTGGTGCAGACAGACTTGTAACTCCTCACAGGGTGAACCATGAAACCACCCAGTCCCTGCTGGCCACTCCTGTCACTCATGTCCCACCTTATGACAACAAATGACTGGTATTGTCCTGATTTTTTATTTCTGCTTCCTTCCTGCGGAGTGAGTGTCTTCACAGCTCTGCTGCTGCTACCATGGCTGCTGCCCTACCTTGGTCACCTATAGTTACAAACTCCATGCTCGCGGCAGAAAAAGCTGCTTTTGAAGTCAAGACCCAGTTATCCCAAAGGAGCACACCCGGATCCAAGCACACACACCACAGTGGGAGCCTTGCGGAGGCCAGCCATCCTTGCTCTTCAGGCTGGGTCAGCTCTTCCACAGCAGAGGGCATTGAGCTATTAAAGCTTATGAGAGATGACATTAGTGTCCCTCTCTCTCTGGTACTGGTACAGAAACCAGCTACATCTCTGTGGTGCTGTAACAAAGATTCAGCAGCCAAGGCCTGTGGAAAGTGAGAAGATAAAAGCATCCAAGGCTTCGCTGGTCTCGGCAGGGGGGGGTGTGTGTGTGTATGAGTGTGTGTTTGTTTCCCTGTGCAGCTAGAGGGAAGCCTGATATCCAGGGGGAATTAATTTGAGAAAAATTGAAAGCTGCTCCTCTGCTACCAGCCAATATGGTAATATTGGTAATATAAATCAGTTATATTTTCCTAAAACGACTGCAAAATGAAACCATGTAGCACATCTTTTGAAAGTGGAATAATTTAGCAGCAGTAATTTTACTGTCAAGTCTTTGTATAGCTCAGCTAACCTCCTAGGCTCTTTCCCTTGCTACTGTTACTAGAGAAAGGATAGGCTGTGTTTTCCAGTGTACAGAAGGGACACAGGAATGGATGTACAGTTAAAATATTTACTGTTCCTGAAAGGTGAGTCTTTGAAGTTGTCTTTTTTTTTTTCTTAAGTAAACTGAAGGAGCGGCAGTTAGAAAAACATGGAAGAAGAGTATTTTCTCAAGATATAACTAAAACTTACTAGTGCTGTTCTCATGAGGGAGCAGGCTTAGGCTGGTCTGCAGCACTGTAGTAAACAACAGCAGTCCCCAGCTTTTGAGCCCAGACCTCTGCTAGCTGTTCTGTGACATGGAATTACCGCATGTCAGCCAGGAGTATGTGAAGTGGGAAAAAAAATCGGTGCCATCACTGTTATCACACTGTTGCAGTTTAACTCACTTGCATCTTGCCTTTCATCAAATGCCTCCATGGAGCAAAGCTTAGCCCTAGGCTATTCTACAGAGGCTGCCTGCAAGGGACCCGGTAGCTCCATAAAATATATCTCCAAAGTCGTATTCCCAAAGAACTTAAAGCTCTTACCTGGTACTCAAGGCCTTGGCCCACCTACCTGCCACTGCTCACTTCTCACCACCTGCTGCTAAGCTGTTGTGGGTGAGCCCTTGTGTGCTGTCCTGATGAGGCAAATGGCCAGGCATGATCTTTAGGAGCCTTAGGCAATGATGTCCTGCGTGACTGCAAGCTGCTCTGAGACCTCAGGGTCTGAAGGGGACTTCTAAGTCTGTGGTCAAGGTGTTGACCAGACCTAATGGCAGAGATAAGAAAGGACCGTTAGTGTGGAAACCTGAAAACAAATGCAAAATCTTTTGAAATGCAGCAAAACTGCATAGCACTTCCATTTTTAATTTGAAAACAAAAAGGAAAAACAGACTGGCATTTAACATTTGGCCAAAGATTCATGCTTGATCCACCTGCCAATCATGCTGTTTCTAACCATATGCAGGTCACCCAAGAGGGCTGTGTATTTCCCTGTACTGACACTGTGAAATCTCCTGATCACTCGTGGGAAATGTTGGCCTTCCTCAGTGACTGCTGAGACCCTAAGGAAGTGAAGAAAATGCTGCTATTTCCCCACCCTAGCAAAGACAGAGAAAATAATTCTTAATTTATGTTGAAAATATCTTCATGTTTCAATATATGTAGTAGTATTCAAGTAAAGTAAAAGAGAAACTAATCAAGGCTTGGCTTTCTTCTTGAACTTGAATCAAAAACTCTCTAGAAAAGTAAGAAAAGATTTAATGACATTTTTCTGGCAAGGAGAGAAACTGAATCCTTAAAGCAAGAAGAGAATTAGAGCACTCACATTTAAGCACTTTGTCTTGGTGGCTAGTACCTACAGAGAGCAGAACATTATTACACAAAATTAGTATATGCAGTATACAAAGGCAATAAAGTGACAATGTTGCTGTTTCAAACCCAGTGTAGTGGCTGCCACTGCATTAGGTAGGACCCTTGAGCACATAGCTGGGTCTGCACTGATTGTGGCTGCAGGTTGCAGGTGGGTGGCCCATCTCCCTCAAAGAACAGGCCACTTAGACTGTGGAGCCCACATGATCTCAGGAGTTCAGGCAGATGGCAGCTGCTGGGCCCTGCAAAGACATAGACAGCAAAGGCACTGGAACAAGCACAGACCCAATGCCTAAAGCAAGTACCTAGGAAATTAGGGCTCTCATGGTGTTAGGCTAGGGGGCAATTGGCAGGGTGATTTTGGGATCTCCTTGTGGAGCTATGTATCTTAAGTACCACTATTCTATGGCATGTACAGTGGGACAAACAGCCAAATTCATCAATTTTATGTTGGAAATATCTTCATGTTTCAATATATGTAGTAGTATTCAAGTGAAATACAGTGCATCAGTTGCCCAGCAAGCTAGTCAGAAAAGTACCAGTAGCTGGAACTGGGCTGCAAAACATTCAGCTTTTCCACCTATATAAGCAAAGGTTTAATTTTCAATGATAAAAGATATCCCAGCAAGGAAAAAGAGGTCATAAGCAGGGAAGCTTGGATGAAAGTTGCCTCACACATAACCAAGAAGTTGGTTATCTTCTTGAAAGGGACTGGGCCTTCCCTGCAGCACCCAGAGGTTGTTTCTGTCAGGGACGTGGTGCCAGTTCTGGTGGGTCAGGCAAGGTGAGTGTGCCTGGGAAAGGTCTGGTCAGACCATAACTTGGGAGTGATGTTATGGCATGCAGCAGAAGTGGGCTGCTTTTTATTCACTAAACACTGGACTTTGTGCCAGCCTTGACACTTGTCCAACCTTTGTGGTTCTTTAGTGGATGCCCTGTGTCCATTGCTGTGATGTGTGGTAGGACATCACCCCATGCTCCAAGCAAGGGAGAAAATGCCTTTTGGTAATAGTTACCATGGGCTTCTCTTACAGGAAAAAAACAGACGAGAAAAAAAGAAGACATCTGAACAGACATTTAATAGGTGAAGGAAAAGGCTTAACAGACTTAAGCTCGGCTGTCTTCAGAGAGTTTTCAAAAGCTCACTGCAAACATTTCTGTTTCAAAGCTTATGCTCCTTTATCTATGAGAAGCTAAACAGTGGCTAATTCTTTAATTAGTTCCCAACAAGATGGTTTTCTCAGTAGCCGAGGTTTGCAGCAGGATAATTATGTCTTTAGTTGAAAAACAAATGTCAATATAGAAAGTTGTTTTGATCTCTCTTTCTTTAAATGTGTTATTTCCCCTTCTACTTATCTCCCACTCTGCTGGTACTCGCCTGCAATATCTTTCCTTGATTTGGCAAAGGCTGATTACTTTTTTTTTAGCTCTGTACTCTGTAATCCTAATGCATGGAACATGACAGGGCTAGAACCACATCAGTGCTGCGATTTCTGGTGCAAACGTATGAATGCAGTGCTTGGGCTGTGAATTCCTCCTAGGGCTGAGGTGATGGAGGACTGAGCAGCTCAGCTTATTAGATTGTAATAAATAATTGGCACACATGCAGCCTTGGGCGTCCAAGTGCTACTCTTGTCAGAGGCTTACAGCTTCCCAACATCCTGCCTACTATCATAGTCATCTGTGTTTATTTTAGCAGAATTCCCAGAGCATCAGTAACTCTGCTTCTAGCTGGTCAAGAGCTGCCTCAGTTCTGACAGTGCTGAGCAGATATGAATCTTCTGGGCCTTGATCCCTTGGTCTCCCACCCAGAAGGGAGAGGAGCTACCCCCCTCTGACCTTCTCTGGCCCCTGGCTGCTAGTGCAGAGAGGCAGGATGCCAAAGGCCTGATGTGAAGCCTACCCAAGGAGATTCAAAGTGGCTTCATTCACCCACCTGGAGAAGATCCTGAGTATTAAGCTACAGTACCTGTCCTTGTGGTGAGGGAGTGGGATCTTTCTGGTTAACCCATTAAAGCTGCTCAATTTCTGAGGAAATAAATGCATTTTCATCGATTCAAGAGGAAATTTGTCTGAACTGGAATATTGTGGTTCAGCTGTCTTCAAGAAAGATGAGGACAAAAAGTGGTGTCCTATCAGTCCACTGGAAAAAACGGGTATGATCAGAGGCCTAGAAAGCATGACCTGGGAAGACAAGCTAAAAAAACTGGGATTGTTTCTTCCAGGGTTAAGGAAAGCGGGGAAGAGTACTGAAGGAAGAAGTAAAAGCACAAGAGTCTTAAAATGCAGGAAAGGTTACTGTAAAGGATAAGTAATTTCTTCTCTGTATCTGCGATGGATAACATACAAATACTGGGATAAAATTGCAACAAGGAAGCTGCCAGTTAGCTATTAGGGAAAGCTTTCAGTCTGGGACACTGAACCACTGGAGTGCCTGAAGAAGTTGTGGAGATGTCACTACCAGAGATGTGGTTGGAGAAACATCTGCATGGAACAATGTAGATAGAAGTGATATATTTTCTTGGAGCAGTGAGTAGGAACTGACCAGACTAGATGACATCTTCTGTGTCATGATAATATAAGAGGCCTCTTCTTTCTGGCTGATACACTTGCAGATACCCATGCTGCATGCATGGTGGAGCTGGTCGAGCATGATAAGCACATACCCCAAGAGGATCCTGCAATGTGGCTCTGTGCTGAACAATACCTCTCATCTTCCTGTGCAGCGAAGAAAGAACTGAACAGGCTTTCTACAGCAATAAGGTACTGGTAACTCCTTTTGTACACATTCCCTGTTGCACAGTTCATGCAGGTTACACTTATCCTATTATTTGGCGGCCAAACCTTTTGATCTAGTACCTAAGGCTATGAGTTCTCCTCCTCTTTCTCCTGTCTCAAATTTAAGAATTGTAGTTCTGAGCCTTTTGAACTAGCCTTAGGTAGATCTAAGAATGCATTTAGAGCAGGGAGTACATCCTGTCTTCCCTCCTATCCAGAGTTGCTGTACAGTTGATTGGGCTCTCTGTTTGCTAGGAAATGTTATGAATCACATTCAATCATATGCTACAAACTGAAATAAAACTGGGGGGGAAAGAGGGAATGATGAAGAAATATACCACGGATTATAAAAAATTAGCCTTTGGGACCATATGGGCATTCGAAGGCTGGAACCTCTTTTCCCTACCTCAGTCCACTAAAAAGAATGTGCATGTATCCATCCAGAAGCCAGCATTTGCTACTCAGTTGAACATTTTCTCCCCTTTGCAAAGCTGTGTTGATTTCCAAGTATATAGTAAGTAAATTCTCAGTTGAGTCATTAATTCTTTCAACACATCTGAAAGAACTTGAGTTAACTAGTGTGATCGTAAATTTAAGTATTCGGAATATCAGTACTTGAGCCTAGACATACTTATTATTAATATTAAATACCATGGGTAGTTCTTGCAAACTTTTCTTACACTTTTAAGACTGGCAGTTCATCAAAATTTTATATGAGGTTGGGACCTGTAGTACACTTGCTGCTATAAATACGTTAATATCATAAGCCAAATATTCCCGCCCTTATTTTTAGTGTATTTCCTTTCCTTAGTCTCTGCAAAAGTTCCCAGGGAGCACATGAAAATTGTTGGAGTCTCTGCTTCCTTTCATTCCCCTTGTCAGCAAATCATAATGAGAAGATGTAGACAAGGCCATTTTGGAGGAGGTGAGGGCTTCCCCATCTTCTGCAGATGGCATGTCCTCTCCAAACTGGCTCGACACTTTGGAGGAGACGAACGCCATTGTCATCCCCTCTGGATGGAGTGCCCATGCCAGAACCCTGACCAGTACCACATCATGCTGCAGGCACAAAGGGCAAGGGAATATCTAGGATGCTTCCCCTTTGCAGTCTTGAGACTCAAGAAATATCTCCATTTACTATGTCAGCTGTCATTCTCAAAGTCTTTGGGTTATTAAATCTGTGCTCTGTCTCCCTGAGAGGTGAGGAATATGTAAATGCAGGTGCCTTTTTCATTGTCCCTTGGCTGCCTAAATCCGTGATGGTCTGGGCTGGGGAGTGCACCTGCATACTATTGCATCGCATAAACCTCACCTGTGCTATTTGTCCACTTTGCTACCCAGACTCTGCCCATGGCAGTGAACAGCAAACAAGGAGCATCCCCATTCTCAGTGCCACTCCTGGGCTGCTGCATGACTTTGGGCTGCTTTTCCCAGAGCAATCCTGCCTGTCCCTTGACAGTCTCAGGGTGACATGTTACAGTAAGAATGTGGCAGAACAGGACACCACAAACTGCATGTATGAGCCCAATGCCTGTGAGTTTGCACATCCTGCAGTTTGGCAAATTATTTACATTAATGACATTACTTGTCAGGTTTAGTTGGGGGGCTGGAGTTGAGCAGGTAGGAACACTGAGTGATTTTTGCTTAAAGAATTCGTCTTGCAGATCGAATTTAAACTGCAAGAAAGAACCATGGCATGGCTGTTGTTTGGGCACCGTGCAAGGCTGCAGTGTGCATGCCATTCAGATGTGTACCTGCAGTCTTAAAACACACCTGCAATGGAGAAGGTTGTGCAGTCGTAACCACCTACCCTGTCTTTTCAGAGCACCTGATGCACTGCAAACATCTGGTCAGCACTTTCTTTCATGGTTCTGCTTGCATATAGGAAGAAATTGTATTCTGCCAGTATTTAAGATGTGCTTGCTGTTCTATGTTGGCCAGTGCTGTCTCTGTGGCATGTGAAAGTATTATAAATGTCTCTGGACATACAGCAACATGCTCTTGTAAACTGTTTCGTGTGACTCCTGGACATAAAGTAGAAATAAAGTAATGCAAAACTTTTATTTTTTATTCTCTGCAGTAAGTAGTTGTAGAAATCAGAGCCTACACTTGCCCTTTCAAGTATCAGAAGAGAGATACAAGAAAGGTTCAATAAATCAAACATGGAAGTGTTGCCACCAAGTGGTACAAGCTGTGTTAGGCAATGGCTCATAATTCATAGCTCACAGGAATGTATCTGAGATACCCTGATGTGCTTATAAAAAGATTATTTTTTTGCTTTGTTTAACTATCTTTTTCTTTTTGTGATGCATTTTACTTCCCATGGTGTTAAATGATCATACTGGCACCCATCTCCATGCAGTCATGGGTGTATTACATCATAGAATATTAGAATGGTTTGGGTTGGTTACATGCCTCTTTCAGCTTTTTCTGGAGCTACAGGTAGTGGAGAGGCAAATATGAAGAGTCTTCAGAGTGTTTGGGAAGTGGCATATGCTTCCCTCCTCTACCTTATGCGTGAGTGGAGAGTGGTCTCGCAGGTGAATGTGCTTCCCCAGGCCCAGACAACAGGCTGAGCAATGTCCCAACCCACCCCTGCCATTTCTAATGCAGCCCCTCCTGACTGACTTTGAAATCAGCTGCAGCTGTATATGGTTTTTATGTATGTGCTAAGGTGTTTTGTTTTTCAGCTGAAGTCCTAAGTACGCTGTACTTTAGCCACATACATGCAGGAGCTAAATAATGCCCTTTGCTTCCCTGTTGTTTAGAAAGCCTGGATTAAACAAATAATGAAAAGAAAGAGAGAATTTTTGTGGATACAAGACTGTAGAGCTTCTTTATTATTTATATTGCGAGGCACACAATATTATTCTTGAGAGATGCCTCTCCCATGGGGACAAGGCTCCCTAGAGCTGCTCAGGGTATGAGGTGGCAGCACCATCCCCCGCAAGCTTCTAGCTCTGGACATGTATGTTTAAATCCCAGCATACGCTGTGGTTGCAGGTGGTCTGCAGGTCTTACACCTCTTTGCCTTCCCTGCAGTGTGGCTGCTGGCATCAGCAAAACCACTGGTTGAACAGTCCTTTTCCTTTGGTGGTTAGAAAGGTGCAGGTGGTGCAGAACTGAAAGATGTGATAGCAACACAGTGCTGGGTTGGCAACATCCATAAGCTGAACACCTCTAATAGGTGCCCAACAGGAAAGATTTAGGTCAAAGAGATGCTCTTTTCAAAGCCAACATCTTTTCTCGGTAAACACTGCTTCTTAGCTTTCTTTCAACAATCTCTCCCTTTCTTTCTCTTTGAACAATTGCCTTTTGTTTCTTAGGGTAAAAGACTGAAGGACTCATCATTTTTAAAATTTTTTTTCATAACAGTGTTGCCACCATTTTCTTCAGACCAAACCATTTTATCAAGGGTTTGGTCTCTGTTAACTACAAATCACAGTAGAGGAGTTAAATTAATGCAGTTAGTCTCCTGAAAGGAAACACTAGAAGGGAACTGGCAAATGTAAGTGCTAGTGAAACCTGACAGGAGAAAAGGTCTCAAAAAATCTTGCTGCATAGCTTCCAAAGCTCTTACAAGTGTGAGTGTGAATACATTTCAATTGTATTTGTTCACATTATAAAGAGAAAGATAATAAATGTAAAGGGGGATGTTAACCTGAATAACATCTAGCATTGTTACCCAGAGGAAAAAGACTGTAATTAGGGTATCAGATCTACTTAAAATACATCTTATAAGGAGCAGGAAAACTCACTTGAAATGGCTTACGTTTTACTCTGTTGTACAGAGTAAGTATAACTTGACCATTTATGAATAGATAATTTTTTTCCAACCTGATGACCGCTTCTTAGACATTACATTTGCATATGATTCTTCCACTTCTTTCTTTTACTACTCTTCCTTTAAAAAATAATGAACACATTTTTTATCTGAACACAGATAAATCAAGCAGACAATTTAATATGATAAATGTACTAGCAGATGAAGTAATTAATTATTTTGGAAATTATTATAGCAAAATTAAGTTTTCTTTATTTTCCAGTTGAGTTTCGCAGATGGAAAAGGCCAAATCTTTATGACATAGTTGTTTGTACATGGTTTTATCTGTTGTGTATCTGTATATCTGTCACATCTATATTTATAAGCAGAATATATACTTTTTTCCCCTCTGTGTTAAGTTAGTCCTCTTACTGAAGAGATAGAAACATAAATAGAAAATGTCATAAAACTATGTTAAAAGGAAACAAGAGTCACTGGACAACTTTTTATGACTTCAACTAAAACTCTGCCCACTGAGAAAGAACAGTTTTAAGCAAAATCTTATTTTTACTGAAACTTTACATGAGCCAGGAAGCGTTCTAGATTTTTCTGCTTTTGCCTATGGGCCTAACAATGCCTGCACTGAAGTTATTATATCTCATCAATACTGTGCTGCAAAAACCCAAACCAAACAAAATCAACCCTAAAAAAATTCCTAGTATTTTTGGTTAAGCAGACTGTGTACATTTTGGTGAGCAAGATGGTAGACCAAATATTATAGGGCTATACGGAGGTGTGGACAAATTTGGAGGCAATTGACCTAAATTAAAATGGCTGTGATCAATAGCAACCCACTAACAGGAAAGACATGTCCTGGTTATTTCCAAGTCAGGTGCCAAATGTGGCAAGCAACATGCCACTTGCCAGGATCATCATCTTCAGAGATGCATCCTGATCCTGCTGGATGCTGGAAGTAGACACACTCAGTCTGTCAGGGATGAGGGGGTGGAGGATTGGGTTTGCCTCTGCTGACTTACACAGTGACTGAATTAGGTAAGTAGCCTTCCAGGCTAACCGCTCCAGAGAGACTGCTGCCTTCAGAGCCCAACTCACACCTTGCCTGGCTTGAGTCACCTTCAGTGGTGTCAGCTGCTCCCACCAGCGAGGCTGTGTGGCCATGCAATGCAAATGTCCACCTTGATCAGATAGAGCAGCCCTATGCTAACTCACAGCCCCAAGACTGGTTTTATCACTGCCTGTGGTTTTCTTGTTTTACAGGCCTGCAAGTAAGGATTAAACCTTGATAATGACCTCTGAGGAGCAGCAAAGAGAAACATTTTCTGGTTCCCTAAAAGTTTCACTTTATTTACTTGTTTGTTTTGCAGTCATTTTTGAAGGAAGGGGGAAAATGATCATGGGGCATTAAAGCAGAAATACCTAAACTCCCCTCTTTTGTGGTGTTTTAGAAAAGGCTTAAGCATTTAAATAATTGAGCTATATGGCTAATTGCTGCCAGCCCAGAACTTTAAATTAGCTAAAAATATTTTAAATTATTATAAAATAATTGTCATAATAGAATTACATGGCATGAACATCACCAAAAAGAAACCTTTCTGCATGCTACTCATGCACCCTCAGTGAACACTTGTGCATTGGAGAACTCCCTTTCTGCACACCCAGTTTTACCACTATGGCATCTTCCGTTGCCACATCCCCAGGATTGCGGTCAAGAGGAAAGGATGTGGTCACACACAGCTGCTGCTAGTTTTCAAAGACATCTTAAGCATTTGTATTTGGAGGAAGAAGTGATCAACATTCACACATCCTAAGCTTTCTGGTTTTCTTCCACTGTCCCAGCTTGAAGTCCCTTACCCTGATATCTCTTTTTCTTATATTCTCCAAAATCTTTCTGTGTTGTGATCTAAGAAATGTCTTTAGGATTTGCTGTTAATTAGCTGTGGCAGTGACCTGGTTAATGGTGTCACAGGGCTACTTCTCCAGCAACAGCTACTGGCATGAGCTGACCTTGCTATTTTTCAGATGCAGTTTCTTTGGTTCGTGCATAAAAACCCTAGGAAAACAAAGCAGCACTGGCAAAGAACAAACATAACTTCAATGCACTGTAGCCTTTCAGTGCAGAGCCGAAAAAACCTTCTTAGATCACATGTAACGCTCCACTGGAAACTGAAGCCTTTCAGCTTGCAATTTGTCATTGCTGCTGTTGCTGTCTTTCCCCTCCCTGTTCTCCTCCCCAGTGCATGGCCCTGCTTGCCTGCATCCATGTGGCATGGGGTGGGCAGGCACCCAGGAAGGCCAAGGCTCTTATTTAAGCGCATTTCAGCTGCTCATCTATCACAGGAAGAACAAGCCTTAAAATGGACTCCAGGTATATCCACTGAAGCAGGGTCAGACTTTGAAATACTTGTGTTGTGGTGCAGGCGCTTGCTGGAATGCTATTGATTTCAGAGGGATTGCTCCTGGGAAAAACTGCTTTGCAAGGAACAGAAGCATTTCATCTTCCTCCATGACAGTATGGGTCACATCTTTTTCTGAACAAAAAGGAAGGTCTGGGTGCAGACTCACTTCAGTGCAGTTGAGAAGAAGGGAATAAAGGTGCTAGGGCATGACCAGGAGGCATTTTTTCCTCCTTGGCCCCTCCCCTGCAAAGGACCTCACAGTTGCACAAAATCTCACTGGCATCAATCTGGTGCGCTAGCCAAGGAAGTGGTAGATGGATGGTGGTTGTGTACGCTACTCTGCATTGCTTCTCACCACTCTCTACACAGCCTCCAGGGCAGTGGAGCTCAGGTGCCCAGTGCCTCACATGGTTCACCAATATAACCTTTTGTTTCAGCTCTGGGAGTCACTGATGAGTCGTAACCAGGACAGGGCACTTGCCTCTGCACAGGGACGTGAAGTAAGCACCAGCCCTACAACAGGTGCAATGGGAGCCCGGGTCCATGCAGCATATGGGAATACAAGGGCTACTGTGTCAATAAATTAGATAAGGAGATAAATTAGATGTGGGTAAAATGATTAAACATAGGTTAAATGTAGACAAATTAGTATGTAGATAGATTAGGATAAATGGTTCCTCTGTTTAAAGGACAAACGTGTTGCAAAGGTGCTGGACCAGGCAGTGGAACAGGGCCCATTCATGTATTTGACTCTCTGCGCATTATCTCAGAGATAATTTTGACATTACAAAGACTATAAATAGAGCATCCAGAGCAGAAAGTACAGGAAGGAAGAGGGAACCTCTAATAAAGTATATATCTCCAAAAGATCTGAGTCAAGGGAAGAAAATTGTACATCCAACAACAGGAAAGTTTAAAAGAAGCTTGTACTGAATGTTATAAATTCACATGAGAAGAAGGGATTTTACTTCTCTTAGCGTGGGAAGACACAAAGATATTGGTACTATGTGCTTAAGTGGGGAAAAGGTTGAGACTGGTTTTGCTGTATTGTGATTAACAAATCACACTGTTAAAATTGTATTAAATGGGACTCCTGCTTTCTTGCAGGAGAAGATTTCAGAGCAATTGCTTCACATTCAGTTTGTCCAAAAATTTGTCTAGTCAGAACCTGACACTAAACTAAACAAAAAGTATTATTTAGGTTATAACAAAGTACAGCAGTCTTGTCCCAAATTCCTACTGCTGTGAGTCACAGACAATTCAGGGACATCAAGTCCAATATCGTATGTGGGAACCTGGGAGATGTCTTTGATACCAGCATAATTTGGCTTGCGCTGAATTGTTGTGGCAATCCATATCCCCCAAGTGTGATGCTAGAGATGGTGAACGCATCTCAGGCAAGAAAAATCTTTGGGCTCTCACTTGCTGGGAGCCACAGGGTGTCCTGCAGAGCGCTTCCTACTGGTCCACCCAGCCCAAATATTCCTCCTCAGGCAGCTGCTGTTGGAAACAGACTCTGACACTACCTGATGGCTTTGCACATGATGATGATCTGTGAGAGACAGCTGCTTGCCTGGTGGTTTTGCTTGTGGACTGTGGAGAAAGGGACCTGAATTTGAATAGAAAGTGTGATAGCATGAAGATGAAATTGTGTTTTCCAGCCTCCAGCCCAGTGCTTGAAGATTCTCCTGCCTCCCTTTCTAGTAAACATGAAGAAAAAAGACAAGCAATATAAATTCACATGCACATAGAGCAAAAGATCATGCAGTTTTTACAGTCAAATTTGAAGATGAATTAGTCTTTGAGATACCGTCTGTTTAAGGATTAAGTTGTTAATAACCTAAATTTGACTCACAGTTTTTTTCCCCCTTCAGTTACTACCTGGAAAGCCTCTCTTATGAAATTATCTCTTATGAAGCTGTGTCATTAATGGCTCCCTGCGAGGTTTCTTTTGGAAGTGGCAGAAAGGTAAATAAAAATGAATTAATATAGCATTTTGGGTTTGTAGGCAAAATATGCAAATATCTTACTGACAAAGCTGTAGTAGCATTAAAAGCTTTTAGATCCTATCCTCAGAGGCTCTGCTTGTGGAAGCAGAAGCCTTCAGGCAACCTTTAACTTAGTTTACATGTAATACATACACAGACCCAGAGAAACACACACTCACACGCACAATCTCTCTATTTCTCTTTCTCTCCCCCTAATGTCCTCTTGGACTAATTCCCTCTGGTATTCCCTCTGGTGCAATTTTCCGCTTCATGGATGATGAATTTTATTTTCAATCTATAAATAAATCTATTATCAAGTTTTGTGTTCTCATCATATATTGCCATTTCTCATATACCATTTCACTGTTTGGGTCAGTTTCACTGAATACGTACCACTCACCTTTATGTCTCAGCAGAGGGCTGTCGGGTATACAGGTGAGATGTGTATGAAGATCTAACCAGATTTTAGTTCTGATTTATATTTATGTATAAGCCTGTTCAAAAATTCTTTTTCTTCTTCTTCTTCCTCTTCTTCAGTGATCATCATTTTTCTAGTCTTTGAGCCCTGGTCTTTAACACCTTCTTGTAATATAGAGCAAGGATAGCCTTGCAGGCCCTCAGATAAACCCATATCAAAGCAAATGTTATTTCTAATGTATAAAATCACAGCATTTTAGACAACTAAAGGAAAACTTCTTGCGCGTTCCTTACAAGGTTGGTAAGTTCCCACTGTAGCAAATTATATTAAGAACCAGTGACCTAACATGATGACACACACGCCTCCCCCTTCCCCCACAGCCCCACCCCCACCTCCTTCCCCACTTGCTTGTATAGATTTCTTTAGGTGTTGTTAGTTTGGACATGGCTTGAAAAGGCAGGTTGTCTTCGTGGGGATCAAGTCCTTGGGTAGCTACTGATTTGTGCCTTGAATTTCATCTTTCAGCCTAGACAAGAGTATTAAATACTGGTGTCATATGCAGTAATCAAATGATAGCATTAGAAGGTCAACAGCAAAATAATATTCCAAAATAAAGCCTCCAAATTGCCTACTTTGCTAACTTCTGGCAGCGTATAATCTTGTACACAAATGAAAAAATGAGTCTATCAATGACCAATAAAGAGTACAAGCAAGCACAGGGTCAAGGAAGTGAATGTAAATGTTCCTAGTAAACTGTACTATCATAAGCACAGGAATATCCAGCAGTAATTTGAGTTTATCTTGATAACTACTACTGCTAATAGTAGCAGTATCATTACTGAGTAGTGCTACTAAGTGCTATTGTGAGACTTCTAGTTAATTAGAAGGGACTGTTTTCTGTGATCCATTTAGTCATCTCTCTCTTGAAAGTTTTTTCTTCTTTTTGACCTGGCCAAACTAGCAGGGAAGAAAATTTTAAGCTGAAGCAAGACTCTCTCAAAGGCGACATTTGGGATGTCGTGTTCTCAAGGGACTTGTGTGGACTCCAGGGAGATATCTTTACATCTGCAGAAGTGGTTGTTTTTGCAGAGAGTATTTATGTAGAAGGAAAATTTGTGCTCATTGCCCAAGTAGCGGTCTAGGATATTGTAGAACCTTAATTTAGTTTGAAAAAAACTCCTGTTTTTATTGTAAGATGAATTTAAGTAATGGAAATAGATGCACAGCTAGGTGACAAAGTCCGTGTCTCATTGCACCACCATGAACCTGAAGTGGTGTATATTTGGTATGATACACACCTCAGCACCATGCCAGTAAAGCAATGGAAGAATTTTTGAGCTTTGTATTCTTTTTCTTGAGTCTGATAGCGAGACATTGATGATGTTTGTATTTGTGAGGTTTGGGAAGATTGTTTTCATCGTGTGCTTTCTGATTATGAGTTTTAATATTCTAAGCAACTTGATTTTAATTTAGATGGCCCCACATGTCTTTAGATATTCTGTGCTGTGCCTATACCCATCCGTGTCAGTATATCCCTGACATTGCCAGCCAGGAATGGCCTAAGAGGAAGGACGGCGTGCAGAGCTTGGTGGCTGACAGTGAGGCAGGTCTGCGGGTTCCATGTCCCCTGCTGCCTTGCTGTGACTCTGCCGCACGGTGCTTGAGCTGTCTGGCTGGTATGAGCCCATGCTCATTGTAGGGAGCCAGTTCAGTTTTGGTGTATGCTTGAGCCACCAGCCAAAAACCAGAGAAGGCAGATGCCCTGTAGGCATCTAATGCTGAATTTAAAGAGTATCCCCTATCTCAAATGTCAGTTTCCACCCTCTCCTCCCATGGATGCTTTCTCTGAAGTACACTACCGATTCCTGTAAGTACAACTCACCTGCTGCACGAGAACATAAAGCCAACATAATAATGAAAAGACACTCCTGATCATTCAGAAAATGTCACTGTTTGCTCACAAAAATATACTGGAAATCATAGATAGAAACTTATAGTCATGACAAATAATTTTGCTGCTGAACTATTTCACATTTTCTGTTCATTTTTTATTATTCCTAATTTGTCTAATCCTTAACTCTACAAATTGCACACTTATAAAGCAGGTATCTTAGTAGTGTCAGCAAGGTCACTGTTTCAATGTGGTCTTGCAGTCAGAATGGATGTTACCATCATCTGACCTGTCACCCATGATCAGATTTGTTCAGAAAAACATCTACACAATTTCTCCTTGAAGAGTGTGGTATATAACTTGCTGTCTGAAGGAAGTTTCTAGGGTATATGCCTATCTAATAGCTGATTCCTTAAACTTAGCAGCTTGTATTCAATGTACAATGTTATATTATGCACTTGCTATTAAACCATATTTCTTTGACTCTGGGACTCTCTAGAGTTGTGATGTATCTTTATGCCAAAGACAATACTACACGTTTTAGCTGCAGATACTAACTGTGATAACTCTGGCAACTTGAACACTGCTCCAATTTATTTTCTTCTCTTTTCTGCTTTTCTGACTAAGAAATACATGATAGTTATACTTCCTCTTCAGAATTCTTTCATCATAAAGCATATGAGGAGTCTTTTCTTCCAAACAGGGAAGACTTGCTCCAGCTATTTCGTTATACCTTCATAACCCTCATCTTTAAGCTATATTTCTCTGTATTGACCTACTGTTTTGGCAAGTTATATTTCTAAGCATGTCTGTTCTGGCTGTTACAGGGTCAAGGCCTTGAAAGGAAGCCAAACTGGTCTGGGATCCCCTTTCCTTTGTTTTGGTGGATGTTGGCCAGAATATCTAAGTCCTGCAGCAGCGCTGACTGGGCTGAACACTCCCAGAACAACAACTCTCCCACTGTACACGGACTACTGCATTTCTGATTTGAAGGTGCAAGGGAACCAGACATTTATATGTAGGTTATAAGTAATAAGCCTCCACAAGATGTAGATTAGAAGGCTCCCCACCTACACCTTGGGTGTGCTATGAGGCAGGAGGCCAAAGATTAGTTTTCCAAGGTATGTCTTTGATCTCCTTTGGATCTCAGTGTACTTGATGTATATGTTGTCAAACAATCTGAAGAGAGATTATTGGGATCAATTTACCCCCTGCCAAACAAGATATTTCCAGTCACAGAGAAGATAATCTAGGAAAATACACCTAAAACTGCTGGCAGGATGCACTGCTGAAAGCTTCTCTTATTACCCTGCTTGTGGAGGCTGCTATCTTCATACCCTAGCAAGCAAGCAAGGGGATACATTGTGGGATACACCTCAGCTGTACCTTGCAGTCCCTGAGCCTGCCTCTTGTTATTGTTAGTCTCCACAGAAAAAGTTGCTTCTCTGGCATCAGTCAGTAGTGACAGGTATTCAGGGCATGCACATGGTTCAGGGGAACCAAGATCCCAAATGTCTTAATGGGATATTGGGGAAATTGTTGCAGTTGACATCGTATCAATGCTTTCCAGCACCTTGGCCAGCACAGACCAAGAGACTCTCTTGGTGTCCTCTGGTTGTGCTTGTACAAGAAGAAAATGTTTATACTGCCTTTTGACATGGACCTTAGGCAATATAGATACAGCTCTTCTGCAACAGAAACATGCTAGGCAAATGAAGATAAAAGGGTTTTTTTTCTTTTCTTTTTCTGTGGAGGAGTTCTGGTTGTGACGCTGGGTAGGGTTCTGGCCACCGATAAGTTATTGGCAAATCATCAGATCTGGTACTGTTAACTTCAGTGTACCAGAGATTCCCATCTCTCATCACCACACAGAGCAACCTTAGGTTGCATTTATATAGCAGGCCCCCTATGAGTCTGTGTCCTGATTTAATATCAATCTAATATAGATTGGTTAGAGATAGTCAGCACGAATTTACAAAAGGGAGGTCATGCTTAACAATCTTGATTCATTTCTGTAAGGAAGTGACAATGAGAGTGGACAGGGGTGAAGGAGGAGACATAATTTACTTGGACTTGAAAAGGCTCTCAATACAGTGCCACATAACAGATTAATTTATAAGGTTAGCAAGTGTGGGACTGATGGTAAAATACTCAATTGGATATAAAATTGGCTTGGTAACAAGGGCCAGGAAGTGGCAGTAATAGTTATAGATCACACTGGGGAAGTACTATGCACCCAGGGCTATGTGTTTGAAGACACCGTGCAGCTAAAAACAACGGGCAAGTCCAAAACCAAAGGTGGTGGAAGAAAGAAAAAAATATGCCATACAAAACCCACAAAGGTTATAGCCTCATTAGCCTCATGGGAAGCAAATGATCACGTCAACATGCATCTGGAAACTTCAAGTAACACTGCGTGAAGAATGTCATTTAGGAACAGAAAGGGGCCAAGCCAGACCCATGAAATGATATATACTGAACAGCAGAGACCTTTCCTTTTAAGTGAGAAAGAGAGCAAAAATCAGAGCTTGTTTGAAATGCCAATGAGCAATAAGTAGGAGGCATATTCTCAGAAAGTGATTTTACCTTGCAAATTCCAAGATCCCTGTGTCCTTGCTAGGGGGATGAACCATTAGCATTTAGGGTGTGTTTTCAGCTGAAAGTGAATCTTGGAGAATTCTTGTTGTTTCCATTTGCTGTAACCTAAGGAGATTGGACTTCCTGAGCTGAAATCCACTTTTGTCACTAGTCTGCAAGATGCTATCTTACATACTGTAATAAAGCAGAAGACTGGCTAGAAAAAAGAAATTAAATTCTAAGGTACAGGAGAGACTGCAAAGGATGCTAAGGGGCCTCAGAGGTTCACAGTACTGAACAGAAATTGAAAACTGGTTTCGGTGAATACTAACCTCCTTACAATGTGCTGAACTTTCCTATCTCTCAGATGATATTCAGAAAGGGTCTGGGAAATATTGGTGATATTGGTGCTGCCACCAGATAGCACTGCTCGTAGTTCAAGAATACGTGAGCTTCAATGTCCAGCAGATTTTCTACCTCAGAGTCCTTTACTTTCTAATTAAAGACCTAAGCAGCCAAGCCAAATCCCACCGGGCATGTGCAAGAAGGCAGAATCTTCCCAGTCCTACCTGTGCCTCTGACTCCCCACTTGTTTTAAAGGCAGGGATCTTTGGAAGGATAAGAATGTGCAGTCTGAGAAGACTGGGAAAGACTGGAGGAAACTTTTAAATTAAACAAAAGATAGCTGCTCTCTTAGCATGTGAGTGGTCTGATATAGGATTAGAAAGAAAACCTGATGCACTGTACCAATTAGCCTGACTCATTTGTCTGTGTTTCGTGCTACGTACTCTTTCTAATTGGTTATGAGTATTGGCTCAAAACTTTGGTCCTGTTCCTGAAGCCATTAGTCATTAGTCAAGCTCTCATTGATTTGAGCAGGACCAAAACTTGACCCTTTGTGGCTATTCAGAGGACACATAAACTTTTAAATCAATCAAGGGTGTAGACTCGTTCTGCTGGGGTCATACAGTTAATACATCCTGTTCCTGTCATTTCCGCTATAAATCTGTGAATGCTTTTAAAGCAAGAGGAAAATCTGATTCTCTTCCCTTTGCAAGAAAATATTATATTCCCTTTTATTACAAACAAGACGAGGAATCTTTTTCTCAGGAAAACTTGCAATGGGAAAGGTAATCTCAGTATTTTCCATCTCTCTAGAGTCAGTGAAAGGTAATTAGAGGCAAAGTACTGGGCAATAAAGTCCTCTCTCTGTAAAGCAGCAATGCAAACCTTCTCCCACTGACTTCTCGTAAGCCTCTACTGGGTCCTGATGATCTTTTCACCTGGGCATTAAGTCAGCACTCATTGTGCTGTGGCTGTCTACTAAAAGATCCCTTATTTTCTGCATGCCATCTAGTCTACACAACTCCTACAAGATGGAAAAGATTTTTAACTTCATACAAATGTAATCAAATTCATAATTATTGACTTCATTTGAATAGCTTTGGGCTGGAGTCACTAAGTTCTCTGGTTTTACTTCTGGAGTGGGATACTTCTAGAAATGTGGCTAATCATATGAAATAATTCTGGACTACTCTGGGCATTGGTTTTGCCAAAACACCCATCTCATGGTGATTATGGAAATGAAAGCTGCTTTTGTAGGCTCTCCTGCTGAATTTAAGATTCTGAATAAAATCATGGTGGAGAATAAGCATCCTGATTTGGGTCAATTAAAAGCAAAACTCAGCATCCTTCACTTGTCTAGAGTCCTACTGCTTTCAGAAAGATCCTCTTTGAAAGAAATGTTGATGTGATTGGATACGTTTTATGAAAATTGGGTCTTGAGTGCTATTTGGAAATTTCAAAGCTATTGGAGGAATCACTGTGATTGTATTTCAGCCAGTAAAATATACCTGCTCATAAACTGTATCAACTCTACTCATGTTGAGAGGGAGAATAACAGCTTCCGGTTGTCACTCCTTTTGATGAAAGGATGAAGGAATAGGTGGAAGAGTGGAAGAAAGGACCTTTCTTATGCTTTCTTATGCATGTGTTCATAGGTACTACCATGCTCAGCCCAACTGAATTTCAGAGGTAGCAGATTTGTGTGTCTGTGTGCATGCATGTGCATGTTTTACAAATAGTTTGATCTTACCTGGGGCTCTGATGGAATCCTACTTTTTCACATTTCTGTAGGCTCCTCAGTAAATTCATTGGATAGATGATGGTTCATTAAATTAGGTGACAATGCACATGTAGCCTTTCCACCCTCCTCCCCCAGCCCTAAAATGAAAATAAAGAAATTACAATGGCAAGAAGGAAGAATACTATGCAAATAGCTCTGAAAGGACTGACACATTTAAACTAACCTAATTCCAAGAATCATAAGAATAAATGTGCTGTAGGAGCATCATAGTTATTCCAGTGACATCCCCACCTTGTAGCAGCACCAGTGTAAGCTGTCAGTGCTGGTTATTCAAGTAGTCCTGAAACATTTTTCCATCACTGTAACTTCTCAGAGTTGTGGTGCTCTGAAAGAGCCTTTCCCCCTTGCAACTCTCATGGTGGCTCTTAGATGCCTGCATACATCATCACCTTGCAAAACAAGTGGTTCAGGAACAAACTTTCCAGAGGTTGCAGTTACTGATATCAGTTGTTTCAGGAAATGTTCTTTTGTGAAATGTGTTGACAAAACTTGCCCAACTTTCTGCATGGCGAACAGGTTTTCCTCCAAATATTACAAAAATAGCAACTAGACCAAGCCCAAGGAACTCCTTTGAAAAGATCCAATCCTTTCAAATAGTTGGTTTGGTTTCTTAAAATTGCTACAAATAATAATTTACACAATCCATTCCCCAGAGCTACGCCAATGCAACAGCATCACTACAAAAAACTTCTATGAAACAGCCTTTCCATCGTTCTTTTTACTACACAAACTTTCTCATTCAACTGGAAGTCTTAAAGCAGCCTATTCACTTTGACCGTCAAGCCTTTCCTCTGATGCAATGTATAGGCAGTATGGTTGAGATTTAAAAAGCCTTTATAAGAGCTTGGAAATGCCCTCCTCAAGCTCCTTCTTGGGATTAGTGGCTTTAGTTAATATTGGTTAACACTTATTTGGAACAGGCATGTTATTCTTCCATTAAGCATTATTCTGGTCATTGTTCCAATCTCCATTTAAATTCCATTTTCCTCTCAGTTGGCATCCGTACCCTTAGCTACCTCATAAACAAGATACATTGCCAACTGGAACATGTAAGCAGAGCTGAAAGCAGTACTGCTAACCTCTGCTTCTTTCTACCCCCTGCAAGTTGGAGACATATCAAACTCACTGCTTTGAGTCTGGGAAGTGGGAATTGCTCAGACACTCAACAAGCCAGACCAGGCTATTAGGTCATTGGGCTGGCTCACTGAGCTGAAACTGTGCGTACATTTTTTTTGTGTGGTTTTTTTTTAATCACCCCAGCAAGCCAGATTCAGATGCTTTTACTTCAGCTGATTGTATCTTTTGCTGAAAACCATGCAACTGATTAGACAGTTTTACTCGGCTTTAATAAGGCAATCAAGATCTGATCCAGAATGACTAGCTCAATAGTTTTAATTTCTAAGTGGACATACAGAGGAGAAAAGATTTGGGCATCCAAAGTTGCTTATAGATTTTGGTTATGAGCAGCATTGTCTTGATTTTACATGCCCAAAATCTGCATTCTTAGAGATTATGTACTCACAATAACAAAATAAAATATGGAATCTGGAAATTCTTGTCGCAGCTGGGGGAGGCATGATAAAGAAGGCCAACAAATGAAAGAGAAAACCAGAGACCGTGTGAGAGGTTGGTAAGAAGGAATTTTTTCCCCTCCCCTGCCACAACCCAGCCCCTCCTCATGCACACAGTAGCCACTGCCAGTCAGCATACAGCGACAGGTACCTGGGGTAGCATCTCCTGTAGCATAGCTTCTCCTTGATTTGCATAGCAGAGACCAAACACACGTACTCTAGGCCTTTTTTCAAACTTGTGCAGGCATAATCACCAATGGCTGTTCCCTTTTTAGGGTCAACCACCATGTGTGGATATCTTTGCAACCAAAACTGTATTTGACTTTTTTCCCCCCTTCATTTGTGAGGCTAAGGCATTTTGCCTTGTCTACTTTACACTGGTAAATGTTTCTGTCCTCAGTTTGTAAGGCAGAAAGTCTAGCCACAGGAAACCAACAACTTTTGCCAGTCTGGGGAAAGAAAGCACACATTTAACAGAATCAGCAGCCTAGGTAGAATATAATATGACAGAAGATTTTCACTGTAACATTGTAGAGTACAAAAATGAAAATATAAAAGTGCATTTTAAATGATTAATGTACAAAAGCTGACTTTTTCCAGTGTGCATTAATCAAGAAAAAATGTACACTTTCTGTAGTGGTTAATGTTGCAGGATCATTATTCAGCTTTGATAATGTGCATAAAAATGCTCAATATGACAATGAGTTGGGGTAGCTGAGAATTTAGGATGGTGGCAAGTTTGTTGTAGTATTTGGATTAGCATTCTTAACCTACATCTTGACAGTTTCTTTCCTTCATTTCACAAGCGTTAATAAAATCTAGCTTTATCCTCTTTGATTTTGGTTATTTTTTCTTGTTTTTTTTGGTTATTTTTTTTAAACAAAACAATTAAAAAATACCTGCTCAAACAAATACTACCAGCATTCATTAGTCAGGATGGTTATATGTAAAAGAAATGATGCCAGATAGTAACAAATCCAAGAGAAGTTTATTATGAAAATGGCACCTGCGGGATGAAAAAAATTAAGTTACATAAAGACAACCATGTATGACATGTATGAGAATCTACAAAAGTATAAAAAGAACCCTGTTGTAAATGAAGTATGTACATTTCTGATTTGCAGCATTATCAATGATCAATGAAAAAAATGTTTCAAATAAGCCAGGCACTCAAGAAGTTAGATCCGGTTAGCTTAACACAAAATAAATGTACCATAGCTGTCACTTTTTAACATTTTAATTTTTTTTATATTGTAGAGTTGGTAACACTGCTAAGATTTATACGAACAGAATCCCTTTCCCCGTTATTCAGCTACTTGGCACCAGTCTCCTCATAAAAGATTTCATATATTTGTACAAGAAATAGTTAAAAACACAGACACAGTCTTCACAGGTAATGAAGTTTTTTTTTCATTTTGTAATTTTAAACACTATGGATTTAGACAGCAGCTGTGATTATCTGTTAGTTTAAATCACCAGAAATCATTTTGACACAACACAGAAACATTTATAAAAAAAACCCAAAACAACAACAGCTGTCTAGCTGTTCTTTGTAGCTGATAGGTGCACTCCTTTGATTGTTCCATAGCTAGAGTAGAGCTTCCAAAATTAAACTTTGAATTTCCTAATCAGCTTTCTCACCTTTTTTTAGACCTACTTCAAACCTTCCAATGGAACCTTTAAAAGCTTGTCAATTAAATTTGTGGTGTCCAATCCTTTTTCACTATTTTCCGCTGTGTCTTGGACCTACTTCTCAAATTCAAAGCTACTGCAGGAATTGAGTCGATGCAGTGAGTGATCAAAAATTCAAAGGACAGCTGAGTTAATATATTAGCATTGCACACATAAGCAAATATATATGACAATTCTAAGCTCAGTTTCCTTTATGAACAATGCTTGTTGACCTTTGAAAGCATTTCCCATCTCACTGGTAATTGCTCTACGTATTACTCCACCAGCCTACCTGGGAGAAGACCAAAGAAATGCACCCTCTGCTTACATTTCAAGCACAAGGGACTCTGGGAATGTTAACAACTGAGGCTACATGGCATCAATTTGCTTAATATATCTGAGCATTACTCTGTAGTGCATTGTGGGGTACACTGGAAGAGTAAGTCATACCCAGAATTCCTCTGTGGGAAAAATGGCTCCATTAACCTTGAGCTAGTTAAGAGTCTTTTATCTCTGAGAGTGAAGAAGAGAGAACAAGAAAGCGAGAGAAAGAGGGGGGAAAAAATGTGGAGAGGGGAGAGAGAGGAAGGGGGGGAGAGAGAGGTTTGAGAATACACAACAGCAAAGCAACAGCAGAAATTAAAAGGTTTACAGACAGTGGAAGCAGCATAAGGTGACATTACAGAGGAAGGCCACCACACAAAAACCACTAACCCCCAAGAATCACTGGTTCACTAGGACTGCAGGAATGGGACTTTACCACTCCGGACTAGAGATAAAGCACAGAGAAGACAAAGGACAAAACAACTACATTAGCTTAGTATATACTGCATATAGTAACACACATTGAAACTGCAATGGGACTGACAGCCAAGGACACTTACACATTGTACACATTACAGTTCTCACATCTGTTATTAGATGCCTTAACAAACAGCTGCCAAAGATGGAGTGGAAGAAGAATTTATATTTGACAGTCATTTGGAGTGTTTGACACTACACTGTGATTTCTGGCAACAAAGACAAAATAGGAGATTTCTTTTCTTTTACTTAATGTGCAGTTTTCAGTTGTAGTTATCTATTTCAAGCTTATTAACCCATTCTTTAGTTTTAAAACATATTGGTTTCAACACTAGAAATAAGGAAAAAAACAACAAAAAATAAGCAAATCAAAGAACAAAAAGAAATTTACAACCTTCCCTCTATAATATTAATGAAAAACAAAACAAAACATGTTAAATAGTTCTTTTGTTTTCTTTTTTTACTCTGAAGTGTTACTTGATGTTGTAAAATTAGCCTCAGTTACACTGAGAAAAAAAATAAAGCAAAACAATATGCACCTAAGAAACTGCTCCTTGCGTCAATTACATTGATTTTTTTTTCTTTTTAAGCACTTTTTGAAAAAGGCTTCCTGACCCATTTAAATTTGATGTGAGGCTATGCTTGTTAGTTTGGAGGTAAAAAATTTTAAGTCCTGCAGCAAATGTTAATGAGGGCTTTTGTCTTAACTAACCAAGGAGACTGCAGCACCTGACTATAAACCAGTACAGAACACATTCTTTCCAAAAAACCCAGCCCACAAGCTGCATATTGTATGAAGACATTACAGATTAATAAATGATAGCACCATGGTTTTAGAAATTAAGTTAAAGTTTCAGTAATTAACATTTAGTCCAACTTTTTAACATTCTAATCACAGGCCAGAAATTAACTTTTTAAGAACCCAAATTATTTTATGTGCAAGTAAGAAAATCTTAACCATAAAAAGAGAATTAAACTCTGCATAAAATTCTAAAATACTATCCCCTATTTTTAAAGGAATTAGGAACAAAACCCCCCTATCATTTGACTTAGTCAAACAGGGCAAATTGTTTATGCTTGTTTCTTTTGATCTTGATCATATCAAGATCATTTTGAAGTAAAACCAATGGTTGTCTTTAAAATCTCTTTACCACAACACTGAGTATTCTATGGCAGAGGCATACACATATTAAAGGCATCTTAATAAAGATGCAAAGGAAAAAACACACATCTTAGAAGAAGACAAAATGGCAGGCAACTGGTACTTCGACTCTCTGAAGGCAAAAATAAAAAAATATCTTTACATTAAAGAATAAGTCAAGTTAAAGAGAAGGGGAATGAAATGGGGACCATTATATTGAGAGAATAAGCTGACCTGCTCAAATTCAAAGTGCTAGAATTAAAGATCTAAATTAAAACACAGTCTATGCCTCAGAGTATAACACTGAACACAGTATGTGGTCATATTTCAATCCTCTTTCCGTTCCAGAGTCTGTGTAGTGTGAATGCCATTGCTGTACACAGGAAATGGAAGAGTGGAAAAAAGTCCTTCGGCAGTTGTGAACACATTCCCTGCAGGCATTTGGGTCAGACTAGCCCCGCTCACAGCACTTCCAAACGGTCCCGACATATTGAGTCGGTGAACGTGGTGGTAGAGCATTTCCATCGGTGTTTTAGGATCCAGCCCAAAGCTGGGGCTGTTAACATCAACAAAGTTAACAGCATGGGTGTTGGGAAGGAGGTTGCCCTGCATGGCTAAGGTAACTTCAGCTGGAGCATACCGAATAGTGCCAGTGGTGTAGACCCTCTGAGCAGCAGTGCTGGTTGCAGCAAGGGTTCCTGTTACCCTGTGAACCAAAGGAAGCACCACATTGCCTGCTTGTAACCTCTGAAGGGCTTCCAGATCCCCAGTGTACAACAAAGAGTTGGAAGCTGTGGGACCTCCTGGATGTTTGTCCCTTGGAGATGCTGAAAGTGGGGGTGACAAAGGGTCAGAGGACACAGGAGCCAAGGCCGAGCTGGATGAGGTGCTGAACTGAGTTTTACGGCTGGCAGTATTTTCAGTCCCCGGTGGGGTGAGAACGGAGTCTGGAATGGAGACATGTAAACTACTGCTGGCTTGGGGGGAAGGGAAGTGCTCGGAGCTGGGGGGCTTGGTCATACTGTAGGGTGATTCATTCCTTGAGATTTCCCTGTTGGGTGGATAATTCCAAATACTGCTATCATTATCAAAATTGATAGGTTCTGAGATTTCTGTTTTAATTTTGAGCACTGAGGCACTGTTTGGTGACGAGAGCAGCTGCGGCTGGTCCACCAAAGCTGAGTCAAGTCCATTTGGACTTGAAGTGCTTGACAGCCTTCTCCGGGTCATGCTGCCTCCCTTTTGCTTTTTTCTCCTCTTCTTCCTCTTTTGATGTTTGCTGGAAGACTGGCCGTTTACTTCCCCTGCACTGTCTGAGTCCTTGGCACTGTCCGAAGTCAGTGATTCACAGTTCTGCAACCGCAAGTCTGACTCACTTTCAACATAGCGCTCCACCTTGATCTGCATAGAGCCAAGAGTGCCAAAACTGTCCTCAGGGGCCTTTTGATTCTCGAAGTCAGAGTTTTCAAAGCTGTCATCACTGTCCCTGCTGTCCTGGTTGCTGGAGCTGTTCCCATCATCATTACAGTTCATTTCATTATCCGACTGATTTCCTGACTTTTTCCTGTCAGATTCAGGGTCTTCACTGTTTTCTGACTGGTTTCCTTTCTCATCTGACTTTGAGTTCTCATTGTCCTCTGAAGCAAAAGGAAAGTGAAACAAATCATTAGCAGCAAGAACTTAATATTATAACCCAAGTCCAAATTTCTACCTATCAATGAGCTTTGATTGCTCTAAACTTGTTAGGGAATATGCATTCCCTCCTGTAGAGTTACCATTTTTTGCAATGTTGTGTTGGGAGAGGTTTGATCACCATGAATCTTTCTGGCTCAGGACTGTTAATGCACTAAAAGCCTATGCTATATGGCCTCCACCTTGATTGAGTGGGGCCTCTTTATCTGCTCACTGGACTTGACAACTGTGCACATATCAGCATTGTATCTGTGTCACCCAAAGAGAAGTTGGTGTACAATCCTATTATGACTGTTACGTTATGGTGATTGTTCTTTCACATCAATGTTCTCCTACACTGGGCAGGTGTAGCACTACTTACTTATGAAGATTCTAGTCCTCTCATCTCATTTTTCTCTCACCATTGCCACTTTCAAAGTGGCATAGTATCTCTGACTTAAGTGGAATTACTGCTAATTTCCTCCTGTGTGAGAGGAGAATTGGGTCATACCCATATAAATCTGAGGGATAAACCAGTTATAATATTTCTGTTGTGTTGCTAGACTGTCTTCTTATGTTCCCTTGAAAGGAAATATATAAATAAATAAAAAAACCCCACGAAAAGCATTTCAGGCAGTGAATTAAACTCTCGAATGATCCAAGTCATCCAAGGACCACTGAAAATATCCCAGTTACAGCACTGAGCAGCTGTCACTCTTCCTGCCTGAATTCATTTAGTTGTGTTTTAGATTTTTACCTAATGCTAATACGGACGCGATAAATACTCTGCCCCACTGGACTCAGACAAGCAAAGCAGCTTTGAGAATGAATACTCTCCATTATCATACTCTGTTTGAAAGGGTCATGAAAGGCTTCAGGAGAATCCGTGTTTTACAAACCAGCCAAAAATCTTTTGTTGGGAAATAAAAGATGTTTTTTCACTCATCAGAGCCAAGTACTACCCTTTTCAATACACTCATTTTAATGGGAGAGGGGAAGGGTCAGTTTTCTCCAAGGACTGGTTACTCCTGGAGCCATGTCAATACCAAACAATTTCCCAGAAGCGCTGGAGAAGCTTGGCTTGACAAGGAACCTGCCTGAGGATTCAGGGCAATGCAATTCACAAGTCGCTTACTGGGACTTTTGCTTGAGTCACCAGCAGAAAAGACACCCTCTTTTTTTTGAAAAATAACACCCACAGAAGCAAAGTAGCAGGCACAAACCCCTAAATTTCATCCATTTTTGTTCCACCTCGGGCTGAATTACTCCTACAATTTTTTGGGTTTTTTTTCCCTGAAGATGCTTTCTTGTAAGGCCATGGTTTCTAACTGGTCAAGAGTGGTCTTAGGGAGAGGTAGTCTAAAGCTGCACAAAATTTGCCTGGAACGTTATCAGAGCATGAACTGAACTTCTTGGTTTCATCCAAGCTGTTGTTCTGATTTCAGGTCATATGGCATTTCTGTTCAATTTTTTGTAAGAAACAATCCCTTGTCTCTGCTATCTTCCAAAACTCCCAAGCATCTCCTTCTGAGATGCACACATCTGTGCACTTTTGAAGAACACTCTCTTGTTCTGCATCAGCCTTAGGAGTCATGAATTCACATGCACTTCTCACCTGGAGAATCTTTCACTGTACATGGAAAATGCAAACTGTTCTCCACCTGTGTGTTACTTTGCTGTTTAGGAACAGTGTACAAGATAGTGTACAAGGAGCACTGGGAATGGGTGAATCATAGAATCCTTAAAGTTGGAGAAGACCTCTAAGACCATCAAGTCCAACCATCAGCCCAATACCACCATGCCTACTAAACATTGTCCCAAAGTGCCACATCTACATGTCTCTTAAAAACCTCCAGGGATAGTGACTCCATCACTCCCCTGAGCAACCTGTTCCAATGCTTGACTAAGAGAAGAGATTCCCAGTTATGGTGGACAATAAGCCTATATATGTGCCCAATGTTGATTTAAACCATCCAACCAAGCTGTCAAAGGGGAACAAATATAGGCAAAAGATCAAAGAGAATAGTCATATCATATAATATAATATTAAACCCTGATTATCTTCTTGCTTTTGCTTGATTTATGTCACTGTGATCCATTTTTTTTCCATATAATTTTTGGTTGTTATGATAGACATGAGAGTACAGACATATAAATATATATATATATATATGAGATACTATTTCGTACACCCTTAGTTCTTGGGCCACCAGAAACTATGCTCCTTCAAAGACAGACGATTGATACCTGTGCCTTGGTAACCACTTTTAAAGCTAATGGGGAATATGTGAACCATCTGTGCACTGGACCATCTGTAAGATTAATTTACACATTAAGTTTGACAAGTACATTTAGCTTTTAAAAAACAGCTGAAGTCTCAGACTCAAAGAGCTTAGAAACAAGTGTTTGAACCCATATCTTCTAATAAAATATAATTCTTTTAACCCATGAAACCCCTCAAATTTTTCAATCTTTACTGCCCCCTAGTGAGACTCTTAAAAATGTATTTATACAGGAAAAAGGGTCATAAAGATTGACAGTAGAGACTTATCTTCAGAACATATGCCTATTCTGGACAGACAGGAACTAGAATTATATTAACCAGTTACAATTCCAGGTCCTCTGCACAAGGCACGATACATGCTCATGATGCTTAGCTGGGAAGTCAAATACTTAGTTCAGTGCAGAGTAGGCAAGTATATGTGCACAGAGTGGCAAGAAATATTGAGGAAACAGATACTGTGGAAATGCTGAGGTCATTACAAGATTTTGCTAGTGTTTTTCAATTTAATTTTACAGGGTTTTTTTGTTTTGCTTCATTTTGTTTTTATAATGGAACAATGATTGAGAAGTAAAAGCAACTGGGAAGCCATCCATGTGGCTCTCATGATATGAACCTTTTGTGAGTGTAAAGGCACACTGTGTGTGTTACCTGAGTTGTCCTTTGAATCTGATTCAGAGTCAGAGGTCTCTGAGGATTCTGAGGTTTTCTCTGGCAGATGAGGAAGTTGTGCAATATCCATTGGAGTGTCCTTGTACTCTGGGTTACTGAAGAGGAGAGACCAAATATAAGCACAATTGGTTTGCTACAAATATAAGCACAATTGTTTTTTCCTCTTTTCATATCAAAGTTGAGGAACAAAGAACATAAATAGGACGAATAGCAGAGCAAACACAGAAACATATACTTTCAGGTCCTCAGAGCATCACAGCAGGGACTTTATGAAGGTTTATTTTAATACTGCTGTGAAATACTTATATTGACCAGGTACTAAAACTTGTTTGATTCTAGTGAAGTTTTAGAACTATCAAAGCATTCTTACTGAAGTGGGACACCATGGCTTTTGCGATATTTAACAGTAAAGCTACACTGTGTAATCATCCAACAACAAAATATCTCAATTCTGATCCCATTACTGTGCCTGGAAGGGCAGAAAGGGTGTTTTAACTTTTCCAGTCTGTTTCTATCCCACTGGCAACATCTATTAGAATTATTACTATAACAATGTTCTCCATCAACCTTGCCAGAGCCCTTTCAATACCTGTTTCCCTCAATGTTCCTGTTTTCCACACTTTAATCAAGCAGACCATACATAAAGTTAGTAAGAAGGTGCTCAGTTAGGGCTAGAGAAAATGATCACTGCTTAAAAGAATTTGGCCAAAAAAACAGATAAAAAAGATTATATATTTTTTAAACACTGTACACATGCACCACATCATTGAGAAACTGAAAGCAGCCACTCTAACTATATGACAGATGCACATGTGCATGTTAAGATGCATATGTTAGGGATAAAGAACTGTCAACACACCCATTATAATCATATCTTCATCTGCTCATGTGTTGCTCACCTGTGACTTGTTAGCAATGAACATGACTGCAATATAAAAAAGCTACACTACCAGAGAAACTGACCCCTTCCCCCATTCCTCTGCTTTTTCTTGGTTTGTACCTTTTAAAACATGTTCCTTTCCCAAACTGGTGCAAAGCCAGGGGAACAGACACAGTTAGACATATGTGGCATAGGAATGTTGAAAATAAACAAGGCAGAACAAATTCCAGCCTGGTGATAGAGCAGAAAATCTGCAGTCCTGTGTAGAACAATATGAGGCAGCACTGGGGTAGACAGACATGCTATCACAATGACACTGTGCCTATATTCAGCCTATTACAGATTACTGTGCAAATTCAAAGTTCACACAATGCACATCAAAATGCCCTTCTTATGATTATAATCTTTATGGTTTTGTCCTGACAAAATGACTTTCTTCTGTTACATCCCAGGGCAGTCCCCAAATTTGCCCCCTCCAAGCAAAAGATGTTTGAGGCTTTCACACTGTGAATAACAAATTGCTAGAACAAGAACAGCATTAATCCTCCCTGTCACTATAATTAGTCTATCCTTTTACAGACAGCTGAATCATACTTTCTAATGCATGGAAATGTATACAGACCAGTACTCCTGCTAAGAGTAGGCCTAATTATGCCTTGATCTGTCATTAAAATATTATTTGGACATTTGGATCCTTTGTGGATTCCAGAACTAGGAGAGATCTAAACTAAAAATACAAATTTAGTGGAGAAATTAATCTCTCTCTAATTGACTGGTGAAGGGAAAGTAGCAGAAAAATTAAGTTCTGGGTGGAGAGTTGAGGAAGACGCACTGCTTGAAAGGGACAAAAAAGTAGCAAGGTAAGAATATATTCGGAACAGGCTGTGTTCAATCATAGCAGGGCAGAAACATGCAAGCCCCCGTGAACACTCCACTGCTGTGGAAGGTTTCCCACAGTACCTCTCAATGCTCTCCTGCCAGGAGTTGCTTCCTCCTCTAACCCAAAAGGGTAATCAAAAATATTTCAATGTGCAAGTTTAGGCAGGCACAGTCTCTTCAGGGCTCGCTGGACTTGGCATAATAAGTCACAATCTAACCCCTAGACATCAGTTTGAACTCTCAAAGCATCAAAGGGAATGTAACAAACCATGACAAGCAACTTAAAGGAGAACAGGCCAGAAAATGACAATCGCATTTCATGACAATCTCCAGGTTTCATATTTTATTTGTTTGTTTGTTCTGCTCCAGAAGGAAACAGAAAATCCCCCAATCTTATTGAATATTTTCACAAACAAGAATGTGTTGAAAAGAATTTTCTGATGAGAAAGGTCAGGTTTATAATTCACTGTCTCTCAGAGACTGTTACTCAGAAACCAGTCCTTTAAAAATACTTGGGCTTTGGTAAAAGAATTTCTCAGGGAAGAGCCTTTCATTCAAGGTTTCTGTTTAAAATAGTTCTAATTGTTTAAAATAATTGTAATTGCTAGTTTTATTTTTAAATTCTATTTTGCATTTTTCAGTGTGAATACAGTCTGGTGGTTACAGGAGCAGCATATCAATTCAAGGACTTTCTCCTGAGAAAACTCTCTGAAGTGAACTGGCAAACACTTTTCATAGAGACATTTTTGTAGCACTCCAGAAGTTTGCTTCCATGCATTTTAAATAACCAAATAAACCAGTACCCAACACTTCACATCAGAATTTATAACACAGCTATTGAAAGTTGGTGTGGATAATTTTCATCTTTTAGCTCAGGTTGAGTAGATTTCAAGGCAGTGGGGGCATGCAATAAATGGAGGAGGGTTTATCTGAAGACTAAGGCAGCATAATAAATGAAGAATATTCCAGTGTACTGAGACATGACAGATGACTCAATAAATATAACCAAATGGCTTTGAGGTTAAATTTCTCACATGAAATTTTCTCCTCAACTTTTACCAGTAGGCAATTGTTTTTTTCCCTAAAACTCTCACCAACATGGGCAAGCAACTGAGGTAGCAGTTCCAGTGAAAGAAGTGACCTACCTAGAAGGTAAGGAGATGACCTACCTAAGAAGGTAATTGACCCAGATGATATTCTTCTCACTTGCATTCTTGGCATTGACAGCTATGGTTGCACTAGACTGTATCCAGATATAACCTCCATTCTTCTGCATCCAACGGTAATACTTTGTTACACATTGACCCTTATTCAGCACTGGCAAAAAAATACAAACAAGACAGAGGCAAGATACAGTGCATGTTAGAACTGCAGTCAAATGAGCTTCATTGTACAACATGCCACAAGTATAAGCAGAAGATACTTGGCTTCCTTTAGGTTTAATGCAGCATGCCAGTGAGATGACAAACAGGATCTGAATTTCAGTGTGACTAGATGTATGTTTTATACCACTTTTTAAAGTATAATTTAAATCTGGTTTTGGAAGCTCTAGTGAAAGAAGAAAAGTAAAAAGAACTACAAATCTCTTTGGTTCACAGAATACTTATTGCTGTGTGGACATTTTCAATGCACTCAATGTCAAACTGTAAAAAAAAGAAAAGAGAAAAAAAGAGGCAAATTTATATGTGATTTATTCATAGCTCCTAGGTAGACCTCTTTGAGATTCTGGATATTTGAAAGGTTTGGGAAGATACTCTACCCCTGCTGCTTTGATCATTTCTCCTTATTGCAGGCGATATCAACCACTGAACTTATACATCTGTTTCTTTGATCTTGTCAAACAGAATTTACAGTTCTCAGATGAACCAAATCTCCACTGGTCAGTGGGGGGAAAGTCTTGGGAGACTTTACTTTCTACCAGAGCAAAGTAAATCCACCAACAGACTGAGAAAGAGGCCTAAGGGAGGAACAGAATTGCTTGGTTAGAGCCAAACAGTGACAGCTCTCTCTGATGTCTGAAATATGCTAGGAAACAGAGAAACAAGTAAAAGCAATCAGTAACGTGAAATGGTGTTATTAAATGCTCACAGCAAGAAGGCTTAAAAATACAGATGTTAAAAGTAGTACTTCAGCCAAAATACCGCCAAGTTGAAATGGATTTGGTTTGCATGTGATGCTCCCGTGTCAAGAGAATGGGATGAAACATAAATCTTTCAGTGGAAGGGACTGGCACAGTTTTAAAGAACACCTAAACTATACAAAATCTGGGGTACTCTTGTTACTGGAGCACTTCCTCTCCTGCATTTCTCACTAATCCCATAAAGCTTTGTACACTAGAGGGCAGTGTGCATTCACATACACCTTCTGCTTTTGTCATGTCCTTGTCTCCGTCTGCTAAAATGAAAAACCTCTAACTGCTGTAATAAATTTGGCTAAATTAGCTGCTAAATGGTTATCTCAAGTAATATGTATTTGCATTAATCATCTTGCTCGAAACCAGAACAAGCCAGAGTCCTAAAGACATAGTAAATTCATATTGTCCATTTAATTACGGCTAATAAGTGCTTCATATACAATAGTTTCATGAAGTACATTTTTATTTTTTTTTGTAGAGGGAAAAGAAAAAAGTCACTTTGGAAAAGAATAAGTATTTAAGGCAGTTAAAGTTCCTACCATAAATGTGACAAATGACACTTTGGAGCTTTTGAGTTAACCAAATTTCTATATCCCTAATTATATCTATGAATGTATCTATAGCTAAATCCATGTACAACAGATTAACTACAGAAAAGGATATTTACAAGGGCAGCTAAACAAACACAGACACTCTTACCTTGGAGGGATCCCCCCATCCCCACTCCAATTTTTCAACTACTGAATTAAAAAATGCATGTCAAAAAGTGCAATGTAAAGTGAATGTAAAGTGCAAATTAGGTTCACCTATAATATAAACAAACTTGTGGTCTGGGCCCTGCTGTTTTTCAGCAAACTTTTGCTTGTTTCTAGCAGAGATCCGTAAGTTTCCCTAAATCTTTACTTTTGTATTCCAAGCTCTAAATATTCTGCTATGATAATTCATTGGTTTCAAAACCTCATTATACAGCAGAATGAAGATAAAATATGAACAACTGACTATCCAGCATTTCTGTCAAAGCAATGTTGTATGCTACTTTAGAAAACAATCTCACACAGATTAGCCCCACTTTATCAGTTATGAAGAACAAGAGAAGAAAAACACTGCTGTAACTTTTGATTACAATACACTTTTCTGTTACAGAAAAATAGGACATTCAAAATACTCTGCTTACAGTTGACAGCAAAACTGATGTGCCTGGAAATCTGGAGTGATACTCACTTCTTTCTAAAAACCTGAACACCTACAGATTCATGCAGAAATGATCAACAAATCTATCTGTACTTTTATCTACTAAGTATAATGTTGTCTTCTTTATAACAGGTTTCACCTGAGGAGTTTACCATGCTATACAAATACTGAAGGACGAATCCTCTCAACTGCACACATGCACATTTGAAAGTCAAGGTACCAGGTGAGTCGCTAGCCAGTGACAGAAGAGCACACTGCTGTTTGGCATAGTGATAGCTGTGAGGATCCAGATCCTCCAGCTCTTTCAGTCCATTTCATCCTAAACAAGTCCTACCTCCTTCAGTACCTTTTATACTGTTTTTTTGCACCACTGGAAAAGTCTGTCATGAGCTGAACAGAGCATTCATTTCAGAACTACGGAAAAAAAGGGTGAAATTAAAATCTTATAAGTGATTTCTGAAGGAAAAGGTGATTGTTTTTTCAATAAAGAGAATTCAGTGCATCAGAGTTGCATGCAAACCATCTACAGTCAGAATTCATGCTCCCAAATTACTATATATCCAAAGAATATTTGAAATGCTGTCTTGAAAATGAGCTTTCCACAAAATTAATCTACCTGCAAATACCCAACTCTATTTGGCCAACTCAGATATATTAGCACATACACAGGATTTTCCTTCCTGCATCTGTCTAAAGCATGTTTCATATGAGAGCTTTGTGGACCACACTCTGAAGGAAGTCCTACGATTCAACATAAAAATTCTCTCTGTAAAGAGATTCTCCAGCAGCCCAGCTGTGCTGTGCTGCTAAATCTGGTTCTTATGTCCTTTGAGAGCACAACACGTACAACCAAACCAGTTCTGAAAGCTCATACTACAGTTCAGGAAGAAATTTCTCTAGAAATTTCTCAATGTGATGAAAAATGGAAAAAAAACTGAAATGTTTTCTAATTTTTCCAACTGTTGGCACTGCCAAGCTGAAACTTAGAAATCAGTTGAGAATTTTGAGAAAACAAGCAGCTAGGACACATCAGGGTGTGAAATCTATCTGGTTTATTGATAAACTAGTGTTACTGAATAAAGCCCAGTTTCATTTTGAGGATATTCAGTTTGCCAGTATAGGGAGTCCTTTAATAAAGTTGCTGAATGAAAGTAAAGAATTAGTCCACCTTCAGTTCTGCACATGAAGTCACATTTTGTTACTTGCAACACATTCCAGCTTAGCATAAACTTCTGAAAAAGCAATGGCATGTGGACCAAGTCCTGAAATTATTCAGACTGCACTTAAGGCAAATCAGGGTTGAGCTCTACATTTCTGTACACCGAGAAATGCAAAGAGTTTTAAATTTCTATTTGTATTATACGCAGTACCCAGCCTGACAGGCAAGGCGGTATGGGCGAAGGTGAGACTTGTAACCACATTGGTGGGACAGCTTCTGTGTCTGAAGTTACATGGGGGTATGCAAGACTGGGTGTATCAGTCCATTTATAGGAATAGCAAGGGAGATGATTTCTTTTACAGGCTTAGTTTTGTCTGCTAACCAATGCACAAGTCTCCAAAATGTTAATGGTAGTTACATATTTAAAAGAAAATAAAAAGGTCTTGTTACTGAGCTGCATTGTGTGGAAATACAGATTAATCTTTCAAACACTGGATTTCAGCTTAATAGCTGTCATGAACAATCTTTACAATGAGTTTAACTGTGAACAGGAGAATGAAACAAATCTTACATACTAACAATAGGGTGACAAATACAATTATATATATACATATATATAAACCCTTTACTTAAAGGGAATAGCTGAGGGTTAATGTTTTAAAACTGGTGACATTTATTTCCTAAGTTGGTGGATGCTAAACTTGACTAAAATTTGCTGAAATGTTACCTAGTTATTAAATTTGAATTCAGTGGTTAGCATGCAAGAAATTAACAGAATGTCATGCTAAGAACTAAAAAAAAAAACTCACTTATTTCTCAACGTATGAATATATTGCTATGTACACAGTTCCCAACAGAGGGATTTCAGTTTTCCTTGGTAGCTTTGTGCACAAGAATATTCTTGTAGCAGTGGAATGAAAGAGGGGGAAGAAGAAAAAACAGTCAGTGTTCTTTGCAGGAACCTATTTCTGTTAGAAAAATCAAAATAAATCAGTAGAAGTTTGTCTTCAGAAATATAGTTACAAAAAGAAAAAGGAACATAGTTTCTTCCTGTAAGGCTGTTCTGAGAAATCAAAGCCAAACCTTCTAAATGGTGAGCTGTGTTTTAAAAGAAGGAAGTAGCTTAATTCAGTTTGGAGAGGAGATGAAGAAATTGTGTATCAAAAGCAGTCTTTTAGCAAAGTCTCTTACAAAAGGACATTTTACTCATGTGCATATGCATTTAAAAGCTACACTATATTGCGTATTCAGGTAAGTATTGAGTAAATAGGAAATGATGAGATCATCTTACATATTCACAGAGCTTCACAAAGAGGGTCTTTATAATTGGTGAAAATATTGAGGTTACATCTGCTGTGCTATTCACCCTTCTCCTTGAAATACCTTTATCCATGACTGTGTGGTATTGATACTGAATTACCCCTGAGATAAACTTATAAGAATATTTTTGATTTACTGTATCAGGATGAAAATGCCATGCTTAATACCATAGTTGGATACTTAGCTGCAGCCACAACTACTCTTTCTACATTCACAAAACTGGCAGACTAAACATGAAAAGGAATACTGACTCTTTAATCTCCACTTCTCCACCTAAGGCCCAAGGCAAGCTGACAGGGTAACTTCGTTCTGGAAACAGAGAGGTTTTTATTTTTTTTAATTCTGGATTACTTTTTCTTCTGCTTTTGAAAACTGTGGGCTATGGGGGAATGAACCTGGCATAGACTTAAAACAAGAACAAGTTTCTTTATCTGAAAAGTTACAGTCCTTGATGCTTACAGGAAGGTCATTTTCAAAACCCACAGGAAAAATAGCATCACAGCCAGAAACAGTGCATTAAGTGCCTTATTTGCTCTTAACGGAGACAGTTTTTCATTTATAACAGCTCCGAGGATCAAGTGAGCCTTTGATGTTGTAAGGACTTTTCTATAGATTTTGCAATTAGTGAGTTAGATTTTTTAAATAGTAGGTATCCACAAACCGGATTTTAGCAATGAAAAAAACTATGGAGCAATATTTAGCAACGTTAAATAGTGTTTGTTACTTAAATAGAATTATGAGCTAGAGGATAGGAGACCTGTAAGCGTTGTGTAAGCAAACATGTGCTATCTACGTAATTCTCTACAGACAATTCTATTTCAGATTTACTATGCAGGGTGGGGTGAGGAGGAGGGGATATAAACCAGGACACTGTGTGAATGCGTTCTCTTCCCACTATGCCAAAAGCGCAGCCTCCTCAGCAGACTGCTTGGAGAAGAATGCCACCTTCCCATCACAAAAGTCCCCATGGGTCACATTGCTCTACCTCCCGTCATTGCAGAGAGTTGATTACCAGCCCTGGGTTGCTTACAGTATCTCAACAGAGTTCTCTTAAGAAAAAGGGAAATATGATAACTGTTTAGAAAAGCATCAGTTCTGTGAGGCTTTAGAAAGCTGCATTTTACTTATGCCACATGGCAGGAGGAAGTCCTAAGTGTTGGACAGAGCATATCTTTTTCAGGTTTGGGTAGAATGCAGTGTATTGTGTCAATAATATTGACTTAAGACTTTGGCTTCTATCATGATATGAATATTAGACAGTAATAATTGTGGGCCTCTAAACATAAATGCATCTTTTGCAAAGTCAAATAGGAAGTAGCAGTTCCTATTCAAGCAAGAAAACTGCCTCGCTGGTACCCAGACTCCAAACTCGACTTCTTCATTCACCTGTGATATTTCTTTAAATCATATACAGTCTGAAAATGCTAAATGTAGCAATTGACTTGTTTCTTACTTCTGCAATATGGAATATTGTTTAATCTTCCAGTGTAGGAATGTTATATACTTAAATACTTGAAAAATTATGCAAAAGTAAGGATCAACAACCTTGCAGGGGGAAAAAAAAAAAGTCTTAATCAACCTTTTAGGAAAAACTGGAAAACTTTAGAAATTTTAAAAATAGGCAACTTTTTTCCTGCCTCACTTACAGAAAATCAGATGATAAAAATGGTGTGAGTCAAACTGTTACAAAAATGTTGATTCACAATAGGATCAAAGTTTGTAGCTCAAAGTCATCACTTGCCAAATACACTGAGAAAAGCCTTGCATGCTACATGCTCAGTCAGGGAAGAAAAGTAGCTCTAAACAGTAAAAGCAGCTTGCGAAAATATCAGTGGATTTTGTAGCCTGCCCTGCTCCTGAAAATTCCTAGCTGCTGTTAGAGCCTTAATTTGATTCCAAATTACCTTACATAAGAACCAGAAAGATGTTTTGTTCAAAATCAACCCAATGTCATCAGCTTACATGACTTATGCCCACAGCAGAAGAACACATTTATTAAAACCACGCAAAAGCAGGGGAAAAAAAGTATCTCCCAGCACTAAGCACACATCATCATCTTCTACTTAAACAAAAGCTACACTTTTCTTCACATCTCCCTTTCATGGTGGTTATGACATACCATTTGCCCATGGTCCTTAATTTAAAATTACGATTTTATAATCATGCTTAACAATAACTATTAACAAGAATATACAATGTCAGGTAGGATGTTTCTTTTAAAGCATTATGTGGATACTGATCGAATGCAATGACAGCATTATAATACATAATTCAATGTATCACTAGATGCATTCTTTAATGGTAGCTTACATCACTTAATGATATTTAATGATAAACTGAATGGAAAAATGTACACTGGATTTGTCACCAAGGATTCTCTAGGTTTTCTTCTCTCTTTCTTAACTTTTCTTTTCCCTCGTGATTTGTCTGTCTCCCCAGGACTTTTAAAACTTCAATCCTGCCATAAAGTGATTTCCTTCTGCTAATATTGAAACGGTCCTTTAGAAACCCAAGTCGGCTTTGAAGACCAACTTCAGACAGAACTTCCATTATCATTAATGAACTCTCTCTGTTCAAACTGGAGGGGAAAATGAAATCCCAGATCCACACTTTGCCCTCAGCTACTAAAATGCAACATCAGAGGAGAAATATGGCCTTGCTTGCTCAAGAAACTTAAATCTGTCCTCCATTTCTCCACTAATATTAATGTCCATCATATGACAACCTATGTAAGATTAATGACTTTAGAACATAACCCTTTCCATGCCAAACGTATCAGCCTACTATATACAGCTATATCTCCTACAAATAGGAAAAGAGGTCAATGTTTCATAGAAGTTAATCAAAATACAGAAGCAGATTGGCAACAACAATAATTTTCTTTTTAAACTTCATAGGTTAAAGATAGACTGTTTCAAGAGACAGGATACTACCCCTTTAAACATGCTTTCATTTCTGTGATAAGAGTCCCTGTCTGTGTACTTGGACTGAAAGAAATGAGCGGTTTTCTCAACCTAATCTCTAAAGGAAAGTGATCTACAGCACAGTGTCATGGCACAACTGAATGTTCAAATACCCTTTTAACCACCACAAAGATTTACTACAATCTCACATTTGGCATTAAACTACATTAGACATTCTAAAAGCACATTGACTCTTTATACCAGATGATTTGTAAAAAGAAAAGAAAAAACCCCCAAATTTTATACCTTTCTCCACAAGATTTAAAAAGAGAGCTCAGCACTAACAAAACAGAACAAAGAAAATCCTTTGTAAAATAAAAAAAACCCCAAAACTTCTGAAAAGGAATGATCTTATGATCCCAGAACTCAGACAACACCCCACTCACTTTGTAAGTTATCAAACATCAAACCCAACACTGATCCACCACTGGCCACTTATGGATGCTTATGGATGGCAAAGCCACAAGTGATTTATGCATGTTCTTTCAAATGAGTGCTAGTAAGACCTATTGCCACACCATCACATTTCTGATATATGCTACACACTTAACTGATAATATTTTCATATCCTTCCAACTTTCAAAAACGTCTCCCTCAGAGGCACACGGTCAACTGTCCAGACTTTTGAAAAAGTAAAAGAAGAGAAAAGAGTCAGTAGTACTAAGGTATTACTAAAGTATTTCTAACTCTGGAAAGATCTGCAACAGGTTTTTCATACTTTCACAAAGGGTTATTATAGGATGGATTATTTTACAGCCTAGTAAACTTCAAAATACTTAATCAGTCCCTCGATTTTCAACGGAGCAACACTGTTTCTGACTTAGACAACAAAGTGATGAACAATTTTGGTCTCGGTAATCTTGGAGCAAACCTCAACAATGAAGGTAAAAGGGTATCTGTCTGAAGATCTTTCCCCCTTCTTTTTTAAAGTGGCATACATTTACATTATGTAGCAAAAGTCACCACAGGAATAGTTTAGTGGACAAAGTGAAGATGAAGCTGCTGGAGGTGCACAGTAAAACCTTTTATTCCCATGATTCCCATGGCTTTGCAATTTATCATGTGCTTCTGCAATCTATCACAAGAATAATAGCAAAGTATAAATTCATCTTTGGGCTTAGAAATTTTGAGCACAAAGAGACTTTTTTTTAAAAAAAATAGCAATTAAAGGGATAATTGGAAACTGGCAGGGCCCATCAGAAGTCAGAACTCAGCCTTCACTCCACATTCCCTTAATGCAGTAGCTATACTTACACAGCTGGTACTACATGCATTTTTGTAAAATGAAAAATAGAAGAGTCTAGGTGCAAATTTCATCTGACTATGAGCTATGGAAGACTGATAATGGACAGACCACAAACCAGAATGGGAATGTACTGATCAGTATTGTATTAGATTTAATTTGAAGATGAAATAGCATATGACTGAAAATTATCTTTGAACATTTATATGGATTATTAGAATACCAAATATTACAATAGTAACAACTGTCCTCTACAAGCAGAAATTTAGGCAGTTGTATAAATTCTCATCTTTCGAGGAATGAACCAACCATGAGTTAATACAATGAGTGCAGCAATAAACAAGTTGCCCAGAGATGTGTTTCATGCCCCATCCCTAGAAACATTCAAGGTCAGGTTGAAGATGTGTCTGCTTATTGCAGGGAGGTTGGACTGGATGACCTTTAAAGGTCCCCTCCAAGCCAAACTATTCTATGATTCTGATTCTAGGAGAAGTCTATTATAGAGAAAACAAGGGTGTAAGATGTATCTAATGGCATATTGCAGAGTGTATTCCCCTTTCTTCTAAAGTAACTGGCTTTGGTCAGAGAGCAGAAAAAGAAATTAAACTAGAGATACCAGCTCCTCTCATAACCCTGCAGAAGCAAGCAAAAAAAGTTTCAGAACATGGCTAAAAGACATCAAACATGTACAGTCTTGGTTAGATTCACATCTCTTAAGACTGATTAGGACTAAGAAACAAACCCTAGGCATAGGTTAAATCCAAAATAAATGCTCTCTTTTTTTCCCTTGCAAAAATCAAAAAATATTGTCTTTATATGCCTCCATTTCTTCTAGTTTCTTATCTCCTGTTCCCTCATCTTGCTCTGTCTCCACTACCTCCAGTTAAAAGCACATAAGGATGTCAGTCTCCAATGCAGAAATCTCTGCTGGTCCATAGTATGTGAACAAAGAGGAATATTGTGCAGATGTCAGACCAATGCTTCTGTAATACTTTGAAAACAAGACTGTCATCAGGATGCCAGGCGGGCTTGGTTTAAGAATTAACTAAACACCAGACATTCTATCAGCCTAATTTAGAATCAATCTTGCTTTTTAGTGATGATAATAAACTTGTACAAACATGAGATTCATTTGTATATTTTAGCATTTTATTTCAATCCCAGAATGCAAAACTTGACATTGGAATCAGTTTGATTTTTTTGGTGATTGAAGATATTAAGCACTACAAGAGCATTGAAATTTCGATCTGATTAGGATAAAAATTCCTCAGGATCAAAACACTTCTTTTTTTCCCCCTACAGTTTTACTAATTGTGTGCTACTTGACATTGCAGAGTTATTCCACAGCATGATAGCAAAATATGTGAAGTGTATTTTACTGTTAGAAATTATCAACTCATTCTATTTGTTTTTCATGTGTTTGAGGTTATTAAGAGAATAAAAAATTATGGCTGGTGTGCATAAGTTAAAAGGATTAGTTCAACTACAGCTGGTAGGCTAAACCACTAAGCAACATTTTGTAGAGCAATAGAATTTTTCTGCTGATCATACATAAAAGAAATCATGAATATATAACTGATTTAAAAGCAGACTGAGGGGGTAATATCGCTCGAAAAATAACGGAGCCATGAAAAAGGTGAATGTAGAATAGTTTATTTTCAGAAAGACTGGATTATTCTAACAACTGGAAACCAGATAAAGTAGATCAGAGGGAGTGCTACCAAATGTTCTCATCAGAGACCTTTGCTTTATGGGAAATGAACTGCCCGGGCTCACTGTTCCTGAGGAATTGTGTTTCTTATAGCTGTAAATCAAATCCTGAAGGAATAGGATGGTATTTTCTAAGCAATATCTGAGGACAACAGGTATCTTTTTTTGTCAGTGTCAGGTTTCTAAATTTAGACCTCCACTAGGATTCAAAAATGAAACTTATATATTATATACCAATATATATACTTGTGACAGCATTCTTACAAGCAATATATTAATTTTCAAATGGTGGCATGTTATTCCATATTTGTCCAGAAGCATATTCATGGCTGCCTTCAGAGATCTTGACTTTTATCCTTCTGGCTGCTTTCTTAATGACCTTCTTGAACAATAACATCAAGTACTTGATGTTCAATGAAGATTATTAATATTTTTTTTTCAATTAAATGGAAGATGTATACTCTTACAGCATATGAAATCCATTCATTCTTAGAAAGAAATTTACTTCTTTAATCAAAAGGGATGTTATAAACCTCTGCATAACAGCGTCAACCAAAGGAAAGCAGATATGCACAGCATTATAATCCAGAGAGCAGTGAGTGTTGATTGCCCTTGCTGAGCTCTACAGACAGTACTAAGACCTGATACAACAGTAATTTTATTAATCTGCTTGATTTCTGATATTGATTTGACATAAAATGTATGATTCTAGCTTTAACATCAGGGATATTTTCATTGGAACAAGGGCCGTTCTGTCCAGGCAGGGACTCATAGCTTGGTGAAAGTGTATGCCTGACATGCAGTTCAGTCCTACAATGTTTCTATGCAGAGGTAAGTAAAAAGAGAAGATCTGATCACCTTCCAAATTCTTACAAGTGGTAAAGTATAACTGGAGGCATAAGGGGGTCTTCCTAGGGTGTTACCTCTAGATGCATAACCATGAAATGTAAAACATTCAGCTTCAGCACTTTCATGCCACACAACCTAAAGAAAAGCTCTGTTACACAGAGCTAGGAGTAGGGACTGTATTTGAGCCAGAGTACAGCTAGACCTGCAATTTTTGGATTCAAACACAACTTGTTGCAGCTTAGCCAGTTGCAGTGTGCCAGCTGATTCAACAGCTGAACCGTGATGCTGGATGGTGTACAGCTGTTAGACTAGAGAACATTTTAACTATAATATCTGTGAGAGACACTCGATTTATTGTAAGTGACATCTGTCAGGATTCTACCAGCAATTTGTTCAACACAGAGAAGATGAACAAATGAGAAGTTTCCCAAACTCCTGAAACCATGAAGCATTATAAAATGGGAAACAGATTAATAAGGCAGAATTGTAACACCAAACAATTGGCTGATTTATGAAAATGCATGATCACTGAAAGCTTGAATAAAGCAAGATAGAAACAGCATCTCTAAACTTTTTATTTCTGTTTGTAAAAAACCTGATGGTTCAATAACTTGTGGAATCACCATCATAGGTTATTGTTTTGGAATAAATGGAGGCATATGTAAAGTTGCAGTACAAACGTTGCTTTATTAATCCACAAGGGCATCAAGCTATAACTAACATAAATCTCGAAGTAGAAATTTGGACTCCACTGAACCTAATGGCATTTTTGCAATTTGCTTCACTGAGGTCAGAATTTTAGCCCATATAATTTTACTTTTTGAGGGTATAATCCCCATGTCCAGTGAAGGAAATGAAAGCTTTTCCATTGACTGTAACTGACCTTTCATTAGTGCAGCAGTTCCCTTACAAAAGACTGTTGTCATTGCTATAGTCCTGGAAGCCTTCTTCACCATTATAATCGTTATGGTCACATTCCTGAAACTGCTATTGTCTTCTTTTATGTGAGATAGCATTAACGAGGCCTGTTTTACAAAGTTTCTAATAGGCTGCTATGATCTGATACCATCAACAGCCCTCTTGATTATTTTTGTGTGATTCTGTGCAAGGTTTTCTTCTTTGTTTGTTTTCCTTTCTGATGTCTTTGAATAACCTGAGTGAGGGGCAGGATGTGGTACTCAACTTACTTCTGCAATTTTTTTCTGCTGTGTTGTCATAGAATAGGAGGAGTAGCAGTTTTATTTTGTGTTTATTTGTACCCTTAGATCTACCACTGCAACTTGTGATTCTTCTTCTTTTAATCTTTAAAAATGATTTTCACTCCTGTAAAAATCAATCAAGAGTTTTAGGTGCATTCTGCAGTCCTCCATCAAACACAACCTTTACAGTTTGCTGCTTTCACAGGTCCTGCTTCTACTTTTCAATATGGCTTTATAACTACTATTTTAGCTTCCAACTTCTCTTCAAAATATTGCATAATACTGCTGTTTCAATTTCACGTCTTCTACTGGCAAATCTCCTACACTGACTATTTTGGGGAGCTGCAGTTTTGCTGGGTTTTACCTTCTAGAGCTAGTGTTTGCAAGTTCCTGAATTATATCTCTAATTTTATTTTAACTAAACCAGGAGGATTTTCTCTTTCTAGTTTGGTTTGACCTTGATTCTATATGATGGACAAATGTTGAAGTGGATGAAGTGTTTTGGGGTTTTGCAATTTCTTTCTCTTGGTTTTTCTACAAAGCTTTTCCCAAATGCTAGAAAAGTTGCACGAATTGGCAGTGTTCTCTGTGGGCTGTACTGAAAATGTGTATAGCCAGTAGATCACAGAAAATCATTATTCTCCTTCACTCGTTACTCTTTAGAGTGCACCTGGAATCTAATTTTAGGCTCTGAGTACAGGAAATTCATTGATAAAACTACAACGAGCTTAGCAGAGGTCTGTCAGGATGGTCAAGGGCAGAAGTACTTGCCCTGTGAGGAAAAGCTGTGGGACAGACTTGTTCAGCCTGAAGAAGAGGTGATTTCAGAAGATACTAATAGCATACTTGTGAAGAGTTTACTTCAAAGATGGAAATATGATCTGCACAATCAAAACAGGGAAATTCCAACAGGACAGAAGGAAAAAAAAAATCACTGTGAGGCTAATTAAGCCCTTATTAAGGATATTGGAACAGGCCACTCAGAGAAGCTGTGGAAAGTGTGAATTTGAAGGTTTTTAAGATCAACTAGAGAAATTACTAAACAATTTGCTTTGAATCATTGTTGATTCTACAGTCCCTTCCAACCTGAATGATTCTATGAACATCTTGTTCCTATAAGCCAAGAGAGCAACTATACATAAAAGATGCGAGCAGCCTCATCAACTGAAAAATAATTAGCCTAGCAAGAATAACTATGCTATAGCCACACAGCCAAGTTTGGAAACCCGCTGTCCTGGATGTTAATAATGGGAAAAGGCCCCTGTGTTTATAAAGCTTGCAAATCAATCAGCTAAACTGGAAATACAGTGAGAGAAGGAACACAGTAAGGTGAAGCAATTTTCTAGAAGTCATTCCTGTCTCCAGAATCTTCTGAGTTCTAGTCCAGTGCTTATACACTGGACCACTCTGCATTCACACTGTCTGCATAAGTCTCTAATTTTTTTGAAGATGAATGTTTCATAAAGCATATTCTATTTCAGAGAGAAGTGGTCATTCAGAAGATTGAGGTCTTTTTCAAATGGGATGTTCATCTCTGCCAGGTGGTATGTTAACTCTGAGTCATAAATATCTTATATTTCCTCAGTCAGATAGTGCAGTGGAAGTGCAACTTGTCATTTCTGACTTCCAATTTCAAGAGAACCAAGTAAGCTTCTGAATTTGTTCCTTCATTTCTGAGCAACTGACATATTCTTCTGGATATTAATGTAAATGATGCAAAATTACTTTGTTTATCATTTTTGGATAGTTGATTTTATGTTTTTCCACAGAAATGTATCTAGCCTGACTTTCTTATGCCAAATGAACTTCACCTTTTAGAAATGTCAGGGACTATTTGAATGCTTTACAGAACTTGATACTGTTGTTAGTTGCCTTATATTATCAGAGAAGCTGTCTCTCTTCTGCTTTCCAGTTGCAGTTATCCTCCTATCTTCCTTTGCAGATCAAACAAAGTACTTTTGGACTGAAGATTTAGACTGCCTTCTACTGTAGTCATACAGTTTTGTGAAAGCTAATTAAATGTGGCTGTATTTGGGTTGCTACCCTTTTATTAGGAAATGCTAGCAGGACATGGTGCAGGGGGAGCAGAGTTGTTAAAATCTAAGGCTCTGAATTTAAGAGGCAGCTTGCAGATAGTCTTTTACATTAAGAAAAACACACAAGTCAATCATAAACGCAGTCAGCCACTGAAACTTCCAAAGAATTATCTGGCTTCACTGCAGGCACAGATAAATTAGAGATTACAGTCCTAAGTCTCTTTTCACACCAGGATAAATCAGGAGCACCATCACTGAAGTCAACAGATCTCAACAAGAAAAGAATTAGGCCCTATGGCTTTTAATAAGAGGAATACAAAGAGTTTAATTACAAGGAATCAAGCTGAACCTCCCTTCCCCCAGACACAGACACATGCACATGCTCTCTCCGTTAAGGTTTGCCTCTTGTAACATTTTTGTACTTCTGTTATCCTTATCTTGTGTGAAAATAACAATGACTTGGATGCTATAGGTATTGACCTGATATAGATGTTAAAACCCAGGGTGGTCAAAACAGTGGTAGAACTGCAGCTCAGATCTGTGTTGAAAAACCTGGTGAGATCCCAAATACACTGCAGTTTTTGATGCCCCTGTTATGACTAAGAAAAACAAAAGAGAGAAGAGTTCATTTTCTGTGCTAGAGAGGGAATTTCTCATTTAATCAATCCCTCTTTGAAGGAGTAAATCAGTGCACAGTACATGTAAATGAATGGCTGCTGGAAACTCTGGTAATACAAATATAATTTTTAATTTCCATATATGTGAGCAATTCTACGCATCTATAAAAACTCTTGAACATAAATCATACAAAAAGTTATATTTGAGCCACCCTTTATGAAACTCTATGACAAAAAAAGCAGGTGCAAGATGGAGACCCTTGTTCTGGAATTTAAATAATAGTTCAGGAACAATCAAGTGTTGTACTAGTTCATTTTGACAAAAATGGAAATACTTACAGTCTAAGTGACTATGTCTGATGCCTTCCACATCTTCGGCATGAATGAAGTGATAACACCTCTTTCCTACAATATCTACAGGGGTCAAATCCATGTAATCACTAATCCTAAAAAGGAAAAAAAAATACAGCCTATAATTCAATAAGGAAAAGAACACAAGAACTGTCAAATGACTCAGAAAGTGAAATCTGCTAAAAAATTTTTTTCACCACTATAGTAATTTGGATGAAATATCTGTACAAATAAGACACAGTTTTAAGAAAAAAAAGAAAGAAAATGTCTTTTAAAAAAACCTTGAAATCGTTTTATCCATTTTAATAATCAGAAAGTTAAATTCTAGTGCATATTGTCCCCATAGCATAAAACCAAGACAATGTAATTCCTTGAAATTGTAAAGCATTAGCAACAAACCTAAATCCTCATTAAAAGACCAAGATGATTCAAGGTTACATAACGAAGTAAAAACATGTTATGTTTATACCAAATGATTAGAGACACATTTCATTTCAACAGATTGGTCTTCTATGGGGTATATTCATGAAAAAGCTCTTCAACCATTTCTTGGCACAAAGTCCAAACCGATATTTCAAGGGATATAATTTAAATGCTGAGACACACAGATGCCTCAGGGTGTTATCTTTTTTAGTCTAATTCATTTGGGAGCTCAGCTTTCACTCTGGGCCCTTTCAGCTGGGACTTTGTTGTTTATTGCACATAGAAACTTTAAAATCTATTCTGCAGACCTTTTGTCTGTGTATACATCTGTGTGTGTGTGTGTGTGTGTATGTGTGTGCCTGTGTCTGTGTGCGTGTGTAAACTTCTGTCATGCAGTGTCAAGATGTCAGTGTCCTTAAATGCAGTACGGAAAACAATAAAACAATTGGAAAATGCCTTGCTCACACAAGCATTTAGAAGTCTGTCTGTTTTCTAGAAACAGAATATATATTTAGGGTTTGAAATATGCAGCAATAATTGGGGTTAAGCCCACATTGCAATTGTAAGATGTAATTGTCATCCATTTAAGGGAGTTGTAAAAACCACCAAACACCTTGATATAACCACATTGCTGTAACAACTGGAGTGTGATCCTAAAGGATGCCAGTGGGAAGGCTAAACTAGAAACTGAACTGTCTGAGGGGCTCCCAGGACGCAAAGCGGGCAAACACCACTGAGCCACTGACTTGCGAAGCTGTGTTTGCCTGGGTGTCTGACAGAGAAAGAATACATAGACCAGTAAGACTGAAGGAGAATGGAAGCATCAGACAGCACCACAGCAGCACTGGTGGTATGTCCCAACTAAAACAAACGTGAAAAATATCACAGGTAAAGCAGGTGGGCTCAAATTCGCTAGCAAAAATTGTCAAATCAAGTTTAGCACAAAACACAACAGCCTTCTCTCACTTTCATGACAAAGCATGTTGAATGATGTGCAGTTTCAAACAAATGTCTAGTTGTTACAGCACTTAAACAAATGTGTGATACTCATCTGGGGATCTGTCTAATGTTTATCAAAAACCACAGCTGAAAAGCACATATCCTACCTTCTCAGAGATGACACAATTCACTAGGATAAAACTAAGTCCGGAACAGTGGCAGTGGGACACCCTATCCCTCCTGAGTCTCTCCACTTTGGTTGCACAGTGAATTACGGGCAGGGAAACAAAGGACTTGGCATCTCTGCCCAGTAATTTTTAAAGGGGACTACATATCATCTTTTTATACCAAACTAGATGTATAAAAGCCCATGGAGCAGGAACCAGAACACAAGTCTCTCCCCCTCCCATGTCTATGCTCTTCCTCGTTTACACACTTTGCTGTCCCTTAGCTGGCTCAAGAACTGTGTATTTTCTGCTACGAGATGTATCTGATGATGAGAGAGATGAGAGAGAAATCCTGCCCATCCTAGTGAAAAAGGACAATCTCCACGCAGGTCAGTGCCCTGTGATGTATCCAGGTTGCTAGTGCTACATGGAAGATGATCATTCTGCTTCCTCCTCTGGTAAATTTGACTCAGCTGTATTTTGTTTTTCTACAGCAAGGCAACTCTGGAAGAAGATTCACAATCCTTAAGTTTAAGGTTGCATTGGGGAAGTTTAGATTGGATATTAGGAAAAATTTCTTTACTGAAAGGGTTGTCAAGTACTGGAATAGGCTGCCCATGAAAGCAGTTGAGTCACCATCCCACAAGGTATTTAGAAGATGGGTAGATATGCCACTTAGGGACATGGTTTAGTGGTGGACTTGGCAGTTCAAGGCTAAGAGTTGGACTTGATGATCTTCAAGGTCTTTTGCAACATAAATGATTCTATGATTCTATAATAGTAAGAAAAAGCTATATCAAACAGACATATTAAGGATATAGGATTTCTTTTTATGAAAAAATGGAAGAAATGGGAACATTATCCAGCTGTAAGTGCTGATCATTGGCAAACAATGACATCAAAACCAGAAGCAAAAGAAATTTCATTGAATAGGACACTTGTGCTTATATCAAAGGTACAAAAGACGGAAAATAAATAAATTACATAGAGAAAAGAAAAATTATAGTATATCTTAGAGCACTAGTTAGGAGACAGATCTTGTGGCTCCCAAACTCTTTGACAAAATAAAGCAACAGGTTGATGAGTAGGAACTTGGTTCTGTTTAATACACAGACCTGGTCCTGTAAAACAAGCGTAGGGTTTTGTTTGAGAAGATCAGTGATTCCACTGACTTACAGGACTGTTAACATAATTGAAATTTAAAGGTAGGTATAAGCTATGGTGCTTTGCTGAATTAGGACCAAATCGTGCACACATTTGTAGGACTGAGGGTCTCTACACAAGACTGTTTCTGCATATTCGAAGGAACTATTGGCAACCACTGTCATGGCCAGCAGGCCAAACATTTTCCATTTGGAAAACAAGTTCACTAAGTTATTTCCTTTTGGGCATATATTAAGCAGAAATGGCTATAATAATCCGTACTAAACTGGGCTATAGGCTCGCTTCAGACAGTCTCCAGTCACTAAGAGTTGATGCTGAAAATACACAGACTGATGCTGTACTCTAGCAGCAGTGTCTTTATTAGCAGTTATTTATCATCACCTAAGATGATTTGTTCTTTGCAGGTGCTTTTCTTACTCCAGTAACTAATAAAGAAATTCTAGACTGGTTTAGACTAGATGGTGATGTTCAGATGACATGAATGCCACATTAGGAAAATGGACATGGGTTAACATGACAAATTTAGGCAACAAAATTTTACATCTCCATTTAACAGCCTCAGAACAAAATATTAATTGTTAGAAATAGCCAGTGTAATAACTAATGGATCTTGTCTCAAAGGGAAGCTAATTGTTGATCAGTTTGTACACTGACTCCTGGATTCTGATGCACACATCTTCATTCAGAGGAAAGTAACAAGGTGCACCCAAAGACTTGAGTAATGTCACTCCTGCTCCCTGCTGTTGCGAGCAGGCAACCCCTTGGAAAACTAGGAGTACTATTGATCTCACTCCAGTGGTTCACTGTGAGTGTTCATTTCAGTTAAGTAGCATAGCTTCTGCTCCATACTCCCTATGGCTGCCAGCAACTCCCCATTGCTCCATAAATAGCGCTTACAGCTTTCCCAGTAGGGTTCCATTTTTTCTCTGTTTTCACTAATGTTGTGTTCGCTTTACTGTGGCACCACAAAGAATATCCTGGCTGCCAACATGTACCAGGCGCCAAGTCTATATATTCAGGATGGGATACTTATCTCCTTTTCTGTAGTCCCACAAGAGACATCCCAACTTCCCTGAATCGGAGAATGGCCTTAGGAAATGCCCAGGTAATTAATCTGACAGCTTCAATACTTCCCTTCTTCTGTTGTTTCCATTCCTCCAGCTTTTACAGCCATACTCTGCTTTGTACCTGCTATGAAATCCAAGTCCTGTCAATCTTGCTCCATTTTCAGTCAGCAGAAATCCCTCTGCCTCTGTGAGCTAACATTCACCCTCTAGCCCCAGCCGAAGTGTCTCTACTATTTTAAATCTCTTTTGTAAACTATTTTAACATAGCACAAGGGCTTAAAGTGGAACTATTGCAACATAAATTCAAATACTATCACATGCATTCTACATTATAAGATAAAATACATCACAAAAAAGGAAAAGTTGCTTTATAATGTCTTAAATGAAAAACACTAGTAAGTGCAACACTTTCTTGCATAATGGATTGACAATAGCACTGAAGAGAAAGACTTGGGGGTGTTGGTGGGTGAGAAGCTTGACGTAAGTCTGCAATGTACCCTTGAAGCCCAGAAGGCCAACCATATGCGAGGCTGCATCAAAAGAAGTGGGAGCAGCAGGTCAAGGGAGAGGATTCTGCCCCTCTACTCTGCTCTCATGAGACCTCACCTGGAATACTGTGTTTATTTCTGGAGTCCTCAGCACAGGAAGGATTTGGATCTGTTAGAGCATGTCCAGAGGAGGGCCACAAATATCATCAGAAGGCTGGAGCACCTCCCGTACAAGGACAGGCTGAGAGAGCTGGCGTTGTTCAGCCTGGAGAAGGGAAGGCTCTAGGGAGACCTTTTAGCAGCCTTCTAGTACTTAAAGGGGGCTTACAGAAAAGCTGGGTAGTGACTTTATATCAGGAACTGCAGGGATAGGACGAGGGGACTTGGTTTTAAGAGGAAAGGGGAGATTTAGATTAGATATTAGGAAGAAATTTTTTATTGTGAGGGTGGTGTGGCATTGTAACAGGTTGTCCAGGGAAGTTGTGGATGCCCCATCCTTGGTGGTGTTCAAGGCCAGGCTGAATGCGACTTGGGCAGCCTGATCTAGTGGAAGGCGTCTCTGCCCACGGCAGGGGGGTTGGAACTGATGGGCTTTAAGGTCCCTTCCAACCCAAACCATTCTATGACTCTGCTCTATGATTGCAAATCAGCTGGCTTAACATAGTTTACCATGTGTTATCACCTCTTTCTATGTGATTACTAATCAGTGCTCCACATCAGATGCAACGTATGTTTTTTAGTGATGCTTTTCTCAGACATTTGCAAGTTTTATTGCTACCTAAATGTAAAGGGAAGGTTTCAGAAAAATACTTAATTAGAAAAAAACCACATACAATTCAGGGATCATAAAAATGACAAACTGAGGAAGTATAAATCTTTCTAGCATAGCCCACAAATTTATATCATGCTGGACCTGACAGAAGAGTTCATTTTTCACATCCATTTGATTCCTGCATTTTTTACTAAGGTTGCCAACAAAGGTAATAGTAAGTACAGTTGATTTTGTTGAAAGGAAATTTGTTCATTAGGAACTGGACAGATACCAGCAACTCATTTCACAGAGGCCATTGGAGAGCTATGCAGTGGTCATGGCTTTCCATTACTACCTAGGTAGGTCACAGCCAAACCAAACTTTAATACTGTTACCAGCTTTCTCCGTGACCTTGTGCAAACCACAAGTGAAAATAATATATTCTCTTTTAGATAATGCTTTGGAAGTTTAGATGGAGTGTTCTCTCGGATGGCCGAGTAAAATTATTAACAGTATTGTGGCAGTTCAGCAACGTGACAGCAAAGATAATCTCATAACTGAAATCCAAGATTATTTTAAGTTCTTTAAGGCCCTGATTTACTAGATTTTATTTTTCAGGGCCCTGAGGCCCCCTAATAAACCTTAATGGTCTTGATCAGACCCCCACGCCTTCCCCCATCCTGCCCAGAACCCCATGTCAGTCCTGGCGCTGCTGGCACCTGCCCCAGCAAAACTGCAGCAGGGCTGGTTTCCAGCTCCACACGGCCCTGCCCTGCCCTGCCAGTGGCCCTGCAGAGCCAGGCGCAGCCCATATCTTGGCTTAGCCTAGGCCCATTCCCTAGGGATGTGACTGACACCTGGGGCTGGGTGCTCAGCTGCCCCATTGTCTCCTTGCTGCCCTGCTTGGTGCTGGGGCAGTAGGATGGGTCCTGGCTGCTACGTCCTACCCCAACAGACCCTCACGGGGAGGCTCAATGTTGCTGACACCCAGACCCCAGGGAGTAGACAGCTGAATTTAAATCCCATCTTCCACCTTCCTCAATCACTTGTCACTATAGCTTTGAATATTGCCCCCCCTCAACCAACTCCACATCACCTGTTCCCATTTCAGTGCTGTCTTTTCCAGTATGCCCTTAACCAATTTTGTTCTACAGTGTTTCCACCTCTTACTGTAACAGATCCCACCTCTCTTGCCTACTATTTAGGCCATCTGTGCTTCTATTTCATTAAACACTGAGCACAATGTGCTGTAATCTAAAAATTAGTTAAAAAATGGAAAACTTTTAAAACTTCAGACAGAGAAACTTGTGGAGAGGAGGATGAGGGAGCATAAGGACAACCATACAGGTCAGATGAACGTCAGTCTAGTCTCAAATCTTGCCTCTGAGAAGGATGGTGAGAGATTACAAAAAGATGGGAAAACTTAGAGGACTCTTTCCTGGTCTATCCTCCCCTATTCCAGCAAGATAACCTGCAAATTATAGTTTTTTGTTCACCTTTATTTTCTAAGAATCTAATGAAAATGAAGGTAATGACAATGAGAGTACTCTCAAACAACACTAGTATGACATTGTAGGACACAAAAATTTCAAAACTTTTTTGCCAAGCCTATGGAACAAAGAATACACATAGCTAAAACAAAGAAAAAAGGAGCTAAAAGCTGTACCTATTTTCACAGTAAATGATATTGAGGTCCATATTCACACGAGTGACAAACATGTGGCAGTCAATCCTGACTTCATTAATTGTAGGAGGTGGCAAAGCATGAGCAACGACAACAAGTCCCATGATTTGGCTGGGTACTGTCCGTCCGTGGGACAGTGACACTCTCAGACGTAACCGGCCTGTTATATGAATCACCTGGAAAATAAAAACAATAAAAGAAACCCCAGTGAATTCTAGATGCAACTGTGACATCAATTTCTTTTAAAGGACAGCATCACTATTCCCTACAGACCACTTTACACAGCCAAAAATTGTACTAAGTAACTGCCAGTATTAGTGTTAAGCTTATTAATATTTGCTGTCAACATGTCCTATATGACCTCATGGCAAAAAAGAAGACACGAATATAACAGGCAAATGCTTCACATTCATCAAATAAAAACCTCAGAACTCCTGTTGTATTGATTTTTGTTGCGGTGGTTGCTACAGAAAGAAGAAGAAAAAAACAAACAAGAAATTCAACAAAAGAAAATAGAGGGGAATAAAACCGAAATAACGAAGGTGGGAATTCATAAAATTTTAATTTTGTCACATTTGAAGATTGAATATGAGACAAAAAGATGGGCAGTTTTGAAACTTTTCCAGAACTAAATTAATTGAATTGCTAGTCACCTACACCATGGAGACACTGCTTACAGCCTTGAATTACTTTGTGGTTGGCAAGTTGAGAAGCTACAGCCTACAAGTGATCAATGAGCTCAGCTGCAGGATGGACTTCTTGCATCCACAATAAGCTTTTAAAGAGTTAGTAGACATGCAGTACCTTTGCCTAATATCCTATATATGTATGGAGAGCTCTAGGGGTGGATGGTTTCTTTCCCTATTCACAAGATAACACCAGAAGATACTCAGGAGATCCAACTGCACTCCTGGAGAGTGAAATTCTAAGAATGCTGTTTGAAATGGAATGTGTTGAAACTCTGGGAAATGACTAATCCACCACTTCCAGGTTTTCTCCTTCAGGAGTTCTGTGGATAAATAAAGGGGTTGGGTGGTTTTTTTAAAATAAAAGAATATAAATACAGCACTGATGCCAGATATCAAACTGAAAATGGAAATCACAGTTCCTTTACCCATGGATAAGAAAGCCACAAGAACTGGCAGTTGCAGGCTTTCCCAGATTTTCACCCTCAGAGGGTGTTATATCAACACGAAAAGAAGGCTTCCAGGAGATGGGGACCCCTTTCATTGTGATCCCAGACTCAACACCCAGAGGTTAACAGAGACATTGGTTGGTAGCAAGTGCACTGGAGGAGGTGACAGAGATGGGACGTAGATATACATCCAATGATATTCATCTCACAAAGCCAGCAGCCAAACTGTTTGCTTCTGATTTGACAGCAATTGTTAGTAGAAGGTGAGAGAGAAGAAAGACTACAAACCACAAAGTGCATCCAAATTCAAATCTAATTCATGCTAGCAGATCTGTGACCTAAGCCTTGAAGTTTGGTGGTTTTTTTTCTTGTGTGCATTTTTTTTGTTGTTTCCTTTTTTCAACCTATTTATTAAACTATTTCCTTTCTCCACTATTTTACATTTTGACTCCAGACACTGTAGTGAATCTGAATGAGGAAAATGATTAGTTACCGTGTTTGTCCATTTCAGTTGTAGGTTTCTGGCCACCCACATTTGAAGTAATTATTGCCTAAACTCACACTTAATGCACCTTCCAAGGGCAAACTATTCTATGAATATTCAAAAAAAGTTCCTAAAGGCAAAGATGCAAAAATACCATTTCAAACACACTTCTTTTTTTTTTTTCTCAAGACCTCATTAACTAATGAAGAAACAGCTAAAAGAAATAGGATTAACATCACAGGAGGGGCAGTTATAGTATATATTGCTCCTTCTAGCTAGGCTTGCATGTACATCTGCTTTTTATCATTATTTGTCTCTTTTTATCATGCAGTTTCAGCTTACTGCAAAAACTCAAATCTGTAAATGCTTAGAAAAATGCTGATGGATAACTAGCAATAAGGTGAAAAATAATCTTAAACTGAACGTGCTATGCAAAAGTATTGTTATTCTGTTGTTTTTTTCATAGGAGTTCTTATGCTAATATGTTTGAAGTTGCTGCTATCACTTGAGGGAATTTTTAAGACATATCATACTTAAAATCCATTTATCTCTTCCTTGTATTTTTTGCAGCCTCCATGTCATTTGTAGCTAAATATCAACATGGTTTGTTTTTTAGCAACTGTCTATTCAGCCACTACATCACTTTTTTCTGACATCTCATCTGAAATCTCCTCAGATGTAGTATTATCCCAAGAGACAGTTCCAAACCTGCTAGACCCACAATATATTAACATCATTGAATATCAAGAGAGTCTGCTTCCAGATTCCAGTTATTTAGCTAGTTCCTAACTCTATCATGGATCATAATATATAGTAAATTCCAACATGAATTCAAATTTTAGGGGTCAGTACTCGATTCACTGAGAGACGCACAGCAAACTGCCCATCAGTTCCACTGCCTGTGTGCCTCTAAAGAAACTGTATCTCCATGCCTGAAATCCCTTTCTATGACAAAATTAGTCAAATGCACCAAATGGGAAATCTAATTGGTAGTAAAAAACAATTCTGGCTGCCATGACCTTGTCTACATTGTGAGTATTGCCACTTTTAACACTGGTTCATTTGAACTGGGATTAGGGATGATAGGAATTATAGGGTCAATTATCTCAGGGAGCTAAAATTAATGTCTTTATAATTCAGTCCCACAGTACCACTCTATCATACCCTAAATCAGTATTATGACTTTAATGAAGCTAAATTGCAAGAATAAACTGTTTCATGAAGGACAATACTTGGATCCAGATGTAAATATTTAACAGAAATTTGCTAGGAATATTCTAAAAATCAAAAGTACATGCACTTCTACTGTGCAGTTTTCTTTATAAATGCTTTCTTCTGAAAAGTACGCAAGACTCCAAATCCCTCTTTAAACTATAATTGCCTTCTTTCTAATAATGCTACAGGAATAGGCTGACACATTTAGACATCACAGCAAGAGACGATATTGCTATTGTGTTCCGTCCATTATAAAAAGGTGAGTGAACGCTATAACTCTGATCACAGGGATTATCAGAAACCTTGTATATCAAGAGCTGTACAGATTTCCTCAGCATTTCTCCATCTACTTCCTAAATGGAAAAGGTACACTGAAATTAATAGCAAGTCTCCTTTTCTACTCTAACCAGAGCTAGACTAGGTTAACAATTCAGAGAATTTTTTGCTTATCAACTGTTTATTGGCAGATGTAACTTATGTGATGACTTCATCATACAGAACTGGAAGGAAATCTTACAGTCAAAATATACCTTGTGACTCTATCTAGACCAGGATTTGACATAGGTCATTTGGTCCTGTGTTATTGCTTGTAGTGTAATCCAGTTGTATAATAGTTATACTCGGACAGACAGATGGGTGAACCAGTAAGCATTCTGTTACCATAAAACCTTTAACACTGTGAAATGAGTATAACACATAAACTGCTGTAAATTTGTAGTGCTGAAGTAAAACAAATACTATGAAAATCTTTTGCTTTTTTAAATTTTTTTTTTGTTAAAAAGTTGCAAATCATCTTTGCCTGACACTCCAATATTGGAAAAAAATTATTATTTGGCTTTTATTTTTAGCTGATTAGAAAAGGGATTTGCAAAATATTGTAAGTACATGCAAACACAGTTTATAAGTGTGGGAGTGATAACAAGCCACATTGCTTGGACAAATACATACTTCTCTTCCCTGCCATATGCTCTTTTTTAGTCATCTGTTAGTGATAAGCACTTAGATGTACTCTACTAATGTCTACTCATTATAAATAAGCACATCACAAAGACCTTCATAAAACCTTCCCTCTGTCAGTACTTAAGGAAAGGAAAGCCCAACAATTGAAAAACACATCTGGAACCTGCTTATCATCCTTTAAAGCTAAATCTCACCTCTGGAGATGGAAATACTTTCCTTGTCAAAAGACATCTTCAAATATTAGATCCATTTTTTTCACATGCATGTGATGTCAGAGTAAGGACATGCATTACCAGAGGCTATAAAAACCTGCAAGCATGAAAAATCTGTGAATTGCACCTTTCAGATGTCTCTGTGTTCTTCAAAACTTAAACTTCTATTAGAAAGAATTTTCTAAACTATTTCTTTTGTTCTCTGTGTAAATTACTATGAAATTTATTATGGGACTGAAATCACAGCACCAGCAGTAGTGCTCCCTCCACATAATTTCTCTTGATCCAATATTAAATTTGAAGCCTCAAAATTATTGCACAGACCCAAATTTTGAGAAAACTGTCACTTAGGAAAAGACGTTAATTTAGTTTGTGTGCCTAGATATTTATCCATCTTTACAGAAACAACTGCGATTCACAAGGATTTATGTATTTGTTTTGGTCTCTCAAAGACGTTATTTTAGACTTCCAAAATCAACACCTAAATCTTTTAAACCACAATTAATTTGAATAGCTAAAATTGGCTGAAGAAATATCTTATAAACTATAGACATGCTCTTACATTTTTCTTTCAAAGAGTTGTGTGCTCCTTCATTCACACGTACATGGAAATGCACCTCAAAATTGGCCTGTGATGCAAGCGACACAAATGCTTTAAGACTCCACAAGTTAAAGGTTCCTATGTGGTTTCAGGTGATTTCTAAGATAAGACTGAACATTTGGAAACTGGCTTTTCCTCCAGATTTTCAAAGAAAACAGAGTTCACTGTTGTATCTGGAGTTTAAACAGTATCCTGAAAGCTCTCTTTTTCTAATATCAAAATAGATCCATACCTATCAGCCTAAACTTCAGTCTAGGTTTCTTTATTTACTACAGTTCTCTTCTTTCCTCCCTGTGCCTTTCTGTAGTCACTACAACATTTCTATTTGCTCACGTTTTGTGATGGTCAGAAGCCATTTATTTATGTGGTTGCACAGACCCATCCTCACGGAGATTAAAGCCTGCTCTCCCAGTCTTCAGGAGAGTTTTAGGAAAACATATCACTTGCCTATACGTATTATTCAGCAGCAGTTGGGATCACAGAGGTCCAGTACAGCCTTATGTTTGCAGTTCCAGTTTCTATAAACACTGCAGTATCCCTAACAAGAGGTCCCATGGAGCATGACATTTTGGTGTTGAAAAGGAGTGAGCCACTACAGCTGCAATAGGTTGGATCATCCCACATGCACAGAAAGTTTGATGTGTTCCACACGCACTCATCTAGTTGTATACACAAAGATCAATCCTCCATCATGTGTGCAGTTAGCTTAACACATAGAGGACACATTGGACTTGCAGCATGAGCCACGTAGTTTGCACATGTCCAGTGGCTGCTCTTGGGGATTCCTCCATGTCTGCGAATCTGATCAATTGCAGAAGTATGCTCCTGTTGCATCAATGTTACATTTACTATGCCTTTTCCTCCACAAAATAACCAGCACATCATCTTTTCCCTTGTTAACATCACCCATCTCCAGCTTCTTAAGTATCGCCTACCTTTTCGCTTGGATAGCATGACAGAATAACATGCCTACTTACAGTAATTGTTCTCAGCTCTTACTTGATTCGGAAGATTGCTGCTTCTGTTTTAGCCTTGAAAAAGGGCTTGTATGCTGAAAAATTTGTTTGTTTGGGGTTTCTGACTATAGTAGTCCATCTAATAAAAGATATTTCTTCTACACACAAACCTTGCCCTATTATATCAAGTCCACATCAGAACAAAGGAAACTAGTGATCAGTGCAGCTGTCACTGAGTCATTCTGAACCATGGTGGATTAAAAAAAAAGAAGAGACTAGGCAGTAATCTACAAGTCCTGAGAAATAGCTTTGTAAGCAAAATGCAATTGTTCTTAATTCAGTTATGTACTGAATGCTACCGAACCACTGTTAAGTGTTGTGGTCTTGCGCACCCATTCAAAGAATAAGAGTCTGATTACAAGGAGGGTGAACATTATTCCTAACACATACATCGTTTCAAGATCAATGGGCTCTTTTCCACCTACAAGTACATTTCAAATCCCCTCAAATACACCTGCAAAAGACAGTCTGAAAATGGAAATGGTATTTACATTTAAACAGCATATTTGGTCTCTTGGTCTATTTGGTATTTTATTGTTAAAAAGTCAATACTAGTTTTCGGAGATACTGCAGGCTTTTCCCATCTTCCCTCTGATATAACTCTCTCCAAATAATAAGATTCAAAAGCTATTTTGCTGCTTAAAACAGTCAGAGGCAGAATTTAGGCTAATACTAAGGGGTTTAAAAAAAGGATCCTTATGAAACCTCAAAATCACCGGATGCTTAAAGATGAGAATCAGGTGAGAAACACCCTGGCTTGGCAGGCTCAGTTTGTTGCTCCATTCCTAAACCAACCTGAGCAGAGTATTATTTATGAGGAATATTGAGACCTGCAGCAAGCACAATAGCCACAGTCACTTTCATTCAAGTACACCACAGGGAACGGCTGTTCTTCTGTGTAAAAGTTAGTGTTTGAGCACTCACACAAAAAACTGCTTGGATATCTAATTCCAACTCTTCCTCCACCTCAGGACTCACAACTTCTTATCTCCCACTTGCCTCTCACTGGATAATAAACTAGAGAGAAGGGAATGGGGACAGCTTACTAACTCTCTTGTAGTTTGAGGTAAATCAGAGTCAGTCAAAAGAGTGAAGATACTACAAGAGCCTGAGACTGCCCATGTTACACTTATCACATGATGTTGCTTTTATCATATGAAGCTCTCTGTTCTGGACGTGGCTAGGTTAAGGTTACCTTAAGCATAAACTTCAATTTCTCCGTGGGAATAAAGGAAGACCATTTTATGACAAACAATACCAAAAGCTGCAATTAAAAAATAATACAATAAAATTTGAGTGTACAATAAACTATTTTTCAAAAGTTATCACATCTTAATAGCTTGGGAAAATGCAGCAGACTGGAAGTTGCTCAAGAGCAATAACTAAAAATATATTTGCTATCAATATTTTCAGAACCTTTAGATTGGCATTATTAGACCATCAATTTATGGTTGATTTTTCATCCTGTTACATAACAGCATTTTCATTTTATTATTTGGGGTAATAGATTGGCATTTATTGTTTAGTATGGCATTGCACAGAGTCCTGCACTGTATACAGACACATATATATCTTTATCAACATAATAGCTCCAATGTCAGAATTCTGAGGTCCACTGTTGCACTGGCATTCACTGCAGCAGTGAAAGTTGCATAATCATGAACTTCCATTCAAAAGCATGCTTGTATTGCAAAATATGTTATCAAGGCTTCCTTTCCTGTGTTGTAATTTTTTATTAATTCCAATTAATCAAAAGAAAGCTGGTTTTCTCTAACCAAAAGATGTTGTAGAGCTGATGTTCCTGAAATAGGTCTCATAATATAAGATCAAGAAATACTGTGTTGAGTAATTACAGATCAGAATTTTTCATTTATTTTGCTTTATACAACTGCAAAGGTTTCTGGTTTCATAAGCAGCCCCTGCAATAAGAGCTCCAAACACTGTACTATGAAATAGTATCCTTGAAATATATGCAGCATTAGTAATTCAACGTGCCCAGTTTTATTTTAATACCTTTTAACCTTTTTATTTTTTAAGATGTCTTATTAAAAACTCTATCAACATCACATTATTTTTTTCATAATCCAAAACTTACAAGCATTTGAAGAAGACCAACATAAAAAAAACTGAAAAGAAACTAAATGAAATCACCACACTGCAACCTGAAAAAGTAGCCATAAAAATTGGTTTTATAACAGAATACTTTTTGAAGTAATTGGCACAAAGACTGTTCTAGTGCAGATTGCTGCAAGAGCGCTCTTGGCAAGAACATCATAGGCACTAGCAAAACTTTAATATGCTCAAACAGGCAAATACAAACTGACACCAGGAACCCATGCGTGGCTCCAAACAGGAAAAAATAAAGTCTCTCAATTTAATACAAACCTACATACAAAGGGATCAATTTTTACAATTCATGGTTTAGCATACAATACAGCTGTCCTCAGAGTGAATATAGAGTAGCTATACATAAGAAATTAGAATTATCAATTCAAGAGAATTTCTCAAGAGTCCTTTTTATATGTAATACAGCAAATATAATGACTAAGAAACCAGACATCAATGCATTAAATGAGATCGGGTTGAGATCTATTTAGAAAAGACAGGTTTAAGCTGGAAAACGAATCTCTTTGATATGACCTCTAGAGCAGACCATTTGCAGAAGGATTCAAGATGAGCAGATTTGCCCTTGCATATCTGCTTGCTTCACAGCTGCTTTTAAATATAAACTCTAAAATAGCTAATATTGAGTTACTGCAGAATTAAATCTATATAGTAAAAACATTCAGAACCTGGGATTTTCTTATACTTCTAGCAAATTGTATAATTATATGTGAATTCAGAGGAATAAATGAAACACAGTTAATTTAAAATCTAGCTAATGTAACCAACTTATTTCTAAATGACTGATTATAGAATCTGGCTACTGCTGCTCCAAACTAGGAATCTGGAATGCCTCAGAATTTTTTGTAGTCTGCATCCCTGATTTATGGCAAATACTTATTTAACTCTGAAACTCAAAAGATAGCTCCACTTTAACAGATTTTCCACTGCAAATCCCTTGGAGTTCATATGCATTGCATTTTTTCCTCATGGAATGTTTGAAGTCCCCTTTAAAAATAATGCCTTGAGGATATTTTTTCCTTAATACCATTTAAAGAAAGTTGAAAGCCTTTAGCTATTGAAGTGCGCAGGGTTCTAATAAAGGAATTGTCATCCCTGCCCATAAGCAAACTCTCTCAGAGGTCGCTATTCCAGAATTCTGGTGCTCCTGCCAGCAGTAAAAATTAAACCTGAAAAAGGACTTTCGTTGCATCAGTTCAATGCAGTGTATCTGATTATCGGGCACAGTAGGAGATGGCTAAATAATTCTGGAACAGAATGGATGGAAAGTTGTTTTTTTTTTAAAAAGTAGCGTGAATCCTGTATGTCAGGGCAACAAAATCTTGTTGCACAACACACAACCAATTGTAACTATTTTTCAGATGTAGTGTCTTTATTTCTGTCTTCGGAGGGAGCAATAAAGGTTTTTTTCTTCTCCCCTTCCCCCTTTTTTATTTAACATAGCTCTCAGCAGCCCAACAAATACCTTAGGTGATTCTCTGCACAGCGAGCAAGGACTGGGTAAAACAAAACATCTGATATGAATGTAATTTTCCCATACACAGAGAAGGGAGCCAGCCTCTTCTCCCAAGTGACAGGGGATAGGACAAGAGTGAATGACCTCAAGCTCTGCCAGGGGAGGTTCAGAATCAGAAAAAAAATTTTCACAGAAAGGGTCATTGGATACTGGAACAGGGTGCCCAGGGAGGTGATTGAGTTACCATCCCTGGAGGTATTTAAAAGATGGGTGGATGAGGCACTGAGGGGCATGGTTTAGTGCTTGATAAGAATGGTTGGACTCAATGATCCTGGGGGTCTTTTCTAACCTAGTGATTCTGTGAAAAAAAATGTAGGAAGTGTTGTTGCCTGTAAAGACAGTAGTGGATTCCCCAACTTAGTCTTGATTAAGACAGTAAAGTTTACGTTCTACTCAAGCTCTCTGCCTGCGGCTGCAACACCAGAATTCATCCTGAAGTTAGTTAAGAAAAGTCATATTCACTCTTCCTTATTTTGTGGCTAAATGGGTGGACAATCTGAGTTTGTCTCATAGAAAAGTGAGGACACGCTATCAAAAAGAAAACTACCATTTGAAGTTCATTAATACTGATCCTCTGGTTGTCCTAGTGGTGTCTGGTACAGGCTCTTACATAGAGAAGCAACCATCTTGTTTATAATAACGCTTGTATGGTTTCCTCTTGTGTGCCACAATTTCCACTGGCTGTATGCAAACACACAAGTGGTACTGAAAGACCATGAACAACAGAGCGTGTGAGCTTTCCTGCAGAACGTCATAACTGTGACAGAAGCAAAGGTAGAAATAAGATTGATTTCCCATAATTATTAATATGCTTTTGCCTTCTTCCTATCAATGACACATATGAATCTAAACTACAAATTTTCAGTTTAGAGAGGGGAAAAGTACAGCAAAATATATGAGCTGATATTATGACAAAACACAACTACAAATTTCAGAAAAGCTGCTGGAGGTGGCTAGTAATGCCTCCACATCCAGATGGTAAAAAGAAATGATCATATGCTGGAAGGCAAGAGTCTTCTGACATGCCTGCCAACATCTAGTCTCAGTAGCCCTCCGAATGCTCAGCATCATATTTGAATGATTTTTAATAGGTCTCTCATGGTCTTGATAAAAAAAGTAGTTGGTATTCAGACTGCAATCCCCAAGCCCTAAGGTGGCTTTACAGAGTCTCTGGATGTAGGAGAAGGCTAGGGCACACCATGGCAGCCCTCCAGAGAAGCAACTGTGTGTCCTTAAGAGCAGGTGTGGCTGGTCAAACCAAAGGGCTGCCTAGATGAGCATCCTCAATGCATCACTCAGGCTGACTAAGAGAAAGTATCAGATTAGGCAAGCATCTAATGACATTTCCCTTTTGTGTTATCCCATGACTTCTCTAGGTACAGGCATGTTGTTTGGTAAGCCTCTGGCATTCATAATGCCCTGTGGCAAGCAGTTGCACTGTTGAACTCTGGAATCAGTAAGTACCTCCTTTTGATCGTTCTGAATTTGCCAATTTTAACTTTAATTTTGTTTTGTGCCCTACATATTGAGTGACTGCAGAAAGTTATACCCTATTCACCTTTTCTGTACACTGATATTTTCTGTCACATGCCCCCTTAGTCATCTTTCTTCTAAGCTGAATTTCCCAGGTATACTTTGCTGTTCCACAATGTTGATCAATGTTGTCACTTTTTTGCTGTTCTGTAATCTTCAGTTTGAGATGAAGTGGGATAACAAGTGCACAAGTATTCAAGATAAAGGAAAAACATTGATTTATATAGTGATATAATGACATTTTCTGTTTAATTTCTCATTTATTTCCTAATAATTTCTTATCACTCTGTTTGCTTTCTGACCGCTACTGAGCACTGAGCTATTCCTTTCATAAATCGCCCATTACAAGTCCAAGTTATCTTCTCTAAGCAGTAACAGCTAGCTCAGAGCTCTTCATTGTATATATACAGCCAGGATTCTTTACTCCCAGGTGTATAACTTTACCTTTACCTGAACTGAATTTTATCTGCTATTTTACAATCCCTTCACACAGAATCATGAAGCTGTTGTGCTGCTGTTCATATTAGACTTACATTTTTACAGTACAATAAGCACTGTAACTTTCCTGTTCACCTTGGTTCCCATTTAATTTGTGGATATGTTGAGAACTAAAGACTCCATGAACAGCAATCACTGTGTTGAAAGCAGCAGTGACCACTTAAATTGAGAAAAGTGACTATTCTTGTCTTTCATTTTATAATGCACTTGCTCACCAATAAGACGATCCTCCCTCTCCACTGGCAGCTTAATTTCTTTCAGACTTTTGGTCAGGGACACTGCTGGTCACCATGCTGGAAATGCAGCTACTCTGGATCAAATAACGATCCCCTGTAGACATGCCTGCTAGTTCCCTGAGAAAGCTTCGAAAAAGTCTTTGACCTTTCCATGACATATTGTATTTACTCAGATGTCTACCAGCTCTATTTTTATTTAAGTTTCAGTAGAACTGTTCTGTGTTACGAGCTCCTTTATGTTAAGACACAAGGAAGGTGTTGCCTACTGTTTACACTGAGCATTGTAAATTAATATATGTAAAAGGAACATGTCTACAGGAAGAAACATGTTCTGAAACAAATCTCTGTATGACTTTCTGCAAAATATGAGAATAAGTATACAGACTTATTTTGCATAAATCTGTGAAATGCAATGAAATATTGATAAAATAATAGAAATACACAAACTTTGTGCTCAGTGGCAGTGACAGCAATTCCTCATAAATATTTATATTACAGGCTCAAACTCCTTTCTATAGACATGTGACCTGCAAGCCTCCAGTGCCATCCTAAGCCTCTCCTGTAACTTTTGAAAAATGTAAAAATAGAAATATATCAATCAAATAAAATTTGCCCAGAAATATTCAGGGCTGAGATCTGTTTCATGTCAGATCATCCCAATTTTACCAAAGATTTGTGACCCAAAATCAAGCTAATTTTGCAGAGACGTGTTTCTGTAGGCATTTCAAGAACTGTACTGTCATTGCTTGCTGAAATCCACCTAAATGAGGCATGTGATTTCTCTTTGAAGAAAAAACTTATTCCACTTGGAGATGGATGGTCTTTGCAAAGTTCTGACCTTCTCCTTGACAGCTACAAATGAACTACTATTTATGATTTGTTTCTACAATCCACTTAATGTAGCAAGCTAGATTACAGATAGCAATTTATTTGTAAAAATCATAATAACCTAGCACTGTTTTAAATGCCAGATGTGGATAAATGAGGACCAAGAATTGATGAGATACAATTCGTGTTCTTGAATCTACCCCGAAGAATTATGGCAGCTTCTTGCTTTATCTGCACTTGGAATCAATTTAGTAATTTTTAATTCACTAATTTTCTGTTGTTTGCTTAACATTTATTAATTGATTATTACACTCATACAATTAATTCAAAAGCTGGCGAGTTTAACATGCAGAGATTAATTTTCTTTTACTAACCTACCACCCAGAATACCATTTTTTTATTTTTTAAAAAAACCAAGTTACCAAGAAATTACCTCCACGTCAATCATATTTATAAATGAGAGGCAGTAGGGATGTTGCATGCCATCTGTCAATCCATATTGAACTTTTCCCTGTATTTGACTAAGTTTTTCTATCTCATTTAATAAAATGACATGAAAAACTTCGGACAGCTCTGTCTTTCACTCACTGCAGTCCTAATGAAAGTCAGTTTGAACACCTAAGGCTTATCCTTTGTAAGACTGGGAATCTCTTTTAGGAATATGATGCATTGCAGTTCCTATTGGAATAAATAGTATGCTTGCCCTATCTTCCGGTGGTCACAAGACCTGTATCGTCAAAACAACCTTCAGGTTGCTCTGCTGTCAAGTGTTTCTCATCTGGAATGAGAACCATTCGTTTGCCCTACATGTCACACTCATTTATGATGGATGAAATGTTTATTCAGAAGGAGAGTAGAGATAATGAGTCAGGTTTCTTTGCTCTTGGTTACCAGGGGCTATTCACAAGACTTGAGGCTTGCTCACTGTGTTCCTCATTGCAACACAAAGTAGCAGAGAGTGAAAGAAAAACAGTGTTCCTAAGTCTCATTATTTTATTATGACTTTAACCACATTTGGTGTTTAACTGAAAGCCTCAGTCTTGATGTCTTTTTCCCACTGTGTGTCACTCAGGCTGCTGCTCTAAACTGGATTAATTGACAAAACAGAATTTATTTTAAAGAGAAGTAAGGAATATGCCTTAGACAATGAGTTTCTTTGTGGCCTATATAAGGCTAGAATGGACTCAAGCATTTTCATCTCAGAATGAGGATTTAATATCTCTCACAGACAATGCAGAGGTTCTGATAAATCTGCACATTTAGGTACAAGAAAACACAGAATGAATTCAGCACACAATACAGACTGTAAGATACATGACTGTGCAAGCTGTGATGCGCAGAAGTGCTGCAAGGCTTTTAGGAATCCAAGCCAGACCTTTATTTATTTTTGCAAAGAGAACAAAATTTGGTCTTGCTTCTTTCTCCTGTAATGCTGGGAAAACTATGGAAAAGAAAACTCCAGTCTTTTCAGCATTTGTGTTAAAATCTGAAGTTAGCTCCTTATGTAATGACTAAGGGTAGAACTTATACGTACATTCATATATGCTTTCATCACATGACCAGCTGACTGATTTAGTGGAATTATGTCCATATTCTATTTGCAAAATAAGACAGTAAATGATCTGGGCATCTATTGATAAGATTATGAGAAATTTATATAACATTTAACAAATCAAGATCAGTTGGTTCTTATAGGATGTAATAGAAATCTACAAAACTAATGTGAAAGGTCGTAGAACACTATCTTTTTGATGGGTTTCAAAATCATCCTATGGGAATCTTTACCAACCTCTTAAATTCTCTCTTAAAATCTATGGATCGTTAAAGATACCTGGAGAAAGAACATCATAATATTCTTGTTAACTTGGTAGAATGTTTCAGTAAAGAAAGGAAAATAGGCTAGGAATATTTGTAAAATTTGGAGACATTTATATGTTACATGACCTGGAGAATAACTAGGAGCCCATTGAACCTTGACCTGCACCCCTATGAAATCCAGCGATGCCTGCTATTGCTTAGACTATGTAAAACACCTCAGGATTTGGCTCATTACCCCATTTAAGTAACTTTATTATACTTTCTCCTGTTTTGACATCTACTTATGCTGAGCCCCTTCCTTAAATCTCAGGCGAAATCCACAGGACACCATACAAACACGTGCTTTGAATAACTGACTGTCTGATTTAGCTGCTAAATTTAAAGCAAGCCAGGGCTATGGCCCTGTATATTTTGTTGGATGCACTTTCTGGCTTTGTGGGGTGTTGGCTGCAAGATATGATAAATACTGATGCTAAATGAACTCTACAGTTTGTATTCCTATACCCACAAGTTTATTGGCTTGTTGGTTTTTTTCCCCTCGGTTCTGTCTGTGAGATTCATTACTTACAGTTACTGCAGAATCAATTTGAAATAGCCAAAATCAGTGATGGAATTTATAGCACAATAAACGTACTGCCATACAAGTGCTGTTACACATGAAAGGGCCTCAGAATATTCTTTTTAGCAGTCCTTCTATGTAGCAGAGTGTTCTGTTTTTATCAATTTAACGGAATCATCACAGGCATATACTGAGAGGTGTAATCCTGACAGTTACACAGCAGATTTTCTCCGAGGCAGATATTTTTAAAGGAAAACAATATTCTTGATAAAATCTTAGCATATCAGAACACAGAAAAGAAACTGAACACATTTTTTTCATTCTCCACATCAGGCATTTGCAGTTCCATTTCATACACCACCACTCCACCAAACCAGAAAGAGTTCATGAAGAAAGCACTCTGACACACCATGAGGTATATACTAATTACTTATCAGTTTAGTGACATTGATATCTAGTGTAAGAGCACATCGTGGGCACTATGGTATGTGGAAAATGTGGAGAGCACTTGAAGCTAAAACATAAAATATAGCATCAGTAGTTGCCTGTTCATAAAATTTACCAAGATTTACATTTCTATTTAGTCTATTTTCTTTCCAAGTTTCTCTGTTATAGACATCTCATATTTTACACCATTTTGAAGCACAGAAAGTTTTAACCTGAGCATGATGCATTTTGAAAAATATACAGAAAAGACAGATGCCATGTTGTCCTCCACAAAACTCAATTTCATAATATGCATGTGATTGCTAATAGTCAGGCACTAAAAAACAATTTTCTTTCATGCAGAAGAGCTGATAAATTGTCAACATAAACTTCGTCTGTGGCTTCTCCAGTGATCTAAATCTCTTCTGTGAGCTTTGTACCATCAAGGTCTGCATCTTACAACCATATAAAAATTTATGAATGTGTATGACTATAAAATGACTGAAAAAAATCCATAATACATTTGTGTACTGTGAATCAGCACCTTGCTTCCTCAGGAAACACTGTGTCCAGTGTCCCACTTCTAATCCTGGGCATACGACTGTGGGAGAGCCAGACTGGGTTCAGTGATGCCCTATAAGCTAGTTAAAACAGGGCTCTGCATTTAGGTATCTCTTAAACTCGGTGCTAGGTCTAGTGTTGGACTTTGCTAACCAACACAGTCTTTGTAAAAATACAACTTGAGGAATCACAAGAACTGAAACAGTTCATTCATGAGTGTGAATCTCCAGAGGTTCAGCAAGGCCAAGTGCAAGGTCCTGCACCCGGGTTGGGGCAATCTGCAGTTTCGATACAGGATGGGGGAAGATGTGATTGAGAGCAGCCCTGCAGAGAAGGACTTGGGGTGCTGAATGATGAGAAAGTTGACATGAGCCAGCAATGCATTCCACAATGAGGGTGGTGAGGCACTGGAACAGGTTGCTGAGGGAAGTTGTCAATGCCCTGTTCTTGTAAGTGTTCAAGTCCAGGCTGGATGGGGCATTGAGCAGTGTGGTCTAGGGGGAGGTGTCCCTGCCCATGGCAGTGGGGGTGGAACTAGATGATCTTTAAGGTCCCTTCCAACTGAAAATATTCTACGATTCTATGATTCTATGATTTGTTAGGGAGAAACAAATGAAAAGGCTAATATGTTAATGATTTTCAAGAAAAGAAATGTTTATCTAATATTTAAGAGAAAAAATATGCCTGGACCTTGCAAAATATGTAAAAAGTGAAAGAGTTCATTGAATTCATATAAAATAATACTAAGCATTCAGTTCATGCATGTACAAATTCCTGAGAACACCCAAACTATTTGTACACTATTTACACTGAAAGTGCAGAGTTCATTTCAGATTTAAACATTTCACTGTAACTGTAAATTACTAATTTAGATTTTTTTAAAGGCTTATAACTATTAAATACTTGCAAGCCTGTAAGGATTCAGGTTTTATTTTTGAGAATAACTGAGAAGCAGTAACTCAACAGCAGTTGAGTTGTGACTGCTGTTATAAAAATATTCACCTGGAACAAAATAATGTGATAATCCTGCCACATATTTAACTGCAAGAGTTTCTGAAGTTTCATTGTGAGAAGACTATGAAACATTTTGATCAGGCTCTTCTTGTTACACAGAGGAGACACTACTTGCAAGTATGTGACCAATTCTGTAACGTGAAGCCATGGGAAAATCCCATATTTCATGAACTTTCTTTTAATTAGAACAATACTGTCAATTTTAAAGGCAATGAACTGCACTCTATTGCTTTAATTGTTTGCAGTCTATATTGCTCTTCATATGTCTGCTAAATTAAAAAAAAAACAAAACAGCAGCAGACCAAGAATAGATCTCAAATTTAGGAAGTGTTGCCAAAGCTAGGCAGATACACCCTTTTACAAATATATTTGGATAGAGTTACTGATGTGCTGCATTGTTTGGTTTAGGATGGAAAAACATACAGAGATTGGAATTATAACTGAATACGTTTGTACAAAGGAAAGGGAAATGGGTGTGTGAATGCAAGCTTCTAATGTGCTATCACAAACAAAAGTAGAAAACATATTCTTTACAACTGGTGAAACAGACCTTGTCTGTGTCCTTTTAATGGCAAACAATTCACACACCAATGTGCACCAGAAGTTCAGAGAGAATAAAATACCTATCCATTCAAAAGTGAAGTAAAACTTGTATCCAACTTCAGAGTAATCTCCTCAGAGTTCAGACCTCTCTTCACAATCTGTATGGAGTCCCAGTAAAGGCTTCAACATGAAGTTTGTAAGAAAATTACCAGTTTCATGTCTCTGGGGTCTTTTACAATAATTTTAAATAATAAAGAAAATTAAGAAAATTGTGCTCTCCCAAGTTTATTCTCAAATACTGATTAACTTCTTTTAAGCAGCACAAAATTCTTGGTTCTGAGGGACAGCCAAAAAATTGTTAGAGGAGTAACAATTAAAATTTCTTATTTCATACTAGTTATAGATGCATTAAGGTATATAAGCTCCAGGGTAAGTATAAGCCCTGCTCAGCTTTCTTTAAAAGCACTGGGAGTAATAAAGACTTCCATTTTATCTTCAGTGAAATAATACTGCTGAAATATCACCTCATTTTTGATGTCAGCAGTGATTTCTTTTTACCTCCATGATGTCAAATGGGAATTATTATTATTAGAACGATGGCTTCCTAATGATGCCGTAAAAAGGAGAACTGAAACTTTTCCCATGAAACATCTATATTCCACCTTCTCCACAGAGTAAAGCAGACAGGCTCAACCAAACACCATTCTTCAGCTAGTACTAGTGCATTAAATAGACAATTCAAGAGGCATGCTTAAACATTTAGAAACAGAAGCATAATGGCTTATTTTGTTCTATAGGGGTGTACAGGCACAGAGAAAATGGACATTTATACTATAGGATCTCTTTCTGGGAAACAAGGCCTGAAACACTAATGATCGATTTTCTGTTCTAGAAGGTAAAACCAACAAGTCAGTGTCCAGATCACCGTCCAGAAGTCATTGTGTCAGCTTAAGTCAAAAATTACAGGGAACGAAAGCCTCATGTGATGGTTCTTGTTCGATGCATGGCTTCATGTATGGCATGCTGGTGAGGGACAAATCAATTAAATGCTCTATGCCTTTGCTCTCCCTTTCTGTCAAATGAGCAGGTATAGAGAAACCCTGCTTGATATGACAGCAAACTATATTAAAAATTTAACTTTTGAGTAAATGATGGGCCATACACCTTATACAACCACCTATTCATGTAGAAAGTCAGTGAAGAGCAGCTGCAAAATGGTACTATCTCCATGAGCAAATGGGGCATTTAATTTGCTAATACTTTCACTTAGGTCTAAATATAAAGAACTACAGTGCATAATGTTTCCTTACCATTTTTACTTGTGCTTATTACATGTATTGCTTCACACTAGTTGGTAAAGCCTGGGGGTCTTTAGGGTGCAGTAAACTATGGTGGATATGAAAAAATGTTAATCACATTAGAAAAAAAGCCTCTTTATAAAGTTTGTTTGTTTTGAAATTAGAAAGACAAAGTCTGTGAGGAGCCAAGCTGGTTGTCAGCCTAGGAGGTGGACGCTGCCAGCCCTGCTCCTCTCGCCCAAGAAGGTGGCAGGAGAAGCAGCCTCAGGGAGTATCCCTGGGCTAAATCCAAGGGGCAGAAATATGTGCTTTTCTGCTGATACATTGTTTCTTTTTCTTTCTGAGGAAAGGGATCTGTGAGCAGCTCTTCAATAGCCAGTGGAAGCCCATTTGAGAACAGGAGTTCATCTTTTTCTAGGTTTTCTGTGAAGGTTAATGATAAACTTCAGACTATCTGATCTGAGTACTTTATTATTTGGGATCTCATTTTGCCTCTTCAGGGCAACCATAAAAACAAAGGAAGTACCAGTCTAAGAAAATGAAGCGTAATGTGCTGAAACGCAGAGATGATTTGACAATATTAATGCGCTAGGAAGAAAGGCTGAGGATGAAGTACAGCTTGTAATCACAATTGTCTCTGACACAGTCAGCCATTGTTATCTTTGGCAAGTTACTTGATCTCTTGGTATGTCAGCACTTTCCAGCCTCAGAGGAGTGTTGCAAAAGCACATTCATTAATATAAATGACATAATGAGCAACAGGAAAAAGCCAATAAAACATAAAGCTTTGCCCAGATAAGAACCTGCACAAAAAGTAAAAAAAAACAAAAACATTTAAAACCACATGGGAATTATGGGTTAAAAAATAAATGAGAAGTAGAGATGCTTTTCCAAGTTCATGATGAGGCAAAATCATAAGCACTGTTTATCTCATTGTTGCACAATGCAAATAAATTAATGCAGTTGTTATATCACTAAGAAGACAAGAAGAGTAGACAGCAGGAAAAAAGGGAACTTTTATAAAACATCCAACTTTAACAGGATGGCCAGATCCTTATGAATTGTGGGCAGCTAAAGATTCATCATGTACTGAATACAAGAATTAACAATGAAGGAAAAATTACAGGGAAGCAATTCCTAATGCCAATATTAAAATAGCATTTAAAATATTTCCAGATGTTTGCAAAAGAGATTTTCTCTACCATTTTTTAAATTTCAAAGAACATGTGATTTTAAAAATTTATTAATGAGACCTAACCTGTGTAGCTGGTATATAAAAAGTGCTGTCCAACCTTAGCTATTCAAGGGAACGTGTGGATTTGATAGTAGACTTTCCTTTGTGGAATGAATGTGGAGACAGGCAATAACACACAGCTCTACCAGCTTGAGTGCAACAATTACACTTTTTCTTAGTGTACATTCTTACACATGAATGATACATTCAGGAGGAACTTCTGCTTGCTCGCTAACACAGACTGTGGCAGGTCATGATGTAATGAAAGTAAAGTCTGAGTGTAGGTTGTACATTTGTGGAACAACTTTATTCCTCAAGGATATTTTTGTTTAGAATTTTCATGCAATTCTTCAAGAAAATATTTACTTGCAGAGACAATGGTAAAAAAATACTGTCTTACAAAACTGTGGTCTGCTCCCTCTAGTTAAAAAATCCATGAAAGCTAAATACACATATGTGTTCACATAAGATGTCAGGATTATACCCTTGTAACTACCAGTTCAAGACTTATATTTCCTATTCAACAGCCATTATCTCCTTTTACCAGATCAAGACAACGTGCAACAATGAGAAACACAATGATAAACAATTCTTTTTAAACGCAAAATTCACTGAAATGCAAGTTTAAGAACCTTCCATTCAATTTCATCTTAGTTCTGAATTTAATTGACTCAATAAAGCTCTACCAGTGGAATGATGACACTGCCTCTGCAAGTATCTGCTGAAGAGCTTAAAGATGTACTTAGCTACATTATCTTAATATTAGTTAAATTTTTTCAATATATGAGCTTCCTGTCTTTCCTAAGCATACTTTGGATAAAACCTTTGTACTGTTGGAAGTGGTAGAGATAATTTAAAAAGGTATTCGTGTCTGCATTTACATATCTAATACAATGTTTACACTAAGACAAGGAGGGCCAACATAACCAGTGGTAGCAGTCACAAAACAGCAAGTGAAGCAGAGATATTTGCAACAGCATCAGTCTGCCCTAGAGGAAATTCTTGCTGGTGACTCTTTACAGAGCAATTTGTTTTTCCTTTGCTCCTACATAAGGTATATTCTCAATCATTAATAATAAGCAGTGGAGGACAGCATTGGCGGATAACTTAAGAAAACTCTGTGGACTGAAGACCTCTCTTTTTCTGCAGCCATTCCCACCTGGGAACCTGATACCTTTCTCCCAGCATGTAACAGGAGGTATTTTGTGGTTCCCACTCTGGTGACATCTCATTGTTCTTATCCCACCCACTGAGTTCTGTTTATTAACAATACAATAGGTCTCACACTGCACCATTAGTTCTCCCATCTAGATAACTAGTGCTACTTATGAAAGTGCAATGAAACATTTTGTATCTCTATGAATCAAGAACTCTTTGTTCTTGAAAGAATACCAGATTTGGCTTGGAGCTGATCTCTGTCCATTTTGAATATTTTATTATGTATCAGAGTAAATCTTCATCTTAGAGTTTTCTTTCACTGTTTTATCTACTGACTTTTAATAAAGGTAACTTCAGAATTATGCTGCCTAAAGATCAGAATCAAAGGCACTTGCTGCTAATTTGGTGATAATATTATCTTTTTATATCACTTATTCTTTGATAACAATGTCAATGAAAATAAAAGATATCCCAGAAAGTAACCTCTGTTTGCTCAGTTTTATGTTTTCTTCCATTTCCATTTGTGATTTCCCATTTACAGGGTTTGGAACACGCTGCAAGGAAATCAAAACTCTGAAGCCATATGAATATTTAAGGCAATATTTGAGGAGAAATACATCCTGATACAGGGGTCAGGAATACTACAGCTGCAGTCATCATGAGGAATGATCAAAGCTGGAATCTTTTTTAAAAAGAAGACTTCTATTAAAATGGCCTTTTATATATTACTAACTGGCTATTTTCATTAGTGCTACTGCAATAATGAATGCCTAACATATATTCATGCCTCCAGATGGTAGAGCAGTGTTATAAATCCCATTTAAAAGATGTTCAGCCCTGGAAATGTTTTCTGGGAAGGTAGAGTTAGTAGCTGCTGAACACTTTATAAAATTGGGTTAATGTATTTAGATGCTGAGCGTGAACAAAGCTTTTCCAGACAGCTCTCCTAACAGAATCTCACAGCTCTATAGAAAGGCATAAAATGAACTGTGGTCTTCTTAATCCTGTTGCAGACCATCTTTTCTTGAACCGTATCTTTATATCTACAAGTAGATACTTCATAAGACTCAGATTGGCCCATTAGTATTTTGTTCTTTTATAAGTAATGCTGCATCTTTACTAGCTAAGAGACTTCCTTTTGACTAAAAGGTCATCGATTTACATGGGTGAATTCTCGATCAGTTCTTTCTCTCTGACAAATTACCTTTAAGTCTTCTCAGTGCTGAAAAGTCTGGGGAATGCATGCACTGACATTTAAAACACTCTTCACATAATGCTTCCTGATGTTGGTTTCTTATTCCTTCTTCACTCAATTAAGGAGGTGTGGCAATAGCCATGTGATGAAATACTGAATTCTGAAGTTTTCTTTCTTCCTACAGAGAAAGGTCAGGATACCTTTCTGGGACAGAGTAAAATGCTTGACAGAAAACACTTCAAGGGGTAAAAATATTATAGAAAGAGAAAAGAATTTAGGCCAAGCCATCAAATGTGATATGCGAATTCCCTAAGGTTGAAGATTGAATTAACTCTGACTTTAACATAGCCCACATTTGAGAACTGTATTAATCATTAGACTATTATGCAAAAACACCCAGCTGCCTTCTCTTTCTTCCTGGTTCCTATTACCATGAAACAGAAGGTGGGTTTCTGCTGTGTTCTTAACCATCCTACGATACATTGGGTCCTTAAAGTGATTTTGGATTCATCTTGTTTCTGAATTCCAGGTGATTTTTTCACTTAGATGGGAAACAATAATTTCAGTTTTGGATTAAATTGAAAGAATGGTATCACAAGGTAAGTGCAATGGCATTATCTTCTCTCTCTAACAGTGTTTCTGGCTCTCTTGCCCTCTTGGATTAAAAAATCAAAATTCTGTCCAAACCACACTTACTGCAAGCACCCAACTAAGACTTAAAAATCATGCGCAACTCTCAAATTGTTCCAAAAAAAAAAAAAGTAGTAATAAAAATTATTATTTTTAAATTGTGGATAAAGGCCGGAATAGTGTGAAAAAGGCCGATCATAGAACTGTGATGGACATAAAATTTCAACAATAAATTTAGATTTCTATCTTCAAAATTGGCATCCAAAAAATTCTAACTTTATGATTTTAAAGTGAAATGTGAGACTGCTGTCTTAGAAAATGTTCAGTTTTAAGCAAGTTGGTAGAAAGATACCATTGCACAAAATGAAAAGATGAATTAATTTAGGCTACAAAGTCTAATGTGTGAAAAAACATTTATGTAGTTTTAAACATGATTTAAAATATTTAGATAAACAGTAACCAATGTACGTGGCATAGCTAACCAAATTTGAATCCTCCATTACGGAAATGCAGACATTAGATGTACAACAAAACATCAAGATTTTTAAAATAATCTTGGTAAGCCAATTTTTTTAATATAGCAATTTACTTATTTTTTTTATGCAGTATGTCCACTTGTACTTCAGATTATGCTGTTAGATTTAATAGTTCTCCATGATTTAATAAATAATGAAGATTACTTTGCTCCTTTCATTGCAATTTGGCCTGTTTGTTTAAGTCTGCTAAATCTCCACACTTCTCTTGCATGTGAAGAACACCAGCGAGAAGAACAACTGTAAATAACCACTCTTGGCATTGCTAAGGGCTGTGGTTCTGTAAAGCAACAATGCAGGGCCTACCCTTGCATCCAAAGCTAACACTTCTGTGCCATATTAAATCACTTCAGAACTCCTGAAACAAAGTCCTTTTCATTAATCTCCAAAGATTATGTATGTGCTTTTCCATAGTCCCAAGGCACTTTTCAAAGACACCAAGGCCTCGCTTCCAGGCAGAATTATCCGAGTAACCTAGCAAATATGTCTTTTCTCAATAATACAGGCTCAAAAGTCTAATGTTCTATGTAAGACTGTGCTCAGTATATGATAGCTGCTATATTTTCTTCCAGTTACTGAACAGTCTGCAGTGGACTCATTGCCTTGTTACCTCAATGACTTCAATGTTTCAATGACATAGAGACTATTTCTTGTTGACAATGAATGGGCCAAAGGAAGCATGTAGGTAGCACAGCAGATAGAAAGTATCTCTCCAAGAAGCAAGTTACAGCCTGAAGGAGTTTTGAGATGCCCTGCTGATGGATCACCAAGAAGGTTGATTGCCAGTTTCTTGGGAGATGGAGAGGCAACAGACGCTGGTTATACCAAATTCAGACTGTCACAATAACAAGGGAACCTACTCGTGTCTGCTTATCCACCTCTGTCGTAGCTTATGATGAGAGGGCTACTCCATAAAACAGCAAAGGAATGTGTATGAATATACACTAACACATCTGATGAGCTCAGGAATTGGAAACTACTGGCAACTAATGTCTCTCATGATGTTTGGTGCTTTGACTACTTCTTTATTCCATTAATCATACTATATTCAAGAGACCAGTATCAGGCCCTAAAGGTTTGAACAAAAAAAATCCTAGCACAATCTGACATAAGAGTAAACATGACAAAACAACAGCAGGATACTAAAGTAGAAAATGTATCACTGGACTTGAACAAAGCAGTTTTCAATTAAAAAAAATTTTGACATGTGCCTGAGTTAGACAGCTGAAACATTGAAGGTGGGACTACTGTTATGTGGACAGAATTGTGACATTCAAATGGTGGAAACAAATGGAAAAGGAGATAAAATGGAGACAAGAAAAATCCAAATTAAATACAAAACTATGTTTTATTGGTGAAAAAAAATGAAAAAAGGATGCAATACATTTTCAGCAGAGGAAAAAAATGGTAAGTGCATCATGTATCTTAGACAACAGATGTAACGGCAATACATTCTGAGCTTTGTGGTGAACGGAACTATAATTTTCTCCTTTTATTTTGCAATGTGTTTTATCCGCTGACCAAATTTTATTTGACTTTTTTTTAAGACTTTAGATTTATTCACTGAAAACTGAACAGCTCTCTAGCATTGTATGCAAACTCTAAGACTAAGAATATGAAGAATGGGAAAATCCAGTTCAAGCAGGGTGCTGGGGAACAGTGAAATGGAAGGAGAGAGGGAGGATTAATCATGTAACCACTTCCCCATTTCAGACTTTTAAGGTAATGGAATTCATGGAAAAAAAGTCATTACCTCCATCTTTACGTATAATTCAGGACTAATTAAATCAGTCCAGGAAGGCAGTATAAACAGGGTTCATCTCATGTCAGAACAGTCTGGAACAGGGTCTCTTTGAAGTATACATATGCGTAAGCCGATTAGTGTGATTTTTGTTCCAACATTTCTTTTGACAGAAAATTAGTCCTGACTAGATCAACCTGAATGATTAATCAATCTCATTCTCTGACTGTTTTCAATTTTATGTGATTTTCCTGAGGCAGGGATCACTCATTCTGAAAATTGGCTAAGTATCTTGTGGACCACCTCAATCATTTGCTATTGAAAGAAAACATTCATCAGCAGTCCTCAAAGCAGGGAAAAAAATGGAGATGTGGTTCTCAGCTCAGTAAAAGTTTGTAATAAGACACAACCAGTTCACAAAGACAAAATGCTTGTCACTGTTGGAGGACTGAATCCACAGGGAGCCGAATACCTTTGACAGAGCTAAAGCCTAACTCATATAAGATACAGAGTTCCTAGCACACTGTTCCTGATGAATGTTTGTTTGCTCATTCAGGAGGATTACCCACCTACAATGAGTCAAGAGCTCAATGGAAGCTGTTAGACAGGAGCCTTTGCTTTTTGCAGAGGGAAAATTCAGTGCTCTGTTGTATTCTGAAGGTGTGAGACAGCAGCTCCTGAGTCAGCCTGCCCCATCAGGATTCCCACAGGAGCTCCACTGCACATCACCCCAGCAAGGATACTGTTTCCTGACTAAGTGCTGGAGGTCTTCCAGGGACCTCTGATGCAGAATGTAGCCATTTTTCCCCCATGAGTTTTGTCAGTATTATGTCACTGTTCTTCCCTTTGATAATTCCATACAGATGTACATCTACAAGGCTCATGGATCTTTCGTAATTTTAATAAAATATATACCTGGACAATTTCAAGAAGCCTTAAGTTTATTCTGGCACCAGACTTCTAGAAATCAATGAATAATTTGGTGATATTCCTAAAAGTGTGAGTGACATTCACTGTAGCAGTTGAGTTTTACTATGCTAGTCTAACACACCAAACGAGAATGATGTTTAAAGAAAGGAGTTCTTAACACTTGTTTAAAAATATATTCACATGATCCAACTCTTCTAAAATGAACAAACAAGTTTTCTGGGGCTCACTGAGGCTGTGGATAATTAACCATCCATAGAACACAGAGCACATATTATTATGATGCTTTTGAAAAACAGACAAAGTACAGTTCAGATAGTTGGACACAGCTGAATTCAGCCGAACACTGTCAGTTACAAAATCCTCAAAAACATCAAAAAGCAAAGGAACTGTGACACCTGCCTAGGACTTGCACACTTTGTGCCATTTTAATTACGCTGACTTGCTGATATCTCATGGAAAAATTTGGAAATCCCTCTACAGTTTTCATAGAATCATAGAATGGTTTAGGTTGGAAGGGACCTTCAAATGTCATCTAGTCCAACCCCTCTGCAGTGAGCAGGGGACATCTTCAACTTGATCAGGTTGTTTAGAGCCCCATCCAACCTGACCTTCAGTGTTTGCAGGGATGGAGCGTCTACCACCTCCCTGGGCAACCTGTTCCAGAGTTTGCAGAATATCATTTCTATTTATTCATTCTTTGTGTCTAGAAAAAGCTGGCTAAAAATTATATCTGATCTTTCAAAATTCTGCTCTACCTGTTATATCTCAGTTATTGTTTTTAGTGTTTCCATGTGTCATTATCAGGCCTAAGAGAAATGAAATTGTATTTATAGCATAGACATAACTGTGTCTTTCTTTTGAGTAAAGGGTCTGCTGTGAATTTCAAAAACTGTATTGTAATGACTAGAAAATCCACCTTGTGAAGCCAGTCCATTATAGATATGTATGTTCTGGTGCTGGACTAACATTAGATTGTCAGGAGTCCAAGAAGAGAGAAGAAAAAGACGCTCACATGTCTTCCTTTTGTTCTCACCAATATCTGGCAAAAATTGTCAGACTACAAAATCCACAGACAAGTTTTCTATTTATTTCCATTACCATTGCAGCAAAAATATGCAGCAAAGCAAGTTCTCTACCAATGTAACTTTGACCTAGTGTGGACAGACCTTGCCTAATAATGAAAATTAGTATAACTTCAATGACCTGCCTATTCATTCATTCATTCATTCATTCATTCATTCATTCATTCATTCATTTATTTGCCTTCCTCCTCCTGAGACTGTCAGTAGACTTCCTGGTCTTGATACCTTCTGTGACTTGCAAATCTGTCAGCATGAACAAGTACTGACTGCATTCTTTCAGGTGTTGACAATTAAGCAGTATACAGATCAAAAGGTATTGAAGAAACTACTTATTTGGATCTAAACTCCCATTAGCAACTACTTTAAACACCATAACCTAGAAATCATTCAACAGAAAGACTCCCAGTCTTGCAAAGATGAAATTTCTACCAGATTTTTACTGCTCAGGTAGTCTAACTTGATGCTATATTCACAGAGAACTTTTTTGGGGAAAAGTGAATCAGGGAATTTTACTTCAAAGCTCCTCTAAATCTTCCTCTGAAAACTGAAAAAACGGTTGTGAAAGTTTTTAAATGAACATTGACAAGTGACTTCTTTAAATGCACACTCATTCTCAAACTTAGTTTCTTGCACCACTCTTTTATCTTGTATAGTACTTAATGGATGCCATATTTCATCCCACAAGTTGACAATTTTAAAAATGTGCTATTCCTTCTAGTTTTAGTATACTGTAAAGCCACTGATAGCTACAGGCACTATGAGCGATATGTGACTGCAGAAAAATGAGATTACTGCTGATAAGGAACAAGAGACTTTCGTATCTTAAAAGCGTCTGAAATCCAGCAAATATGATCCCCGGCAGCAGATGCCCCTCAGACAGACAATGAAAGAAAAATGGTGGAAAACTACTCATTGTGGGTTGTTGTTTCCTTCAGCCAGAATGGCAGCAAAATTAAATAGCTCTAGCATACTGTGCGCAAGAACAAATCCTACGACTTTAAAAAAAACATAACCCAAAGATGACTGCCAGTCTAACTGAGCAGTAATTTTCCACTATGGGAAAAGTGATGTTAACTGTCACTTACCTTCTTTGGTAAAATCTACCTCTACTCTGGAAGTGTTGCTCTTTTGAAGGCCATCATATTCTTATTATCAATGTTTTTTGTAATAATTAACAATTTAATGGAGGTGTAGTAGAATCATAGAATCATAGAATCATAGAATAGTTAGGGTTGGAAAGGACCTTAAAGATCATCTAGTTCCAACCCCCCTGTCTTGGGCAGGGACATCCCAATAGATCAGGTTACCTAAGGCCCCATCCAACCTGGCCATAAACACCTCCAGGGATGGGGCAGCCACAACTTCCCTGGGCAACCTGTTTCAGTGTCTCACCACTCATGTCACTCTCATGGTGAAGAAATTCTTCCTAATGTCTAGTCTAAATCTACCCTTCTTCAGTTTATATCCATTCCCCCCATCCTGTCACTGCAAACTTTTTTGAATAGTGCCTCTCCAGCTGTCTTGTAGGCTCCTTTCAGGTACTAGAAGGTCGCTATAAGATCTCCTTGGAGCCTTCTTTCCTCCGGGCTGAACAACCCCAACTCTCTCAGCCTGTCCTCATAGCAAAGGTGCTCCAGCCCTCTGATAATCTTTGTAGCCCTCCTCAACCTGTTCCAACAGCTCCATATCCTTATGTTGAGGATTCCAGAACTGAACACAGTACTCCAGATGAGGTTTCACAAGAGAGGAACAGAGGGGCAGAATCACTTCCCTCAACTTGCTGGCCATGCTTCTTTTGATGCAGCCCAGGATATGGTTGGCCTTCTGGGCTGTGAGCGTACATTGCTGTCTCATGTCAAGCTTCTCATCAACTAGTACTCCCAAGCCCTACTCTGCAGGGCGGTTCTCAATCACATCATCCCCCATCATGTACTGAAAACGGGGATTACCCCAACCCAGACGTAGAATCCTGCCCTTGGCCTTGTTGAACCTGATGAGGTTCTCACAGGTCCACTGCTCAAGCCTGCCCAGGTACCTGTGGATGACACCCCATTCTTCCAATGTGACAACTAGTACCAAAGCCAAACCTCAGGGTAGAAATACTGTATAAATGATTCTGTAACAAAAGGAATGAAACATATGCAAATGTGAAATAGATCCTTTCTCTGTCTGTTAATGTGTTTCTGGAACATGAATGAACATAATGTCAATATTTCATGCTACAGTGCAACCCTTACCTTGTATCCTGATGATTTGATGTGCACTCCTCGCTTGGTCAGTGTAGATTTCATTCGGATGAAAAAAGAGCGCTCTAGAGTGTTGTCAGTGGTTAGTAAACTGGGGCTTGTAGATTCCACTAGGGAATAGAAAAAATACATATATACATAATTTAGATTTTATACATCCCCTCTAAGCTATTTTTCAGGTGCAATCCTTGAACTCACTAAAAATAAATGACTGATGGATGCTAAGAGTGTTGTAATCAATTTACCTCGTTTAGAAAACGTTTACTTAGCAAAAAAAACTTGAAAAATATATGTATACTCAGTAAGTCTCATTTTCAAGTTATTTTTCCCATAGAATTTATAACAGAGCTTTGTCTCATTAACTCTTTCTTGCACAATTTTGGTACGACTGGAGTTATTTTTGCAGGGCATTGCACTGTTTAAAAATTGTGAGGTTCTTCAATATTTTGTCAAAGGCAAAGTCTTACTGCGAAAGCAATTCTGCCTGCTGAAAGAGGGTGCATACTCTGCAGGCTTTTATTCTCTCTTATCTGCTCCTCACTCCTCTTTTTGAGTGCCTTGGTTTCCACATTACCAAGGGTTAATTGTTATCAATAAAGCACTGAGCAATCTGAAGGCAAAACTGCTGGAGCAAATAACGTGTTATTATTATTGTCATCATCATTGTTAATTATCGGTGACTAATTGGTCACTAACAAAATGCCTTTGTAGTCCAATTGAAGAGATATATCCTCCTTGAAACTGTGTCTCTCACCTATGCTACTCACTCCCTCAACTGCAACCACATAAAACAGTCAATAAATATTCTTAGTATAAACCATGATGCAATAGTATGTATGGCTCTAGTCAGCACTGAGATATTCTTTACACAATCTCTGTTACTGTTACTTTTAACCCTGACAACCAACCTCTCCCTAAAACACTGTTCATGGGAAAATTCTGGAGTAGCTTACAATAATCAAGCATTATTGGAGATGAACTAACTTTCAATTTCGGTAAGTAATTAACACTGAATTAAAAAGTTATTTTGAAATTATGCTGCTGTTGTTTTGGAGAACCGAACAAACTATGAGCAGAAAGTACTCAAATATTTAAAAAACATTTGTAATGCACAAAACCACAACAACTTGTTTATTAGCTAAGGATTATATCAAATTGTCCTTGATTTAATGTGGACACACTTTCTTCAGTTAGTGACACTTCAGCTGTATTGTGATGAAATAACTGTCAACGGTCCTCCGTTCTTTAGTGTCTCTCTTAAGAGTTTTTTGTTTTAGAGAGCATGAATTTGATGTCATTTTAAATGTACAGCTCTTTATCACTCGAGGGAAAAGCAGAGCCATGTTATATTTAGTACTTTCATTTCTTCTGATTAAATATGAATTACTATGAAATTTTTCTCATCATCTAACACACCATAATACGCCAACAGCTTTTTAATACACTATATAAGCACAAACTTCTGCTCTAAGAGTTTAATTTGCCCCTCTAATCCAATCACATCAACCTTATTTCTCTTATCAGAGATTCCCATTTTGAATTAAATGAGCTCATTAGTTTTAATCAAAAGCAGAGAGATCAAAACTTAAACGTAAATGCTTTAGATCAGAACTGTCAGTCAGCCGTGCAGTTCTATTTTACTAAAACACAAGATCAGAGACCCTTAGAACCAATTTTTTCTCGTAAGGGATGCCAAGAGCTTGAAGATGCTATATTCTTTTTCTTTTTTTTGCTCCCAAGGACAGATTATACATTTAAGGTTAGACTTAATTTAGAGTATTTTTTTTTTCATCCTGGAGGAAATGAGAATATACGCCATTCTGTTGCTGTCTCTTTCATATTTATTGGTGCTGGTCCTTGGAGACCTGAACAAATGTGAAGGCATCACAAACCATGCAACAAATCTGTCCTCAAAAAATTCAGCTCTGTTCATTATTATCATCTAAGAAATAAAATTCTGAAAGGAAAGATATGTGTTTCAGAGTTATGGATAGTGGAACACTAAAACAGGAACCAGGGTACTAGGATAGCAGTAGTACTGGTAAGATGAGGATCATAATTAATTATTATTTTTATTGTACTGTACTCTACAGTGCAGTACTTAAAGAGTACATTAAGAAACCACAGCATGGATACTTCCAGCTGTGTGAGGAAATGCTAAAATCACCTTAACAAGTGTAGTCCAGCACATTATGCTCTAGCACAGGCAATAAGCACAATATGTCCTCATGTGTTCTAAAGGTAATTACCTAAACACACAGAAATAATGTTAATTAAACACACAATACCTCACAGTCAAAAAAATGATTAGGTTGTAATACATATGTACCATTCCGAAGCAACTGAAATTAAAATTTCTTTTTCATATACAATTTTACGAAAGACAGAAAAATATCTGACATCTAGTACAGTGTACTTGGCATTGACATTTTCTAGGCTCATGTCAGTTTACATCATAAGATTAGCATTATTTTGCTGTTACTATAATATGTAGAAACCTGTACATCTCTGTTAGTGAAAGGTATAAAATGCATATAATTTATCCAACAGAGTGGAACAGTGTCTCTCATATAAATATGTTTCCTGAAGTGTTTGATTTTCTTTAAGAAAAAGTAGCTGACAATGTATGTGTGAGATGGGATTAGTTACCTAAGAGTCCAGAACAGCTTATGAACAGCTTTCTGAATTTCTCTCAGGAGAGAACCATTACAGCAGACAGTACAAATCTGCATTCAAAGTTGCACCCGCCCATGGTACATACTGTAACAATGCTAACAGCGATTATGCATGCAGGATTTTAAAAATAGGATGTGTACAGAACTCATCCATCGATGTCAGTGAGATCTGCACAGGAATATACAAAATATTGTCCATTATGAGTTCTCAGGAGTTTACTTCAAGTGCCTATCACTAAGCCTTTGCAATTCTTTTTCCAACTGTGTCAAAGGAAGCTAGCAATCTGAGGAACATCAGAATGAAACTCTTTTTTTTTCAGGAGGATGTTTTTGTTTAACTGAAATCTAAGACCTTTGAAAAAGCCTGAAATAAGCAGGGTCCACTATTGCTTGATACGCAGTAACTAAAGATGTCTTTTACACTGAAAAATAGTGCTCCTGGGCTGCATTTACTGAGTCTAAACCTGCTGTTGAGTTATAAACCTCTGAAACTGTGAGTTTAGAATGTTAATAATATGATAAAAGTCAAAGCTCACTGTGTGTGAATGACTGTCAGGCTTAGAAGTATAAAAAGTAAGTCTGGATTGCCTTAGCAAAACAGATAACCATGTACTCTGTTGGGAAAGCACTTGCCTTTGTGTCCTTAAATATCTTCAACAGACACTACTAAAGGAATAAACCTCTTCTCTTTCCACTCCCAAAGCTGCTAATGATTTCTGGGCACAAGGAACACACTTTCTGTTTCAAAGGGCATGAAGCTGCAACCCACTACACACATACGAAATTGTCATAAATGTATAAACATTAAGAGCCACAGAGGAAAATGAGAAGATGGTATGAATTAGGGGCCAGTTCCCAAAATTATTCATTTACCTCCTCCCAAGCATTTCCTTGTAAACAAGCCTTGTAGTTCTGATCCTGTAATGGGCTTTGCCTTGGGAATAATCTTGTGCCCAGACACCACAAACCAGTCATGTACTGTTTAAGTCATGCTAGCAGAGTTCTTCTGATGTTAGCGGAATATGCACTGATAGATAAACATGCATATAACTGTTTGGAGTACTAAGGTCCTTGGCTCTGATCCTGCAGCGATCTGCAGATGTACTCCAGCATCTGTGTGCAGCCTGACTACCTTAATGCTATAGAGCAAACCAATGTAGAACAACACAAATAATTGCTATTACACAGCAATAGCACAAGTACTAAGACTGATTCACAAGCACGTTAAAATTCAGATAAAAAATGTGTGCCCCAGGAAAAAAGAAGTTCCAGATTTGATTTAAGTCTTAAATAATACAATGCTACTAAAGCAGCCTGAATAAATACTCACTAACTTCTGTTTCTTTTTTCCTCACATGTATTAAAAATAATTGAGATGAGAAAAATGCATTTTCACATGCCAAACAGAAAAAAGATAAGCTTCTCATTCTCAGGAAGACCAGAAACTACAGAGAAAACCAAACACCAAGAAGGAATTTGAAGGTGTTGGTGGGAAAAAAGTCTATGGTTTAACATACAGAAAATTCTGGATTTGGTAGCATTTCAGGAAGTTTTCATCTGGCTGTTATTTGTCTTCCTTGAAAACAGATATATATACTGCTTTTAAGAGACATTCACAAACACCAGCTATACAGCTTTTAAAAGAGAAACAAAATAAAAGAACATACAAGTGAGCTGGAGTAGTTAACTGCCCTGTATTTTCTCATTTTCTTGCCTCTTAAAGTGTGGTTTTAATCAGAACAGTGACTCTCAAAAAAGCGCTGTTGCTGAGGTTATTCTCTCTTAGTAGCTTACAGATCAAATTTGATCATTTTATAAACTAAAAGAGAGATTTTTTAATTTAACCACTAGCCCAGGAAATACAAGTCTAAAGCTTCAAGTTAAGACAATGTATTTCCAGTAAGTGCAAGTTACAATGAAATTATACTTAGCAGTTCTTAAAATGCATAGTTTTAAATGAAGCGGGTCCAATCCAGTTGCAGGCTGAACATGGGCAAGTACTAGAAGCTAATGCTTGGTCTAGGAAGGTGCTGAAGATACTTAGACTATTTCGATGAACCACTTGGGCACATTTATGCACACACGGAGCCTGCCTGCAGATTAGCCAATAAGCACAGACGTAATCATTTCTACAGGTACTCTTTCAATCTCACTGGTGTGCTCAGCATCTTGCAAATCAAGGACTATCTGAACTGTTTAGTTAACAAGGTGGTTGGCAAAGAAAAGGTTAGTTCATTCTTGCCAAACTAACCTGATCTCCTTCTATGACAAAGTGACTTGGCTGCTGGATGAGGGAAAGGCTGTGGATGTGGTCTTGCTGGACTTGAGTAAAGCCTTTGACACAGTTTCTCACAGCATTCTGCTTCAGAAACTGTCAGCCTCTGGCCTGGACAGGTGCACACTCTCCTGGGTGGAAAACTGGTTGGATGGCCGGGCCCAGAGAGTGGTGGGAAATGGTGTGAAATCCAGCTGGAGGCCAGTGACAAGTGGGGTTCCCCAGGGCTCAGTGCTGGGTCCAGCCCTGTTCAATGTCTTTATCAATATCCTGGATGAAGGCATTGAGTGCACCCTAAGTAAGTTTGCAGACGACACTAAGCTGGGTGGAAGAGTTGATCTGCTGGAGGGTAGGGAGGCTCCGCAAAGGGATCTGAACAGACTGGACCGCTGGGCTGAGTCCAATGGCATGAGGTTTAGCAAGGCCAAATGCCGGGTCCTGCACTTGGGGCACAACAACCCTGTGCAGTGCTACAGACTAGGAGAAGTCTGTCTAGAAAGCTGCCTGGAGGAGAGGGACCTGGGGGTGTTGGTTGACAGCCGACTGAATATGAGCCAGCAGTGTGCCCAGGTGGCCAAGAAGGCCAATGGCATCTTGGCTTGGATCACAAACGGCATGACCAGCAGGTCCAGGGAGGTTATTCTCCCTCTGTACTCGGCACTGGTGAGATCGCTCCTTGAATCCTGTGTTCAGTTCTGGGCCCCTCACCACAAGAAGGATGTTGAGGCTCTGGAGCGAGTCCAGAGAAGAGCAACAAAGCTGGTGAGGGGGCTGGAGAACAGGCCTTATGAGGAACGGCTGAGAGAGCTGGGGTTGTTTAGCCTGGAGAAGAGGAGGCTGAGGGGAGACCTCATTGCTCTCTACAACTACCTGAAAGGAGGTTGTAGAGAGGAGGGGGCTGGCCTCTTCTCCCAAGTGACAGGGGACAGGACAAGAGGGAATGGCCTCAAGCTCTGCCAGGGGAGATTTAGGCTGGACATTAGGAAAAAATTCTTCACAGAAAGGGTCATTGGGCACTGGAACAGGCTGCCCAGGGAGGTGGTTGAGTCACCTTCCCTGGAGGTGTTTAAGGCACGGGTGGATGAGGTGCTAAGGGGCATGGTTTAGTGTTTGATAGGAATGGTTGGACTCGATGATCCGGTGGGTCTCTTCCAACCTGGTTATTTTATGATTCTTCCAAAGTAATACTATTTCTAAAAGGAGCTGTAGGAATAATATTTTTGCTGTGAGCTATCCCTGTCATAAACAGGAACTTGAATTCCTGAACCATCAGATTTGGATCTGAAATTCATGGTACTTGTATCTAAGTCGGTAAGACTCTTAAAATTTCTGGTTTGTTATTTACTGAAAAGCTGAAGAAGTAAAGAATTGAATCCCAGGCTTTGGTGACTGAACTCCCTTCTTGACTTTACACCAGTGGAATAATGCTGGGTTCTGGCCAAGGCCTTAAGGAAAAGGGGAAGGCCAGGGAAGCTTTTCCAAAAGAAACGGAAAGAAAGATGACTTCCTCTAAGGAAATTACTGCTAGGTAATGTTTTTAGACAAGACGATAAACTGTTCTTTCTTGTCAAGTGAAGACAATTCACTTTTCATGAGCTACAAGCTTATTAGAAACTCAAAGACATAAAAACTTTAAACTCCATCAGACTTCTGTTGAAAGTTGTTTCTTTTAATTTTTTTTTACCGTTGTTGGTTGGTGGGATTGTTTTCTCTCTTATCCCTCCTGATTTTCCAGATCCAACAACTCATGATATGGGCTGGCATCTGGGATTGTTTCAGGTAAGTTGTCGTTGTATAAAATCTTTAATTTTTTACAATTAACTTGACACTGAAGCCTTACATATGTATTTATTTAATTTTCTCATAATATTAAAATGTATTTACATATAAATATATGATTACTTCTATAATCAAAATCTGTAGTTACTAGGCTTCAGTCCACATGTGATTGTGAACAGTGCTAAGCATAGATCATAGAATCATAGAATAGCTTGAGTTGGAAGGGACTTTAAATATTATCTAATTCCACCCCCCCACCATGGGCAGGGACATGTGACTAAATCAGATATATACAGCATATCTTTTTAATGTGACAAAAGTATGCATGTTCAAGCAAAAGTCAAGTCAGAGAATTTAGATACAATGGCCATAAAATTTAATATCTGATCTGCTGTATATACTGTGGATTTACAAGAACTTGGAAGTTACACAGGAATCTGTTGACTTGAACAGCATGGCCACAACACAGTGTAGTTAGTATTTTTAATTTCCATAGTTAATTTATTGAAAAATCTCCTCCAAAGGAAGCAGTAAAACCCCAGTGCTTAACTATATACAATTTAATGGGACAAACTATTACAAATGCATTAAGAAGAATAATTTCTTCATTTCAGGGATAAATTCTAAGTGACCGAAGACTTAATTCAGTTGCCCATACATAGGTCTACATTCTTGTGAGCTGCCCCACAGTGTCTGAGATGTGTACAGGAATGGCAGTTTCACATGGGACCTCCAGAAGACCCAAGTCTTCCTGGAGATGATGGATACCAAGTGTGTCTCATGTAGCACAAATTCCCTGTATTTGGGGAAACGTAAGCCAGTAGAGCCTGGTCCCATTTAAGTAAGCAGGAATACTACAAAAAGACTCAGATCAAGTTCCTGGTTATCATTTTTTAGCCTACTGTATGGCTTGTTGCTTCAGGCTTTGGCTGCACAAACATTCAGTCTGGTGTACATGGTTACACCAGCCTTAGAAATGTACTTGTGTTATTCCCCAAAATACACTAGACAAGATTAACCACAACCAAATGCATGCCAGTATTCTCTACAGGAGCTTAATACTGTCTTACTAACGGATAAGCAAAACTGCGCGTGCAATTACTGGCAAAATAAGTTATAGTCACACTCAACTACTATACATACGCAAACATAACTTTAATGTGCAAACTCTATTTGTCTATGATTGTTAATGCTCAGTTTGCAGGTTCTACAAGCACAAACACTCCTATGTTCATATTATATTTTGGGCACACAAAAGACTACCTCTGCAGAGAAATATGTCATGCTTTGAAAAGTTATTAATATTATTACAAATAATGAGTTTACTGTGTCTGTTTTTCAATCCAGGCCCATATACTGGATGTAGTTATGCAGTACAAACTAAAGTAGAAATTCATTGACAGACTTTCTCTATTATTATACAGAAAAAAATTTGAATGTTCTATTATGCTTATGGAACCAAAGTAATATGTTTACTGGACTAAGAAGTACTACTTTATTTAATGCCTCTCAAAGCTTCCTTTCTCTTTCTTCTGCTTCTGCATTTTCTTCTACTTCTTCTTCTAGCATAGAAACATGTCTTATCAGGGTATTAATTCCCAACATATGTAATTTACTTCCCATGTAAACTTTATTCCACAAAACTCATTATATAGCTGATAAAATATAGAATAAGTTAGGTGCTAGAATTGAGCTATAAATAAAGTGTTGCCAGGATGAAGCTATGAATAAGATTTTTGTTACTCCAATAATTTTGAAAGACAGATTTTAGAACAAATTTTGGTAGGTCAGCGATCTATGAAATACATAGAGCTTCCTTTGCCTGCTTAAAAACAACAAAATAAAGATTTGCTCTTAAAAGAACTAATCATGGTAGGAAACTTTAACTCTGAAAAAGCCTTTGGAAATGTTACAGTCTACTGGGCTCCAATCCATTATCTAAACATTCGCAAATATATCCACACTCATCCAATAGACCGGAACAACTCTCGAAGAGCTGTTATGGTCTAGTGATCGAGCAGTACATAAACCATATTGCGTATGAAGCTCAAACTTGCTATGTTTTTTAAATTTAAAGGTAATCTATTTTATGCAACAGAATAAATAATCTGACCTGACCTTTTGGCTTGGTTTCATGTGAGGTCAGCAACACTCATAAATTTTCAGGGTTCATTGACAGTCTGAAAAAATTAGCACAGTGGCATTTTTTTCTTACTGTTTACTTGCATTGCAGTAATTCCAATAAAGTTTGACGCAGAACACATCCAATGGCTTGGTAAGGTCCTGATGTTAGGAGAGGACAGGATGATAAGTAACAGCACATCTACCCTCTGTTAGAGAATGGGTGTGGAGTAAAGAAAATAGCAAATGAAGAAACGATAAAGGAAAAAAAGGACCCTGACTAGAGCTGAGGGTAAAACTTGACTGAATTTCCTGAGAGCTCTATGGGCCTGTGAAGAATACAGGGCTAGATGCTAAACTTCCTTTGAGATGTGGCTGGTTTCCACAACTTAAATGATCTTTATACTTACTGATCAACTTATAAACAATTTTAAGCATTTGTTTTCAGCACAAAACCACCATTAAATGTTGATGCTGTTCCTCCTCTTTCATGCCCAAGAAGGATCCACTGAGGGTACTTTTTCTCTCTTGATAGTTTTCTGCTCTTGCTTAGTAACTTGTGAATCATTAACTGACACTCCAGAGCATAGCTGTGAAAACAACTGTGGTTCAGAGCTGCCAATAATGGCCTACTAAAGTTCCTTCCCAGCACATGGCATAAAAAAACCCCCAACAAACATTAAAAAGTCCCTTCTGATGTTGCCTAACATTGCCAGCCTGCCTGGGCTTAAAAAGCACAATAAAGAGGTTGCTTTCCAGATTTTCATATGCCAAATGGGAGGTGCTTTTTGGTGAAGCTTTTCCCTGAGGGGATGAAAAGCAGCTGAGTTACCTCATGCTGCTCAGTCGATGTTTGGATGATCCTACTTCAGGGAAACATACACAAGTGTCAAAGTCAAGCTGCTGATAGTGGATGTTTCTGTACTCAGCAACTAAGCAGTAGGAAAGTTCAAGAGAAAAAACGGGGAATCATAAAGGTAGTCTTTGAGAGCACATGACATCCAGCAAAAGCTATTATTCAGCAGCCTGTGTATGCCAAGGAACAAACAGTATGAATTCAAAAACGTGAGTGTTCTAAATCTTAGGGAAATACTCTCCATAAATAGAGCCACTTGAGGAATCTATTTCTTCAGAAAATACCTTTTGTGCTGCTGGGATATTTGGGGGATTCTATTTTCAATACCTGTGTTCTGGATCTAGTGGAGCAATGCTTTTATCATGACTATAAAATGGTTACGAGCCAATTCCTCATATAAAACAGTCAGTAACAGTGGGGCTTTTTTTATGACAAACATGATGTCAGACAAAGGGCATCAGGACTTAGCCTTGTACTACAATACAAAATAACAATACATAAACACCTTTGTGAAAGCAGCTTGAAACCCCATGTTTTCTATTAAAAAGTCATGTTCAATCTTCACTGTTGATAGAACAGAATAGCTAACACAGAGAACATTGTATATCAGAAAGGTCAATAGTTATTATGAGCTACAAATATATTTTTTTCCATCCTTCAGGCTGTTTAGCGAATATCACAGCATGAACAGCTGTCTTCTTTAATGCTTTTAAAATTAGAATCCCAAAGAGGAAGAAAAAATTACATTTGCAGTGATTGCTCTTTGCTTTTGTAAGTTTACTTTAATACACTATTTTATATACATGAATCTTCCATGCAGCCTAACCAAGAGGCAGGGACTGGTTGCTAGTATCTACTGGATTGCTATATCAATGTGTATAGAATCCAGACAAAAAAATCACTTTGCACAAATTGTGTAACCTTGCTGAATAACCTTTCTAGAGAAGAGCATAGCTACTGGGCATATGTTTAAACCAAGCAAGCATACAAGTGCAAACACAGACTGATCATTACTAACGGCAAACGCTTACTGGTTTAGCAGCAATAAACACAGAAGATCATCTGACCTTCCACCTTCTATTCACACACTGAAAAAGGCAAAAAAGGGCGGTAAGATTGTGGCATCATTTCACCTCTCATTTTTTTAAAGCATGGCAGGTTTCGGGGATCATCCTTACTAACAGTGAACTACTACTACTTTTCATTCTGTTCTTTGGATTTCAGTCATATGGGCTCTACCAAATTGTTCCCTTTTGAAGGTTTGGACCTTATCTTGATGTGCATTGGTGTCTCAAATGTAAACTGGTATTTTTTAAATATTTCCAAAAATAGAAGGCAAAACATAATTTTCTTTATAAAACAGTATTCTAGTTAATTTAGTAAAATCTTAAAAATATAGTTAATTCAATAAAAAAAGAGTCTGAATTAGAAGCCACATGTTGTTAAGGGGAAAATTAATATAATTGGTGTGAAAAATGTTTTTCCCCATGGGTTTTATTGTTTGGCCTACAGATAACTTCATTACTGGACAGTGGCAGTAGGTATGGTGCTAACTCCTTGACACTGTGAAAAGCATCATGGCAATATATGGATTCTTTGGTGGATAAATAGAGATGCTGCAGATTTTGCAGTATGTGTAGAAAGTCTTGGTTTAATGTACCCTAAGAGGTACGTTCTCCAGCTGCATGGCTCCGTAGTTAAGATGACAGTCAAGCAACGCTTTTAAAATGTCAGAAAACATAGGCTTGGACAGAATCTAGTTATCCATGTCAAAAAAAACCCCAGTGACTAACACTGTTCTTTTTAAAGAAAAAGAATAATGGAAAAAAGCAGTATAGGCTTTCCCATCTCTTGCCCCAAGCAAGTAACACTTAAAAATATCTTGTGAACAGAACTATTACTTAAACATGAAAATACTTATGTCCTCTGCACTTTGCATCCAAATTTATTTTGTAATGCTATTAGTATGTCCATCATTGCAAGATTCACTTTGCAACAGCTCCCTCTCATTTGTCACACAGAAAATCTGATCCAGTCCAGGCCAGGCAGAACCAGGCAGGCTGCTAAACCTGCTGCCACTGACAAACTTGCTATCACAGCTGGCATGGCAGGTAGCTGATGCTATTGGGATGTTATGCTCAGCTGGTAAGAAGTCCAACTGTTAAGGTTTCTCTGTTGCTTTGTCTCCTTATAAGTAGAGTTTCTTTGTTCCTGTTACAGTATTTTCTCCTCAGGATAGTATATTACATTAATCAGGGCAACAACATTCCTAAGATACACTGAGAGGTTTCTTATATAGATAAGTTAAGGTAGTATTTATAGATTCCTTTGCTTATGCAGAATTAGAAAAAAGGTTAAAATAATGAGAAGCACTATGCCACCAAAATTCACACAGAGCTGGGAATAGATGTGTCCCAAACTAACAGATTTGAGGCTGCTGAAAACAAACACCTGACAGAAGTTCCAGTGGGCTGCAGCCATGCATTATTTTTAGAAAACAACTCACTCAAACTATTTGGTGAAAACAAATGTCAAATGAACCGGACATCTTACTTTTATTATATTTTTCCTATTTATTTATTTATTTTGCACTGTGGAGTTATGAAGGTTTTTGACAGACAAAATCAGAATCTGTCATATTACACAGGAAACAGCATTTAAAAAACCAGCCCTCAGTGTAAGTATTTTGGCAGATTTATCACAAGACTTGAATGGTAAACACTTAACAGAAGGAGTGCTACTTCTGTTTATTTATTTACTTTATTTTAACAGTGGGAGCAATGATTTCTTTTTCCCATAATGCTCCTTTAAGTGAAATAAAAATAATAAGAATAAGATGATCAATAGTAATTGCTCTTCCTCTCTTTGTTAGCCCATTTTTCTATTTCCATGGTACAGTATTTCCTGAGTTTTTCTGAGTTAAATTTTTTCTATATTTTATTTCACAGCCCTGGAGCTTGCACTGTTTCTTTTTCCTCCAAGTCTGAAGATCACCCCATGGATTAACAAATGACTGAGGATTCTCTCTTAAAAGACTCTTTAAAAAACTGTCAAAATCAGCCTGAGACAAAGATTTATTATGAACTATTTAAAGGGCTTAATATATGTATCCCCAAAGAGCCCTTGGAGCAAACTAGAAAGGAAGAATGGGATTCTCAAAGAATGGAAAAAATCTCCAATGCCCCACTCTCTTCACACCATGATTACTGTTTACTCAAAGGATAAAATGCCTAACCTGTCACATGAAGTCTTCAGAAGCCATATTACTGCTGATGTACAGTAAAAAACCCAAAACAATGAGCCTCAACTGCAATATGGCTAAGAAAGGCAGCTGTAATTTGCTTTCTAACCTGTTCACTAACACACTAATGTGGACACATCTTGTAGAAAGAGCTGATCTCCTGACCCAGACAGCAATCAAACAACTGCCAGAGTATTTGCTGTCACACAAGCTGTGACCATTACCTTAATTATAAGTTACCATATAACAAACCTTCCCTAATGAGCAACTCTTCTCCCACCTGTGTGCCAGCTAATCCTTCTGTCCTTGAAGAGAACCACTGCAGATAATTTTCATTTGAAAAGCATATTCACCTGCATTTCTTCCAATAGACAAAAACATTGTATATTTTAACAAAGTTAATCGCTCTACTAGAGTGCCAAGACAGTAACATATACAGGCTTATACTAAAGAAAGGGAAGTAGAAACTAACATACCATACTACTGGCAAACCTTAAGCAGAGCTGGATCTGACCTTTGACTTCATGTTCATACATAAACACATCCACCTTTACATATTCTTTTGTGTTTACAGAAGTATATAGAATACTTTTACACTGCCATTTTTCACTTTGTGCCAAAACCCAGGAATCGTACCTTGGTTCATGTTTTACAAAAATATCTGCTTTCCCCCTGTGATACCAACTTTCAGCAGGTTACATTTTTCTTCTCTTTTAGTTTTTATCTTTTTACAGCATTTTATTTTCTTCTAACATCTGATATTTAGGATATTTCTATTCGCATTACCAATTACAGAAAATCATACCCTCATAAACAAATAAAAGACAACTTCCCTCTCCACAGAAATTATTGTTCTAGCCCAGATGCAGGGAAAAAGAGGGAATGTGTGAGGCACTGGAATCTGCCTTTGGCCTGTCTGGGTTAATAGTCTCACCTCTTATGGGGCAGTTTCAACGTTTTACCTGTTCACGCTAAGTGCATACCTAAAATAAGCAAGTCAGTCAAAAGCATCTGCAGGCTTCCCATCTGCTATGTGTTTTACTTGAATAGTGAGTAACAATGTAGAAATGCAGCTATTTATGTCAAAAGGAGTTCAGGAGGAACAGGAGGGGGACATAAATAGCAATCAGAGTAGACAACTGAAGAACAGAGTAACAGATGAAATTTCATGCTAACAAGTGCAAGATGTAGCATGCATTTCAAGAAACTACTCCTGTATATGGAGGAGTTTTCAATAACTATAACAAGGCAACAAAAGGAAAATATCTCAGTGAAAACATCTGCTCTGTATGGAGACCATTATGACTAAAAAGTTAAATGAGAAGTTAGAACACAATAAAAAGGAATCTAAAATTATTAAAGAAAGTATTGCACTGCTATTAGGCAAATTTATAGTTATTGTGTTTAGTTCTGGTCATCTACTATGAAAAAACAGAATCAAGGAAACAGAAAGCTCTAGTAGAAGGACATCTGAAGAGAGATTAATGAGATTTGTAAATATTTAGCTTTGAGAACAGACAAATAAGAAATGATGTGAGAAAAAGTACATAAAATAAAGATACATAGAAGATAATATAAGAAAAAGATTTCTAATAAATTGCAAAGAAAACACAGTTTGAGCTGGTAAAGACAAAATTATAAACAGAAATAATTTTTCGTCCATAACTTGTAATCTATACAATTCACAATCAATATATATATGACGAACTTCAAAAGAAAGACTAAATATAAGGCTAATAAGAATAACCATACTACATTATGTACAATAAAATTTACATGAGGTATCAAGTGTCATGCTTCAACTTACACGGGACAATTATCATTCTGTAGATTTCACATGTGGTTTGGAAATATTTGGTAACAGCTACTATAAAAGACAAGCTAGTGGGGTAAATAGACAATGCTCACTCATATTATATGAGTTCCTGAGCTCCTAAGACATTCGTCTTCCATATGAAAACCCGTGGCAGGAGATGCTTCTCTTGTTTACTCATCCACCACCTGTCTTAAAATTCCCCAGTGGTTTCTAAGTAATCAGTAGCACAGAAAAAAAATGAAGTCCCTCTAGAAGGAATACACAACTCCCCATCCTTCTCTTTCCTATTTGCTGGCTTTGAATTGTAACATTGAGATGCACTTTCTCTTGGTTAAAAAGCTGCAACATGCATCTGAATTGTACTAAGTTAGAAGTGAATTCTGAAGCCAAGAAGGTCTGTGGTGAACCTATTGTCAGTGGTTCTCTTCTTTGACTACTCAAAAATTCAAGTACTTTCAGCTGAAGTCATTACAGGTCCTTGAATGAACTTAAAATTAAATGCAACATCTCCTCATAACTGAGAAGCTTGATCCTCCAGCTGGCCTAAGATGTCTGCCTTTGCTGCATACACATCATATATTCAAAACGTTCACTATGTTTTCTCCTCTCTACTACTTACATGGCTGAAAACAGCTTGCAAAGCTTCCCCATTACCATCATGGGATTGTTCATGAAGACTCTATGCTGAAGTCCATTTTCTCAATCTTTGCAGCTAATCTTTAAAGTTGAAAGACTGTTATTGCATAGTTTGTATAAGAGTGGAGACTTTACAGAGAATAATAATAATAATCAGACTATTTTAAAAGAAATTATAATATAGATGAATCATGTTCTATATTGCAATCAAAGAATTTTGCTGTTGGATTATATTCTGTAGATTAAAGTTATTACTATCATATTTTTAATTTAATTCTGGTATATTTTTAATGGACAATTATAAGGTAATCAGGAAGGACTACAAATCTCACATGCAAATATATTCTACAACACATGGGCCTTGCTATGTAAAATACAAATTATAACAGTGAAATGAACATGTTTTAATGGAATATTGCATAAGTAATTTCTTATAGACTACAACATACAGCTTATAAGGTGAAATTACTTTTCAAAGCCAAAAGGTGATATAAGACCAAGAGATTGATCCACATTCTCTTTATACTCTCTTACTGGCTTAGTCACAACACAGCTCATTATACAGTTCCCTGTTCTATGGAAAAAAGTTTCCTATGTCAAAAATTTAATTTCAGAACAACTTTGATTAAGCAATATTTATATGGGTATACAAAAGAAAACCCATATCTCTAAAAAACATTTTTTTCCCTTAAGAAATATTTGTATTTTCCTGTTTAGGCTCCCTAAATTCTCCTAGAAAATCCCTGCACCGTGCTATTAGTGATTTCATATTAAAAATGTTAGTAGCTGCTTAATATAATCAAGTGTTAGAATAATGATAATGATTACCTCATCATATTGGTAATTTTTGCATTCTGTTAGCAAATTTTGCTTTTGCTAACATGATGCAAAAGTTGTTAATATAATGAGTCTCATTGTATTAGTAACTTTCTATCACATTAACAAAGATTAAATTTGCTAATGTAATATGACAGTCACTAACATAAGATTAGTGCAAACAGAGACTAAAATCTCTGTAGACCTCCTAAAGGTAACGCTAAACATGTAAGCAATGCTCATTTGTTTTTCCTTTGTTAGCTATACTTTGAGTGCCTTAAGTGTCACATCCATCTACACTCACCGAATGTTCTCCAGGAAGGTCCATTTTATCAAACACTAATGGAGCCATGAGACAATAATTAACTTCTGATGCAAAATCATGAACCATAAGGTTTCCTTGTTAGAAGATAAGTGACTCATGAAAATTGATCAACTGATATTTATACAACATAGAGATGTGTGTTCATAAAAACTGACATTAGTAATACCGCTAATTAATTTATATAGGACCTTCCATGACGAGCCTACTGATGTCTACACAAATATCAAACAGACACAGCAAATACCCTTGGACTACATTGCTTGTGAGGGTCTCCCAAAAGAGATTTCACGAGTTAGAAATAGTTCATGGCATAAATGCCACAACATTAATAAATGACAAACAGCAGAACTCAGCCTGAATACAATTATTGTCTGTCTGTGCTTGTATACCGCAATGTCACATTCCTGCGGTGATACTTCTACTTGCTTTCAGGTCCCTGTCCCAGACTTCAAACACGAGGAGCAACACAGAAGCTGCAGCACTATGTGAGAATGGAAGTGTAGGTCGCTCTTCTTAGACGAAGTTTAACTTTTCCAAAATTATCTGACTTTAAGAGCATCTAAGTCATGTGCTAAGCTACAGAAAATACAAGAGACCTTTAGAAGTGGCGCTTGCTCTCACCTTCCGTTTTCAGTCTTTTAGGTCAGTCTAGGAAGTATTATCCTTTTACGTCCTGTTTCAGAACAAGCTACAAAATAAAAGTACTCCTTCCTGAAATCGGCATGCACACAGTGTTTAGATTAAACATACTACAAAATGTGGGTGCCTGAATGCAATTCTGGTTTGACAAAAGTGAAAATGAAATGCAACAGTTAGTCAATACAACAACTATTTACAGTAGCAAGAATTTAAACCCACCAAAATATTCTAAGGAGAAATAACATCTGCTTGTCTATAGTCAGGATGGAAAACCACAGTATCGGCAAGACAGAAGACATGGGCTTTCAATGAATAACTTCAGCACAGCCTCATGCAAAGAAAGAGAAACATTTGGTATATAGTCTCTTGTCTTCCCTTCAGAAAAAACACCAATACAATGTAGTCAGCCCATACAATGTAGTCATTAATGGAAAAGGGGAAAGGTAAAAGCAAGCAGGACTCCTGCAGAACAGGGCTGCTGAGTAAGACATGCTCCAATTTTTTATTTGCTCCATGCTTGATTTGCTTTTATAACCAATGAACCACCTTCGTGGTCAAGAGAGTTAAAAAGTTAGAACTAGAGCATAAGAATTGTCTGAGCTGTGAAGTCCTAGATATAGTGGCACAACTGCAGGTACCATAATCAGGTCTGTAAATAAAGGAAGGAGCTGAAGAATGAGCTAGATACTTAACAAGGCTTATCTGAAGAGTATGAAGGGCTTTTCAACACCAGAAAAAGAATTTAAAACTGGATTCAAAGCTTTATGTTAATATATAATTTTCTTGTACTATAAACATCAGGCTGAACTGCAGAAAAATCAAGTTTTGTGATAAACTGTATTTCAGCTCATAGTACTAAAATATAAAAAAGAACAACCATCAGTTTTCCATTTCTTTTCCTCCAGTTTTTAGGCTGTGATTTCTGTGAACAATTGTTTAATTAGAAGACCATTTATTTTGGGAGAAGTGTATAAGTGAAGTCCTGACCACTTATTGTTATGAACAGCATGCATCTTTTTTTTTCTGTGCTAGAACAGTATTTCTGAAGCTGATTTGTGTCTTAATTCTTATAGGGCAAACTGTATTCTGCTGAACTAAATTTCACTGTCACAGTTTTCTTTTCAGTTTCCTCCCCCCCATATAGGAATTCTATTCTGCTGTGCCCCGTTTTGACTCTGACAGTTCACAGCTGAGCAGTTTAGAGGAATACACAGCTTCCTTAATTCACCTCACTTGACAACAGCAGGACCTGATCCTGTAAGTCAGCTTTAAAATTGCACTTGGAGGCTGTCATGGAATCATGTGAGAGATGAATTGGTTCTCACCATTTTTGAAAATTAGGTCACTTATTTAGGACATTAAAAAGAACTTAGGAATTATGACTTGAGGCACATATTACATTTTTTTGCCAGTGTAGTCCCCTTACCTAATGCATAGAAATAGATTCATAATAATGTAATTCTAATAACCCAATCTGTCTTAAAATCTGTCCTTTAAAGACATTTCATTGTACTACTCCTTGTGTTTATGTTGAACTGTATGAATGATGATGGTCTTTTTAACAAAACTTCCATAACGCCAAAGATCTTTAGATAGAGCAGAACAAAATTTAGGTAATACAAGGATAGATCTACGAAGGAACAAAAGCCAAAACCAGAGTAGAAACCCTAACGACATGCAGTATAGCAATAGGGGCAGGTGTTCAAGGAATATATTGTATTCTCCTGAGGCATATATTGTATTCTCCTGAGGCACAAAGGTGGAGGGGGGCAAGTGACATGAGGAGCAAGAGAAACAAAGTGATTTGAAGATTTTTTTTTTTCACTGTGTGTTTCATATCACATAATTGCTGAATTCACATATTGCACAATTCTACTCTGCCATTTTCAGCCAAAGTTTAGCCTGTTTGTATAAATTTCCTTCCCAGTGACAACCCCCATGCATCTCCTTGGATTAGGAGAGGATTGTTTTGCAGAAATGCTCAGGTCCTTCTGCTCAAGTGCTTCACACATTGCCTCACACTTGAGCCATTGGAGAATCTCAACTGGGGCAACAAGTACTACGACTGATGTCATCTACAGGCCAGCCACTAGAAGTCAGCAGTCACATACACTCTTATAAAGAGCTCGTGTAAACAAAGTCTGTAGAAAAAGCATCTTGCTAGCCACTGTCTATATGCATATTCCTCAGGTCTGCTAGAGCACCTTGGAGTGCTGAGCATTGCCCAAACACATCCTCCTCTAAGCTTGTGTCAGGTATGTACTCCAAAGAGTTTATGTCTAAGAACAGCTAATAGAGATGTGGAGACTGTACTTGTGCAGAAAACAGAACTGCCATTTAGGCAGCTCTCCCGGCCTTCCTGCATCTGCAAGGAAAGCACAGTTTCAGGGGAGGAAGGAATGAATGGTGCATGAGCCCGTGTGATAAGAAGAGCACCAAGCATATGAAGAAGCTACCATAAAGGCTGTTGAGGCTGGATACTTCTGAATAAAAGGTACAGTATTACCATCCTGTCCTTAGACAACACATTATTAATTTTAGTGTCATGCGCTGTATAACATTGTCTGATAAAAGTTAAGTACAAAAATTTGTCAGATGACTTGATTTCTGCCCTTGTCAGATTATTTTGCTTAGTTTCTGATGAAATCATAAGACAAGCTTTGCAAAATTATTTCTTTGGATTTTCTTCTGAGCTTCTTTTCCCTTCCTATTGCCAGATCTAATCTATTTATCTTTGGCTCAATTACTGATTTATGTCCACTGGGATGCTAGATACATATCCTGTAAGTGATATCAGCTTATTTTTGTTACATTATATATAGTGAACAGACACTCTGAATTGTTTCTGTGCATGAAACCATCAAAATTTGTTATTAATTATGCTCTAAGGAAGATGTGTTTCCCTGTTGAACTTACCAGGAAAGGCAAAATATAATAGTTTTTCTCACTGAACAATTTTCCCCTTTGTTATGGGACAGCTGATGAACACAATACTGCTTTTACCATGCAGTCCTGAAAGTGCCAGTTGGGGGAAAACACGTTTTTCAGTACTTAAAATAAAAATACCAAAAAGTTACAATAGCCTGCATGGAAGCTCCATGTATGTCTGCTTAACAAAAATAGCTTTTGAACTACAAAGACATTTGGTGATGATTACTGTTCACTGAAAAAAACAATTACAAAATGTTATGCATCTATTTCTTTTCCTGTCCATGTGTTTATCTATCATTTTACAGTTTTCAGCAGAGCAGATGTGCTATGACAGAAACAGCAGCTACAGTATTTGCTTCACATATAGAAACAACAAGTAAATGTGACTCATATCCTGGATTACATTAAACAAAATGGAAGAGTGACAAAAAAATCTGTTAGTCTAACAACAGATTTTAATTGCAAACTAAATTGAAATTCATTTGTTTAAAAAAGTGTTTTCAAATGTTAACTCACAGATTTATACTGGCGTATTTGCCAAAACCGTTAGTGTTCTGAAGTTAACTCCTGTTTCTGATGAGGTCACCAGAGCTTTGCCACAGCTTCTAGGGGACAAGAGTCCATATTGGTCCTTTATTTGGTCCCCCCTGGATTATTTACACATCTTATGTACACCAAATGAGCACTAAGCTTTAACTTGCCTATTTTAAAAACAACATCTGTAAGGCTGCAAATGTTCAAACAAAATTAAGGATTTGTCCATAAAAGATTTAATCAATTATTGTCATGCAATGTTCAGCTGCAGAAACTGAGGCTTGAAACCTATTTGTCAAAGGGCAAACTGAAATGTTTTTTACTTTAGCACAAGCAGGTCCTCTGCTGTCGACCCATTAAAACTTTGTTTGCTATTATACTTGCTGGTGAACGAGTCATGTGGAAATGTGTTTAGGATATGAGCCAGTATGTCCCCTAGGTGATATAAATGCTTTATCAAACCGATCCTGCCTTGTTATGTAAACTATACCAGGTACTATTCGTTTTAAATGGAGAGATAAACAGATCTAATATGCTTCAGGGCATCATGCTTTATGCATGAACTGCTTTTTATTTTTATATTAAAGATTTTCTTGACACAGCCCTTTGCAATGAAGGAAAGCTCCGCTATACGTCTTAACTACAACCACTGCAGCACCTGCAAGTTCAAAGTACAGACTGATATTCCCTGATCAGATAGTCCCATGCTAACCTATTTAATTAATTCTTAATAAACAATTAATTTTTTAGTGAAATACTTCTTGTAATGAGAAAGTGTCTCTCAAAAGAGAAATGAAATAATCCTCTGAGATGGAATTTATAAAAAAATAACCCACCTATTTACAATATTTAGCTACCAACTCTTTGCTTTCAGTTGTCTGATCTATCACTTTTCTTATATATCATACATTTTTTAATCTGAAATGATATCAGATAGAATTTTTTTAACCTACTCAGGTGTAATATCCAGTTTCTTTTTACAGCAACATGATTATATTCTACATTTAGTTTTTGTTGGTGCAAAGGCAAAATATAACCAAAGGTTTTCATACTGTTACTTAAGATGTATATTCAGAAATAAGACCAGAATTTAGTCAGCTGTTTTAAAATTGAGACATACAGGTTGAAACCAAACACATTTATGTTCTCCTTTAAAAAAATGAACCTCCAAAGTACTACAATTACAAGGATCCACTTTGAGAATTGTGTACACTTTTCCCCTAAAATATTATTAAAAATTGCTTGTTTGCGGCTTAATATTCAACATCATCCTCTGAAACTTTAAAGACAGCTATTTTCTTAGAACAGTATCAGAAGAAGGAGGGAAAAAGTCTTATCGATGTTATATACACATAAAATATTTATGCCACGTAAAACAAGATTTTAAGTACACTACACAGTCTTAGTGTAGTCTTAATTATAGAGTCACTATTAAAACCCTTCTTATTTGTCTGCTTCTACAAACAGATTTGCATGGATGTGTATACGTACTTGCTAGTGCAGGTGTATATGTGTGAATTCAAATGGCTTTCGCATATTCACCTCTAAGTTTTGGTAGTTTCCAATGCCTAATTGAAACTCATTGGTCAAAATGATTTATAGAGCATTATTGTATTATAGTCAACACAACAACTGTAATTATTCTCAGATTGATAAGAGTAGTAGATTTAGTCTGCCTTAGTTCACATTTTCTAGGCTGAAAAAAATTCACTGCTTGATAAAAGCTTTTGTTTTAGCAAACACATATCCACAAAGGTGGTACCAGTAGCATAGTTTTAATTCCGAAGGCATCAGATTAACACATGGAAGCTGGATAATATAACATTCTTCACTAAAAGTCTGATTTGTTTGTATTCGTAATGTAATGTTTACTTCGGGATGTATCCTGGAGACAAGATGACTTCCTTCCCTTTATTCCATGCACAACTCAAAATAGAAAAACTAATGAAATTTAACTATCCACAAGTCTTTGTTGTGGATGAACTGAATTATAACTTTTTAATTTAGTCAAGTAAAGAATTATTACAGTAGGACTCTAGGGCAGGAATGTGTTAATAAAATCATACTCTGCCTTTCATTTAAAATAATCCCCTTGAGCTGATTAAATGAAATATCACTTGTTTAATAACTGACAGAACATTATTTTTAAGCAGAAATGTTTTGCATATCTTCCTATCCTATTTTTAATTCCAGGCACAAAGTAGTGAAGGCACTGACATCACACAAAGGGAGTAGAGTTTAGCACTTGGATATAGTTTGTCCTGTCATAGTGGCATCTATAATTTAGTGTGAAGCAGTGAGGTAGACAGAGCATTATCATTAGAAATCATCCTGAACAGGGATATAAAACACAGTCGCAATAACACTTGTCAGAAGGGTGACTGCAGTCAAAACTAATATCCAAGAGTTTCAAGATAAATGCTGACAGTGCAGCCATCTTACACAGACTATTACTGCTCAAAAAAATCCCTGAAAAAACAAAACCAAACGGTGAACCTTCCCCAGAGCAAACAAGTTAGTGTGAATTTTGTATCTGGGGTGGCATAAACTTTGTGAGATTTACAGTAAGTAAAGCCCTTCTTTACCTGAATAAGGTACTTTATGATGCTTCAGAGAAGGAATCAGGTAGTGTTTCTGGCTTAATGACTTTAAGCTATCTAAATTTCTTCCTTCACCCTCACCCTGTTATCTGGAGTGTATGAGTGCAATCCTTAAAACAGGTGATTAACTGTGCTGCTTCCAGCATCAACCCCCCTACCTGCTGCCCAATTCCCCGACCCACATTCCTCAAACAACACTTGATTTTCCATCTTTATATTTAGATGCATCTCTGGCTCAGAATGCAGATGTGATTTTATCACCTTTTACTGCTGATTTTGTAAGCTGCAAAGCCACAGGGAAACTCCAAAATCAAAATTATAGTCTTGACACTTGGAGGTAATTATGGTAACGTCATTGTGTGTGCTTATTTAGCAGTGATATGCATATCTCAACATGAAGATAAACAAATGCTCAAGAATGCTGACTTTTTAACACACTGATTCATAGTTCAATGTCTTTGCAGATGTACTGCAGGACAAGATACAGGTGCTGTGTAGAAGGTATTTCTTCTGCTACCTGCAACCTGTCCTAATTAGAGACACAGAACAGACAAAACAGCTTGAGGGTCTAGAGAACCTAGTATCCCAGATCAGATGGACTTCCAACAGTGGCTATCACTGCTGAGAAATGGGAGGAAAGTTCTGTTCCAGGGACCTGTTATTTTCAGTGCATAACATACTCAGAATTTGATGTTGCTCATACACTAATCACCATTTTCCAAGGTCTATTACCTTTTGCCTAAAGAAAGAAAGGAGGAGATTCTTCAGAGAAGACATAAGTGTAACATCTGAAATGACCAGCTTGCAGAAGCTCATGAGCTATATCATGCAGCATGATGTAGTATTATAGAAAATCATCACGAGCACAATGAGACTTATCTAGTCTTGATCTCAACAAATGCTATATTTAATAAAAAATAAAGAAGACTCCTCATTACTAAAGGACTTGAGAAGACTGGCTCATTCAACAATCTCTCTCTGATTTTAGATAACACCAAATGACTCTGGAAAAAGTTCAGAAGACCTGTTGCACACCATTAGATAAACAGAAGACCCTTCTGCCTTAAATCACCAATTGGTACCTACATTGACTTAAAGCACAATACAACCCTCTATAAAAATAGTTTAACTGAGCTTAGAAGGGAATGCTATCATCATATATAAATGCCCATGTGTTTAAAAAGTCTGCTCTATTCTTGACTGCAGGCACAGCTAGTGGCAATGAGTACCACTGTCCACAATGCTTGACAAACATGCTTCTTTTTACTTGTTTTGCTGATCTTCCACATGAGTTTTGCTGAAAGCTTTTGTCTCCATATAAAAACATACCTAGGGTATTATGAGGAAAATTATCCTAGTCTTTTACATCTTTCCTCTAAAAGAAATATTCCAATACCTGCAGTCCTTTTTGCGGTTCAAGTTGAAAGCCTTCATACTTGTATTATGTTAGAAGTGCGTGTTAATAGAAATAGCACATATAAACCCCACATAATTTTAAAAGGTAGTTTTACTACTGTTTCCCAAAACAATTTCTGTAGATCAGGAAAATGTCTCTCTCCTTGGTAATCATTGCTACCCAGCAGCAGCTTTCCAGCTTTCTGGTTGCCATTTTACTGGGATATTGTATAATTCTTAGCAGCTTGGCCATTTCACTTCTTTTTTTTGGGTTTTTTTTTGTTGTTGTTTCTTTGATTGTTTTTTTGGGGGGGTTTGGGTTTGTTGTTTTATTTTTGTTGTTTTTGCTGTTGTTATATGCCATCCACACCTGCTGATCTGCTGCTTCCAAACCTAACAGTTTGTCTGGATATTTTCTTTTCTGAAATTTCAGGTTTTGACTGCAGTTGTTTTTACATCAGTGAACAATGGTAAAACCTCAGTGTCATTTGTGGTTTAGACTAATGGAAAGAACGTAGACTAAACTGCCTTTATCCAACACAGATTCAGTAAACTGAGTGGATCATTTGTATCTGCCAATAAATATTTTCATTTTTTGTTTTTTTCTTTGCATCTCACCTACATTACTTTTTAGTCTTGCCCTTCATTCTCCAGTTTACCATCTTACATTTAAGCGCCTGTAGTTGATATATTCCTATTGTTGTTGCTATGATGGATTCATAGTTTTTCTCAAATATATTAATTTCACAATAACCTCAGGAACTTTAGCATTTAGAGAGTCATTACTACTCTTAGTAAGCTCACACATGATGCCATTCAGTTGTCATTACTTAAATGAGTTCCATGATGTATTTATAGATTACAGTATCCCAATATTGGCTAATGAATCTATGGATTACAATTTCTCAGTAGGGGCTATATCCAACTCTTTCTTTTATTCAAAATATTCCAGCTAAATTGGTATTAGCAGCAGTAGTTTGTGATGTGAATACTTTTAGCTACACCATGATACTGAACATAATCACATAATTTACAGCTTTAACTATTTTTAACAAAATCCTTTAAAGTATAATAGATTAAGGTAGAAAACAGACTCTGCTTCTGCATGCGAAGAAGCACAAGTGTCTCAAGCATCAAGAAGCATTCATTGAAATCCTGTCAAGGTGTGAAATTTCTGGGTAGTCAAATGTATCCACCATTATTCTGTAATTAGATTAGTTGACTCTTTTATCTCCTTCAGTACTACTCAGTCATTAGCCTTTGCATAGTCAACATGTCTGAATATGAACCGCTTGCATTCCTGCATGCTTAAGGCTCAGGATTTCTGCACATATGTAGAAAAGAAATAATTTTCATTCTGACATCAAATTATCCCATAAAGACGTCATAATCTGTAAGATCTAAAACTATGTGCTGTTTCCAACTGGTGGAATCTTCTTTCAATAATGTCCGGTTCCATAAAATTTAAAATAAACATAATGTATGTTGGAAATTATGCAGTTCTGAGTGCAGACAATAAAGTATGCAAAATCTTTTTTGAGATACATCATCAATGTTAGCCAGTCAAACACAAAAACTTGATAAACATAAGGTGTCAGAGCTTGACTGTTTTATTTGAAGCACACATATTGTACAATGTAAGAACTATTATTTAAAGATGGGAGAAGAACATTTACACACAAATATCAGCAGGGGAAATTTCCCCTTCAAAATTACGTAAGATTTTAGAAAGATTTTTTCCTTATATGCAGGTATCAACCTGCCTATGAACAGTAGATGCAAGCATAGCTTCTGAGTTTGTTTCTGAGAAAAGAAATCTCACAGTTCAAAAGTACAATGTGTCATATATATAAAATGGAAGCTATAAAGCAACCATATACTGAATTTCTTCGCTAGCAAAAGAGTCAAGATTTACAGTAAATTTACTTTTCTTCATAGCTTGAAAACTGCATTAAATAAAAAAATTAAGTTAGATGGAGAGGAATAAATTTAATCAAAACATTGTTAGATAAAAAAAATGGATTTAGGAATCTGCAGCAGCTACTGCCAAAAAGAAAGCTGTTGTTATGTACCAAATCTAGCAGCATTCATGGTTTAAAAATCCAAAGGTAAAACCCCAAAGTTTGCTAAATTATCTATAGCATTTAATGTGGCAGATTATTTTGTTGCAATGAATTTTTCTAATGCATTGCTTATAGTTGTGTTTCACATGGGAAATGGTAGCACAGACGCATTTCAAACTATGTTCTTACTGTATAAGGAAAGATGAAAAAGAAGAAAAAATATCATGGATATGTAAGCAAGAAGAGGTCATAACATTAAAAAAGTGCTCACCCCACTGTAATTGCATAGCATTTTGCACAATACTGGAACAATTTTATTACAGAAGTCAGAGAATTGCACTGCCTTCAATTGGGATTTTGGATCAAGAACTGTTATTGCAAAACATTTTTGAAGATCACAGAGTGGAAGGAGATTTCATTTGGGTGTTAAAATTGATAATTGTAGAAACATGAATACATAGATTCAAAGATGCTAAAGTTTCTCTCTACGTATCCTAAAATTATCACTGTTCAAAAAAACCCCACATCCAGATCAATTTGATCTGTTTCTTGCAGTGTATGGAAGAATAAATAGCAAAGCACATTAGGTGATTTTACAAGTATTAGAAGAGAGACCTGCACTAATCAATTCCTTTGTTTGTTCTTTCTTTTGCCTTTATCTTGAACGTTGAAATAGAAAACAAATCATAGTAACCATATATCTCAGAAGTCAGTATCATTTACTTTCAATAGACTCAGTAACACTGTTTAAACCTTGAAAGCTAATAAACATGGATTTCTAGAATTAAAAATATTGAACAATTGGACAAACAGCAACTCACAAAATTAAAGTTTTATAGCCCGAAGTTGAAGATTGTGTTCCACAGTTTAAATATTTCATATCTGACATTTTCAGACTCTACTACAATGTGAAGTTTGTTTTTCATTTTTCAGTCTAATACAACTTTTTGAGTTTGGTCTTAAAATCTAGATACTACTAGCTCAGATTCATCTTTGTATATAAAGGATCGCCAGTGCCTACCTAATGATAGTTCCTAAATGTTTTTATTCCACCACATGAAAAAATATGCAGCTTAGAAAAAATACAATGATCCTATAATGCTGATCACAGTCTTTGATATGATTAACTCCTTTATGACATGTAAAGAAAGCTTGAATTCAAAAGTAGATTGTGCTGTTATATCATAAAGTATGCAGAGGCAACTGACTAAAAATAAAACCAGAGCAGTATCTGGATAGTCAACTAATACCTGAATCATCTTCTCTTGCACAGTTATGGAGTGGCAGCAGGTTGTTTTCTCATTACAATTAGAATTTGTGCTTTTTATTTATACTCAAGCCAGGAGTTGGTCCTTACATCTGCAAGCCAAGATATCAGTTTTTTTATCCAATTAAGGCCAATGTACATTGCTGGGTCTATCAGAAGTAGCAATTATGAGGATATCTATAACCAGGAGCAGTTTCTATTAAAATACATAAACTGATTAAGCTGTAGCAGTAATTGCAGAGAAATAAGTTCACATCTAAAACTTGTCATTTGAGTAACACATTGTTCTTGGTGTTATGGGTGGATTTAACTGCCCTCACTTCATAATTAGACCTGGTAAATTCAAAAGGTCCTGGGCCAAACCCACAACTGATGCCCAACTTTAGAAACAAGGTGGCTATGCTGATTTATACCAGTTAATTATCGAGGCTATTGTGTATTGTTTTCATTGATATAAAAGGTAATACTTGTTGAATAAGATGCTGAGTAAATGCAAGTTAATAATATTCTACAAGATGGAAATGCACAATATATGTTTGAAGAGAAGCAAAGATATTATTGGGTGTCTATATACATTGCATGTAGAATCACAGACTACTAAAATTTAAGAATACAAGGATATCAGTCCCATCAGTGAAGATAAAATGAACACAAGCGCTTGCACAGCCAACACTTTCATAAGTAGTTGAGAAACAGCGACTCAAAATCCATGACTATTAACACACAGACAGCAGTACTGCAGGGAACTCTCCTGCACTGGCACCGAGATACATAAGTTGACCTAATGGTTCTTTTCCATTTCTAATTTCTCTGATTCTATTAAGTATTGGCATCTTCAGAAGAATGCAACTGCTTTCCAGGGCCCCTGAGACATAAGGATTTAAGCAATTCCTTCATGTAAATAACACTGATTTTCAAACAGTAAGAATTCAGGCTAGGAGGGGACATTAAGCCCAGTTTAATAACTTCTAAGCTCTGGTACAACAGAAACTCTTTCTTTCCCCTACACTTTTCCTACTGCAGTTTAATTAAGATTGACAAAGCACTAACTCCAAATCAGCAAGGAGATCCTTAGATCCATTTTGTTGTCAAATATACTTTCCCTGCAAATGGCAGGAGTAACACATATCATTTCACAGATAATGTTTTAATATCCTGCATTGAATAAAACTTTTTTTTTAATCAAGTTGCAATGGTAGCACTAAACTACACAAGGGGCTTGGGGGTTGCAGATGGCTGCATTACTCTAAATGTTCAAGCTTGACTGACCCATTTCATCAGCACTGTCAGAGCCTTGCACTGATACATGTTGACAACATTTAATCTTAAAAAATTGAAAGAAATGAATTAATATGCAAATTTCATCAGCTTTGTAATAAAAATGTCCTTGAAAAAAAACAGAGAACATGACCCCCAAGGAATAGTGTGAATTATCCCAGCTCAATTCTTTAAGTTAGTCAGAGGTATGTGGGTCCGCAAGGAAATCAGCGCAGATTTGACTTGGAAATAATTATGATGAAGAACAAAACACAAGCAGGTTGAATAAATGTAACAACTTGGGAAAAAGTCTTAGTCCTGTTTGTTATTCACTTTGAATTAACAGGATTATGTTTGGTTTTTGAAAATAAAGGAGCACCACCATGTAATTTTAACACCTAAGTAATGTGAAAACAATTTTTTTCTTGCTATCAATTTCAGTAGGTATTAGAAACAGCTCTTGGAAAATCTGATTCTTTTCAACATACTATAGATTTTAGTACTGAGTAACTTAAGCTGTGATATTACGGCTGCTGCATGCAAGTTGGGTAAATACTGTCATTCCTTCAAAAAAAAGAGGAGACGTCCAAGTGTAAATCAGGAAGATGAATGAACATTTCCCTGGACATCACTGGGGACACTGCAAGTCCAGAAACAACTATTTCTAGAAAGAAAGTGTTAAAACTCAGGAGCTTCTTCTCATGAGATAAATGCTTACCTTAAAAAAAAAATAGTTTCCATTTTGCAATCTATCATAGCTTGGAATCAGAAAACAGTTCACTGCAACAAGCAACCTTTTTACTAAGACTGTCATTATTAGAAGCAGACTTCAAATTTTGAAAGATTTGATAAGCATGAATGAATAGGAAACAGCTTTTTCTTACTGCTATTGATTTGAATTGAGATTTGTAGGAATCAATTCTGAACATCCAACATTTACTTCAGTGAAGTCAAGAAAAGTTCAGAAATGAGCACAGTTCTAGATAATATTTGAAAGTTCACTTTGCAATAATTTGCCTGTCAGGTCCTTATTTTGTATATCTTGTGTTAATCATACTATTTCAGTCTCTGTCCATGGCAATCCAAAGTCCACAGCTAGTGCTCTGCTGAGCTCCTCTAGGAGGCAATTGCATCATAATTATTCCACTTTCTTTGTTTAGCCCACAGCCATTTTTGAACATAAGGTTTGCAGGAATTAACACAGTGCTGTACTTAGTCTGTTTGGAAAAGGGGTAGTCCACGTCAGTATGTTTTAACAGCATGCTTTCAAAGTCAGAACCCCACTACAAATGAGTAACTTCACATGAAAAGTAAAAATAACTACTGTAATAGCCTGGAAAACTCAACACAATCTTTCAGAGCCTCTAAAATAAGCTGTCCAATTTTATAGTTCCATGGAAGACAGACATACTGAAATACAGATAGATCAACCAAATTAATCTACTCTGTAAGCTTTTGTGGTTTTCTACAGAAGTCTTTTAAGTTTCTCTTTTCTCTTTTAATCTACAATCAGTAAAATCCTACTTTTATAGTGCCCTTTGCACCTGTATGCATAAAATGAATAACCTTGCAGCTTAATTATGCAGTATCTATCAGTTTTGAAATGATATAAAGTTGCAGATAGAAAAAGAATAAAAACTCTTTAAGAATCCAAAATTAATATATGTCAAACTCAGGCTAAATTTTAATCTTCTTGCAACATTTCTCTAAAATAGATGTTCTTTTATCACCTGGCATATCAAGACCCGCTGGAAAAAAAAAAATAAAGCATTTGGTTAACATGCTGCAGAACAGCACTTCTTTTCCACCTCACTTCAGGCTATTCTTGAAAGATCTGAACAGTTGTATAATAATGAAAAATGTGCAATACTTGTGGGGCACTGCTTGTGCACACATACCTCCGCCCACGCATTCATCATTCCGCAGGTATTGTCAGTGAAAGTTTAATTGCATAAACACTCTGTAACTGTCCTGTCATATTTCTTGTCAGTCTGGATTCCCTCTCTGGGCTCACTATCTCACAAAACTATAATTGAATTGCTACCAAATCACAAGAGGGCCCCAAAAAATAAAATCTTTATGAATAGAATTTGTTTCCTATCAGCAGATTTGACAAATTGTGGCAGAGGAAGGGCCTTAGTGATAATTTCTGAGTTTATTCTAAATCCAGTTATTTGCTGTTTGCTTTTATCTGTTCTTTAGAATTTTAAAGCCCCAGTGAGAAAAAATCCCAAAGAGCTCAACAGCAGTATTTTTCCAGGTCCTAAAGAGGACAGTAGGAAAAAAAATAAATAAAAAGCTGTATTAGCCATGGCTACGGCTAAGTGCTGCTTAAACGAAAGAGAAGCTGAATTAATTTTGAATTATAGTGAATATCAGCAACTAAATCTTCCATATCCCCTCACAGTCACTTTATTTATTTATTCAGTTCAAATGACAGCTTCTGCAAAATATCTTGCTTTGAATGTGTAGCCTATATCTGTAATTCATTTTTTCTTGTGTGATGCTTTCATGTACATCAGATTCCTGAGCAGATAATGAAGGTAATGACCAAATAAACTTAACATAAAGGTGTGACACATAGTTTGCTAGTGGTACTGTGAAACTGGAATGCAAATTAAAATATAACTTATGATAATATTTTCAGAAAAATGCCTCCTATTAGGCTAGAAGTTACTTATTTTAAGCTGAAGTTGATATTTCCCTGATATGCATTTTGATTTTATTCTTAGTGAGTCCTAGTGAATGGCTGAAAATTACAACTCTGGCAGAAACCTGAAAACATTGTTCGTTCTACTTAAAAAAATTATTAGCAGCAGGTGCATTATGAACAAAGCCTAATGAATAACTTTAAATGGGTCAGAACTTCAACTAGATTGACAACTGTCTGATTGTTTATGTTTTTAAAATGTGCTTATCAAAATCACATAGGATTGATGGGTGTTTTTAGATGAAGTTATGCTTTTACAAGAGACTTAATTTAGTACTAAGGTTAAGGCTAAGGATAAATGAGTGCATTAGATGATTAAAGAACATTTGTCTTGTGGGACACTTAAGTCATTTGTTTATGACACTTTCAAAACAAGCTGTAAAATAATAAAAAGCAGAGGTTTTAGCCAACATCTCTCAAACATAAACCCTAAACTAAAATTAATTGGTTTTGTGCAGAATTACAAAACGTATCAACTTATTAAAAACATGTTTCTAGGTTATATGACTCAAATACAATTGATGAAAGTGTTCAAGATACCATTTTCTACCTTTTTCTGCTTTTTGGTTTGGTTTTTCTTTTGTTTTTTTTTTTTCGCGGTTGAAATGTCTCTGAATAATATTTAGTCTTGGCTGAAGATGGGTGGGGCTGCAGGGCAGGAGAATGAGATTTCTCACCCCTTTGCAAAGAATCTTATTAAAGAGATTACTTTACTGTGCTTTTTAAATTTTATTTTGGCTTTTAAAATAGTATTATCATTATTCCAATGTTCTCACTAAGAGGAAAACCATTATTATAAAAAACAGACGCCTCAGGAGAAATACAATAGAAAACACAAAACTAAAGCCTTGATCTTTTGTGCCTCGGTCAGTGATTCAAATTTGATTTAGGTAAGCAGTTAATTAGTATTATCATTTGGCAGCCTATTTGGACTGGATTGAGGGACCAACACACTTTTAATGCCAAAAAGTTCATGAAAATGCATGCTAATTGGCTCTACTGCAGATATTCACAGGAAAGCACTTGGCGTTTGGGCAGGGCATGGACTGTGAACTGCTTTAGCACCTCTATAGATTGTGACTGGAGGGCAAGGTTGGAGAACAGCAATGAAACAGCATTGGGAAACTACACTGCTGCTGCCCACTCTGTACGTGTTCTGTGGATAAACAAACAATTTCATTCCCCAGGGCTGTCTCCATCTGGCACCTATCAAAAGAATGAAATTCACTTAAAATAAAAAAAAAAAAAAAGGAAGCTCTATTTACTGATGATAGCACAACTACATCTTTTCATTCAACATTCTACAAAACCTTTAAGGGTGATGCACTTTGATAAACTACAGTTAATAAAATAATTACTCCTAATCACCTATGCTGGACTGGATTAGCATTGTGTTTCAGTCCTGCCACAACATCATCCACTAAGTGCCTGGTCCTGGGAAGAAGTAGCCAGCATGGCACTGGCTGCGCAGAAGCATTGCCACACACAGCTTGTGGACCTGTGCAATAGCCTGACTGTACAAAGCCTTATCTTTTTGACCGGTGTAGATGAGTATCACCATCACCATCACAGGTGGCACTGCCGAGCCCCTGGACTACAGCCTCACCATGCTAGGTGCTGTACAGACACAGAACAGACCGATCTCTGATAACTGACCTGCCGCTGCTGGAAAGGAGACAAATTCAGACTGGAATCATCAGGATTCAGTGGCACAGAGGACCCAGGAAACAAGCAGGGGAATGGATTTTTTAATTGCCCCGCAGCTGGTTGAACAATTTACTCCAGCAAAAATGTGCAATGTAACAAAACCAGACACACACGGTATCTACTTTACCTGGTGATAAACAAATAGAGACCATAAGTGATGATAAATTAGGGAAGTTATTCAGAGTTCGCATACACTATTCACAGCTGAAAAGCAAGGAGTATTTGAAACAAACTGCCTGGGAAAAGCCCTGAGAGCTGGATGCAGTAAACCTTTCACACCGAAGCAATATTTTAAGGCTTTTCCCAGTGTGACTATGAATGAAATTGTTCACTGGAGGTGGACATTCCTTTTGGCCAGTTCTGCCTTTTCTGATCTCTGCCCCCTGCAGAGCCAAATCGATACCAAGTAATATCATCCTTTGTATCTCTGCTGTTTTGTGTATATAAAGAAGATAGAAATGTGTAATTTTGACAAGAACAAGGTTTTAGTCTGCAGTATGATGAATTAAACATAACTGACTTACAAAAAGCCGAGAGCTTTAAGCAACCAGGTCTGATGTGCACGAAAACCCAGATTACTAAGTGTCAGTACTATTCTACTCCAATATGCAAAAGAAACAGACTATCCAGCTGCAATTAGAAGTATAATACTTGAAGGACAAGTTAATACCCCATAGATTGGAGAAATAAAGCCTGTAATGCAATTTTATCTTACAGAGAAACACAAAAAACACCCTTGTTTAACATAATAATTTCTATTTTATGACTCAAAATTTATAAGGAGGAATAAACAAAATTCATAAATCAGAAAATAATTGTGTGACCTACATTTAATCCAAAGAGGCCATCAACAAGTTTGTCAAATAAAAACAGATCACCATAGTTAGAAAATAGATATAATGAATAGCTGAAGAGTAGTTAATTTGGAAAGGTAAACAATGATGCACAGGAAAAACTTAGGAGGAAGAAATAAAATGATCTTGGAAATACAAGAAGAGAGGTTGGACCAACAGCTAACGGGATGCGAATTTTTAATAACAGATTGAGAAAAAAAGACAAGGTGATTTAAAGCTATAAAGGTGAATTTGGTGACAGGTTAAAATGATTCTTTTCGCTGGGAAAATGTGGCCTTCATCAGAAACTGAGACACAAAATTAAAATAGTTGATAGAAGGGCACAAAATAAAAACTCTGTAAGATTTTGTAACAAATCACTTGTGAGGGAAGACTGAAATGGACATCATGGCTGTGTTTGCAAATTAATGGAACATAAACTAAATGCACTAACAAGTAAAATTACTTGAATGAGCAAATGAAATGAAGAAAAACTGAATATCACAAGAAACTGTATAGATTTATCTGCATGAGAGGTTGCAAATACAATTATTGTGATTCTTCCCGACTAAGCTGTATGACCGAGAACAACCCCAGGTAAGATGAGATATTCAGGAAGACAAGTCTTATTTCTTACAACCCTTTAGCTGACACAGGAACACACTCCATTAATAGTGCTACAGACACATGATCAATGAAACAAAAATCTTGACCTCAAAGCGCAGATCAAATAGATCTGAGGAAAGCAGTTGGGGAAATCAATAGGGGCAAGCAGAGATTCTTCAGCCTGCTTTGGCTACACCTTTCTCTTTATAAAGGAGAGAGGGAGTACAGTAGAAGAACCACACAGACTACAATCCTCCAGTCAGATTGTTAATTTCTTCTTGCCTGTTCCCAAAGAATTTACAGGACCCTACTAAATACTGGTCTGTCCAGGGTGCAAAAGTGACTATACAGGAGTCACAGAAGAGTTAATAGAATTTGTGCATAACAATCAATTCTTTTAAAGTACTCATTTCTCACTGTACATGCGGATCAAACAAAAGCAAAGGTATCCTTTTTTCACACTTATACTGATTTGGAATACTTAATATTTTAATATAATAAGTAGTGCATTAGCTATTTTCAGAATTTAACATGTACATCTTGTATGTTCATATATACTTACACACACACACACACACACATATGTACATACACTGTTTTTAGGCACTTGCATGCGTATATATCCCTTTATAATGGGCCTACTTTATGGCATAGTTGTGGTAGAGACAAATTTCATATTCAATCCAGTACACAGCCGTTGCAAGCTACCTACTGGATTCATCTTTATCTTGTTTGTATATACATGGAAAGAAACTACATGCTTACTTGACATACATTTGACATGAATTCTACATTTTGCTTTCATTTATTAATTACTGATAAAAGATGACAGAAGTTCCTCTTGTACATACTGCTGTAAGATTGAAAAATTTGGTTGAAAGAAGAAAACATGCACTTGTACAAGAAATCAATTTCTGTTTTAGAATAAAATAGTACAAGTTAATCCTTCAGAATTAACTATGACAAAGGAACCTAGAAGTGTATAAACTTAAAGCCAAGTTTAGCTCTGTGGTAAACAGAGGCAGCTGATCCATGATCATTGTAATCAATGAAAATTCAACCTCCTGCAATAGCAGTTACACATATCTCAGGTTAACAGACCGATGATATGGCAATGTTCTTAGGAAGAGTCAAATCCAGACATGACAACATCACCAGTAAATGGTTTCAAAGAACCAAAACTTCCTTCCATATGAATATTTGTCTTAATGTTGTTGCCACCACTACTGTAGCTTTTAAAGCTTACTCGTAGCTGCAATGAAAGCAAGTTTTAACATTAGCACACATACAGATCATCCTGATATTACCCTACCACATAATGATTCCAAAAATCTCTCCAAGATTAATGATGATCACATAATTCCAGAAAGTCAGCACTATATATGTAGAAATATATTGGTAATAAAAACCAGTCACTGTTGTGCCTTTCCCCAGTTGGGAATCTCTCACTTTGATTTCTAAAGGCTTCAGATCAATAACTGGAGTGACATTATTAACAGCTCCCTCAACACCTTGGCCAGCACTAATATTAAATCCATTATGCCTTCTGTTTGACATTTGCAGTACAGCAGAAAGTGCTGTAGATACAGTCAAACTGCCTTGGGAATGGGGTTGGATGCAGGGTTAGTGAGATGGCTTCCCTTGCCTGACTCTTAATTCATGTCATTGATAGAAAACTTGAGCTATTCAGAAATCGACACTATGCAGTAAATAATTCACCTGTCAAAGTGGGGGAAAAGATCACTTTCATGCTGTTTTTGAAATACATTACCAAAGGGTCTTAAATTTTTTTTTACATTCCTTATTGTTATCATGTTTACAGAATTTAATAGGTATCACAACACACATCGTAGTGTTTCTAGATGAATACTTTACAAGTGAATGATGTTGGAAACAAGACGGTGCACAGATGTTTAGGTTGTATTTTTAACTTTCATGGTAAGTTTTTTAAGGCACGTCTTGTACATTGCAGGCACCATGCAATAATATAGTTCAATCAGCCTGAACAATAATTGTGGGTCAAATTAACTGGCAGATCTCAGGGTGTTTACACTGGCATAGCTTATATATATGTTTAATTCTTCAGCCTATATTTCATACCTACTTCCTGTGGAATTCCCTTGACTGAAGCTCTTATGTTCTGCCTGAGCTACCTTCAGGACAGAATGTGACATGGGAAGTTATGTCTAGGATACCTTTATATTCCCTGTTTGTGAGTATTTAACAGCAGCTTATAGCAGTTCACAGAACTCTATTGACTTGACTCACCTCCTTTCTAACACCAGAACTTGTGAACATAAGGTGTTCAGGGATGACTGGTCTAGGACCCAGAAAATCAGCCAGAAAGAAATTTAAAATTCTACTTCTACACTATCCTTGCTAGTGCATAAGAATGGATAGAAAATAGATGTAGCAGCTGTGGGCTGATGTGCTTTTTACCTCAGGTTCGGTTAGTACTAAGAGTCTCTGACACTCTAAGTCCAGTAGCCTGTTTTCATTTGCTGTAGACAAGTTTCCTAACTACATTTCCAGTATCTGTACAACTGAAAACGACAGACAGAAGGAAATTTTAAGCTCTATTAATGTAAATGAAAGAAGCAGAATTTGGTGGCACTAGCTTCAGAGAGAACAATCGCTCAGCAGAATGCTCTTTGACCTCATGGCAGCTTCTGACACTGTGTTTACGAAAGAACTTTGCTTAATAAAAGAAAATAAGGCAACAGGAACAACAGGTTACATATTGTGTCCTAACCCACTGTGCATTGACAAGTAGTGAAGCTCTTCTGATGAAAACCTTGCTGTCATGGGAGGCAGCCAGCCTTGTGATGGGACTAACACCAACACATGGCAAGGTTGCAGCTTCATTTCCCTTTGGCATAGTATGGGGTTTGCCTTCCCTGTTGCTTTTACAGATAGGACACTCTGACCCTAAAAACTCTCAGGATTCCTGCCGAGATGATTTAAAAGGCGTCTGTTTGCTAGGTTGCTGCCATCTTTCTGCCAAACCTAGGTTGCCAAACCTAGAGTGTCTGCTTCTCAGCAGCTACAATTCACAGTTCAGCTTGGTCACAATTGAAACCACCACTGATTTCAGCATGTATTAATAACCTGGTGGTGAACGTGACACCTGAAAGTGAACAAACTGCCCACGCACTTCCTTCAACTTGGGTGGCATTAATCTGTGGCAGAGGTTATTGTGTGCGAGCAGGGCAATAACCTCTTAACTGACTTTAACTAGAATCATAGTCCAAATAAATCATTTATATCTGAATGCACGATTAAAGAAAAAAATAAAGCAAAACTCTGAGGTTCTGGGGCCTATCCTACTCTTTAGGGTTTTATTACATGTGCACATGATAAACCCTTTCCCTATTAAAAGGAATACTACAACATATAGAAGTGTCTTTTTTAATCACAGACATCTCTGAGCAAAATTAGCTGTCTCCAGCAGATTCTTCTGAATATTTGCTCAGATTTGAGGTGAATTTTGCATCAGAGGCAAGATCCATGCTGCTTTAGCACCACTGCCAGCAATACCCAAACCAACAACTTTGAAACCAGTTTGGGCATGTCAAGAGGTGCTGCAGCTCAGGAGATACCTGACATGTAGGCACACATGGAGATTCTGGAAAAGCCAGAAAACACAATCTTCCAGCAATTTTCCAGTATTTATTGCAGCCACAAAGTGAACTATTCATATTTTATGACTTGAATATGACTATGGAACCTATAAGAAAACACTTAAAAGAAAGATTTTCTTCCTGTATACTTTTGCTGAGGACTACTACAAATGCCAAATGAGTGCATTTGGAAGTCTCATACCTCAGCTGAAGGCAGATGGGGCTTAAAAACATTGTAAGAAATATCATTTCCCACAGTCTAGCTCTGTTTGAGAGCACTGCAAGGAAGTTTAGTGAACAGTGATGTGTTAATGTAATTTTATGTTTTTAATTTCCTTAGCTTTGAAACTACCCAAAGAAACAATTTAATTACTATGCATTCTATTGTTTGAATACTTGCAACTGGGCTTTTAAAAGTCACATTTTACTGAAATGGACACGGTGGGAAAGGAGTGACTTTCCTCTGCATTTAACTTATAGTATTTTACTGGTAACTGGCAATTTACTTCGTCTTTTCATAGGCTTTTACTATTTTTGTGTCATTTAAATAGGAAAAAGAGTTTTAAAGTGAAAATCTAGAAATCTAAAATTTATAGAATATTACAGAGACTCCAAAATAATTCTTCAGTTTTACCTGAGACATTTCTTGAGTTTGGTGGTGGGTTTTGTTCTTTGTTTTTGGGGTTTTTTTTTGTGTTCTGACGTTTCTTTACACGACGTGTTATAAGGAAGTTATAGTCTTCCTCACGCAAGCTCAGCATTAACCAGTGGGCAACTGTCTTTGTGTCTGATGTCAATCTATGCACAGAATATGCAGTTACTGAATGTGTGTTCTGCTAAGACCTGAGCAAATACACTTGCAATGACTGACCTTTCAGATGCTAATTCTCTTCTCAAACAAAGTACAGGTATTCATCTCAACCAGGACTTTCCCAAGAAAGTCTTTTAGTCTTTTTAGTATCGCTTACTCCTTCTGACTATAAGAAAGGTACCTCTTCTATGAAGTAGTAACTCAGGAAAAAAGGGTAAATTTTCTTTACATTTCAGTGATTTTACTTAATTGAGCAATTCTTTAATTGCTCATGTATAATCTGAGGTTAGATGTGAAAAAATACAACCAATGAAATTTTGGAGAACATATGTGAGGATGTAGCCTTTAAGAAAACTAGATTTGCAGCCTTTACAGGCTGGATACTTTCAGTCCCCTACTAGAGTAATGTTCTATTTCTCAACTAAGAGTTTAAGTGAAATGCTATATAGACTGTACTTCAGGAATTCCATGGGTTAACTTGCTGTTGTAGTTATTCTTTGACCAAAGTTCTGTCTGATATATTTTGCTAAGTTGTCTAAATCCTGCTATAGTATTGATTTCTCCCTTTAAAAGCTCTCACCCATTCAGTAAGCTCCAAGGACCCCTTGTCCCAGCTCAATTCATTCTC